>NW_027507764.1:324344595-325544595 GCF_037356315.1 Lithobates pipiens
CTCTCTTCTCTCTCTCTCTCTCTCTCTCTCTCTCTCTCTCTCTCTCTCTCTCTCTCTCTCTCTCTCTCTCTCTCTCTCTCTCTCTCTCTCTCTCTCTCTCTCTCTCTCTCTCTCTCTCTCTCTCTCTCTCTCTCTCTCTCTCTCTCTCTCTCTCTCTCTCTCTCTCTCTCTCTCTCTCTCTCTCTCTCTCTCTCTCTCTCTCTCTCTCTCTCTCTTCTCTCTCTCTCTCTCTCTCTCTCTCTCTCTCTCTCTCTCTCTCTCTCTCTCTCTCTCTCTCTCTCTCTCTCTCTCTCTCTCTCTCTCTCCTTTATTTTGCTCAGGTTATTTGATCAGTTTCACTGCCTTAGTAATTACCACAGCTGTTTCATCTGAGAGAAATCCTGAAAACATGACCCGTTGGGGCGCCTTGAGGACTGGAGTTGAGAAACACTGACCTAGAACAAAGACATTAAAGTGGAAGTAAACCCATCGATTTAAACAGTTAAAAAAAAAAAAGGCATGACGAATCACATGTGCAGCACCATAGCAGTTGAAGATTAAACAGAGGCAAAGATGGCAGCTTTCTTGGCTGAAAACAATAGGGAGTTTACTCCCACTTTAATTAGAGGTAATGCATTTCTAGGCTATTTAGTTGCTTTCATTGGATATAGTTCTATCATTTGGCAAGGCTATTGTAAGTGATTAGACAGATAACATCTATGATCTTTTGTCTTTTCTTACACCTAAATGGCTGACTTAAGAAACCCAAAGCAAAAGTGGAGAAGCCTATTGCAACTGGAAGGTGGGCACAGATTTCCACTGTTTTTGTTTTCACCTGCTAATGGCAGCAGCTGTATGACATAATAAACTGTCTGCGCTTATGTTGGTTAGTGTTATGCAGTAAACTGGTTTGTGTTTTAAACCACATAATTATAGATATCAGTCAATTCTGACTATATACTGTAAATATATTTATTTATATTATATAGTATTATTAAATGAATAATTGTATTTAAAATATTCACATCAGATGTGTTTGGATAGGCTTTGTAGCAGAGAAAGCATCTTCACAGGGGAAGAACATTCTCTTAATCTAATGACCAGTCTGGAGGAAGAGAGATGACCTAAGATCTTGAGGAGTTGCAGATTTTGAATTATGGCATTGTCTGTTGCCTGAACAATGTGGCAGAAGTAAGTGAATTATACAAGTGGCTGAACTGCAAGGTGGCAGGTATACCACTACACATTTGTATTTCTGCTATTAGGATGGAGCTTAGGATACCAATAGAAAAGCAAATCTTTTCTAGTGATCTGCTCTACCTTTGCCATCAATACGTTGTGAGACCAATCAACAGCAATAAACAAGCAGGCCATTTATAACCATAAATTCCTATTTGTGTGAAATTAAGTATGACATCAACACAACACATCACACAGCATCAGAAATTATTGCTATTTTGTTGAAGATTGTAGATGGGTTTGAGAACCACTAACCCTCCCAATATTCTGTTTTCTTTTAGAAATGTATGTAAAAGGTGAAAAAAAGAGAGATTTCTCTTCCTAGATAAGTCCGGTGCCACACGTGTCTGCCTAATGCATAAGGATGCATGTTCAGCCAACAGAGGAGTGTATATTTATACTCTGATTACTTGTTTGTGGAAGTTCTATATATCATTTCCACTTTCTGCCCAGCCTATAGTAAGGCAGCTAAGCAGTAACTCTGCTATCCTGGGTGGACATCATATGACATCCTTGCAAGATCGAGTCGCATGCGTGCCCCATGAGCCATGCTACAGCGCTATTTGTCTGTGTACATCAGACACCAAATCAGTGTGTCAGGCTATTGCCGGCACCATGTGATTACTGTGATGACTTTCAGAAATACCCAGAAAACGAATGTACAAACCTTTCTAACTTGTATGTTGCTACTGTAAGTGCTATATTATGTTTTTGAAGGTTGATTGCAACTATGTTCCGCTACGTCGTTAAGTAAATATAAGGAAATTATGGATTGCTTTGTACTGTAAAGGGGTTATTTTTTCTTATCCATAATGACAACTAGTACATAAAAGTGGAGGTTTTCAACCCCCTTCTGGAATTGCTAAATGGCAGGGGTAGAAATATAGCCAATTTCAGGATGTGGTCACATGTACAAGGCAACAGGAAGTTGTAAACAGATGTAAACAGATGTAAAGGGCATTTGCATTCAGCACCAATTATTAGAACTAGATTGTGCTGCATGGCTGTTGATTATGACAAATGATGCTTTGAGTGTGTGAAAGCTTGGACACTGTCTGTCACAGGAGGACAAGCTCTTGCTGGGCTCCAAGCATAACAACCATTCTACCATTGTGGGGACAGCTTGAAGCTAATGGCGGCAAAAAGATTTAAAGACACATTCTGCAACAACAACATAGCACCTGTGTATGAGGTATGGGAGACCATGTAATTTTGTCTATCCTATTCAGGATGTACTGGTTGGAAATTTGTTTGGAAAATAATTTTAATGAGGCTCCTTCTTTCGTACACCTGCTGCTGTGAAATTATCTTATTGAGTTTGAGAGTACTGATGGGTGTGAAAGGTTGGAGATGCCAGCAAGTGAGTGGAAGAGACTACACCTTTTTCTCCTCCATGCACCACACATACTCACGTATAAAAATGTTCATCACAGATAAATGGTTATTACAAAGAGTATCTTTTTTTCCAGCATACATTATATTACTTGGTCAGATCAAGCTGCCATTTCTATATTAATTGAAGAAGGCTATGTCTCCCCCTCCTCCCCATCTGGCGTTGCAACGTTAGGTTACTACAAGAGGCCAAAAGCTCCGCTATTATCTCTCAGCATCTCTGGGACTTCTTTCAATCCAACACTGCATCCGTTGATGACCCTTATACCCTATGGAATGCCCATAAGGCTTTCATTCGAGGAATCCTAATGCAGCAAAGAGTCAAAAAATAAACACTATAACCTTTAACTTACGGCCAAAATACATAAACCTAGAGTCTCAAAATAAATCCAAACCTCTACTAATCACCTCAAATACCCTTACCAGACTCAGGGAAGAATTGAGAGTGTTACTAATTCACTAATATGACAAACATTTGTGTCATGTAAAGCTCAATCATATGCAAATGCAAACAAAGCAGACAAATACATGGTCAAAAGAATAAAATCAGTGTGAGCTAAGGCTAGATTTGCACATTTGATCTATTTTACTCTCAAACACAAATTTGTCAATCCTCAAGAAATTGCTAACCAATTTGCTGATTATTACAATGTATTATATAACCTTAAAGATGACACACAAACATCACAACCTACCACTGAGGACATACATGGTTTTCTGAAAAATTTAAACCTTCCTACACTATTTGGGACACAATAGTTGAACTCTCCCTTTAACTCTATCATGGTAGAAAGAGTTATAGCGTCCCTACCCACTGGGAAGTCACCTGGCCCAGATGGCTTATACTACGGTATAAGATCTTTAACACAGTTATATCCTCTCACTTAACCGCAGTCTTCACAAAGGAAGCTTATACTCAGGGGCGGGCTGACCATTGGGCCACTCGGGCACTGTGCCACTAGGGGGCCTCATCAGGGTTGCCAGCCTCTGTAAAACCAGGGAAAGTATGTAAAAATCTGTGTTTTTTTTACATCTGTCTCTGAAATGTCCCTTACCTACATCCTTTTGGTCTAAAAATCCCTAGATTATAGCTACCCCACCTCTCCAGTACCTGCCCGGGGGCCCCATAATCTCCTATTGTCCGGGGGCCCCATGAGTTGTCAGTCCGCACCTGCTTATACTTCCTCACTTCCCCGTTGATGCTAAAGGCCTATTTAGTTACAATACCTAAGACTGGAAAAGAGCCTACATCACCAGCCAATTTCAGGCCACTTTCACTTCTGACCACTGATGTTAAAGTGTAGGCCAAACTATAAGTAAGACACCTAACTGACATTATTCCAACATTGATACAGTGTGAGCAGATGGGTTTCATTAGGGAGAGACAGGTCTCTGGTGCAACTAGGAGAATAATGAATATTATACACTTTGCTGAAACAACCCAAATGCCGTTATCCATAGACGCAGAGAAGGCGTTCAATAGAATCCATTGGCAATATATGTTGAATGTGTCACTGTCCTTCTTTATGTGGGTAATGTCGACCACTTTTTTTTTCAAGAAAAATAGCGATAGCTCTTAGACATACCCAAATTTATAGATTGGCTAGTGGTTGGTCATTACATACTGCTGTGTTTGTGTAATGTGTATGGTCTGCATTTGCAAGGAGGAGAGGCAGAACGGGGAGATGCCTATGTAAACAAGGCAGTTCCCTGTTCTGCCTAGCAACATGACAGGGATCTACTGCTCCCAGTGATCGGGAGTAGGAATGAGTGGAACACCCCCTCAGTTCAGTTCGCACCAGAACCTTTGAACGGACTGAAAATTCGTATGAACTTTAGAACCCCATTAAAGTCTATGGTACTCGAACGTTCAAAATCAAAAGTGCTAATTTTAAAGGCTAATATGCAAGTTATTGTCCTAAAAAGGGTTTGGGGACCTGGCTCCTGCTCCAGGGGACATGTATCAGTACAAAAAAAAAGTTTTAAAAACGGCAGTTTTTTCTGGAGCACTGATTTTAATGACGCTTAAAGTGAAAAAAAAAAAGTCAAATATTCCTTTTAATATCCTGCCTGGGGGTGTCTATAGTATGCCTGTGAAGTGTCACGTGTTTCCTGTGTTTAGAAGAATCCCTGCACAAATTGACATTTAATGGAAAAAAAGTCATTTAAAATGGCTTGCGGTTTTAATGTAATGTCTGGTACCAACAATATGGATGAAAATCATTGAGAAAAATGGCATGGGTAGCCCCCCCTGCCCTTTACCAGCCCCTTTTGTTCTTGTATGGATATTAAGGGGAACCCCGTACCCAAATTAAAAAAAGGAAAGGTGTGGGGCCCCCAGGCCCTATATAATCAGAACAGCAGTATACAGGCGGTGCAAACAAGACAGGCACTGTGTAGGTTTGTTGTGTTAAGTAGAATCGGTTTGTAATTTTGAAGTGGTAGCGCCAGTCAAAAAATCTATTTTTAAGCTTTTAGGAAAACATAGGGAAGGGTTATCACCCCATATCATTTTTTTTGCTGTCCGTTTTTTCATCTCCCTTCCTTTTTTCTCCTTCCATTTGCAAGTAGGAGACATTTGTAAGTTGGATGTTTGAAAGTAGGGGCCTGCCCTATATGCTCTGCATAAATTTTGGCCTAAGGTGTTGGTGTTGCCCCAAAACTGTAAGCCCTCAAAGTGACTCTTGGTGGGCACTGGAACACCCTGCTATGAAATATTATATCAGGAATTGTAATTACATACCATTGTTGAGCAGTGATAGAAAAATTGGGCCTTTGGTGGTTGTGGTGGTGGTGCTGGTGCCACACCACTGTAAGTCCTAACAGTTACCCTCAGTGGGCTCTGGAATGGGCCCTGCTGTGAAATATTATATTAAGAATTGTAATTACACGCACCTGTTAAACAGGAGCCGAAAAACTGGGCCTTAGGCACTGGTGCCACAACACTGCAACACCTCACAAAAACTCTAGTTGGAGAGCAGGAATGAGCCTTGCTGCAAAGTATAGCATCAAAAATGTTAATTACATGCCCCTGTTAAATAGGGGCTGAAAAATTGGGTCTTGGGCGGTGGTTAAAAATTGGGCCTTAGCCACTGGTGGCGGCACCCAGAACCAAAAATGTTCTACCAAGCTATCAGCAGGATCATTGAGGAGGAAAAGGAATCAGTCAACATAACAGGATAGTCACTCAGCATCAGCATAGGCAGTCTTGAATGGATGTGACATTTCAAAAAAAAATATTCGGTTACATCAGCTTCAGGTGCTTGGTAGCTGCTGGTGATCCAAGATTCATCTTTATGAAGGTCAGTCGATCAACCGAGTCGGTGGACAAGCGCACCCTGTGATCGGTTACAAAGCCTCCAGCAGCACTGAATGTGTGTTCTGAAAGAACACTGGATGCAGGACAGGCCAGTAGCTCAATTGCATACTGTGCAAGCTCAGGCCAGTGATTCATCTTCAAGATCCAGTAACCCAGAGGATTTTCGGTTGGAAAGGTATCCAAGTCTGACCTTGCCCCTAGGTATTCCTGTACCATGTAAATCAGACGCTGGTGATGGTTGCTGGAACCAATCATACCTTGGGGCTGCAGACTAAAAAATTGTCTGAACGCATTGGTCAGACGGCCACCTTCTCCACCGCTCCTTCTGTGACCGACCGAAGCCTCAGCAACACGCTGTCCAGGACCAGGAGTGTGTAACCTCCCAGTGTCTGGGAACGCGTTGCACAGACCTTTCTGCAAGGCCTCCCGGAGATGTCATCCTCTGCTCCCTCTGCGATGGCAAGATAAGGTTCGCAACCTTACCCTTGTACCGTGGATCAAGGAGAGTTGCCATCCAGTAATGATCTCTCTCCTTAATCCATTGAATACGAGGATCCTTTGCAGGATCAGGGAGGCCATGCAGCAGTCCGGAGTCCTCTGGGTCACTAAGAATGACATGATCCGCAGCCACCTCCTTCCAGCCACGTACAAATCCACAGGTTTCTTAGGACTGTAAACCATCCATAAAATACTGCTGCTGTTGATGCTGAGTGCCAGGCTCCACCTCCATGCTGACACAATTCTCCTCCTCCTCATCCTACTCCTTGTCTTCTTCCTGTGTGATCGGCGGGACAGCAGGAACACTGTCTGGCTAAAGGGGGCCTTGAGAGGCAAGGAAGTCCTCGTCTTCCTGCCTCTGTTCTGCCTCAAGTGCCCTGTCCATTATTCCATGCAGCGTGTGCTTCAACAGCTGGACAAGAGGTACAGTGTCATTGATGCATGCACTGTCACTGCTCACCATCTTCATGGCCTCCTCATATGGTGACAGGACAGTGCATGCATCCCTGATCATGGCCCACTGGCGTGGGGAAAAAAAACGAGCTCCCCTGACCATGTCCTGGTGCCATTGTCACACAGGTACTGATCTATGACCCTCTGCTGCATGTGCAGCCACTGCAGCAGAGGCAACGTTGAGTTCCACCTGGTGGGCATGTCACATAGAAGGTGGTTCTTGGGCAGGTTCAACTCCTTTTGGAGCTCATCCAAATGAGCACTGGCATTATATGATCGGCGAAAATGAACACAGACTTTCCTGGCCTGCCTCAGGACATCCTGTAAGCCGGGTACCTGCCCAAGAACCACTGCACCACCAAGTTAAGCATGTGAGCCACGCAGTGCACATGGGACAGTTGTCCCTGTCATAGGGCGGAGAGCAGGTTGGTGCCATTATCGCAAATCACCATTCCTGGCTTAAGCTGGCATGGCATCAACCACCTCTCAGCCTGCCCCTGCAGAGATGAAAGAATATCTGCCCCAGTGTGGCTCCTGTCCCCCAAGGACACCAGCGCAAGCATGGCATCTTTTTTTTTTTTTTTTTTTTAATCAATGAGTTTTTATTAAGTTCTTCAAAGACAAACAGAACATAACACAATACAATACAGAAAGGAAAATTGGGGTGGGTATCTGGACTCAGGACATACAGCCAGCAGATATGCAAAATATATAGTACAGACAGGTGAAGTACTTATCGTTCAGTTAGTAAAAATCAAAGCAAAAATTATTGTATCAGTCAGCGATAATAAGGTTCTAAAATAAGATGTAATTACGTATCAAGACCCAAATCTGGTGGTCCACAGCTTCCAATCTTTATCGAATTGCTTACAGCAAAATGAGTTAATTGCAATCAATCTTTCAAACGTATAATTTCTATTGACAATGGTGACTACTTCAGAGAAGTTAAGGGCCATAGATTTCTTCCAATTGCGAAGAATTAGGTTTCGTGTGGCTAGTAAAATATGTGTCACCATAGCTCTATCCCCACGTGGAAAGGTTTCAATACCAATGTGCAGTATAGCTAGATTGGGGTTTGGGGGGGGTTAGGATACCTGTGAGATCAGAAATTGTTTGGAAAACTTTGTTCCATAAGCTTTTCAAACATGAGCATTCCCATATAATGTGAATCAAGTTTCCAGTGTGACCACAATTCCGCCAGCAAAGTGGTGAAGAGGATGGGAACATGATAGACATTCGGAAAGGGGTATAATGCCACCTATAAATAATTTTCAAGGTCATTTCCCAGTGACTTACACAGTGGGAGAATTTGTGGATAGATTTAAAGGCAGAGAGCCATTGTTCATCAGTAAAGGTGGTTGCTAAAACTTCTTCCCACTTTCTGAGGGCTGGTGATTTGTGAAAGATGCGTTTATCCTGGAAGATGTTATAAAATAATGATATACCTTTGGTATTATGATGTGAATTCGAAAAAAATGCCTATGCCTTAGTGGGTACTCGAATGGTGGGTATCGGACGTGACTTTAAATAGTGAGAAATACGGGTGCAGGAAAACCATGTGGTGTGTGGTAAGTCAAATTCTGATATAACCTGTGCTACCGATTTGGGTTCCTTGTCCCTGCATAAGTCTTGGAAATAGTGAATATTTTTCTCCTGCAGTTGTGAAGTTTGTAGAAAGGGGAGTTTGGCATGTGGGATTTCTAATGGTAAGTCATATGTTATGTCAGTTACTTCTTTGTTATCCTGTTTGAGAAGGAATCGCCACGCTTGTAGTGATACTTGTATAGTGGGGGGTAAACTTCTGGTGTCCCAAGTGTCCCAGGAGTCACTAAATAGGAAATCTGTGGGATTACCTACAGGGAGCGCAGAGATTTCCATGTCTGCCCACAGTGGGCTTTCCACTCGATTGAACCAGTGCTTGAGTTGGTCAAGTCTTGTAGCCCACATATAATCCCTTAAGTCCATATATCCAGCTCCTCCTATGGATTTGTGAGGTGTAAGAATGTGGCGAGGGCATCTAGCTTTTTTACCCCCCCACGTGAATTTCCACATGGCATTGGACAGCTTGTCAACATAGTGTAGGGGTATAGGAATTGGTAATGAGCGGAACATATACAATATTTGAGGCAGTATAGACATTTTATAGGCTGAAATTTTACCTAGCCATGACAACTCCCTTCTTCCTATCTCCGTAAGTTGGCGGTCTATTTTGGCCAAGATAGGTTTGAAGTTAGCATCAGCTAAGGTGGGGAGAGTGTTAGTTAACGTCAGACCTAGATAGGTAAAGTTGTTGGTGGCCCAAGAATATGGAAGCTTGAGTTGCAAAGACTTTTTTACTTGCGGGTGGGTTCCCAGATCTAAAATCAGTGATTTAGTGTGATTTACCTTATAGTAGGATATGGCTCCAAAATCAGACAGGGCCTTGTGGGCTTGAGGGAGAGAGTGAATAGGATCAGTTAATAGTAGAATAATGTCGTCAGCAAACAGATTTATGACATGCTTGGATTTGCCAAAGGAGAAACCTTTGATCCGGTCATTCGCCCGTATAGATTGCGCTAATGGCTCTATAATCAGATTAAATATAGTGGGAGAAAGAGGGCACCCTTGGCGAGTGCCATTTGTTATGTCAAACGTTTTGGACACTAGGCCTGCCGTGTATACCTGTGCTGATGGGCACGAATAAAGTGCCATAATAGCAGTGAATATTGGTCCCCTGAAGCCAAACTTGAACAACACCTCTTTCACAGTGCATGCTTGGCCAATCATCAGCCAGCAATACACTGCGATGGTGCAGTGCATTGTGGGCCATGAGCGCCACACGAATATGGTGCGAACGCCCCACAAAGTTCTGGCTTCGCAGAACGGGTGAACATGTGTTCTACTCCAACACCCAGCTCATCCCTAATCGGGAGCAATAATCTCTGTCATGTTCTAGTGTGCCCACCCTCCCTACAGTTATAAAACACAAAGGGAACATATTTAACCTCTTGATTGCCCCCTAGGGTTTATCCTCTTCCCTGCCAGTGACATTTATACAGTAATCAGTGGCTATTTTTAGCTCTGATCACTGTATTAATGTCAATGGTCCCAAAATAGTGTCAAAAGTGTCTGATCTGTCTGCCACAATGTTGCAGCCACAATAAAAATTGCTGAAAAAATATAATAATAAAAATGCCATAAATCTATCTCCTATTTGGTAGACGCTATAACTTTTGTGCAAGCCAATCAATATACACTTATTGCAATTTTTGTTTTACCAAAAATATGTAGAAGAATACATATTGGCCTAAACTGTGGAAGAAATTTGTTTTTTTATATATTTTTGGGGGATATTTATTATAGCAAAAAGTAAAAAATAATGCCTTTTTTTCAAAATGATCACTCCTTTCTTGTTTATAGCGTAAAAAAATAAAAACCGTAGAGGTGATCAAATACCACCAAAAGAAAGCTCTATTTGTGGGAAAACAAGAACGTCAATTTTGTTTGGGTACAATGCCGCACAAGCACGCAATTGTCAGCTAAAGCGGCATAGTGGCAAATCTCAAAAAATGCTTCCAGGGCTGAAGTGGTTAAAGGTTAAAGTTCATTTCATAATTAAAATTGTTTTAAACCCAATAAAGGGGACATGGCCTAAACTTTTCCATAACTTTTGTTGTGTGTTTATTTTATATTTTAGATATGTTCTTATGGTATGATTGGTGTTAATGGGATGTACAATCCCATTTAAGTTCATAAAAGATTTGGTTATTTTCTTGACTTATTGTGTTATATTTTTGGCAGTTGCAAACCTGTTTTTTGCACTTAGAACACATTACCCTTGAAATATTGCACATTTAATCAATGCAGGTTTTTAAGTTTAGTTGCAGTACAGCATGCTTCAAAGAAATGGAAAAACAATATAAATACTATAATAAATCTATAGTCATAAAAAACACAAAAAAGCAACAAAGGAATGTATTTGCCTTTTTTACTTGCTTCACAGTGGTGAGCCCATTTTTACACATTATTGCATGTTGTTAAGCTAAATGCCGAGTCACATGTTTTTTTTCAAGAAAAATAGTGATAGCTCTTAGACATACCTAAAATGTATAGATTGGCTAGTGGTTGGTCATTACACACTGCTGTGTTTAAACAGTGTGTTTTGAATACTACTCCTACAGTGTGCAGTGTGACTTGTGTAATCATTGTACATTTATTAGGATCATTCTCAGAACAGTGTGCTTCAATCAAAGAAGAAAAATATTATAAATATGCTTGCTGAAATCTGTAGACAAGATATCTGCTGTATTGTATACTTATTTCTGTATTCTTGGGCTATTAGGCTTATTTTTCATGTGTATGTTTTCTTGTGTCTATTCCAGTATGTTTTAGACATGGTTTTTAATACATATCTGCAGTTAATGCTTGTATTTGCTTTGACTTTGACATCCATAAAAAAAAAATCTGTTTGGGGAGTCAAAAATTGTTACTGTGACTTTTTTCACTCTGCTCAGGGACAGATATTTGTACCCCCAGTATTTTCACATAATGGTTTTGCTAATTTTTCTAGCAATTTTAAATGTGTTAACAGTTACTCTTTCATCTTGATAGCCTCCTTGAGAACGCCAATTTTATTTTTATCACTGGGTACAGTGAAAGAATAATTTCAAATATAATAATATGCTACCAGAATAAGGTTTGGCATTTGTGTATATATCAGAGATGAAGTCAGCAACCCAAAATTCAAGGGGGTCTAGGGAGGGGAAGAAAGTAGTACCAACAGTAGTGATGTTGGCAATGCTACATGGTTACATGGTTAGTAAGGTTGAATAAAGACACCAGTCCATCCAGTTCAACCTGAGTGAGTGTCAACAATTGTCCCTGTCCCTGTACATTGTGCACTCACATTGGTCCCTACCCTCAAGGAGCCTGCAATCCAAGGTCCCCATTCATATACTTGGGCCAATTTTGGACAGAAGACAATTAACCTACCTGCATGTCTTTAGAGTGTGGGAGGAAACCGGAGTACCCAGAGGAAACCCACACAGGCACAGGGAGAACATGCAAACTCCAGGCAGGTGGTGTCACGGTTGGGATTTGAACCAGCGACTTTTTTTTACAGCTAGGTGAGAGTGCTACCCACTACACCACTGTGCTGCCCTGGATCCATGCATGAATCTATCTATTGGTGATAGAGCGGTGCAGGAGTGGGGGGTGGTGCTCCTGCGCCCTCTATGGATGCACCGCCACTGCTAGTAGTTCATTGTATGTTACTAGTTCCTAGACATGTGCATTCGTTTTCGTCCGAATGCATTTTCGTCCGAAT
Organism: Lithobates pipiens; assembly: GCF_037356315.1. Taxonomy (NCBI): domain Eukaryota; kingdom Metazoa; phylum Chordata; class Amphibia; order Anura; family Ranidae; genus Lithobates; species Lithobates pipiens. The sequence goes on from NW_027507764.1 coordinate 324,356,781, forward strand.
TTCAGCTATTTTCGTTTTCGTTTTGCCAAACGATAACGAAAGCACAAAATCCGAAAAACGAAAGATCCGACATAAATAAATGCTTTATTTTCGTTTTCATTGTTACAACAGTTCGATATAGAATAGGAGATTCGACGTGACTCTGACAACGTGTCTATAGAACCTGTGTTCGAATGTGCCTAACCTTACCTCTATTAGTCCAAGATTATATAGAGAAAATATTCGACAGAGAAAAAAGATTTGACAGAGAGAAAAGATTCTGCAAGATACTGTCCTAAAAAGTGTTTGGGGACCCGGGTCCTGCCCCAGGGGACATGTATCAATGCAAAAAAAAGTTTTAAAAACGGCCGTTTTTTCGGGAGCAGTGATTTTAATAATGATTAAAGTGAAACAATAAAAGTGTAATATTCCTTTAAATTTCGTAGGGGGGGGGTTGTCTATAGTATGCCTGTGAAGGGGCGCATGTTTCCCGTGCTTAGAATTGTCCCTGCACAAAGTGTCATTTATGCAGGAAAAAAAGTCCTTTAAAATCACTCGCAGCTATAATGAATTGTCGGCTCCCGTAATACAGAGAACACTCATTGAAAGTCATTGATAAAAAAATAAATAAATAAATAAATAAAAAAGCGTGGGGGTCCCCCAAATTCAATTACCAGGCCCTTCAGGTCTGGTATGGATATTAAGGGGAACCCTGCCTCAAATTTAAGAAAAAATTTGACGTGGGGTTCCCCCTAAATATCCATAACCAGACCCTTCAGGTCTGGTATGGATATTAAGGGGAACCCCGCGTCAAATTTAAAAAAAAATTGACGTGGGGTTCCCCCTAAAAATCCATACCAGACCCTTTATCCGAGCACGCAACCTGGCAGGCCGCAGGAAAAGAGGGGGGGACGAGAGAGCGGCCCCCCCTCCCTCCTGAACCGTACCAGGCCACATGCCCTCAACATTGGGAGGATGCTTTGGGGGTCTGTGACCCCTCAAAGCACCTTGTCCCCATGTTGATGAAGACAAGGGCCTCATCCCCACAACCCTGGCCGGTGGTTGTGGAGGTCTGCGGGCGGGGGGCTTATCAGAATCTGGAAGCCCCCTTTAACAAGGGGACCCCCAGATCCCGCCCCCCCCTCTGTTTGAAATGGTAAGGGGGTACAAAAGTACCCCTACCATTTCACAAAGAAAGTGTAAAAAATGTTTAAATAAAACAAACACACTTTTGAAAAATTCCTTTATTAAAAATAAAAAAAAGATTCCAGCGGCGGTAATCCACTCTTGCTATCCATCGACGGACGGTCATATCTCCAGCGATGTCTAATATCATCCAGCGCAGCGCAGCATCCTTCTTCTGTCTCCGTGGAGGAGACACTACAGGCATTCCGGCGGCTGACGTTTGTTATATACGGAGGGCGGGGCCACCCGTCACCTGACCCCGCCCCCCTCTGACGCAAGGGGAAACCCGGGGTTCCCCGTGACGTAGGGGTGACCCGCACCCCTCTGATGTAACACAGGCAGGTTTCCGTTACATCAGAGGGGGGCGGGGTCACCCCTACGTCACGGGGAACCCCGGGTTTCCCCTTGCGTCAGAGGGGGGCGGGGTCAGGTGACGGGTGGCCCCGCCCTCCGTATATAACAAACGTCAGCCGCCGGAATGCCTGTAGTGTCTCCTCCACGGAGACAGAAGAAGGATGCTGCGCTGCGCTGGATGATATTAGACATCGCTGGAGATATGACCGTCCGTCGATGGATAGCAAGAGTGGATTACCGCCGCTGGAATCTTTTTTTTATTTTTTTATTTTTAATAAAGGAATTTTTCAAAAGTGTGTTTGTTTTATTTAAACATTTTTTACACTTTCTTTGTGAAATGGTAGGGGTACTTTTGTACCCCCTTACCATTTCAAACAGGGGGGGGGCCGGGATCTGGGGGTCCCCTTGTTAAAGGGGGCTTCCAGATTCTGATAAGCCCCCCGCCCGCAGACCTCCACAACCACCGGCCAGGGTTGTGGGGATGAGGCCCTTGTCCTCATCAACATGGGGACAAGGTGCTTTGAGGGGTCACAGACCCCCAAAGCATCCTCCCAATGTTGAGGGCATGTGGCCTGGTACGGTTCAGGAGGGAGGGGGGGGCCGCTCTCTCGTCCCCCCCTCTTTTCCTGCGGCCTGCCAGGTTGCGTGCTCGGATAAAGGGTCTGGTATGGATTTTTAGGGGGAACCCCACGTCAATTTTTTTTTAAATTTGACGCGGGGTTCCCCTTAATATCCATACCAGACCTGAAGGGTCTGGTTATGGATATTTAGGGGGAACCCCACGTCAAATTTTTTCTTAAATTTGAGGCAGGGTTCCCCTTAATATCCATACCAGACCTGAAGGGCCTGGTAATTGAATTTGGGGGACCCCCACGCTTTTTTTTTTATTTATTTATTTATTTTTTTATCAATGACTTTCAATGAGTGTTCTCTGTATTACGGGAGCCGACAATTCATTATAGCTGCGAGTGATTTTAAAGGACTTTTTTTCCTGCATAAATGACACTTTGTGCAGGGACAATTCTAAGCACGGGAAACATGCGCCCCTTCACAGGCATACTATAGACAACCCCCCCCCTACGAAATTTAAAGGAATATTACACTTTTATTGTTTCACTTTAATCATTATTAAAATCACTGCTCCCGAAAAAACGGCCGTTTTTAAAACTTTTTTTTGCATTGATCCATGTCCCCTGGGGCAGGACCCAGGTCCCCAAACACTTTTTAGGACAGTAACTTGCAAATTAGCCTTTAAAATGAGCACTTTAGATTTTGAACGTTGGAGTCCCATAGACTTTAATAGGGTTCTAAAGTATGCTATATACTAGCTCCGTCGAATCTTCTTTATACATTCGACAGACACCATAAGCCTTCAAAGACAGATTCGACCGTGATTCATGTGGATTTTCGGACGAATGCAATTTTTGAACGAAAAATGAAATAAATAAAAACGAATTTCGGGAGTAACTAAATAAATTAAGTTTTCAGACGAAAACGAAATTCCGAAACGAAATATTTTACTCTGCACATGTCTACTAGTTCCCCATATTTACACTTTATTCAGAAATTATTAAAACTGGACTAGTATTATAAAACTATCTATTTCTATAGGACACTTCACAAAACTATTTTCTTATGCTAAAGGTTTAAAGGCTGATATTAATATGGCAGGTGTCTGCACGCCTTCTATGATGATCTCATGTCAAGCATTAGTCTGATATAATTTGTTAATCATTTTAATAAAGTACAGTGCATGTGGAGTTCTGTCCTATTGCCATTCTTACTATTCTCTCTAATGATATCTTTGCTGTCAAACCCCTTCTATTATGCTTGTAACACCAAGAGGAAGTAGAATATGGATGAGTTCTCAGTTCAGTCTTAACACAGGTTTGACCTGAAATTTGCTTGTTCTGGGGATACTCTGCATGCCTGATTTTAGCTTGTTTTGTGGGAGCCAATTGTCATACTGTATATAGTAGTATATTTTCTATCACTTTCTATTGCTGTCAATGGTTTTTAGGAAGCAGCGGATGCTGGCCTCTCCCCTTCCTTAGAAACCAGTGATGTCACCAGGCCCTATTCATTTGCTCTTTGGGAATATCTGACCATGTAAACAAAGGGTCAGGAATAATGATTGACATCAGTCTCAAATATGGCCATGTGGTCATATTTGGTAAATTATATCACTGGGTTTAGATTTAGCAATAGGTCATTGCAAGCATAGCAACAGGATTAAACATGTCCATCAGTCAGTGGGTTTTTGCTTTTGGAAAGTCAGCGGGCATTATTTGTAATGATAGATGAGGTTCTGCATTGATGTACAATGTGATTGACAATGATTAATACATTGTTTGGCTTTTTTGAGGTTTTTTAATAAAGGTCAAAAAATATGTATCTTGATTTACTATTTAATTTTTTTTATGAATTAATAGGAACACTACATACCCCTAACTCCCTCATGTTGGGCTTGGAGAATGTATCTGGGGACCCTCTCATTGTAAAAGAGAGCTTCCCATACTGCCCACCCCCTGACCCTCCACAACCACAGGCCCAGGTTTTGGGGAAGAGGCCCTTGTACTCATCAACATAGGAACAAGGTACTTTGCCAGGTACATTAGGCCCCCATGGATAGGTACCCTTCATCTTAAGGGCATGTAAAGGGTATAGTTTAAGAGGAAGGTGTGAACTTGTCCCCCATTTCCTTGCCTGCCAGGCTGCATTCTTGGATAAGGGCCTGTTATTGATTTTAGAGATCCCATACCAGACTGTTAGGGCCGGTTCACACTGCAGGCGAGGCGAGGCGACTCCGACTTGCCTCGCCGCGACCTGCAGCGGCCTCGGCGGCGACTTGCAAATGACTTCTGTATAGAAGTCAATGCAAGTCGCCCCGAGGTCGCCCAAAAGTAGTACAGGAACCTTTTTTCTGAGTCGGAGCGACTCGAGTCGCTCCTCTCAGAACGGTTCCATTGTACAGAACGGGGGCGACTTGCGAGAGCGAGGCGAGGCGAGTAGTGTCGCCTCGCATCGCCCGCTGTGTGAACCGGCTCTTGGGGGTAGGTATGGATGGAGGGAATCCTAACCACTTTGTTTACAAACAGAAGTAGTGTCAGGGAGCTGTCATTTACCAATGATTTAAACTCCTTGTTTTGTAAATATCAGTTCTGTTGTGGTAGGTTGTATACATTGTATAGATGTACAAATTCTTAGGCAGGTTAAGGGCATGGCCAAGGTATGTTATTTAAATGTATTTTTTCATTTCATTTCAATGTTTCCCTTTAAGAATTATCACTGCTCCTCAACAATTTTTTTTATTTTTATGTCTTTGTACATTTTCCAAAATGCAGTGCTCTGACATTTTTTGACAATCCTTTGCCTATTAGCCTAGAAAATAGCTATTACTACTTTTTAACATTTAGCTCCAATTGACTTAAGTGGGGTTTCAATTTGGCACCAAAAACGACAGTAATGTCCAACATACCCAATCTCAAATCGAACCCAGTTACATTAGACTAATCCCTAATGGACAAGTATGTAATGGAAATTAAACAAGTGAACATACAAACAACTATAAAATTAACTGTAAATCCACAGTAGCACAACTGAAACATTATTAATCCACAAAACCAAAAAATCAGTACTATAAATGTGATTTAGTAAAGCCCTCCACAAGAAAGTCCATATAGATGTATAAAGGCACTGTGATATCAACCATACACACTATTCAGATTTACCGAAATCATGTAGTGCAAGAACCTGTCTGATTTCATACAAATTGAAACTCCCAAGGTTTGGCCTCATATTATATGGTTTTGGTAAATCTGAAGGAAAAAATCAGCAGAAAATCTGATAGTGTGTATGGGGCTTGGGCAAAAACAGTTAACATGATACTAACATGGGTAGCAATTATATATATATATATATATATATATATATATATATATATATATATATATATACATATGGTATATAATTTTGTCTGCCTGTCCTATAGCCTCATGGATCCCTATCATAGTTTGTAAAAACACATAATAGATAATAATAAAAAATGTAAAAAATATGAAGTATAAAACCCGGCATATGTTAGCTCTTCGCATTTCATGGCTTGGAGCCACTCTTCAGGAGAAAGTACATGATGTATCTTAAATTAAAAAATGAATAGCTAAATAATCTAACATGTATTAGCCAATAAGGGGTTGAGGTGTAAACACCACCCTTAAGATGGTAACTTACATAAATCTGTGCATTAGTGGCATAGTGCCGATAAATGTGAGCCATCCAGAGGCATCATGGTTGGGAGCTGTGGTGGCAAATCCAGCGGGGGCATCGACCCAAACCAGATATATACATGTGTATATATATATATATATATATATATAACATTGATGAATTGTGAAATTCTAACCCTGTTATATTAATTGCTATCCATCTTAGTATCATGTTAACTGTTTTTTTTAAACCAGACATTGCGATTATGTTTGTACACTCATGTATATGAATTAATAAACATTTCTTACGTTCATCAATTTATTATTTTTGCAATCACATGCCTTCTGTGTGCAGCAGCCTCCCTCAGCCACCCTAATACTTACCTGAGCTTACCTTTTGTTTGTTAGTACCATAAGTGAGCTGGGGTTAGGTAGTAGGTGAAATATTCTCTGTAGTGAGCAATTTTAGGCACAAGGCCTGTCCAACATCTATCTTCACAAATACTGGTACATGTATTAGTGCTATTTACAACAACATATACAGGTGCTATATTATACTCCAATAGAATTAAATCTCAAAGCAAAAACCTAGCTGTGTCACCAGGCCAACAAAACACCACACAATGCAGTCCTGACTGCCAGGCTTCACAAGGCTAGCACCTGTCAACCAAATAAATTACAACGTTTTTCAAGACATACTAATTTTGCTCTAACAGACTGATGCCTATTTGCTGGTATCATGTGTCTCAGCTGTTACTAAATTGCCTGAAAGGCAAAATGTACTCCTGGCGTCACCTAGAAGCTCCAGAGAGTATAAGAGAGGGAAAAAAAATCCTGAATATGACCATCTCAGGTTCTCCCCACAACCCCCCCTGCCCCCCCCCCCCCGTAAGCATGCAATAGCAAAACAGGGGAGTTTGTTGTACTAACAACAGATTGTAACTCCCAATTACTTCTCCTTTTCCTTGCCACCTCCCTCTGGACATTGTACCCATATCTCCACCCCATCCATGGGCCTACTGTGTTTCCTATGGTCACCTAGTCCATCTGGTCTATCCCAACAGCAGCTATGCAGTCTGGGGGCCCTCTTTAATAAGGGGGCCCCAGATCCCGGCCCTCCACCCTATGTGAATGAGTATGGGGTGCATCATACCCCTACCCATTCACCTGGGGAAAATAAGTGTCAATAAAAAAACACACTAGACAGGTTTTTAAAGTAATTTGTTTGCAATCTCCGGGGGTCTCTTCCGACTTCAGGGGTCTTTTCTGACTCCTCCCTCTCTGCGGCCTCTTCTCCTGCTCTCTGGCCTCCTCTCCCGGTCTTTGGTTCTTCTCCGGCCTCCTCTCCTGGTCTCCAGTTCTTCTGCCAGGCTCCTCCGATATCTTCTGTTCTTTTGCTAGCATTGGCCCTGTCTTTTCCATCGTCTCCTTCCCTCTTCTCATCTTCCGATGTTGACACGACGCTCTATTCCACTTTAGTGCGAGGTGCCCAACGACTTATATAGGCATGGGGTATGGTCACTGGCTGATGTCACCCGGTGAACCCGCCCTTTATGATGTCACAGCCCCGGGGCATGTTCACCCAGCGACCATGCCCCATGCCTATATAAATCGTTGGAATATTGTCCTGCGGGCCAGTCACAGAAGCGAGGGGATAATGCTCTGCTTTAATATGTCGCAGTACATGTTGACATTCATGGTTCCCTCAAGGAACTGTAACTCCCCAGTGCCAGCAGCACTCCTGAAGCCCCAGACCATGACACTTCCACCATATGCTTGACTGTAGGCAAGGCACACTTGTCTTTGTACTCCTCACCTGGTTGCTGCATCACACGCTTGACACCATCTAAATCAAATAAGTTTATCTTGGTCCCATCAGACCACAGGACATGGTTCCAGTAATCCATATCCTTAGTCTGCTTGTCTTCAGCAAACTGTTTGCGGACTTTCCTGTGCATCATCTTTAGAAGAGGCTTCCTTCTGGGATGACAGCCATGCAGACCAATTTGATGCAGTGTGTGGTGTATGGTCTGATCACTGACAGGCTGACCCCCCCACCCCTTCAACCTCTCATAATGTGTACTCAACTTCTTTGGTCGACCAAAATGAGGTCTGTTCTTAGGGGAACTTTTCCTGTTAAACCGCTGTATGGTCTTGGCCACCGTGTTGCAGCTCAGTTTTAGGGTCTTGGTAATCTTCTTATAGCTTGGCCATCTTTATGTAGAGCAAAAATGATTTTTTGAGTTCTTTGCCATGAGGTGTCATGTTGAACTTCCGGTGACCAGTATAAGAGAGTGAGAGTGATAACATCAAATTTAACATGCCTGAGACCTTGTAACACTAAGGAGTCACATGACACTGGGCAGGGAAAATGGCTAATTGGGCCTAATTCGGACATTTTCACTTAGGGGTGTACTCACTTTTGTTGCCAGTGGTTTAGACATTAATGGCTGTGTGTTGAGTTAATTTGAGGAGACAGCAAATTTACACTGTTATACAAGCTGTACAGTGTAATTTCTTCAGTGTTGTCACATGACAAGATATAATAAAATATTTACAAGAATTTAAGGTGTACTCACTTTTGTTAAATACTGTATATACCACTCTAATCCAACCAAATCCAACCCCCCCCCCCCCATTACCCATACTCACTATCCTGGCTAATACTCTATTACAGTTCCTCCCCTTTCCCAGTATGCACTCTCTTGGCTAATGCCATACCCCACCTTTTCCCATACACACTATCCTAGTTAATGTCCTGCCCCTCACTGCCTTCCCTCTATTGATCCTATTTTTTACACTATTTCTATTCTTTGGTGCTTTTTCAATTACTAATATTTCTATACGTCACTAACAACATCAAATAGGTTCTCACTCACAGTGAATCTCCAGTCCCAGAAAATGTAGTTAGCTTGCAAATAGAAAAATAATCAAATATTTATTTTTTTGTAAAGTAATAATGTAATGAGCTCACTAGTCCTTTCTCCTTTTAGAGTTTTTTTTTTGCATTGTTTTACCAAAGATTTTTGTTTTTCTCTTGAAGCACTTAATACTCCAGTGATGTTACTTGGTTACATGGCTCTTTACAAGCTAATCAAAAGTTTCAGTCTTGTGTTGAAGAAGCCCAGAAGATTGAAAAACTGCTCTGATTCTGCAAAGGCTTTGAATTTTTTTTAACTGAGCATTTGGTAGGAGCATCCCTAGAAATGCCTGCCATGTTAAATTGGAGAAACAAAAAATGTACAGATGTTTGTCAGACAATGTTGTTCAAAATACCCCTGCTGGTTTTTTTTCATTAGTGAAAAAAATGAAATATATTAGTTAAAAAGTGAATTCTCACAGTCAGATATTTCTCAAGCAGCTGATGACAGTTATGAAATTAAATTGTTTGTTTATTACCTATAAAATTATTTACTTTATTACAATTTCAAATACATTTTTCAAACAACAGATTAAATGCAATAATCAGTAGTTAATAGGATCACTGGTGTGCCTGCCAGATGTGCAAATTACTTTAACAGAACCAGAGGACGTTTTCTAAATTGATATTTGAAATATAAGCCATGGAACTGATCCAATATGCTGATAAGGGATATACTGAATTTCTATATATATATATATATATATATATATATATATATATATATATATATATATATATATATATATATATATATATATATATATATATTTCAATTTTGAACTACATACCAATATAAAAACCAACTGTGAACCACAAATGAAGTATTAAAAACAGTATCAGTTGCAGTGCAAATGGTAATCAATATAATGAAAGAAGATACAGTATGTTCTTAACCACTTGCTTACTGGGCACTTAAACCCCCCTCCTGCCCAGACCAATTTTCAGCTTTCAGCGCTGATGCACTTTGAATGACAATTGCGCGGTCATACAACACTGTACCCAAATGAAATTTTTATCATTTTTTTCCCACAAATAGAGCTTTCTTTTGGTGGTATTTAATTACAGCTGGGAGTTTTATTTTTTGCTAAACAAACAAAAAAAATGCAAAAAAAAAAAATCATGTTTAATAGTTTGTTATAAAATTTTGCAAACAGGTCATTTTTCTACTTCATTGAAGTGCGCTGATGAGGCGGCACTGATAGGCTGCACTGGTGGGCACTGATAGGCTGCATTGGTGGGCACTGATAGGCTGCACTGGTGGGCACTGATAGGCATAGTTAAGGCGGCACTAATAGGCACAGATAAGGCGGCACCGATGGGCACAGATAAGGCGGCACTGATGGGCAAAGATGGGCACAGATAAGATGGCACAGATGGGTGGCACGGATGGGTGGCACTATGGGGCACTGATAGGTACCACTGATAGATGGGACTGATGGGCACTGATAGGTGGCACTGATAGGTGGCTCTGATAGGTGGCACTGCTGGGCACTGATGGGCGGCACTGCTGGGCACTGATGGGCACTGATGGGCGGCACTGCTGGGCACGGATATGTGGCACTGGGGTGCAGCACCTTTGTTGAGGCAGATTGTGGGCACTCCTGGGTGGCACTGTGGGCACTGCTGGGTGGTACTGCTGGGTGGCACTATGGGCACTGCTGGGTGGCACTGTGGGCACTGCTAGGTGGCACTGACGGGGGGCACTTATTTTTTAATGAGGTGGCACTGGCAGGGGGCAGGTGGGCACTGGCAGGACTGGCCGTGATCGGGACTGATGTCCCGATCACGGCCGCCGGTGATCGGCTCTTTTTTTTCTCCTTGCGTTGTCAGCGCGAGGAGGAATAATAGCCGATTACCGACTCCGTTGTATCACATGATCAGCTGTCATTGGCTGACAGCTGATCACGTGATAAGGGGTCGGGATCGACCCCTTGCTCGGATCAGTGATCAGGCGAGTCTCATAGACTCGCCGATCACAGAGCGCGCCGCGCGCGCCCCTCAGGGGGCGCGCAGGCCGCTCGTGCACGGGACGACGTCAATAGACGTCGTCCCGGCAAAGGAGGTCCGCGCTGTAGCCGTCATTCGGCTATAGTGCGGGTCTCAAGTGGTTAACACTATAGATGAATTAAAAATGATTTTGACAGATAGCAAACAGGATGTAGCCTAAAGTGATACTAAAATCAATTTTTTTTTAAAAGTTAAAAATAACAAACATGTTATACTTACCTGTTCTGTGTAATGGTTTTCCACAGAGTAGCCCAGCTCCTCCCCTTCTCGGGTCCTTCCTCGATAGTTCTGGCCCCTCCCTCCTGTTGAGTGCCCCCACAGCAAGCAGCTTGCTATGGGGGCACCCAAACTGAGCCACAGCCTGAGCTTCCATTCAGACACAGAGCCGTGACTCAGCTTCTCCCTTTTCTCTCCTCATTGCCTGACTAAGTTTGATTGACAGCGGGAGTCAAAGGCACCATGCTGCTGTCGCAGTCAATGAGCAGTGGAGTCCCGGGCAGCCGAGACACTCTTGGCACATTGCTGGATCTAGATGGGGCTCAGGTAAATATTGGGGGGGGGGGCGGCTTTTTATTTTAATGCATGGAGTGTATGACGATAAAAAAAGCCTTCTGCCTTTACAACCAGTTTAAAACTAATAATAATGATAAAATATTATTTACCATATGCAACAATATGTGAAAATTACACATGAAGGTGCACCTCATTGTAAACTATGACAGGACTACATTAATTTCATAAAAATTCATACCTGAAGACTACTCAGCCTTAAAGTACAGTTACCCATGGCCATGACTTTGTTCAAGTAAACTGAGCATTTATGGGTGGGCAAAACATATTTAACCACTTGCTTACTGGGCACTTAAACACCCTTCCTGACCAGACCAATTTTCAGCTTTTGGTGCTCTCACACCTTGAATGACAATTACTCAGTCATGCAACACTTCACCCAAATGAATTTTGTGTTCTTTTTTTCCCACAAATAGAGCTTTCTTTTGGTGGTATTTGACCACCTCTGGGGTTTTTATTTTTTGCGCTATAAATGAAAAAAGACCGAATTTTTTTTAAAAAAGCGCATATTTCTTTGTTTCTGTGATAAAATTTTGCAAATTATAATTTTTTTTTCATACATTTTGGCCACAATTTATACTGCTACATATCTTTGGTAAAAATAACCCAAATTAGTGGATATTATTTGGTCTTTGTGAAAGTTAGGGAGTCTACAAGCTGTGGTGCGAATCATAAAAAATTGATCACACCGGATGTACTGGTGGCCTATCTCATTTCTTGCAACCCGAACAAGTCAGGAAAGTACAAATACCCCCCAAATGACCCCTTTTTTGAAAGTAGACATTCCAAGGTATTTACTAAGATGCATGGTGAGGTTTTTGATGTTGTCATCTTTTTCCCACAATTCTTTGCAAAATGAAGATTTTTTTTTTTCTCACACAATTTTCAATGTAATAGGTTATTTCTCTCACATGGCATGTGTATACCACAAATGACACCCCAAAATACTTTCTGCTACTCCTTCTGAGTATAACGATACCAAATGTGTGAGACTTTTACACAGCCTGGCCACATACAAAGGCCCAATATTGAAATAGCACCATTAGGCGTTCTAGGGGCATAAATTACACATCTCATTTCTCTACTTTCAAAATATTTTATTTTACGATAAAGGCACTTACATACGTATAACAGTATATAAACAAACTGCAGCAGGGAGGGCCTGCTGTCACAATGTAAGTAATGAAAACAGGAGACATTAGTGAAAGACAGACAATATCAAAAGGGTACAGTCGGCATGCCCTTCCTCATCGAGGGGCTACATGAAAATAGAGGTAAACGGAGGGTGACCCCCCAGGGAGAGCCCACCAAGTAGAGCCATTAGGGGTAGCCCCCAGGAGCCCCCTTCCCGACACCCCTAATAGGGAACTTGCTGTGCCAGGATGGGGGAGTATCCTCCCAGGCCCCCCCCTCTCAGAGGGATAAAGCAGTTGGAGGACCGTCCGCAGTGGGCACCGCAACATTAAATTGGACTGTATGGTGAACCTGTCAATTATAGCTCTGTTGAGCAAACCAAAAACTTAGAACGTCTAGAAGGACAGAGAAAAGAAGAGAGGAGGAGAAGAGGAGGACAGAGGGGTAAGGGGAGGTAAGCTATGTCCTGAAAGGGTGGAAGGTTATAGCTGGAGAATGTTTAGCATTCAATGTAAGAGGGGGCGCTTTAGGGGTGAGGTCTGATCACTAGAGAAGAGCCTGGGGGTACCCCAGGCAGCAGAGAGATTCCCATGTAACGGGCCCAAGGGTCCCACACCTTACGGAATTTAGGTGTGGTATCTGACAGAATACCTGACAGTTTTTCTTGGGACATTATCCACGATATCTTCCTCTTAACTGCGAGGAAGGAGGGTCTGGGTTGCTTCCATGCGGAGGCAATCGCAATTTTGGCTCCTAATAGGATAAAATAAGTTAGTTTCTGAGTGTTACCAGACATCAAAGGAACAGGGGTATTGAGTAACGCAACCTCTGGAGTTCTCGGAACCCGGCAGCCTGTGACTAAGTAAATCAAGTTGAAGATTTTAGTCCAGAACGATCGAAGTCTAGGGCATTCCCACCAGATGTGGATCATGGAGCCACGAAGTTGGCACCCCCTGAAACATAAGGGGTTAGCCGTGGGATATATTTTGGCTAGCCTGACTGGAGTGAGGTACCACCTGGTTATCAATTTGATGCTAGCCTCCATTAGTGAGGTGTTTTGGATCCCACGAAAGGATCTGGCCAGGGCCAGCTGCCAGGTTTCAAGACTGCCAGAGGTCTGGAGATCAGATTCCTATGCCGTCATATAGGGGGATTTGCCCGTTGGGGAAGTGAGAGCCGTGTAGATCACTGAAATACCACCCCTCTGCTCCCCGATCCTACCACACCAGGCTTCATATTCAGTAAAGGAAGGAGGGAGGGGTTTGTTTTTCCAAAGTGAGTTCAAGAAGTGAGATATTTGTTGGAAGCGGAACCTCTCTGTGTCTGGTAGCTCTAAGTGTTCGATGCAATAAGCTAGGGAAATCGGACCCCTGGAATTGAAAAAGTGACCTATCCGGTATAGTCCCTTGTCCAACCACCATCTGAAGGCCTCAATGTCCAGACCAGGGGGAAAGTCATGATTACGGAACATGTGAGCAAGGGGTCTTAAAGTGGAGACTAGGGAAGGCTCTTTGCGAAGACCGTCCCATAGGGCGCAGGAGTGAGATAGGGATGGGGACATGATGGGCGGCCTGGCTTTGGGCGGGCACCATAATAGAAAATCTAGTGTAAAAGAGGGTACAGAACAGCGTTCTATGGACTGCCAATCCGGTTTCTCGTATTTGGAGTAGATCGAGGAGAGTTGGGCTAGGCGAGCTGCAAGATAGTATTTGTGGAGGTTAGGCAAACCCAACCCCCCCCTGCGTCTGTGCAGGAAGAGCGTGTTTTGCGGTAGACGGTATCCCTTGTTACCCCAAATATATTTCAGTATTTTGCTTTGCAGAGAGCAAAGGTGGTCCTTCCGAACTGGTATTGGCAGGGCTCGAAAATAGTAGAGGATTTTGGGGAGAAGGGTCATTTTTATGGAGTTAATCCGGCCAAGCCAGGATAGTTCGTGTTTAGACCATGAGGAGAGATCAGTTTCCAGCTGTCTGTATAATTTGGGGTAATTGTGGGCATACAACATCTCTATTTTAGGTGTAAGGGAGATACCCAAGTATTGGATGGCAGTGTCACTCCATTGGAACGGAAAGGATTGTTTGAGTGAGAGGACTTGGTGGGTGGGGAGAGAAATATTCAATGCCACAGACTTGGAGTAATTAACCCTCAAGCCTGAGACCTTGGCAAAGTCGTCCAGTACCCGGGATAAGTTGGGCAGGGTTGTGAGGGGGGAAGTGAGGAACAACAGTATGTCGTCCGCGAAGAGTCCACATTTGTGCGTTTGGCTACCGCATTGGACACCTCCAATGTCCATATTGTGGCGGACTGCGATCGCCAGTGTTTCAATGGCTATTGCAAATATGAGGGGGGATAGGGGGCACCCCTGTCTGGTCCCCCTGGTGATGGGAATTGGCTCAGAGAGATATCCCTGCATTCGAATTTGGGCCCTCGGCTGGGAGTATAAGGCCCGTAATAAGCCCAGGAAACGAGCCCCAAATCCCCACCTGTCAAAGAGCTGGAAGATGTACTGCCATGAGACCGAGTCGAAAGCCTTCTGAATATCTAAGGAAAGGAGGAAGCCAGATTGTCCGGGTCCCCCTTCCCAATTAGACTGCAAAATGGAGATAATATCAATCGCCCTCCGAATTTGATCAGGTCCCTGTCTGCCAGGGATAAAACCAACTTGGTCCTTGTGGACGTAGCGTCCGATGAAGGAGGCTAGCCTATTGGCCATAACTTTCGTGAGAATTTTGAGATCATTATTAATAAGGGAAATCGGTCTGTAGTTGCTGACATCTTCCAAGTTCTTGCCAGGTTTGGGGATGACCGTGATATATGCCGTGTTAAGGTGGGGATCCAGGGGGTCTCCATTAGCTTTATGATTACCGAGTTTGGCCAGGTGAGGGGCTAGCGTGTTGGCAAAGGCTTTGTAGTAAGGGATCGAAAGACCGTGGGGTCCAGGGGCGGAGCTTTTTTTAAGATCCTTTATGACTTCCAGTATCTCCTCTGCCTGGAAGGGGGCTTCCATGACTTGTTTGTGAACGTCCGATAAGGCAGGGATGGGGAGTCCCTCCAAAAACTTTGGAAGGAGGTTATCTTTGGGAGGTGGGGGGCTACTGTAGAGAGAGGTGTAAAAGTTCTGAAAGGCATTCAGAACTGTGACCGGATTAGACGTGGGCGGGAGTCCTGCGCTTCTGATCCGAGGGAGGGTGCTCAGCTTGGTTCTAGGGGAGAGTCTATTAGCCAGGAGTGTGCCTATTTTGTCCGCCTGTGAGTAAAATTTGTGGCCAGACCACCTAACCGATTTTTCTGCTTTCGTGGTGAGGGCGAGATTGAGTTCTAAGCGAGTCTTGTCTAGTACGGAGGTGGGGGTGCGGAGGGGGTCCTTTTTGTGAAGAGCTCTGAGTTTAGAGTATTCCTCTTCTAGCTTCAGGATGGTTGATTGCCTTTCCCGTTTTATTTGAGAACCTAATTGCATGAGTTTTCCCCTAATATATGCTTTGTGCGCCGCCCACAGGGTTTCGGGGGAGACATCAGGAGTCGCATTAATAGAGAAATATTCCTGCAGTGCTTTGTCGAGATCCATAACTCGTGATGGCTCCGAAAGGAGGGATTCATTTAACCTCCAATGCCTGGGGTGTCTCCCACTCGAACCCCCCAGGGCCGTCACAATTACCAGCGAGTGATCAGAGATCACTGTGTCAGTGATGGAGGCTTTGAGCATCCTGGGAAGGAGCGAAGAGGGGACAAGTATGTGGTCTATACGTGCATATGATTGGTGTGGCGCTGAGAAGTGAGTGTAGTCTCTCTTTGTGGGGTTTAATTCCCGCCAGACATCGGATAACCCATGAGCGTGCAGCAATTTGGCGATCCGTAAGCTTGCCTTCGTGGGCCTGGTTAAGCGGGAATGTGAGGGGGAGGATTTATCAAGTCCTTGATCAAAGGCGACGTTAGAGTCCCCTCCGACAATAACCGTTCCCTCTAAAAGAGGTGCTAAGGTGCGCAGCAGGGATTCGAAAAATTTGGTCTGACCTGTGTTCGGGGCGTAGTAGGAGACCAAGGAGTAAAGTTGGTCCCCCACAGTGCCCTTTACAAGTAAATACCTGCCCTCCGGATCTGCTTTTTCAAAACTTTTATTAAATTTGCATGTTTTGGCAAACAAAATGGCTACCCCCCTGGTCTTGGATTCCGCGTTGGCTAAGTAGAACTGAGGGAAGTGGGCATGTAGGAACTTGGGACCATACCGGATAGGAAGGTGGGTTTCCTGAAGTAGAATTATATCTAGTTTCAGGGATTTGTAGTAATCAAGGGCTTTTCTCCGTTTGATGGGGGAATTAAGACCCTGAATGTTATGGGAGGCTATCTTAAGCCTAGCAGCCTGTGGATCAGCCATGGAGCAGAGGGGGAGCCCAGCATCTGAAAGCGACCTCACTTACCCAATCCATAGCGGGGTTCTCGGTAAGGGCATTGGGATCGGTGGCCCGAGGTTGTCTTCCAGGATGCCATGCCGACTGGGTTGGCTCAGCCCAACCTGAGGAGAAAAAGAGTAGTGTCATGTAAACATTCAACGGGGGTAGCTTACCATCAAGGGGGGAGAGAGGAGGAGAAAGGGCAAGGAAAGAAAGGGTTCCTGAGAAGAGAGAGAGGAGATCAGGGCAGGAGACACCCCCCGAAATCCCAAGAAAAAACAGTGTAGACAACCGACCCATAAGGTCAGAAGTCCCGACCCTCAGACGCCTGGGAAAGGCCGAGGGAGGGAGAGTTACACATGTGGTCCCTCGCGGAACTGGGGACCCCTAGTCGGGTAACTACCCGAACTGTGAAATCAACATTAAATAGCAATAACATATAAGCAGCAATATACAAAAAAAAGAATTTTTCTTGAGGCACGGCTAAACATAATGATTAGAAGACACTGGGGCTAAACAATGAATGCTGTTCTTTAGGCAGAAGGTAGGATGGTATATCCAGGGGGGGTGCTGGGGAATGCAGCCCCCTGGGAAATCCTCAAAGCAACCTTAGGGCTCATTTCGAGGGGACGCAAAAAATATGAGGGGTTACGGGCAGTCCAGTAGATGGACGAAGTACTGCATAGCGTCCCGGAATATTGAAGGCAATGAGGAGAAGGGTAGCACAAGTCCTAGGCAAGGGGAGGGCAAAAAGGGTTGGAGGGCCAAACTTTCAATGTTTGGGGAGCAGTCCTCCGGCCCTCTCCAGGACCTCGGACGGTCAGTCACAGAATGGAGAGTCTGAAAAGGGGTCTGTATGTTGCTCAGGTGGGTGCATTATCCTTGACCTTCTTGGCTCTTCCGGAGGTCCACAACGGGGATTGTGGGCTGTTAGGAGTGGGCCGTTTGTTGGATCCTTGGCTAGGGTTAGAAGTGTCCATATCAGCTTCTTGAGAAATGATTTTCAGCCTGGTGAGGAGCTTTTCCCCCTCGGGGAAAGTGGAGAAGGCAAAAGACTTCCCTTTGTCCGTGAACCTGACCGCAAATGGGAATGCCCATTTGTATTTTATGTCTTTTTGTGACATTGCAAGCAAGAGGGGTTTTAGAGCTCTCCGTCTCTGTATAGTGGAGGGGGAGAGGTCCGCAAAGATCTGAACCTGGTGACCCTGGTATGTGACGTGTTGCAGGGATCTGGCTCTCTTCATAACTTCTTCTTTCACCGAGAAGTGATGTGGCTTGGCCAGAACATCGCGCGGGGTGCCATCCTTCCTAGGGGGGCCGAGGGTTCTATGGACCCGGTCAAGTTCAAGCTTAGTAGCTGGGATGTCAGGGATTAGCTGTTGAATGAGGTCTTGCACCGCCCTGGACACATCAGTTATTGATTCTGGAAGCCCGCGAATTCTGATGTTATATCTGCGTGACCTATTTTCGAGGTCATCTATACGGGCCATGGCTATGTCCAATTGCTCCTGTACTGAATAAATGTGCCTGGAGTTTTGGATGGATCTGGCTATGGTATCCTCCATTTTATGTTCGATCGTTTCGATCCGGGAGCCTAGGTTAATAAAATCAGCTTTCAATTCCCCCGTAATTTGCAAGGCAGTTTGGGAGAGGCCCCTTTCTAATAGTTCAGAGAATTTGCCAAACAGGGCATCCATGTGGGAGACTGGGTCTGCATGAGCAGCCTCGTGGGGGGCCATGGCGGCCTGGGAAACCCTGTAAGTCCCCGCTGGGGAGGGGGAGAACTCCTGGATGGTGCGTTCCAGCAGAGAGACCGTGGAGGCCGGGGACGGTGTGGCTTCCTTGGGGAGACCCCTGGGGTTGCCTGGGGTGGCGTGGAGAGGAGGAAAGTCTGTATCTGACCTGAAATCCACTGTGCCTGCGGATCTGTGATCCTGAGACAGGAGCTGTGCTGCGGTGGCCATCTTGGATTTCTCCCTCACGTCCAATGAAGCGAACAGCGGGCCCAGATTGCGTTTAGCCAGTCCACCGGTCATTCAGAAATGTGCCCCAACACTTCGGGAGTCCGTCCCTATAGCTCGGGAAGCGGAAGGGTAGCCGTGTCGTGCGGTAGGGGTTCCGTCGTTCCGCGAGGCAGCGGAGCTTTAGATGATCGCGGCCATCTTGGAAGCCTCGCGCATGCGCACCGCACATCTCATTTCTCAACCACCTATTACATTTTTGACGGCCCTGGAGCACCAGGACAATGGAAATGCCCACAAAGTGACCCCATTTTGGAAAGCTAACACCCCAATGTATAATCTATGAGGCATATTGAGTCTTTTGAATGGTTTATTTTTTTCCAGAAATTTCGGGAAAATGTGGAAAAAAATTAAAACGCATTTTTTTTTACGCAAAGTTGTCCATTTATAAGATATTTCCAACACATAGCATGTACATAGCAAAAATGACACCCCAAAATACGTTCTGCTACTCCTCCTGAGTATGGCAATACCAAATATGTGAGACTTTTACACAGCTTGGCCACATACAGAGGCCCAACATGCAAGGAACACCATCAGGTGTTCCAGGGACACATAGCATGCACATACCAAGAATTACACCCTAAAATACATTCTGCTGAGAAAAGAGTAAACAAAAGATTACCTGTGGTTTTAGCAGCGCAGTTGTCCACAGGATGATAGCACTGGTCCAGGCAGCAGGCAGGGACTTGGTCAGCAAAAGTGAACACAATTTTCCAGGCAACAGGCAGGTATACTGTCCATAGTCAATATTGGCAGCAGGCAGGGATACTGTCCATATACAGTCCAAGGTCAGTGCAGGCAGAGATCGTCAGCATTGCCAAAATATTGGTCCTGGTAGTAGGCAGGAACATGGTCCATCCATGTGGTGTGGTCAGTTCATGCGACAGGCAGAGGCATGATGGTATAGGTCCTACAGGCAGCAGGCAGAGGTAGGGCCTTGTTCAGGACAGAATGGGGATAGGGGTAGAGGCTTCTCCCACCCAAATCTCTTTGAAGCCCCCGAGTCTCCAGACCCTAATCTAGGAATGAGAAAACAAAGGAAATTGTCTTCTTCATCCAAAAAAACTATTCTGGAGCCCCTCACATATGTGAGACCCCTGTTATGAATCCCACTAGTCCACAGAGGGTACAAGATCAGTCCAAGAGGCAGGCAAAAGGCATGGTCTAACAGTCCAGGGTCAGTTCCAGATCAGGCAGAGGTATGTACAGAATCAGTAGGCAGAAGCGTGGTCGAATAACAGTCCAGGGTCAGTTCCAGATCAGGCAGAGGCATAAATAGAATCAGCAGGCAGAAGCGTGGTCGAATAACAAGCCAGGGTCAGTTACAGAGCAAGCAGAGGCATAAGGGGTTTGAAGGTAAATGGCAGGAAGTGAGGGTTATGGTTACCATACTTCACTAATAATTCACTGAAGTATGGTAACGGCGGAAACAGTCACCTATGCAGAGGCCTGGTTGGGAAGGGCATTGGGCACAATGATAAGTGGGGTCTCTTCTCACTCCTCGTTTGCTGCACACCCAACATTTTTTCTGATGTCTTCGGCCTGTTGGTCTGGGAGGGATTTTATCAGGAATGTGGCGTTCAGAGAGTCTGCTAATTACATCGGATCTAATGTTTTGTGGTGGGCCGTTGGGGTATATAAGGGCAGTGGTGATTTCCTCCTGGTAGCCAAGGAAGGGTATGGGTCTTTCTGTGGATTTACGATAAATTACATATGTGTTGTATATGGCTAAATTAAAGAAATAAATTGAATTTTTTTTATACCACTTGTATGTTCTTCTCGTGGCAAGATAGGGTTTGAGCATCTGGTCGTTCAAGTCGACACCCCCCATGAACATGTTGTACTCATGGATACAAGTGGGTTTTTGTATTGGGCCATCCCTCCTGGTGATCTCAACAAAAGTGTTGTTGTGGATCGAAGAAAGCATGTAGACATCCCTTCTGTCCCTCCACTTCACAGCCAAAATTTCTTTGTTCCGTAAACTCGCAGCTTCGCCTTTTCTTAGCCTTTTGTTGACGAGGCTTTGAGGAAAGCCCTTCCGGTTCATTCTTACGGTGCCACATGCTGGAGTTTGCTTTCTATGGAGGTTGCGGAACAGGGGTAAACTGGTATAAAAATTGTCCACATACAGATGGTAGCCTTTCTCCAGGAGTGGGTTTATGAGTTCCCAAACAACTCTCCCACTCGATCCGATGTATTCGGGGCAATTAGGGGGATGTAGCTGGGTGTCCTTCCCTTCGTATACCATGAAGGAATATGTATACCCTGTGGCTCGATCACACAATTTATACATTTTCACCCCATAGCGGGCCCTTTTGGAGGGAATAAATTGCTTTAGGCCCAGCCTGCCAGAAAATTTGATCAGGGACTCATCCACACATATGTGTTGGTCTGGGGTAAACAACTGGGGGAAAATCTGAGAAAAATAATTTATTAGCGGCCGAATTTTGTAAAGTTTATCAAAATTTGGGTCATTCTTGGGAAGGCACTGGGTATTGTTGTTAAAGTGTAGGAATTTCATTATCGTTAGATATCTGGTCCGGGACATTATTGAGGAAAAGATGGGCATGTGATAGATGGGGCGGGATGACCAATATGCACATATTTCATTTTTATTGTTTAGTCCCATACAAAATGTGAGGCCCAAAAATTTTTTAAACTCCTCCACTGTTAGGGCTCTCCACTTGTAGGGACGGGCATAAGAGGACGTTGGGTTGCTTTCAATAAATTGTTGGGCATATAGGTTGGACTGGACCACAATGGATTCAAGCATGTCCTCTGTAAAAATTAGGTGGAAAAAGTCCATCAGGGAAAAATTGTGTGTGTCCACCTGGACTCCTGGGTTGGCAGTGAAAGGGGGAACGTTAGCTTCTCCTGAGTTAGGAGGAAGCCACAAGGGGTTCTGGAGGGACTAGGGAAGGCTGGCATGGGACCTAACCCTTTGGGGCCGAGTTGACACCCCACTTGTACGTGGCCTTTGCTGAGGTACTGTGGTGCCGGTGGATGGCACTGGGTTGCCGGTGGATGGCTCTGCGGTGCTGGTGGATGGTACCGCCTCCTCACCAGTGTGCCTTCGTCTGACGGGCGGACTATCATCTTCCTCCTCTGAGGCTGTCATGGTACCGCTGCTGAGGACAGGCTCGTAGTCCACGTCAGAGTCACAATCTGAATATGAGGAGGAATCCGAAGTGGAAACCTCCCCATTGCTCTCGTCGGCTGCAAGAATATCATATGCCTCCTCAGCTGAATACAATCTTTGTGACATTTTTATTGATCACAAATGGCACTGACAGGTGACGCTAATCTGGCAGATGACACTGACAGGTGACGCTGATTGGGCAGATGACACTGACAGGTGACGCTGATGTGGCAGGTGACACTGACAGGTGACGCTGATCACAGGTGACACTGACATGGCAGGTGGCACTGACGACACGTGGCACTGACAACACGTGGCACTGACAAATGGCACTGGAGGCAGATGGCACTGGAGGCAGATGGGGCTGACAGATGGGGCTGACAGATGCCGCTGGCAGATGTCGCTGGCAGATGTCACTGGCAGATGTCGCTGACAGATGGCACAGGGGCTGGCACTGGCAGATGGCACTGGCAGATGGTGCTGGCTATTTGCTCTGGCTAATTGCTCTGGCAAATGGGGCTGGCAGATGGCACTGCCGCTGGCAGATGGCGCTGGCAGGTGGCACTGGCAGGTGGCACTGGCAGGTGACACTGGCAGGTGGCACTGGCACTGGTGGCACTGACGGCACTGGGGCTGACGGCACTGGGGCTGACGGCACCGGGGGGTGAAGGATGGCACTGTCGCTGGCAGGTGGCACTGGCGCTGGCAGGTGGCACTGGCAGGTGGCACTGGCACTGGCAGGTGGCACTGGCAGGTGGCACTGGCACGTGGCACTGGCGGCACTGGGGCTGACGGCACTGGGGCTGACGGCACTGACGGCACTGGGGCTGATGGCACTGGGGCTGACGGATGGCACTGGCAGGTGGCACTGGTGCTGGCAGGTGGCACTGGCGCTGGCAGGTGGCACTGGCGCTGGCAGGTGGCACTGGCACTGGCGGCACTGGCGCTGACGGCACTGGGGCTGACGGCACTGGGGCTGACGGCACTGGGGCTGATGGATGGCGCTGGCAGATGGCACTGGCGCTGGCAGGTGGTGCTGGCAGGTGGCACTGGTGGCACTGGCACTACTGGCAGATGGCACTGGGCTGACAGATGGCACTGGGCTGACAGATGGCACTGGGCTGACAGATGGCACTGGGGCTGACAGATGGCACTGGGGCTGACAGTTGTTATCAACTCACAGATGCTCTCAGATCCACGTATACAATGTATCAACGCACAGATCACTCTCCCTCCTCACACGCTGTCTCTGTGTGAGGAGGGAGAGACACCGCAATGGGAGATGATCTCATATGTTTACATTTGAGATAATCTCCGATTGGAAGCTGCGATCGCGCTGTGAACGGCCGCTTTGATTGGCCGTTCACGGCTATCTGTATTTGCCTGTCTCTGGGAGACACGGCGAATACAAAACTTCCACAATGCGCGCCCCCGGCGGCGCGCATTGTGGAAGTAAACAGAAGGCCGTCCAGGGACGGCCAGGCGAAGGAACCCGCCTGCTCTAAGGCCGTCATTTGGCTATAGGGCGGGCGGGAGGTGGTTAAACAAGAGAAAAGAGGCAAGCAGCTCATGCATTTGTATACAACAAACATGTGAGAACCTAAGAGGTAATATGCTATAAATAAATACAAAAATCAGGCTTTATATATCATCCTTGTCAAGAACTGCCAACCTTTTCTTACCTCCTGCAGGCAGCAAGTGGCTTTCCATTCTCAGGCCAGCTGTATTGCCAGTTGCTTTCTGATCTAGCCAAAAATATTTTCTAATGCATTAGCCCTAATTCTCTGATAACAACTATGGACATCGCAGTATAGGGAACACTGATTATCATCAAGTGTCACACAGATTTTATTTAGTGTTAATCAGTGCCTGAAGAAAATGTTTCATCAGAATTTTGTGAGCTATAACTATAATGATGTTCTCTGATTCCTGTTAATTATTTAGACTTAGTCTGTCCTGTCTTCTGGATTCTGATATTGTTCTGGTTTTACAATGCAGTTTGAATGTAGCCTATCCTGATCTTTGGCTATCTTGCAACTTTGCCTGAGCTCTGCAAATGCTGACACCCCTTGTGTATGGGCTAAGTTCTTTACTTACATAATCATTTTTTTTTTGTAATCTGCTTGCACAGTGACATGGTATAGCTCTGCATAGAAACCAATCAGCTTCCAGCTTTTGTCGAAGCTTAATTAACTAACTAATAACTAACTAACTTATAAACATTGAATTATAGGTATTGGGTAACGAATACAAATTAATTTTAAATTAATTTGAAGTTACAAATAATCAGTAATAAAGAATGTCGTATCTAAACAAATAGAACAGAACAAAATAATAATAAATAATAATAATACATTTTTATTATTATTGTTGTTATTTATTATTATTAATTTGTTACGTTCCACTCATTTAGATATGGCATTCCTTATTACGGATAATTTGTAACTTCAGATAAATTCATATTTGTTACATTCACCAACAGCCAAATTTGAAAGGAAATTCCAATACCTATAATATAATAGTTAGTAATAGTTAAATTATTATTTTTTTTAGATTTGTGAATTCCTGAATTTCCGAAATTTTACATTTTTGGATTTTAAAATTTAGAATTTCCGAATTTCAGAAAATTCTGAAAAATGTGAAAATTCGGACATTTCCAAATTAACAAATTTGTCTAAATTTGTTAAGAAAAATGAATTTGGAACTAAACAAATTGCACATGTCTACGTACTGGAACATGGAAGAGATACCTGTTCCCGATCACTGGGAACAGTAGATATCTGTCATGTAATCTGGCAGAACGGGGGATTGCCTTGTTTACATAGGCAGTTCCCCGTTCTGCCTCTCCTCGCTGTGATTGCGGTCGCCGGCAGACATCGCGGGCACGCCACTAGCTATCCTGCTTGCATGGACCGATGTACAGGTACATCTGTTCATACGGGAGAACTGATCTACCGCAGTATATCTGCCTGAGCTGGTCAGATAGTGGTTAATTGAACAATCTGAAGTTAGAAGCTGATTGGCTAGCATGAACAGCTGCACCAGATTTTGCACTCTCTAGTTTTAGTAAATCCACCCCAGTAAGTTAAATATTAGGAGTCTGACCTGGGAGCATCGAATCAGATTAAGCTTACAGTCCATGCCTTTAGGACATCTCTGATGGTGACAAAAAGGTTCTATCAAAAGTGTGATAGTAATATTTCTTAGCTGATATATGTGTGATTAGTACATTTATTTATTGTAATTTACTACTGCCACATATATGTTTTTGTCTGGTTGTTTTCTCTTCAGTTTTAACACCTTAAGCATGCTTTTTTTGGTTTTAGCATAGTACCTATACACAAACATTTTACATTATGG
The DNA here is from genome assembly GCF_037356315.1 of Lithobates pipiens. Classification (NCBI taxonomy): domain Eukaryota; kingdom Metazoa; phylum Chordata; class Amphibia; order Anura; family Ranidae; genus Lithobates; species Lithobates pipiens. The sequence goes on from NW_027507764.1 coordinate 324,382,049, forward strand.
ATGCTCATTTCTCTGTCTGGGTAGGTTAAAGTTAATCTTACCGAGCCTAGGCAATTCAGATTTTGCATAACAGATAAATGCATACTCTGATCTGCTGTTATTTCTGGGAAAACATAGGCAGATGATGTTATACAGACTTACATACATCTCTGCGTTTTTTTCAGCATGCGCTCAGTTTACTTGCACATATCTCTGATAGGTTTAAATTGGGTTTAGCTGAAAAAAGTTAGGGGAAAAACAGTTTTGTTCATGTTGTCCTGACAACGCAAGGCTTCATAAACATAATTGCCATGCTTTTCTTTTAGAACAAAACAGCTTTAACTTTAAGCAGCTACATCTTTCCTCTGGATTTTTTAAATATTAAATGATGCTATGTGTGAGTCACCACATAGCTACATACACTTTTCCCTTTTTTTTTTTTTTTTTTTTGTCTTATAAGTAATGGTTGTCTTGGTTTTATTTATTTGGTTTCTGCCTTTAGTAGTATGACTACATATAATGTGTGCTCAACTTTTTTGTGTTGCAGATAATAGAAATCTTTAATTTGACTAGTGCTTCTTGGTAGTAATATTGACAGGCAAGCCTTTTGTGTGCCAGAACACTCCAATACTGGTCCTGTACTGCACATTTCCTATGAGCACCAGAAGCACTGGGCAAATATGGCACATGCCCCACATCTCCTGTGGGGTGACCCAGGCCTTGGGCATTTCGTTTATTTTACAGTTTGAATGCTGTGTCGCCAACCACACTGCAGCACCAGTTTTGTCTGCTATTAGACCTCACGCACAGTGGCAATTTACTTTGACCATATGATCTTGTCAAATGGAGGCATTTCCCTCACAATGCAATGCCACTGAATTAGAGGTCCAGTGAATGGAGGGAGAGGGGCCAGCTTTTGTTCTAGGGGGGGGGAGGAAGAGAACTGTGTACTGGGACTTTTTTATATGTTGTGGGAGAGAACTCTGTACTGGGGAGATTGGGGGAGGTAATTTTTGATTATAGACTGTCTTATGTGTTACCTACTCCTGAGCCCTGACTCCTGCCCTGTGTGTCATACACAATCCCGAACTTTCTGCCCTGTGTGGTTCGCACCTCCGACCACCATCCCCATGCAATACATACTCTGTGCCCTGTTCCAATAAAGCATATTGCCAACACACTGGGGATCTTCAAATAGTGTATAAAAGAACTATAAGTAAAATAAGTGAAAATAAATTCACCCAAACTCGATATATATGTATATATGTCTGAGCTATGCTACTAATTCATAGAGCTCTCACTGGCTTTCACAGATCATAGATCAATCCAGCAGTCATCAATGGCTCATGTGGTGCAAGGTTAATCAATGCTCAAAAGAGACAAAAACGGACATAGTGTTCACGGTGGTATTTTTATTAAAGACAGAAAAAATGCTCTCATGTGGTAAAAAGAAGTAAATCACATGTGTCACTTTTATTCCTAGTGGTGCTGCTGCTCTGATGGATGGCTGTGTGTCCCAGTGCTCATACAACCAAGCCAACCCGCAAGTAACTCTCTCTCCAGGATCCATCCCCCAGTGTGTGGCTCATGACATTTCTGAAGAAAGAGATCTGGGTCTTCGTGGCACCAGCAGCTTGCCTGCTTGACATCCTATATTGCCATTATATAGGCACCCATATAGCGTATGTGTGGGCCAGCTGGCTCACTATTAGCAGATCCAAGATTGCACCCTCTTAGCTTCTAGGCAACAGCAACCCCTGTACTGCAGGGAGAGCATACCTCACCCTGATTGACTAATGCAGTTGCTCAAGCAACACATCACCCCACACTATGACATTTTTACAAAGTTATAGCTATATAAGTGTCTGCTAAGTGAATCAGCTTAAGTTCTTAATATACCATATATTTGATATTTTAAAAGTCACTGCGTTCTGAATTAATAATGAACTTTCTGGATGCTATTTGAAGATCCATGGTATGCTGGCAATTTAGGCTTATTTCTTGTTTTGATACAGGTTTCCAGAGGGCTTTTGCTTTAGCTCCCATTTGTCATAATCTATTTCCAGGAATGTATGTGATGGGAAAATGTTACTGGACTGTCCAATATGCATTCCTGGATCCAGCATTCTGTGCAATATGCATGCTTGAGCCTTTCGTATTGTGCACACACTCCTGAACCCTGTGATCTGTATACGTTTCTCACTCCTGAACCCTGAACTTTATGTGTAACAAACTTCTGAGCTCTACATGATGTTCCTGAGCCCTGCACTCTCTGCAGTATGCATGACTAAGCCCTGTGCATTATGCACTCCTGAGCCCTGCGCTCTTTGTGTAATGCACTCTTGAGCTCTGATCTTCACTGGGTAACCAAGACTCCTGAGCCATATGTAACACACTCCTGACCCTCGTGCTCTGCACAGTGTGCACTCCTGAGCCCTGTACCCTGAGTGTTGGACACCCCTAAGGCATGTACCCTATGCGTTATACAATCCTGAACCCAGCACACTGTGTGTAACATGCTCTTGAACCCTGCACTATATACACTGGGCTGTATAATGTTTTCGGATATGTAATTTACTAGCAAATAAATGATGATTTTTACATGTAGGAAAGAAAGGTCAGGATTGGCCTGGGTGCTCCAGAATGCCTGAAGGTGCTCCCTGCATGTTGGGCCTCTGTATGTGGCCATGCTGTGTAAAAGTCTCACACATGTGGTATCACCATACTTCCGGAGTAATAGCAGAATATGTTTTGGGGTGTAATTTGTGGTATGCATATACTGTGTGTGAGAAATAACCTGCTAATATGACAATTTTGTGGGGAAAAAAAGAAAAAAAAGTCTTGATATTGCAAAGAATTGTGGGAAAAAATGACAACTTCAAAAAACTCAACATGCATCTTTCTAAATACCTTGGAATGTATTTGTTCCAAAAAGTGGTCATTTGGGGGGTACTTGTACTTTTCTGGCATGTTAGGGTCTCAAGAAATGAGATAGGCCGTCAGTACTTTAGGTGTGACCAATTTTCAGATATTGGCACCATAGCTTGTGGACCCACAAAGACCAAATAATATACAACGATTTGAGTTATTTTTACCAAAGATATGTAGCAGTATAAATTTTGACCAAAATTTATGAAGAAAAATTACTCATTTGCTAAATTTTATAACAGAAAAAAAGAAAACATTTTTTTTTTTATTACAAACGTTTTTATTGCTTGCTTGAAAGATGAAAAAACAAAAACAGAAAAGAAAAATTAAACATATCATCACCATATCTACTCTATTTTGAATAGAGGCTATGGGGACCAACGGAGACTTCCAATGAAGGGCAATGGCCCAAAGAGTGGTTATACAAATAGTATGGATGAGACATTCCTCCCTACGGAGGATTCCTGGGATCCGTCCTCCGAGTAAACACATCGGGATCGTGAGATTCAGAGGAGTACCAGAGATTGCGGTGGCAACAGCAGTCACCCCTCTCCAAACCAGGGCGAGGAACTCACAATCCAATAACATATGTCTAAGCGTACCCAGCTGTCCACAGCCTCTGAAGCACAACCCCGATGATCCCGGGAACATCATCTGGAGCCTAGATGGGGTATAATACCATCTAGTTAGAACCTTAAAGGCCATTTTTCTAACTGCCAATGATTTTGTGGCCTTCCGAAGGTTCACTAGCATGGTCTCCCAGACCTCCGGGGCAAATTGTTCTTCACAATCAGCCTCCCATTTAGTTTTGTAGGAAAGGTCTCCTGAGGGGCCTGCAGACAGCTCTGTTTTGTAAAGGGTGGAGATGAGACCTTTGCATCTGGGGGATTCACAACAGATAATTTCATAGGGGGTGGGAGGGGAGGACAAGGCAAGGTTATAGTGGGAGACATAAAAGTGTAGTATCTGCATAAAGTGGAGATATTCTCTGAGTGGAACTAGCTTTTGTAAGCGGAGAAGATCGGACGTGATAAAAGTATCACCAGGTTGGAAGTCCACTAGGGCAGTTAAGGAGTTGACCCTCCACCAAGCAAATCCTTCCGGTTGATTAAAGGCCGGGGTAAACAATGGTTCTCCAAGGAAGGATGCACCTGGAGGGGCTAATGAGATTAGACCCAATTTATTTTTATAGCGGTGCCAAAGTGTGAGAGCCTGGGAAACGATCAAGTTAAAGGGAGTACGTTTATGTGTAACGTTAGAGGGCGACCATAATATGGATTGGAGGGAATATGGCAAAATGGAGTCTGCTTCAAATTTAACCCAGGGCACCCTGGAATCCGGGATATTCCACTGCGCCATCTGGGAAAATCTGGCGGCCAAGAGATAAAACCAAAGGTTGGGAAGGCCTAGGCCTCTGGTAGATTGGGGATTGTATAAGATACGTTTTGAAAACCTGGGGCGTTTATTTTGCCAGATAAATTTATTGATATCCCGTTGCAATTTGTCAATGAAGGTTTTTGGGGGAGTGATAGGAAGGGAACGGAATAGAAATAAAAGTTTCGGTAATAAGGTCATCTTAATAGCCATGACTCTACCCAAAAATGAGATCCGGTAGGAACTCCAGATTTTAAGCAGGTTTCGTAGTCGGGACACACAATTCATATATTTTGCAGCAAAAATGGACTCGATATGTGTAGTGATGAAGATACCTAGATAGGGAATTGTGTCTGTCGACCATTGGAATGGGAAAGATCCTCGAAGTGTTTCACACTGGGCAGGGGGTATATTAATGGGGAGGGCCGTGGATTTATTCATATTTACTGTAAGTCCAGAGATGGAAGCAAATGTACGTAGTATAGTGAGTAAGTTAGGTAAATTTTGGGTTGTGATAAGAAAATTAGAACGTCATCTGCGTACATACACAGTTTAAACTGGGATGATTTAAGAGGGTAGCCAGATACAGTATATCCGGGTGTTGTCTAATGGCAATTGCAAGGGGTTCTAGGGCTAGGGCGAACAATAGAGGAGATAAGGGGCAACCTTGGCGGGTGCCTCTGCCCAGTGTGAAAAAGTCAGAGTTACACCCTGGCAACTTAATTCTGGTTTTGGGCTGATGATAAAGAGCCTGCATCCCCACCAGAAATACATCCCCAAAGCCCATTTGTTGTAATACTGAAATCATATAAGGCCAGAGTATGCTATCAAAAGCTTTGTTGATGTCTAGGCTCAAAAAAAGGACCTGCTTCTTATGTTGATTAGCATCTTGCAGAACACAAGGCTAAGCAAACGTTATATGAGTCTATTGGGGATAAAGCCCGATTGATCAGCAGAGGTCAAAGTTTCAATGATACCGGCCAATCTGTCTGCCAGAGCGTGACTGAAGATTTTAAGGTCATTGTTAATGACCGAGATGGGCCTATAATTCTGTGGAAGAGAGTGGTCCTTACAGGGCTTTGGTAGTAGAGACATGTTAGCTAGGGTAATTTCTTCTGGGAAATGTTCTCCCTTGAGAATGTTATTAGAGAATGTTATTAAACATAACAGTTAACCTTGGGGACAAAATGGAGGCATAGTGCTTATAATAGCTGGCCGTAAACCCGTCGGGTACCAGGGCGACCGAGCGAAAAGAAAACATTTGTGACAGTATTTTCAGTCTTTTTTCTTTAAAAAAAAAAAAAAAACCCAACGGTGATTAAATACCACCAAAAGAAAGCTCTATTTGTGTGAATAAAGGACAAAAATGTCATATGGCTAGTAAGAGGAAATTGAAAAAAGGGATTTTAACGGTGAAAAATAACAATATAGAAAATTATTTTTTATATATTTTTATTACAATCAGGGTTAAAATCATTATACAAATGAAACAATGCAAAAACTTTACAGTGGTTTACATAGACGATCTTTTGGGATCACGAATGGATGTGAAAGAATAATTATTGCACACTAGCCCGACTATTTGCTTCTTCAGGGTATGTGTAATATAACAATACAAACACTGTAATACACAAGAAAAATAATTATATATAAAATTTACAATTATTAGAATAATTTAAGGACATTCTGTAAGACCGACACCCCCAAAGCCAAGCTTACCCCTTGCTGTGTCCACCCACAGTCAACCACTGCCTAAGATTTCAAACCTGCCAGCAAGACCCACAGTGGGTATTCCATGCAGTCATAGAGGGCAGGAAAGGACCAGACAAAAAAGAGGGAGAAAAAGAACATACAAAGGAGGTATGCATAAGTAAGACAAAAAATTCTGAAATCGTAAGCGGTGGTTGGCTGTGGGTGGACACAGCATGGGTAAACTTGGCTTTGGGGGTGTCGGTCTGACAGAATGTTGTTAATTATTCTAGTAATTGTTCATTTTATATATAATTTTTTTTTATTGTATATTACAGTGTTTGTATTATTGTATTGCACATTCCCTGAAGAAGCAAATAGCGAAACATGTCGGGCTAGTGTGCAATAGTTATTCTTTCACATCCATTTGTGATCCCCAAAGATTGCCTATGTAAACCAATGTAAAGTTTTTTGCATTGTTTCATTTGTATAAAGATTTTAACCCTGATTGTAATAAAATTATATAAAAAATGATTTTCTATATTGTTATTTGCACCGTTAAAATCCCTTTTTTCAAGTTCCTCTTACTGTACTTTCTAAACTTGGGTTGAGGTGCCAACTTTAATGGGTGTCTTCCTATGTAGTCGGACCAAACTTAATTTAGTCATATGGGTACAGTGTTGTATGACTGAGCAATTGTCATTCAAAATGTGAGAGCACCGAAAGCTGAAAATTGGTTTGGTTAGGAAGGGGATTTAAATGCCCATTGGTCAAATAGTTAATAGGGTTCACAGTTGGGGGTCAGAACTTCTTCTCTGTTTTTTGAGTTCTGGTGCGAACCGAACAGGGGGGGTGTTCAGCCCATATCTATTGCTAACTAGTCTCAGAATATGTTATAAAGCTCTTCAAATTTTTAGGTGATGTGCTGGTTGTTGAAGAGCAAGCTGAACATTTCACAAGTGACAGTGCACAAAGGCGAATCAATGACATCATGGTGTGGAATGGTGAAATTGAGATCACAAGGAAGAAACTCAATGTTATGGAACAACAAATTAAAAACATTGATTGATGTGTTGGGTAGAATCTGAATTTCTTCCAAACACCCCCATTTTTACATTTGTTGGACTTTTTTTGACATTTTAAAAGCCAAATTTTGAAGATGCACATGGTGTGTCAACATGGGCTATCTGCCATCAGGGGATATCAATGTATGCGTTTTGTGGGTGAAACCCCTTCCTCTTAACTCTGATAGGTGAGAAGAAGGGGTTGCACCCCAAAACACATCCATTTATCGTCCCATGATGGGAGATTGCACATGTTGACATTAGGCATGGGATTAGGAGGGAAATACCCATTTTGACTCCCAAATTGTGTGCATCTTAATAATTTGGCTTTTAAAGGGGTGACATCACCCCATCTGATGAAGGCAATAGCAAGACATTTTTGACACTATAATGTCTGATATTGCCTTCAGTTTTTTTACGTTGAACTTTGTAAGTCCCAGAGTTTTGTATGCTATGTTTAGAAACATGCGTGTTTATACCAAAAAAAAAAAAATTGTAAAAAACTTGAGAAAAAAAATAATTTTACATCAAAATTTTATAACTCCTCCATCCGACATCTGGCCATTCTTCCCCACATTGTGCCAACACCACCACCATTAACACTATATTATTAAACCCCTTATAGTTTTAACAGTAATGCCCCATACACACTATCAGACTATCCGGCAGACTTAGTATGGCGGTCAAACCGCCATAAAGTCCACCGGACTGTCCGAACGAGTGGACCTGCCCACACACGGGACTTTTCCAGCAGACTAGGTCCAGCGGACATAGTCCGCCGGACTATCCGCCGTACTTTTAAAATTAACAGACTTTTGCCGCACGGAGAAAAGACCCCCAAAGTCGGAAGAAGAGGGCGGCGACGAAGATGAAAGCCGGGCTCCTCCGCTAGTAAAAGAGCTAGCAGAAGATAGTGGAGGAGTCCGGAGAGAAGACCCCCGAAGATGGAAGAAGACCCCCGGAGCTGTGCAGTAAACTATTTTTAACCTTTGTGTGTTGTTTTTTTTTTACATTTTTTTCACAGGTGAATGGGTAGGGGTACATTGTACCCCATACACATTCACATAGGGTGGGGGGCCGGTATCCAGGGGCCCCCTTATTAAAGGGGGCTCATGGATCCTGATAAGCCCCCTGCCCGCAGACCCCGACAACCAACGGCCAGGGTTGTCGGGAAGAGGCCCTTGTCCTCATCAACATGGGGACAAGGTGCTTTGGGGTGGGGGAGCACCCCCCATGTTGAGGGCATGAGGCCTGGTACGGCTCAGGAGGGGGGGGGGCGCTCACTCGTCCCCACCCCCTTTCCTGACCAGCCGGGTTGCGTGCTCGAATAAGGGTCTGATATGGACCTGGGGGGACCCCCGCACCGTTTTTTCGACGTAGGGCTTCCCCTTTAACTCCATACCAGGTGACGGGGCCAGTGACACTTCATTCGCTGGTCCCGGCTACCTGGAGCCACGCTCAAAATGAACAGACTTTTCTCCGTGTGGGGAAAGTCTGTTAATTTCAAAAGTACAACTAACTAGCACACACACGGCCGTATTGTCTGCCAGACTGCGAGTCCGACGGACATATTTTGGTGCAAAACTACTTTCTTAGTCCGCCGGACTTTGGGGTAAAAAAAGTCCGCTGGAGCCCACACACGGCGGATTGTCCGGTGGACTCGAGTCCGCCGGACTTTTCCACCAGATTGTTTGATCGTGTGTACGCGACAAAAGACCCCAAATGGGGTGGTGGCATGATGTGGATGTGCTTCCCATCTATAGCCCCTCCACAGTTGGGAAAGTCCCAATGGTCAGCAAAATGGGAGGCCACAGTCTGCCATTCCTGTGGTGTTGAAGGAAACTGTGGAGTCAAAACAGAAAAAAAAAATATTAGTACTTTTGCACAAAACTTTGCAAGCAGATTAGGCACAAACATTCTTGGCCGACATTAGTGTAACATTTAATTTAAGGAGTATTTTAAGGCAAAACTAAAAGGTCTAACTTATCAGATTCCTTACCCCCTCTGATGGCCCATTGTAAAAATTTGGGGGGGGGGGGCGGGGGGATTTGAGCTGAGCAGGGCCGCTGATAGAAATCATGGGGCCCCGTACAGCCTACCTGACGGGGCCCCCTTCAGCTCCACCCTGTTTTCTCCCCTGGTCCCTCCTCCAGCCCCACCCCTCCCCAGATGGTCAGAGACTGCAGATATAGTACAGGAGATGGTCAGAGACTGCAGACATTCCACAGGAGATGGTCAGAGACTTTAGACATGGTACAGGAGATGATCAGAGACTGCAGACATACTACAGGAGATGATCAGAGACTGCAGACATTCCACAGGAGATGATCAGAGACTGCAGACATACCACAGGAGATGGTCAGAGACTGCAGACATACCACAGGAGATGGTCAGAGACTGCAGACATAGTACAGGAGATGATCAGAGACTGTAGACATAGTAGAGGAGATGGTCAGAGACTGGATACATAGTACAGGAGATGATCAGAGACTGCAGACATAGTACAGGAGAGGGTCAGAGACTGCAGACATAGTACAGGAGATGGTCAGAGACTGCATACATACTATAGGAGATGATCAGAGACTTCAGACATAGTACAGGAGATGATCGGAGACTGCAGACATAGTACAGGAGATGATCAGAGACTGCAGACATGGTACAGGAGATGATCAGAGACTGCAGACATGGTACAGGAGATGATCAGAGACTGCAGACATGGTACAGGAGATGATCAGAGACTGCAGACATGGTACAGGAGATGATCAGAGACTGCAGACATAGTACAGGAGAGGGTCAGAGACTGCAGACATAGTACAGGAGATGATCAGAGACTGCAGACATAGTACAGGAGATGATCAGAGACTGCAGACATGGTACAGAAGATGATCAGAGACTGCAGACATGGTACAGGAGATGATCAGAGACTGCAGACATAGTACAGGAGATGATCAGAGACTGCAGACATAGTACAGGAGATGATCAGAGACTGCAGACATAGTACAGGAGATGATCAGAGACTGCATACATAATACAGGAGATGATCAGAGACTGCATACATAATACAGGAGATGATCAGAGACTGCAGACATGGTACAGGAGATGATCAGAGACTGCAGACATGGTACAGGAGATGATCAGAGACTGCAGACATGTACAGGAGATGATCAGAGACTGCAGACATAGTACAGGAGATGGTTAGGGATCGCAGACATGATTGATTCAGGAGATGGTCAGAGACTCCGTTTATGGCTGAACCCAGTGTACAAGTATATAGTATCACAGGGCTGATCCACTCTATTTAAACCACCTCTGCAAGATCAAGTCAGTGATTTTCCTTTGAAAGTACAACCAAGTGACAGAAGACAGCTTCACATACAATTTCCAAAATACTAATTTTCTTACAAACAGTGAACTGGTCAGGATTACTGAGGACAGTAACCAGTTAATGGGTCTGTGAAGCTTCTAGCCTGATTTAGAAGTAAATCCTTCTCCAAAAAATAATTAAAATATCAAACAATCTGTGCAGCACACAGAGCTCTGGCTAAATAGTTGATTATAAGCTGAAATGGTTAAAAGCTGCTACAGAGTCTTCCAGGAATCTTATCAGTGTGATCAGACAATGTGCAGGTCAGGTTAGGCAGATAAAAAAAAAAAGTAACCAGCAAGACAAGAGGGAGGGGAGGCTGAACGATAACCTGTACACTGGCTAATCCCACGGAAGACACTGCAGCCAGCCAGTTATGTGTAACTGTGCTCCAGACGATCCTGTTTCCTGCAGAACTTGTATTGCTGTAGTCATACCTCCTTGTGTCTCCCTCCTGGCTCTCCCCCATTCAGCCCCACTCCAGCATTGTTTACAGTTAAAGGTGAGCGGGCTGAAGAAGGGGAGGGCTACACTTTTTTTTTTTTTTAATTAGTTACTATGCATTCTTTCATCCCTGTTTATATTGCCTGGGCCCCCCCTGGTGGCCAGGCCCGGTACAACAGGGCCAGTCTTACTGGCTTATCAGCGGCCCTGGAGCTGAGTTTGGAATCCAAAAGACAAATAAATTAGCAAACATTAAATACATAGAATGTGATGTTAAAGGACAAAACTTACCCTAATATAGTCCTTCTGCAGGACCTGAATGATGGCAGAACAAGTCTCTGGAATAATGATCCCCAGAGCCTGGGGGGAGATGCCTGTCGAGAACTTGAGGTCCTGCAGACTTCTCCCAGTCACCAAGTACGACAGGGTGGTGACTAGCCTCTGCTCCGGAGTGATGGCTTGCCGTATGAAAGTGTCCTGCTTCATGATATAAGGGGACAACAAAGCCAACAGAAGGTGAAAAACGGGGTCTGTCATCCTGAGAAAGTTCCTGAAATCATCAGGATTATTCTCCTGGATCTCACGAAGAAGGCATATGAGAGAATTATTCACACTGGAGCAACCAATTATTGGTCCATGAACTCCTCCCTGCCCTGTTCATGGACTGGGCTTGGGTCAAAGATAGAACCCCAACACCAAGCCCCCACACAGCACGAACTCTACGATGAGTACATACCTGCAACATACATACCTGTGAACTGACTACATGCACTGAAAAGCAGATACAAACCCACAAGCACAAACTGAAGAGTAGTAACAGACTTGAAAGCACGAAAGCTGAATCGTCTCTCACCAAACTTCTACTAACATGAAATTAGCAGAAGGAGCTCAAAGGGTGGCGCACTGACTATTTAACTTCTTTTTTCTAGTCCCATCGTACATGTTGTACATCACCGCATTCTTGACAGTGGGACTTGTGCACCGTGTGCATGCAAGACAGCTTTATCGGAATCCCATTGGAATTCCATCGGAGTAACCTTCAGAATTTATTCCGACAGCAAAACTGCTTGTGTGTACGGGGTATTAGAGATAACAGTGAGGGCTAGAAAACTCCAGAAGAGTTGTTTTCAGTGTCAATCTTAGCAGCATCAAGGAGGAGCTTGGTGGAGTGGGCACTAGGAAAAGTAAGTATTTACAGACCCCTTTTACAGGTATACACTCATTTACTGTACAAGTCAGGCCACATTAAAGGAGAAGTAGAGTCAAAGCTATTTTGGCTATACTTTTGTAGGAAACAGGAGGAGTGCAGTGCATTCTCCACTCCTATGACCCCTTATAGACGTTCCACTGAATGGCTAACATTCTCAGTTAGAGAACCTTGTCCAGATATAATAGGATGTCCCAGAGGGCGTGGAAGATTTTTGGGGATCTTAGGCAAAGCATAAAACATTGATAAAAACATTGGCTACAAACCATTCCTCTAAATTTCTCTGTATGTAACGGTTTTGATTGTTTATTGTATAGACGGTTTCATGTCTAAGCCCTTGTACACACAGTCGGAGAATCCATCGGAATGTGTCCTATCGGACCGTGTTGTCGGATAATCGGACTGTGTGTGGTATGCATCGGACTGATTCCGTCGGAATATCTGTCGGACCCAATTTTCCAACATGTTGGAAATATTTTCCGACCAACTGGTTCGATCGGACATACTCCGATCATGTGTAGAGAATTTTGATCGGACCAAGTGCCACGCTTGCTCAGATCAAATTCCTACATCAAAGCTATTGGCTACTAGTCCCATCGTAACGAAATTACGTCATCACGTTCTGAATGATCGGATTTTTCGACAACTTAGTCCGACCGTGTGTATGCAACAGTTTCGGACAAGATCCGACAGGCAAATCCGACGGACAAAATCCGATGGATTTGGTTGGCAAAATGTCCGACCGTGTGTACAGGGGCTTAGATGCATTTTCTATATTATGGATTTATAACTAATATGTGTATTATGTATTATCTGTAAATAGTTTTTTTCACCATTGATCTTTGTGATATTTTAATACTTTATTGTTGTGATGATATGTTATTGTATTTTGATAGAGATTGGAGTGTGTATGGATGTGTGCGGAGTTTTGGATCACACTGACTGTACAACTTCCTACCTCTAGATTGGGACTCACTTGGGTGTTGCGATATTGTGGAGTTGCATCTCTCCTGGGGTCTTCCTGAAGATGTTTCAGAGTAGTGGTGCTTTGAGGGGACCATATGGATGTACAGGGCATTTGGGTATTTTTTGGGTGACCTCGTTTATATCCAGTGCCCTATCTTTCCCCGTGGAGGCATGGGGTGTCCCTGCTCCCTCCTTCTCACATCCCCCCAGTACTTGGGGCAAAAGACACCCATTCTTTGGCTTTCTGAGAATATATCCCTCAGGCTCGAATAGTGTCTCCTACTGCAATCCTTTAGGCTCTTAGAGTTTATCATCTTCTTATCCTGCAGGTGGCACTATGCATGTGTTAGGTCCTTGTACCTTTCATACATATTGGGTAAGCTTTATGCCTGCTAATTAGCATCCAGAGTGACATATATAGTTCTGTGGGTGGGTGCTGGTTGGAGGATCGGTGGGACCCGATGTGCATGTGCAGGCTATGGTAGCATGTCCATGCCCGGCCGCGACGTCACAGATGTAAAAGCCAAGGTGTCAGCAGCAATCTTTTTTTTTTTTTTCCAAAGAAATTTTTATTTGTTTTTTTTTTCTCAATGATACAATGATAAAGTCATAACGTAATACACTTATGAGAACATACAAAGATTTCCACATAATATATGATCTAATTTAAGTAATATTTGTACTTCAGTAGATATACAAATACATATGACATTGAGTTGAACAGTTATATAACAAAAAAAAAAGGTAGGGGAAACAATACTCAACCACTAATGTGGAAAGGAGGAGGAAGTAGGGTGTGGGGGGGGGGGATGTTAGGGGGGGAGCAATCTGAAGGATATGCTTAATACAAAACATATGTATATTACTGGTTTGCTGTAATTGGTATGTGTGTGACCAGCACACCATACTTTAGTACGTTAAAACAGTTGTCACACATAGGATATGGAAGTGGGGATTGGGTGAAACAAGGCTACTAGAGACTTGCTGTGAATGGATGGTTTTTATTTGTGTAGTTAACTTTTGTGTTCATTTAATATTGGGTCGTGTATAAAAGAATTCCCTTAGTGATGAGATAACATGTCTATTATAATGTCATTATATGCTTCATCCGGGTGGGTATCTTGTGACTTGAGCGTGATCGTGTATTTTATGGACATTGGTCTGTTTGGGTCGTTGCTTTAGCTGTACATCTTCTGAGTGTATTCTGTAGTGGATTTGAAATGGTTCCAGCAAGCCCAGCGTGTGGAGAATTTGTGCGGGGTGTTTCGTGAGATAGCTATGAGTTCTTCCATTTCTGCTATTTTGTTTATTCTTTTGAACCAGTCCGTGATGGAGGGTGTTTTAGATGTTCCCCATAGAGGGGGTATGCACATTTTGGCTGCATTGACAAGCATCACAGCTAATGATTTGAGGTAGGAATTATCGCTTGGGTTCTGAAGATGCAAAAGATATTGTGCAGGTGAGTATTCTAGCACATCTGTGGTAATATTCTTGATGTATGTATGGACTTGAGTCCAAAAGGTTTGGATGAGCGGACATGTCCACCAGATGTGTAGAAGGTCACTTGATGTCTCTTGACACCGCCAGCATGTGTTTGGATGAGCAGAATTGAATTTGTGGAGGGTGGCGGGGGTGCGGTACCACCGTGTGGTAATTTTGTAACAAGTTTCTTGGATGGAAACGTTTATGGAGCTTTTATGTGCATTTCTGTATATGTCTTCCCAATTGTTGCTGGTTATTTCTCTTGCGAGGTCTCTTTCCCACACTTTGCACATTGTTCCCTCGTCAGCTTGGGTGTTGTCCCACAACATGTTATAAATTTTAGAAATGGTGTGTCGCTGCGGGGATTGACTTAGGCATAGGTCTTCAAAATCAGATAGTGTGTTAGAGAAGTCTGATTCATTTAGTATCTTGTTAACGAAGTGTCTGAGCTGCATATATTCCAATGGGTTTAGGTTTGGTGAGGCCCAATGTGTATTTATAAGTTCATGGGTTTGTAACTTACCGTTCTGTAATATGTGGTGTACGCGTATGCCTATTTCTGGTTGCTTCCGTGTTAGTGAGTGATGTTCCATCCCGGGCGGAAATTGTGGGTTGAGTAGGATCGGCGAGAGGGGTCCTGGTACTTTAGAAAGTTTGAATTTTCGGTTGGCTTGTGCGAAACATTCTAATGTGGGACCTATTGTTGGGTGACTCATGAGGGTGTTTGGTATGGTCTTTTGTTTGAGCCAGGGTGTTCTATTAATGGGGCATGCGGAGAATGAGTTTTCAAGGGAGACCCAGTCTTTTGTCTGTAAATGTGTGTGCCAGTCTATTATTCTTTGGAGGTGACATGTCCAGTAATAGTATGTTATATCTGGTAAGCCTGTTCCCCCTTTGGCTTTGGGTTTTATTAATTGATTGTAATTGATTCTAGGGTGTTTTTGGTTCCAAATGTAGTTTCTACTTATTTTTGTGGCCGATTGGAGGAACGTTTTCGGAAGCTTAATGGGAATGGTTTGGAAGAGGTATAGCATACGTGGTAGAACATTCATCTTCATTATTGCTATTCTTCCAAACCAGGAAAAGTGTGTTTTGTTCCATTTTTTCAAATCCTCCGTAATGTTTTTGACGAGTGGAAGATAGTTTTTGGTGAACAAGTCTGATAATTTAGCGGGAAGTTGTATTCCTAACTATGTGATTGCCTCCGTTGCCCATGTAAACGGGAAGTTTTGTTTACATTGTGAGACCTGTCTTTCTGTTAGGGTTATATTTAGGGCAAGTGATTTTGTAAAGTTTATTTTGAAATGGGCTATGTATTGGAACAGGTTGAGATCTTTGAGGAGGTTAGGGAGGGTTATTAGGGGATTGGATAAAAATAAGAGGATATCGTCAGCGAACGCTGCTATTTTATATCTTTTCCCTTTTATGGTAATTCCCTGGTTATCCGTATTATCACGTAGTTTGCATAGGAAGGGTTCCAGCGTAAGGATAAATAAGATGGGGGACAGGGGGCAACCCTGACGTGTGCCGTTTTTTATTTGGAAGGTCTTTGACATTAGCCCATTGACTCGTACTTTTGCCTTGGGGTTCGTGTACAGGGACATTATAAAGCTTATTAGACGTTCACCGAATCCAATTTTTTGTAACACTGCTTCTAGGTAGTCCCAGGCTAGCCTATCGAATGCTTTTTCTGCATCAAGTGATAGCAGGAAGCCAGGGTTGTTCGTGGTTGATAGCCAGTGATGTATGCTAATTGCTTTGAGCGTATTGTCTCTGGCTTCCCTACCTGGTACAAACCCTACTTGGTCTTTAGAAATTATTTTTGTGAGAAGGGGGGATATACGATTGGCTATAATTTTTGCAAAGATTTTGAGGTCCGTGTTTAGTAATGAAATTGGGCGATAATTTGAGACTAATTCGCTGTCCTTTCCGGGTTTGGGGATAGTAATAAAATTGGGCGATAATTTGAGACTAATTAGTAATGAAATTGGGCGATAATTTGAGACTAATTAGCAGCAATCTTGTTATAGTCCTGGAGGAACCAACGATAAACACACGGATCTCTTGTTAGTAAATGTTTGGCTGGATGTAATCAACTCACAGTGCTTTTTCTGTATTTAACCACTACAGAGCCATGTTATAGCCAAAAGATGGCTATATCACAGTTCTCGCGTCTCAGGAGGGCATGCATGGATGTCCTTCCAGAACCACACCCCCCATGTGCCCCCTTTGGAAACAGCTGATCACAGATCACGATAACGGGCCAATCATTGCAGGGTCCAATCACATCTAAACAAACTATCCGGTTATCAGCATTTCATTCCTCACACATTGTCACAGCTCGAGGAGAGGAGAGCTAGTACTTGGTAATTGTTACAGGGGACGTTTATACTGATAATCAGTGCAGCACCATTAGTGCCCATAATTTCTGCCTATCAGTGCCCATATTTGCTGCCTATCAGTAACCAATATTGCCCGGGGATTGAAGGTATTGGCATACCAATATTTTTTTTTTATACGTTTAGATTTATTGAAAGCATGTACAGGAAAAGTACATGACATAAAAAGAGTGTAAAATGTTATAAATTGAGCATGAGTATGTACGATGTCAAATAGTTATATGCAAATGATTAACACAGGGTTACAGAGATAATGGCAAAAGGAGAATTAAACATATAAAACAATATAATAGTGAAGAACTTTAATAAGGACAGTAGAGAACTGCATTTATTGCAGTTACCATAGTGTTAGGATACCAATGAGTTAGTATTGGTATTAACAGACAATAGTTTCACTCAAAAATAATTAGGTGACCATCATCGTTTTGTACTGATCTGAAAGGCAGAAGATATACCAGGGTTGTTAGGTTTTATGAAATTTGGACAATCTATCATCTGTCATGGTTAGCATTTGTCCCATCTCATAGACTCTTTCCCTTTCCCTTAGCGAGTCTTTAATGGAGGGGGATGAGGTTTCTTTTAAATGCCTTTGGATTAAGATTTTAGTCGCATTTAAGAGATATATTAGCATGTTTTGTTTGTATTGTTTGGCAGTGTAGATGTTAAGTAGGCAACAGGCGGGGTGAGCTTCAGTTTGGTATCAGTGATAGAGTAAATAAGATTACACATTGGTTCCAGAAATTGGTTATGCGTGGACAATACCACCAAATATGAAGCATTGTGCCTTTGTCTTGTCTGCATCTCCAACATAGATCATTTGTGTTTGTAAACCACCTCTTTAGCTTGTCTAGCATGGCACACCAATGAGTTAAGATTTTGTAGGAGGTTTCTTGCATTTTTGTGCTAATGGAGCATTTGTGTGCTGAAGGGCAAGCTTTTGTCCATTGTGCATCTGTAAATTTTGTGTCTAGCTCTGTTTCCCAGAGAGTTTTAAAATTGTCTGGGGTCTCCTTGTGCTATGTCTGAAGCCATGAGTATGCCAGAGAGGTGGCTTTATCTGTTTCTGAACCCTTAAAACATATCTCTTCTAGTTACGTTACGGGATTGGTGAATTGAGTTTCCTGGTTGTGTTTAGATAGGCAATGGTGGAGTTGGAAGTATGCCCAATATAGGAGGAGGTTTGAATATGGAGGGAAACCACCAATAAGTGTAACACTGAAAACCTTTGCCACATCCCAATTTCAAAAGAAATTGCAAAGAGTGGTGCCCCAGAGTTTGTATGGGCAAAGGAGGTAAATCAGAATTTAACCACTTGACCACTGGACAATTAAACCCCCTTCCTAACCAGACCAATTTTCAGCTTTTGGTGCTCTCACATTTTGAATGACAACTAGTCAGTCATGTAACACTCTACCTATATGACATTGTCCTTTTTTTACACAAATTTTTTTGGTGGTATTTAACCACCTCGCGCCCGCCCTATAGTCGAATGACGGCCGTAGGGCAGGCGCGCATCGCGGAAGTTCTGTGTTCGCCGTGTCCCCCGGGGACAGGCAAACACAGATCGCTGTCATCAGTGCCACGTGTCATCAGTGCCACATAGTGCCATCTGTCATCAGTGCCATGTATTAGTGTCATCTGTCATCAGTGCCACGTATCAGTGCCATTTGTCATCAGTGCCACCTGTCAGTGTCACGTGCCATCTGTTGTCAGTGTCACGTGTCATCAATGCCACTTATCAGTGCCATCTGTCATCAGTGTCACGCGTCATCGGTGCCATGTATTAGTGCCATCTGTCATCGGTGGCACATATTAGTGCCACGTATTAGTGCCATCTGTCATCAGTGCCACGTATTAGTGCCACGTGTCTTCAGTGCCACGTATTAGTGCCACGTGTCATCAGTGCCACATATAAGTGCCACGTGTCATCAGTGCCACGTATAAGTGCCATCTGTCATCAGTGCCACATATTAGTGCCATCTGTCATCAGTGCCACGTGTCATCAGTGCCACGTATAAGTGTCATCATTGCCACGTATCAGTGCCATCTGTCATCAGTGTCACGTGTCACGTGTCATTGTCCTGGTGCTTCAAAAGTGTAATAAATAGTCAACAAGTTAGATGTGTAACTTATGTTCCTAGAACACATGATGGTGCTACCTGCATGTTGGGCCTCTCTATGTGGCCAGGCTGTGAAAAAGTCCCACACATGTGGTATTGTAATACTCAGGAGGAGTAGCAGAATTTTTTGGGGGTGTCATTTGTGGTATACACATGCCATGTGAGAGAAATAACCTATTACAATGACAATTTTGTGGAGAAAAAAAAATGAAAAATCTTAATTTTGCAAAGAATTGTGGGAAAAAAATGACAACATCAAAAAGCTCACTATGCCTCTAACTAAATACCTTGGAATATCTACTTTCCAAAAAGGGGTCATTTGGGGGGTATTTGTACTTTCCTGACTTGTTACAAGAAGCGAGATAGTCCACCAGTACATCAGATGTGATCAATTTTGTGCGATTCGCACCACAGCTTGTAGACTCTCTAATTTTCACAAAGACCAAATAATATCCACTAATTTGGGTTATTTTTACCAAAGATATGTAGCAGTATAAATTGTGGCCAAAATTTATGAAGAAAAATTAATAATTTGCATAATTCTGTCACAGAAACAAAGAAATATGCGTTTTTTTTCAAAATTTTCGGTCTTTTTTTCATTTATAGCGCAAAAAATAAAAACCCCAGAGGTGATCAAATACCACCAAAAGAAAGCTCTATTTGTGGGAAAAAAGGACAAAAAATGTATTGCTATATAAGAAAAAAGACCGAACATTCTGTAAAAAAAATATTTTTCTTTGTTTCTGTTAAATTTTTTTGCAAATTAGTAATTTTTCTTCACACATTATGGCCAAAATTTATACTGCTACATATCTTTGGTAAAAATAAGTACAAATTGGTGTATATTATTTGGTCTTTGTGGAAGTCCACAAGCTATGGTGCCAATATCTGAAAATTGATCACACCTGAAGTACTGACGGCCTATCTCATTTCTTGAGACCCTAACATGCCAGAAAAGTACATCCTCTGGGACTGTGACACCATAATGGGCGGGGACATCATCTGGCGATGTCCTTATATAAGTCACCGCGTGCCCGGTCAGAGCCATTGTGAGCGGAGGACTCGACGAGGCAACATCTGAAGAAGAAGAAGAAGAGAACAGAAGGCGGCGGCGACAGCGGCGACAGAAGACCGGGCCACCGCCTGTAAAAGAGCTATAAGAAGGCGCGGTGGCCCGGCAGAAGAACCGAAGAGGGGGGACAAGACCCCCAAAGTCGGAAGAAGAGGGCGCGGCGAGGAAGAAAGCCGGACTCCTCCGCTAGTAAAAGAGCTACAAGAAGATAGCGGAGGAGTCCGGCGAGAAGACCCCCGAAGACGGAAGACCCCCGGAGCTGTGCAATAAACTATTTTATCTTGTGTGTTGTGTTTTTTTGTACTTTATTTTACAGGAGAATGGGTAGGGGTACATTGTACCCCATATTCATTCACATAGGGTGGGGGGCCGGTATCCGGGTGCCCCCTTATTAAAGGGGGCTCCCAGAGTCTGATAAGCCCCTCGCCCGCAGACCCTGACAACCAACGGCCAGGATTGTCGGGAAGAGGCCCTTGTCCTCATCAACATGGGGACAAGGTGCTTTGGGTGGGGGGGCCGCGCGGCCCCCCCTTCCCCAAGGCACCCCCCATGTTGAGGGCACGCGGCCTGGTATGGCTCAGGAGGGGGGGGGGGCGCTCGCTCGTCCCCCCTTTCCTGGCCGGCCGGGTAGCGTGCTTGGACAAGGGTCTGATGTGGACCTGGGGGGACCCCCAAGCCGATTTTTTTCAGTGTTGGGGTTCCCCTTTAAGTCTATACCAGGTGGCGGGCCAGCGACGTCTCCTTTGCGGGCCCTGCCTACTTGGAGACGCGCTCGAAATGAGCGGACTTTCCTCTGTGTGTGTGGGCGAGTCCGTTCATTTCAAAAGTAGGGCGGATAGTACGGCGGACTTAGTACGCCGTATTAGTCCGCTGAAAAAGTGCCGTGTGTGGGCAAGTAGCCCGTTCGGAAAGTCCGACGGACAGTCTGGCGGGAAGTCCGCCAGACTAAGTCCGTCGGATAGTCCGCTACGTGTGTACGCGGCATAACACTCACAGCAATACCTCACATGTGTGGTTTGAACACCGTTTTTATATGTGGACAGGACTTACGTATGCGTTTGCTTCTGCATGTGAGCACACAGGGACAGGGGCAATTAAAAAAAAAAAATTATTGTTCATTTTACTTTATTTATTTTAGTTTGACACTTTTTAACCAAAAATACATTTTTTGATCACTTTTATTCCTATTACAAGGAAAGTAAACATCCCTTGTAATAGGAATATGGAATGACAGGTCCTCTCTACAGTGAGATGTGGGGTCAATATCCTACTCCTCCTGAGTACGGTGATACCACATGTGTGAGACTTCCACAGCCTGGTCACATACAGAGGTCACATACAAAGTACAGCCGAGCATGGCCGAGCATGGCTGGGTATGGCTGAGTATGGCTGGGTATGGCCGAGCATAGCTGGGTACGGCTGGGTATCGCCGAATATGGCTGGGTATTACCGAAGTATGGCTGGGTAACACTGAGTATTGCAGAGTATGGCTGGGTATCATAGAGTATAGCAGAGTATGGCTGGGTATAGCAGAGTATGGCTGGATATAGCAGAGTATGGCTAGGTATAGCAGGGTATGGCTGGGTATAGCAGGGTATGGCTGGGTATAGCAGGGTATGGCTGAGTATTGCAGAGTATGGCTGGGTATTGCAGGGTATTGCAAAGTATTGCAGAGTATGGCAGGCTATTGCAGAGTATGGCAGGCTATTGCAAGGTATTGCATTGTGTGGCAGAGTATGGCAGGTTATTGCAGAGTATGGCAGGTTATTGCAGAGTATGGCAGGGTATTGCAGAGTATGGCAGGGTATTGCAGAGTATGGCAGGGTATTGCAGAGTATGGCTCAGTATTGCAGAGTATTGCTGGGTATTGTAGAGTATTGCAGGATATGGCAGGGTATTGAAGGGTACGGCAGGGTATTGCAGGGTACGGCAGAGTATTGCAGGGTACGGCAGAGTATTTCAGGGTACGGCAGAGTATTGCAGAATACGGCAGGGTATAGCAGAGTACGGCTGGGTATAGCAGAGTACGGCTGGGTATAGCAGAGTACGGCTGGGTATAGCAGAGTACGGCTGGGTATAGCAGAGTACGGCTGGGTATAGCAGAGTACGGCTGGGTATAGCAGAGTACGGCTGGGTATAGCAGAGTACGGCTGGGTATAGCAGAGTACGGCTGGGTATAGCAGAGTACGGCTGGGTATAGCAGGGTATAGCTGGGTATAGCAGGGTATGGCTGGGTATAGCAGGGTATTGCAAAGTATTGCAGAGTATGGCAGGCTGTTGCAGAGTATGGCAGGCTATTGCAAGGTATTGCAGTGTGTGGCAAAGTATTGCAGTGTGTGGCAGAGTATGGCAGGGCATTGCAGAGTATGGCAGGGTATTGCAGAATATGGCAGGGTATTGCAGAGTATGGTAGGGTATTGCAGAGTATGGCAGACTATTGCAGAGTATGGCTGGGTATTGCAGAGTATGGCTGGGTACTGCAGAGTATGGCTGGGTACTGCAGAGTATTGCAGAGTATTGGCATGGTATGACAGAGTATTGCAAAGTATGGAGGGATGGCTGAGCATGGATGGATAGATCCATGGATGTGACTGCAATTGTCACAGAGCACCGCTGTTGGCACTACAGATCCAGCCCACAGCGCTGCTGCCATCCAATCTCTCCCTTCCACTGTATAGATCAGTACAGAGAGGGGAGAGAGGAACTGGTGACATGACATGACACTGATTTGTTTACAAGTGATCGCTCCATCATTTGACGGAGTGATCACGTGGTAAACGGCTGTGATCAGGCGGTCACAGATGTTCTTGGGTTCATGCCCCAAGGGGCATACGAGGGCAGGATTCTGGGAGGACATCAGTGTACGCCCTCCCAGAGTTATCCAACCACCCTGTAGCCGTCATTTGGCAATGGGCCGGTTGGGAACTGGTTAAAGAAGTAATATTGTGTAAAAAAAAAAGTACAAAATTTACACCTAATAATAATTATATCAGATTTGATCAAGAAGCAGCAGCTAGATTCTGGAACACACAGTTGATCTCAAAACGAGATCAGGTGGAGTGTGTAATCCCAACATGTTTTGGAATACAGGTGTAAATACTTAATTCCTTCTTCAGGGACTTCTTCTTTCTTACTATCCCTACCCACCCACCATCACTTCTACAACAGAGGTGATGGGGGGATAGGGTAGGGATGAGATCAGTAAGAGGTGGTGGTGGGAGAGGATGGCACCACCACCGCTGCCATCCCCCAAGTACCACCGTTGCCTGCCACCCCCCAAGTACCACTGCTGCCTACCACCCCCAAAGTACACCACCCCTGCCACCCCCCGAAGTACCACCACTGCCACCCCCCCCAAAGTACACCACCACCACTGCCACCCCTCTAGTACCACCGCTGCCACCCCCTCAAGTAACACGGCTGCCACCCATCAAGTACCGCTGCTGCCACCCCTCAAGTACCACTGCTGTCACCCCCTCAAGTACCACCGCTGCCACTCCCTCGAATACCTCCGCTGCCACCCCCCCAACTATCACTGCTGCCACCCCCTCAACATTTGGGTTCAAATAAATACCAAATGTTCTAAAATACTGTATATAGTGTTTTTATTCTTCAATCAGTTAATATAAGCATCTTTGATATTAAAGATGTTATAAAACGTAATTGCATTATAGAATATTTAAAAAAAAAGTCAGTTACTTTGCTGAGTAACTAATTACTTTTCCAATGTAGTAATTGAGTTACTAACACAATTACTTTTTGTGAGAAGTAATTTGTAACTTAACAAATTACTTTTTAAAAGTAAGATGACCAACACTGATAGTTGGTGTCGAGAATAGATTGTAGAATTTGCCTAGTCTCAAAAATTCTTTTTGCAGAAAGGGTGTAGAGAGACTGTGCTGATTTTCTGGATTAGTTATCAAGTTTGAGACCTCAGCAATTTTGCGATTGCAGCCTTTTTCTTTCTAGCTCCTCATTTAATGAAGTCTCTGTGTACCATGCATTTGTGTGCCTCCCATTCTGTAAGGTGGGAAAAGTCTTCTGCATTGTTAATGGCAAAATATGATAAAAATGTCAGGATCATTAAATAGCGTAGGGTTAAGCCTCCAGTTAAACGTTTTTTCTGCTTGTTCTATCAAGTTTATGTGCAGTGAGATTTGTGTATGGTTGGATAAAGATTGAAATCCTGTCTGTACATCTACTAAACTAGGGAGATCGCTCTACGAAATAAAAAAATAATCAATGCGGAAGTATCTATTGTGTGGTGGTGACTAACAGATGAAATCTCTCCCATTTGGTTTTAGCATTCTCCATGTATCGTCTAATAGTAGAGAGTGAAGGAGTGTTTTGATCTTTTTCAAGACCCTGTAAGAGATACATATGAGATGAGCTTGGAAAATAGGATTTTTATATACAGCTTACCTGTAAAATCCTTTTCTTGAGAGTACATCACGGGACACAGGAGCTCATTACATAGTGGGTTATATAGGCACCTCTGGTGATTGGACACTGGTTAACCCCAATTAAGGAGAATTCCTCCCCTATATAACCCCTCCCATATGGGAGGCACCTCAGTTTTGTAGCAAAGCAATAGGAAACCACGTAAAACCCAAGAGGGGCGGGAGCTCTGTGTCCCGTGATGTACTCTCAAGAAAAGGATTTTACAGGTAAGCTGTATATAAAAATCCTATTTTCTTGATCATACATCATGGGACACAGGAGCTCATTACATAGTGGGATGTCCCAAAGCAATGCTCAAATTGAGGGGAGGGAGACACAGATCATAATTATAGACCGCCATGGGCCGGGGGACCTAAAACTGCAGCCTGCAGTACACTACACCCAAAGGCGATATCCTCTTGCCCTCCGACATCCACCTGATAGAATCTGGTGAATGTGTGGACTGATGACCAAGCTGCAGCCTTACAGATCTGAGCCAGGGAGGCCTGGTTATGCACTGCCCAAGAAACACTTACAGCCCTAGTAGAGTGCGCCTTCACTTGAAAAGGAGGGATTTTCCCTTTAACACTATAGGCCTGAGAAATAATCTGTCTCATCCACCTTGAGAGAGTGGATTTTGATGCTGCCTGGCCCTTCCTAGGGCCTTCCGGCAAAATAAATAAACAATCAGTTTTCCTTATCTGAGCCGTTGCTTGAAGATAGATACTGATTGCCCTAACCACATCCAAAGTGTGCAAAGATTCTTCCATCTTGATTCAAATGGAATCCTGAAACCACCTTAGGTAGAAAGGACCTGTTGGGGAGCATGACCACCCGGTCCTTATGAACAATTAGATACGGCTCTTTGCTGGAGAGAGCTGTTAGTTCTGACACTCTTCTAGCCGTATAAATGGCTACCAAGAAAACCAATTTTGGTCAAAAGAACTAATGAAGCCAGATGCAAAGGTTCAAAAGGTTGCCCCTGCAAAGCCGAGAGAACCAAATTCAGATCCCATGGGCATACCGGAGGTTTGACTGGCGGCCTTATCCGCATAGCCCCCTGGATGAAAGCCCGCACCAGGGAATACGATGCAGGTGGCTTCTGAAAAAACACTGACAAGGCCGAAATCTGCACCTTGATAGTGCTTACGGCTAAATTCATTTCTAGGCCTGACTGGAGAAAGGCCAAGATCCTGCTAATGACATACTTTCTAGGATGCCATTCCCTGAGTTCACACCAGGAAACATATGCCCTCCATATTTTGTAGTAAATAAGCCTAGAGGCCGGCTTTCTGGCATTAACCAGAGTAGAAAGGACCGGCCCTGAAAACCCACGGTCTCTCAGAATGTGGGTCTCAGCAGCCAAACCGTCAAATTCAGACTGTGTAAAGCAGGATGGTAAATTGGACCCTGTGAGAGCAGATCTGGCCGGAGAGGGAGGATCCATGACCTGCCCACTGCCAACTTCATGATCTCTGCGTACCACGGTCACCTGGACCAAAGCCGGGGCTACCAAATTAACCGATTTTGTCTCCCTCTTGACTCTTCCCAGGAACCGCGACAGAAGCGGGCACGGGGGAAGGCATGAATCAGATTGTACTGATCCCAGGGAACTGTCAGAACATCTGACCCCTGAGCAAGTATATCTCTTGTTCTTGACACTAATTTGTCCAGTTTTCTGTTGAACCTGGACGCAAACAGATCTACGTCTGGAGGACCCCACCTGTGACATATGTCCAAAAACACGTAGGGGTGCAGAGCCCATTCTCCTGGGCACAACTGCTGGTGGCTCAGAAAATCTGCCTGCCAATTTTCCACTCCTGGAATGAAGACTGCAGAAAGGCATGGAACATGCTTTTCTGCCCAGACAAGTATGCGATTCACCTCTTTTTGCGCAACCAGACTCCTGGTACCACCCTGGTGATTAATATAGGCCACTGCTGTGGCATTGTCAGACTGATCCCGAACAGGGAGACCCCGTAGTCTGGAAGACCACTTTATGAGAGCCATATAAACTGCCCGGATATCCAAGACATTTATGGGGAATAGCTTCTCGATTGCAGACCATTTCCCCTGCGAGCACGTCTCCTCTAACACTGCTCCCCAGCCTGTCAGGCTGGCATCTGTCGTAATAACCTTCCATGGAAGAGGAAGAAAGGTTTTGCCTTTCAGCAAATTCTCGGTTTGTAACCACCAGACGAGACTCTTGCGTGTCCCTGAGGATAGACGCATAGGAAGATCCAAGGATTGGGGCTTCCTGTTCCAAGCCGCAAGGATGCATCTTTGCAGAGGCCTTGAGTGGAACTGGGCAAATGGAACGGCCTCGAAGGAGGCGACCATTTTCCCTAACAGCCTCATGCACAACCGAATGGGGGAAGATCTCCTGCCCAGAATTAGGCGCACCAGATCCCTGATGGCCAAGGCTTTTGGCCTTGGAAGAAACACCTTGCCCTGAGCGGTGTCGATAAACATACCCAGGTATTCCAACCTGGTAGCAGGCTGTAGGGACGACTTTTCTAGGTTTATAATCCAACCTAGGCGTTCCAGGTGTTCTAGTGTTCTGGAAACACTGTGGTTCAGGAATGCTACTGTTTTCTCCATGAGAAGCAAGTGGTCAAGATAAGCCATGATGGCTATACCCTGAGCTCGTAGGTTTGCCAAGAGAGGGTCCAGAATCTTTGTGAAGACTCGAGGGGCCGTAGCGAGCCAGAACGGCAAGGCCACAAATTGAAAATGGCGCCGCTCTACCGCAAACCTTAGATACTTTTGGTGTGCGGGAAAAATTGGCACATGGACATATGCATCCTTGATGTCTATTGATGCCATAAACTCTCCCCCTTGCAGGGAGGAGACCACAGTGCAAATTGACTGCATTCGGAAGGACCGGATTCGAGTAAAACCCTGAACCCTGTTCTTTTGGGTCCACTTCTACTATTACCCCTTGAGATAGTAAGTGATCTAAGGCCAGAAATAGCGGTTTTTGCTTTACTGGATCCCTGGGGATCCTTGACCTTAGAAAGCGAGAAGGTGGAATCTCCTGAAACTCTAGCTTGTAGCCCAGAGATACCGAAGAGATCACCCACTTGTCCCGGATCTCTTCCTGCCAGGCTTCCGCAAACTGCCAAAGCCTTCCCCCCCACTTGGCCGAGCGGGGGCGCCCTTTCAAAAGGAAGCTTTTGGGCGCTGCTTGGCAGGCTTCCCCCCAAGTCTTTTTCTGCCCCTGGGCCCGGCCCTGAGCCTTTCCTGTAGAGGAGGGTTGAAAAGGCCATCGCCACTGCTTAGAGCTTGATGCTTGATGCTCTGGGAGAGAGAGAACGCCTAAATGATGGACGTTTGCTCTTTTTGACTGGAAGGAGAGTAGATTTACCCCCTGAAATTTGTCTAATTCTTCTCCAAACAGACGTTCCCCCCAAAACCCTCCAATGTAGCCCTAAGGGAGTCCTCAGTGACTTATACCGGGGCTGAGACATTAGGAAAGGCTGCAAAACCTGACAGGGGCACTGACTCATCCTGTGAGGCTGGCTCCAGTCTTGCAGGGGGGGATGGTAACTTACAGGCATTTTTAGAACCCCTGGACCTAGGCGGTGATTTACCAGTGCCCTTGTTACCTCCCCCTGAGACCCTCTTACGAGAAGACATAGTCCTAAGCTACAAGCAGAGGTACTAGTATAAAGTGCAATCACTGTTGTGCTTAGAGTCTCACAATACATATATATGCTTAATACTGCACAACCTGATGCTGAATAGGTGTCTTAGGTTTACCTGGATCCAATCCCCTGGGATGCTTACTGCCCACAGCTCCTGTGCCTCACACTTACAGCCCCCTGACGCTCTGGGCTTTTAAAGACTGCCGCCTGCGCAGTACAGCGCCGTGCACACCAACGTGCATGGCTCACAACCACACTCCCCCCTCCTCCATTAGTCCGGGAGCACGCTCGGCGCACGAGCGTGCACGAGGACCGCCGGAATCCAGGGGGGAAAGGAATCTCCATCAGAGCTGCGTGGGACCCCCAGACTACGTGGGACCCCTGTATTACCTTATTGTGGCAGGGACTGCAGTGGAGACGTGAGACCTCTGGAGAACCAGGCTTCACTGAGCATGTGTACTGAAAGGCATGTAAGTATGCATCAGGCTGCTCTTACTCCCTCTAGTGGTCGAAACCAGGTAAGACATACTACTACTCAAATGAAGAAATCCATAATATTATTATATATAGGATTAACTTCCCTTACCTGTCCTCGCCGCAGGAATTGCTGAAACAGACAGATTCCAGCCTTCACCCATCACGGCGGGCAGAGTGTGCCAACCTTCAGGTTTTTCTGGGGTTCTTTCTCAGAAGAACCTCCTACCTGGACCTTGTAAAAGACTCTGCCAGAAACTTTCGTGCCACTATGTAAACAGTACACCAAGTCTGGTTTTCCCAGAGCCCAGTCTTCCAATAGGAGAGGACTTACAGGCCAAACCTCATTTCTTCGGATGATGAGGCCCCGGTACCATACCATCTTGGGAGTCAAATATCGGCCCGAGATATGGATCCGGTTTGTTGTAGACCTTAGGCCCCCGCAGGGACCTGCACAGAGCTTTCTTCATAGCACATGTTTTACGTGACCAACCACCGTAGACACTGGTGAAAAAACTGAGGTGCCTCCCATATGGGAGGGGTTATATAGGGGAGAAATTCTCCTTAATTGGGGTTAACCAGTGTCCAATCACCAGAGGTGCCTATATAACCCACTATATAATGAGCTCCTGTGTCCCGTGATGTATGATCAAGAAAGTAGCATTGGGCAGTGTGATGGGTTTCTTATCCCATGTGCCTTTCAGGAATATGTATCTTTCCCCAGGGTCTATCAATTGATCTGTTAGGAATAAGTTCACTTCCCTGCTAAGTATAAAGACTCCTTTAGTCTTAGCTAGATCGTTAGTAGCATGAAACATTTTAGTGATGTATTTGCTGTGTAGATTAGGGATATGACCGGTTTTAAAGTGTAGGAACACCACTCCTGGCTTATTTAGGAACTGAGATCTTTTTTAAGGTGCATTTAAACCTCTAACATTGTATGATATTAGTAGAGTTTTTTGCCTAGAGAA
This sequence comes from Lithobates pipiens, assembly GCF_037356315.1. Taxonomy (NCBI): domain Eukaryota; kingdom Metazoa; phylum Chordata; class Amphibia; order Anura; family Ranidae; genus Lithobates; species Lithobates pipiens. Next base: position 324,411,669 of record NW_027507764.1, read on the forward strand.
GAATAGGCCACTGTACTATGAAAAAAGCTTAGTCTGTGATATGAAGAAAACTAACAAAAACGGTATTAAGATACAGAAAACTAAAATAATGTAAACAACCTTTGAACTGTAAAGTGTAACTAAAGGTTAAATGGTTCTGTAGAGATATATGAGAATGTTTAACACTGCATGACCAGAATAATTGTTTATACTCTACTAGATGTAGGGGTTCGTGGGAGGGGCCAGAAAGCTCAATGTAAAGTGAAAGCAATTAAAAGTTATTGAGCCAAAGAGATCTGTCCTGAAATGGTGTCACGGGTACCATCCCAATGCTGTTGAGAAGATCATTAAAGGGGAGATAGGTTACATCTAACCATTCTCTGGCGTCAAAAAATAATTTGACAGTAGGTCATTTGAACTACAGTATATTTTTCGATAAAACTACAACTTTTCTTGTTGGAAAACTGAAAATGAGAAATGGGTTAACAATATGTATAACAGAGGCGATTATGATAAGCTTCTGATCCAGAGATTCCCTCTAAAGCTTCTTTTGACTTAAAATAGGGTCAAAGGATAGAGCAAAACAGTGACCTGGGAGTGTTTGCATCCTTACCCAATTGTTGTTGTAGAGGGGAGAAACAATTCTGAGTCTTTTAACATAAAGTCTAAGTAGAGAGTTTCTGGGAAAGAGGTGAACAGCCACATTAAAAGTCCCCAAGCTTCTCTCATTGTGAAGAATCTTTTTTGTTTTCAAAAGAGCTTTATTATAGTATAAATCCAGAAAAACATTTGCATATTAAAGACAGAGGTGACATCTGCAGGTACATACAGTGCATCGCCAAAAAAAGGCTATAACGTGATGTATATCTCAAAATGTAAACAAAAATAACATCCGTAAACTATGCACCATAGCATACATTGCGGCAGTAAGCATTGCTAGCTAAACAACAAAAAAAGATGTCTACCAAGTCAAAACTGGAATCATAGACAGGGAAAAGGAAAGAAAAAAAAAGGAGAAAGAAAAGAAAAGAAGAAAACAAACAAACAAACAAAAAAAAAATTTGGTCAATTACTGAGTCTATATAGGACCCATGGGTTCCATTTCGAATCAAATATAGGAGTGGAATCTTGTAGAGTATGGTAAAAAATTTCTGATAACATAGTGTGATCTGTACGTGATAAGACTTGAATAAAAGGGACAGCTGAGGTCTTCCAGTGTAGTGCTACAGTCCAATGCCTAGCAACACAGATAGAATGAATCAGCCTCACCAGCGGCTTGGGAACATCTGGAGGGGTCTGGAAAAGTAGGCAGTGATGGAATGTCAAAGATAACGGCCTCCCAGCTAAGGCATCCAGAAGACTTAATACCTCCCGCCAGGTTGGCCGAATCATCGCACAATCCCAGAAGACATGGCTAAGAGTACCCCTCTGATTGCAGCCCCTAAAACAAAGCGGGGAGGTGTGGGGGTATATCCCATGCAAACGTGCTGGTGAGTAATACCACCGGGTCATCAATTTAATCGCTGTTTCTCTAATCATTAAGGATCTAGTGCATTTACATAAGTCAGTCCATCCTTCTCCCCAGTCTATGGCCTCCCTGTCGAGCTCTAGTTCCTGCTCCCACTGGGATCTATATTTCAGTGGCTGGTCTTCTGCATCCGATACCAGAAATTTATAGACAAGGGAGATGAGGCCTCTCTGTCGTGGGGAATTAAAACAAATGTCTTCAAAAAGGGTAGTCTGGCCTAGACCGGGGCCGCGATAATGGGTTAAAAAGAAATGCCTAATTTGTATGTAGTGAAAGTATTCATCATTTGGGAGAGGGAACTGTTCTTGTAAGCCTGCGAAGGAGATACATTTAGAACCTCTGAGAAAGTCCCCCAGCTTGGTGAGATTAAGCGCCACCCAGAGATGGAACGATTCCGGGTGTGCATAAGCAGGGGAGAACCTCGGATCCCCGAGGTAAGAGGCTCCCAACGGGGTCGAGGAAATCAGTTTGTACTTATGTCGGTATTGAAACCAAAGTTGCAGGCTGTATGCCACAATATGGTTCTTAGTGCGCAGCTCAGCAATAAGTTGGTGTGAAGACCACATAAGTCCAGGGAGATATAAAGGGGCGACTGACTCGCTTTCGAAGTGCACCCATGGTACCTTCGAGTTACGAATGGACCATTGTGCCTGCTGCGAGAATCTGCATGCTAAGTAATAAGACCATAGTTGAGGGACACCTAGGCCTCCGGACCGCATAGAGCAGTACAAAACGTCCCTGGCAAATCTAGGGGGTCTATCACGCCAGATAAAGCGATTAAGGTGTGATTGTAAATGTAGCAGGTAAGATTTAGAAAGCTTGACCGGGAGGGACCTAAATAGATAAAGGAGCCGTGGGAGAGTAACCATTTTGAGGGCTGTGATCCTCCCGACAAAGGGAATGTGTAAGGGGAGCCATTGCATAAGGGATTTTTTCACTTTGGTGATCAGGGGAGGGTAATTGACGCTGAAGAGTGAGCGAAAGTCTCCGGGCAAACCTATACCCAGATAAGAAATATGTGAATCGGACCACCTGAAAGGGTAAGACTGCTTAATATGGTTGAGCTCACGGGGAGCATAGCCCACAGGGAGAGCTACAGATTTGGAGATATTGATGGAGAGCCCAGAGACCTCCGTAAAACTCGACAACGTCAATAGCAGATTAGGAAGGGAAATAAGGGGATTGGACAAGAACATCAGAACATCGTCCGCATACATGCAGAATTTGTACGTGGAATTACCCTTGGCATATCCAGAGATATCCGGGATTTGCAAAAGCGCTATGGCCAAAGGTTCCATAGCTCGGGCAAAAATCAAGGGTGAGAGGGGGCACCCTTGCCTAGTGCCCCTGCCCAACGCAGAAAAATCTGAATTGCAGCCCGGGATCTTGATACGGGTTTTGGGGTTAGCGTAGAGGGCTTGGAATCCTAGCAGAAATTCCCCTTGAAAGCCCATGCGATGCAGGAGGTCCTTGATGTAGCTCCAGGAGACACTGTCAAAAGCCTTTTGTATATCTAGGCTTAGTAAGAGGAGTTTACGGTTCGATAAATTGGCGTCTTGGATAATGTCTGTGGCTAGCCGTATGTTGTCAGTTATAAAACGGTGAGGGATAAACCCGGACTGGAAAGGGTATATCAGGGTGGGGATGATTTTGGCGAGTCTGTCTGCTAGGATCCTACTAAAAAGTTTTAAATCGTTATTAATTACCGAAATGGGCCTATAGTTTTGGGGCAGAATGAGGTTCGTATTGGGTTTAGGAATTAGGGACATATTGGCCAATAACATTTCTTCGGGGAAACTACCACCTTGCAACACCCAGTTAAAAAGGTGAACTAATCTAGGGGCTAAAATTGCGGAGAATTTTTTATAGTATAGTGAGGAAAACCCGTCCAGGCCTGGGGCAGAACCTGTCTTTAATAGCTTGATTACGTGTAGGAGTTCAGAGATAGAAATAGGTGCATTAAGAGCTTCCAGTTGTGAGGGAGACAGGACCGGGATAGGGATATCATGGAACCATGCTACTTTGTCTTGGGAGGGGGACGTTCGGTTAGGTGCCAATAAGGAGGAGTAGAATTGCTCGAAAATATTTAGTACGTCCTTGGGATGTGAGGTTAGTAGGCCCTCCCTGGAGGACAGTTTATAAACATGAGGGGGACGGATCTAATTTTTCAGCCGCCTTGCAAAAAGCGTAGAGGCGGTGTTGTTATGTAACAAATAGCGTGCCTTGGCCCACCGAAGCGCCTTCTCCACCTTGCTAGAGAGCAAGGCGTCAAGTTCCAGATGCTTCAGTTCTATTAACTTACTGGTAGACTCTAAGTGTAGGGTGGAGGAATTTTTATACAAACTATCAAGTTCGGCCGATAAACTGACAATTTTGCGCTTATTGTCACGGTTACGAGCGGCAGACAAGCTGATTAATTTACCCCTCAGGACTGCTTTATGGGCGGTCCATAGAATTGAAGGTTGAATATCTGGCTGGTCATTCAGCGTAAAATACTCCTCTAATGACTGCGCTACCTGGGATTCTATAGCCAGATCTGATAAGAGGGATTCGTTCAATCTCCACGAATGCGCTGTATGGGCAAGTTTAATAAAACCCATAGTAAAAGAGGTGGCATGATGATCAGACCAAACACAGGGTTGAACAGTAGCATCTATGGAGTTTGCGAGAATAACTGGGGTAGCATAAATATAGTCAAGCCTGGCATAACTGTTATGCGGATGGGAGAAAAAAGTAAATTCCCTAGCCCCGATGTTATGTGCCCTCCAGGTGTCAAGGAGCTGGTGTTCATGCAAGCCGCTGGCAAGGGATTTAGGAAAAGCTCTAGAGGCGGCCGTCGCTGAGGAGCGGTCTAATGTGGCATTGGCAACCGAGTTAAAGTCCCCTCCTATAAGCATGTGGGGGGACTGGAATTCGGCCAACTTAGATAGAAATGATTTAAAGAAAGCAGCAGGGCCGTCATTAGGCGCATATATGCTGGCAATAGTCAGCTCTCTATTATGTACAATGCCTTTTATAATTACATAGCGACTATCCTTATCTCTAAACACCTGATTAACTTCCATTGGGAAGGAGGAGTGTAGAAATATGGCGGCACCCCTGGATTTGGTTGCATGAAGTGAAAAAAAGGCTTGAGGAAAGTTTCTATGGAAAAATTTAGGATGGGAGGAATGGGAAAAATGCGTCTCCTGGAGCAAAAGAATTTGGGCACCTAGCTGTTTATAAAAGGCAAAGGCCTTACGCCTTTTGCTGGGGGCGTTAAACCCCTTAACATTATGGGAGATACACCTAATGGTCATGGTATGGAGAGGAGGGGATAACTGAAAAAGTGCACAATTCCGGGCCAGGGGGGTCGCCACATCTCTGCTCAGGTACCCCGAGCCACCATAATGGGTCAGCATAACCGAGCAGCTGAGGAGTACAATAAGACAAAATACAGAGGATTCATACCAGTGTAAGAAAATAATCAGCTTGACATGAGGCTGACCAAAATCATACAAAAACAACAAACAAAAGATTAAAAAAAACAGACCACAAAAGAAAAAGTAAAGTAAAAAAACAGTTTCAGTCCAAAACAAAACCCTGAAAATGAACAGTAAAAAAAGAACCGGGACTCGGTGAGTAACCGTATCCCGGAGAAAACAACCTTCATAAAGTGAGACAACTAGGTCATTGTGAAGAAACTTAACAAGTTATTACTAAAGCCCCGTACACACTATCAGATTGTCTGCTGAGTTTTTCCTTCAGATTTACCAAAACCATAAAATATGAGGTCAAACCTTAGGAGTTTCAATGTGTATGCAATCAGGCAGGCCCTTCTACTATATGGTTTTGGTAAATCTGAAGGAAAAACTCAGCAGACAATCTGATAGTGTGTACGGGGCTTAAGTGTTTTGTGGGTTTTACAGGATGCAATTCATTTGGAAGAGTTTGTCCAAATGGAAAAGAAACCGTGAAACCGTGAAGTGTCATATACAGTAGGTCCTCCCTGATCCTGAGTTATTTATATTTTGGAAAGGAGACGTAAGAACCGGCTCCATTTTGTTTGTGATATTTCCCTTTTTTGGGAAGATTTGAACAAAGATGGTGGCGGGCGGAGTGGCAGGGGCAGAGGGTGTTGACATGGGAAATCAGTACTATTTGCACTATTCCGTTAAATCAATAAAGGGGAGTTGCAGGTTGTCACAGAAATGTTGTATTTCATTGGCCATCTTCAATATAAATTGCCATTAAAGAATGCCTAAATTGCCATCTATATGTAATTCCTTTCTCTTTCAGAATTGTTAGCAGAGTGTGCATTGCCCTTCTGTTTTTCAGAGTAATGGGTGAGAGGCCTTGGAATAAAGAAATGTTTTCTCCATTAAAAGTAATGAGCTCATTTTGTCCAGCTTTTCTCAGGATATCTTCTTTCAATGGAAAATTTGTGATACAGAAGATAATGTCCCTTGGGGGAGTAGATCTGCTGCAATTTGTGTCATTTCTAAATAGGTCAGAGGCTGGTCATCCTTAATTGTCTCCCTTACCATGTCCTCCGAGGCCAGCAGCAATTCCTCGCTGAAGTCATCTTCAATGGCGAGAAGTTGCCATCTCGCCTGCGGATGTGCAGCTCCTCTGTGAGGATCTTGTTTTAAAGATGACTGGGATGGTTCTGGAGGCTGTGGAGGAGGTTGAGTGTTGCATTTGGTTTGCCTTGTGGTTATTGACCGTCTGCCCATGTTCTCTCGCACTGGAGGCTCACCAGCCGGTCAGTTAGCAACCACTCTCTGGAGCTCCCTCACAGTGCTGCCATGCTGTCCATACTAATACTTTTTAACCTGGTATTTGGATTTAAGTCATCATTGAACTAGATCTTTTTGTTTACATACGCTTCCTTTTAGATCAGATATAGAATATATGGGCTTATATTTAGTAACAACATCATGAATATTTTATTGGATAGTCTATTATTGCCCCCTGTTTACTTTATAGAGAAATGGCTATTTGGACTATTGCAGCATTGTTCTTGCTCCCCCTTTTTTTTTTAGGGAGTATGCATTTATTGAGACATACTATGATATTGTGGAAGATATGTTTAAGGATCCAATAGTTAACAAATTATTCTGTATTATTAGGACTATCCTTTGGTAATTGTATCACCTCTGTGGGATCCCACTGTATGGTTCCATCTGTTATGCAACTAGTGGTCCGGATCTGAGGTGTGTAGTATTGTAATACATTTGATGGAGGATGTCGTCACTGTTGTTTACATATGTATATGCATACATATATACTTTTCTGTCAATATTTCTTATTTGTATTTTTGTATCTTTAACAGTTTCATGTGCACACAATTGCTTCCTGAAGAAGCCAAGTTGGCTAAACATGTAGGAGATATTGTGTAGAGGATCTTGCCAATACTACCATATTGTGCATAGTGGATGATTACTATGGAACCCTACTAGTTTTTATATATAATACATTTTTGTATCATTCATAATAAAATTTGTAAAAAAAAAATTGATAATTAGTGTCTGGTCCATAACATATTCATCCAGAAAATCCCATTCCAGTTACTCAATTATTTACCCAATATAAGAGTAGGCCAAATTCAGCTGGTTCCTGTATTGTCCAATAATCAGCATAAGTGTGATTGCCTACAACTCTCAGGAAATCTTCCAGAATATTTCAGTATTATTATACTTTAAGCCTTTGTGTTCTTTATAACACAGTATTATTATATTAAAAGTTTTATATTTGTTAAGCCAGGTTTCAAGCCTGTAATATTTACTGTATATTTACATTTCCAGTATTATGTTTAAATAATTTATAAGTCTGTATTTTTTATATTTTAAATTTGCATGTCTATGAAAAGGCACAAGGATACCATCATTGGGGTTGATTTACTAAAACTGGAGAGTGTAAAATCTGGTGCAGCTCTGCAAAGAAATCAGTTTCCGGGTTTTTTTTTTTTGTCAAAGCTTAATTGAACAAGCTGAAGTTAGAAGCTGATTGGTTGCCATTTAGACTTGCAACAGATTTTGCCCTTTCCAATTTTAGTAAATCAACCCCATTATGTCTTGAAAAACATCTGGTAAACAATTTGCTGGCTAAGTCTAGTAACACAGCTAGAAGGTATTATTTGTCTAAACTATGTTTTCCTATAATTTTATTATACTATCCTAAAATCTACATTGCAGATGAACATAATATTTGATCGCGTACCTTAAACAGTATTGTTAGGATGTTGTAGAAAGATTAAAAGGAAAATATTAAAAATAAAAAAAATACCGATAAACTATATATCGGTATGATTTTTTAGTGTGTATGAATGATGATGATGATGGTGATTTTCTCATTTTCTAGACCTACTTTATGTTGTAAGGCTTTACTTTGTGATGTACTTCAAATGTATTTCAAAGTCCTATTTTTATTATTTAAGCTTTTCTCTGCTGATTTCATAATCAGGGAATATCATAGACTTTCATAACTTATCCTTCAGTAGAAATGCTAAAAAATGATCCAGGATAAAAAATGTGATAGATACTGTAAGTGCATTGAAAGGTATGATTTATGTGGGTTAGGTATTTCATACAGTTTATAATCCAAACCAAGGGAAAACTCATAGAATACTATAGTTGTTAACATTTAAAAAAAATCAGGAACACCTTTTTTTTTTTGCTGCACGTTCAGGAAGCCATTATAGGCAGAAAACTATGTACTTTAATTAGGGACAGGGCATTAATTTAGTATGGGTGTGGTTCTACAACAGGCATGACATTAATCTAATTTCATACTTTAGTTAACTATAAATAAGAGACGGAGCTAATACAGTGATGTATCATTGATTCATGGACTATATAATTTGACAATTTGTTAGACTTAAGGATGGGTTCACATCTAAATCACATGTGGCCTCGCAGCACTGGTCCAGGGCATCCCTGTTCTCCATTTCAGGGACCAATCAGGACCAAATTTTTGCCTAAATTCGACCCTGAAATGGAGCCAAAGATGCACAGGACCTCTGTGTAATCCACTCCGCATCTGATCCAGAGATGAGTAAACTGGTTCCATAGGCAGCCAATCACAATCTCCTGTCATGTGAATTGGATGCGGGGAAACCCACATCCAATTCGCACTAGTGTGAACTTTATGCACTTGTGCATTTTTTATGCATATTGATACATATTTATTGATATGCACTTTAAGGTCCAGTTCACACTGAGGCAGCACGACTTGCAACGCGACTGCTTCAGGCGACCTGGACATGACCGCTGCAGCGACTTGCAAAACGACTTCTGTATAGAAGTCAATCCAAGTCGCCTCAAGTCGCCCCCAAAGTTGTACAGGAACCTTTTTCTAAGTCGAAGCGACTTGTGTCGCTCCGATTAGAACGGTTCCATTGTACAGAACGGGATGCTTCTTGTCAGGCAGCTAAGTCCCCTGACAAGTCATCGCAGTGTGAACCGACCCTTAGACTCTTAGGCCGCGTACACACGCGCGGACTGTTCGCCCAACCTTGTCCGCTGAACAGTGTTTGGGCGGACAGTCCGCTCGTGTGTGGGGCTTCAGCGGACAGTTTCAGCGGACAGTTGGCCGAACAAGGTCTTACGGAAATTCCGAAAAACTGTCCGCTGAAACCTTGTTTCAGCGGACTGTTCGCTCGTGTGTAGGCTTGTTCGGCCAACTAAGTCTCGCGCATGCTCAGAAAGGATTTCCACGTCGGAAGGTTGCATTGCAGTGTATAGGACGTCGTATTTTTCGTCCCGTCGTACGTGCCGTTCACGTCATCGCGCACGGTTTCAGCAAACTGTTCGTCCGTCGTGTGTGGCCATGTCCGTCCATGCTAAGTTTGAGCGGACTGTTCGCTCAAACTGTTGGACGGACAAAGTTGGGCCAACAGTCCGCGCGTGTGTACGCGGCCTTAGATTTATTTGTTTATTTATTTTAAAATGTTTTACCTAATTTAAGGACTGCCTCCTGTACATATACGTCGGTACTTTAAAGAGGGATCTCTCAGTAACGGCAGCAGCTGCTGCCACAACCGAGATATCCCTCTTTACAGGAGGCGGTCCTCTGTGGTCTCCGCGATTGGTTCGCTGCAAAATCACCGTTAATGGTGGCGGGAGAGGTGCCATCCCCCTCTCGCTGCTCTCCCGCGCCCTCCGCCGCTTACCGGAGCTGTCGTATCGGCGGAGGCGATCGGGTCCTTTCCTCAGCTGGGTATGGAGACGAGTGAGGCTAAGATGGCCCCCACTCATCTCTATACCATAGGAGGGCAGAAGGGACATCAAAACGTCACTTCCGCCCATACCTCTTAAAGGTATATTTTTTTCAATGTCATTTTTTTTTTCTATTGCATTTAAGTCCAAATATGAGATCTGATGACTTTTTGACCCCAGATCTCATATTTAAGAGGACCTGTCATGCTTTTTTCTATTACAAGGGATGTTTACATTCCTTGTAATAGGAATAAAAGTGATCCATTTTTTTTTAAAACAGTGTAAAAATAAATAAAATCAAGTAAAATCAATCACCCTGTCCTGACGAGCTCGCGCACAAAAGCAATCGCATACATTAGTAGTGCCCGCATATGAAAACGGCGGTCAAACCACACATGTGAGGTATCACCGCTATTGGTAGAGCGAGAGCAATAATTCTAGCCCTAGACCTCCTCTGTAACGCAAAACATGCAACCTGTAGAATTTTTTAAATTACGCTTATGGAGATTTTTGAGGGTAAAAGTTTGACACCATTCCACAAGCGGGCACAATTTTGAAGTATGACATGTTGAGTATCACTTTACTCTGTGTAACATTATCTTTCACAATATAAAAAAAATTGGGCTAATTTTACTGTTGTCTTATTTTTTTATTCAAAAAAGTGATTTTTTTTCCAAAAAAAGTGCGATTGTAAGACCGCTGAGCAAATACGGTGTGAAAAAAAGTATTGCAATGACCGCCATTTTATTCTCTAGGGTGTTAGAAAAAAAACAAAATATAATGTTTGGGGGTTCTAAGTAATTTTCTATCAAAAAGAACTGTTTTAAACTTGTAAACACCAAATCTGAAAAAGAGGTCTGGTCCTTAAAGAGGAAGTAAACCCTGATGAGTTTACTTCCTCTTTTATTCCCTGCAAAGACAAAGCATAATGGACTACTATGCATCGCATAGTAGCCCATTATGTGTCACTTACCTGACACAGGAGCCAGCGAAGTCACCGCTGTCCCCTGTAGTCCGGAGCGTCCATCTTCTCGGTTGGGTCTCGCAGCTCCGCCGCTGTCATTCGGCGAAGCCGCAATGACGTCACTCCCGCGCATGCGCAGGGAGCCGACACACGCGGCAGCTCCATTGTTGGAAATGTCGCGCTCAGTGTGCCTGCGTGCCACTGTCTACGGCGCATGCACCGTAGACAGCGGTGCCTGTCTTCGGGCAAATATCTCCTAAACCGTATAGGTTTAGGAATTATTTCTTGGACCGACAGGTAAGCCTTAATCTAGGCTTACCTGTAGGTCAAAGTGGTTTGTAAGGGTTTACAACCACTTTAAGTGGTTATTGTAATAATATATAAGAGTGTTGTAGATATTATGGTTAAACAATTACTTACAGGGCACTTTTACCCTCTTCCGGCCCAAGCCAATTTTCATCTTTCAGTGCTTTTCCACTTTGAATGACAATTGCATGGTCGTGCAACACTGTACCTATATGACATTTTTATTTTCACACAAATAGAGCTCTCATTTGGGGGTATTTAATCACCTGGGATTTTAACTTTTTTTGCTAAACAAATAAAAAAAGACTGAAAATATAAAAAAATATATATATATATTTTTTTTCGAAGTTTGTTTTAAATTTTGCACAGATAATTTTTCTCCTTTACTGACGTGCACTGATGAGGCTGCACTGATAGGCACTGGACACTGAAGTCATTGGACACAGCTGATAGTAAAAGGCCGCTGTGATTGGCCCTTCTCCCCGATCCATGATCAGTTGAGTACAAAAGACTCACAGAGTGTGCCACCCATGTGCCGCAGGGAGCGTATGATGAGCAGTGAGATTACACAATCTTACTTTGCCGGGAAGGCATAAATGAATATCCTCTCAGCAAAGTAAGCCCGTGCTGTAGCCATCTTTCCGAAAGTGGTTAAAGGAGAACAAAATAAACAAAGACAACAAAAAAACACAGGTAGTAATAGCAAACACATACATTGAACCCAAGGTTTTAAAGGAAGAATATAGACATTAACTATGTGAACAATCATTCTTCACTGTAAGAAACAGTGTAAAAACATTAGATACATAAAAATGAAGCAATGAAGCTGTCCTATTCGGTATATGCAGGAGAGGAGTGTGGAGGGTATGACAGTGAGCAGTATGCCAGAAGGCAGTGTACAGAAGGAGATTGGAGTGTATGATGGGACAGTATGTGCAGGACAAGGGTGTGGAGGGTATGAAGTGGGCAGTAGGTACAGAAGAGGAGTGTGAATGTTAAGAGAGCAAGCATTATGTGTAGGGAAGGAGTACAGAAAATATGATGTTGGGCTGTAAGTGCAGGAGCAATGTGGAAGGTACAAATGGAGTTTGTATGGGCAGAAAATGAATGAGCAGTGTATGACTGTAAGAAGTGTGTGCATAAGAGCATTGTGGTGGGTATGGCGATATGTGCTGAAAATGAGGGTGGAGGGTATGTTGGTGGGTATTGTGTGCCTGAGAAGAGAAAATGATGGCAGCCTGTTTTTGCAGGAGTTGAGTGTGGAATGTGTGACAGCATGCCGGTTGAGCAGAATAGACGCTATTATGGCAGGTAAAATGTGCAGGAGAGAAGTGCAGATGGTATATAGGCAGTTTCAGGGGAATGTCTGTAGGTTGGGGAGGGATTTCTATCAGTGGCAGTGTCTTTGGGGTGACCACGGAGTAATGTTCTGAAGGTAAGGAAAGGAAAGGGACCATGGAATGATGTCCCTCAGCTGGAGTGGGGGTGGGGGGTAGGAAGTAGCTCAGAGTGATATCCGTTAGCTGGATGTATGAAGTAGCATGGGGGTGATGAAAACTAGAGGGGGTTGTGGGCTGAGAAGTGGTCAGATATTAATGTCTATAATAAAAATACTACTGTGTTCATTTACTAAAAAGATACAACAGTACTGCTCAAAGCAAATAGCCACCTAAAATATTTTTATTTATATATTTATTATATATTTACTGAATATAAGCAAGCACTCTGTGTATGCCCAGGTAGTGTGAAACTTATTTAAGACTGTTATGCACTATACACACGGTCGGACTTTCCGACGGAAAATGTGTGATTGGATCTTGTTGTCGGAAAATCCGATCGTGTGTGGGCTCCATCTGACTTTTTCCGTTGGAATTTCCGACACACAAAGTTTGAGAGCTGGATCTAAAATTTTCCGACAACAAAATCTGATTGTTTAAATTCCGATCGTGTGTAGACAATTACGACGGACAAAGTGCCACGCATGCTCAGAATAAATTATGAGATGAAAGCTATTGGCTACTGCCCTTTTTATAGTCCCGTCGTACGTGTTCTGTCACCATGTTCTGAACGATCGGATTTTCTGGCAACTTTGTGTGACCGTGTGTATGCAAGACAAGTTTGGGCAAAAATCCGTTGGAAAAAAATCAGATGGATTTTGTAGTCGGAATGTCCGACCGTGTGTACCGGGCATTACAATTAACTTTGTGTTGATCCATGATCTGTACAATCAAAAGTGTAAACTCACCACATAAACTAAACATGAAAGTTATGTTCACATATATGTCTGTGCGGAATGCTTGCAAAATTGCATGCTTTTCCTGCATGCACAGAAACACCCTGTCCTTTAGTAGATGCAGACCGATGCTGCAGCACCATGTGGTTTGGTGTGGCACATTTTTTAAAAGATTTATGGACTTCTTTCCCATGTTTCTCAGATGAAGGGCATGCCATAGCTTTATAGGTACTAATGTGTGCCTGCTTAGGAGATGTCAGAAAGAAGGTTTGGAAGTTCTAAATACATATACCACCAGGCAGTGTATGTATTTAGAAGAACACTGCTGCTGTCCCCACAGTCCTGATCTTGGGACAAAGCTCAAGACTGAGTTGTAGCAGGACAGCTTAGGTGTGACCGTCCTGGCACATCCCAAACAGTTGTCAAGTATAGAATACTGTTTTTTGTAACAAAAGAGAGATAGACATATTTGTGAAAGAAAGACTCAGATGTATGAAGGGTGAAAGGAAGGGGGAAAGGTAGGTCTTATGCATGAAAAATGCATTATAGAAAAAAAAACATGTTTTGTAATAGCAACCAGTTAGATTATATCGATTTTTTTTATACAGGTCAGTTTTGAAAATGCAACATGCATGCTGTTTGGTTCAAATGGGTAACGCACGTTCCTGTTCTTTTTTTCTTTACACTGCCATCATTTTTGTCTTTTTTTACTAAATATTTTACTAACTATAGTCAAGAATATAATATAATATTTTCAAGCAAGGGGTAAAACACCTTGTTTTATGTTGATGAGGTAAATGGTTTCTTCCCCACAACATTGGTCTGGTGACTGTGGGGGTCTGCAGGCGGAAGGCTTATTAGAATCTGGAAACCCCCTTTAACAAAAACAAGACACCCAGATATCAGTCCTCCAAGTGAATAAGGGGTACAGGCATACCCCACTTTTAAGTACACAATGGGGTTGATTTACTAAAGCTGAAAAGTGTAAAATCAGGCTCACTTCTGCATAGAAACCAATGCGCTTCCATGTTTTATTACAAAAGCTTAATTGAACAAGCTGGTGTTAGAAGCTCATTGGTTTCTATAACGTTAGGGGGCTAAATGAATCAGCAAAGCGGTTTAAAATTTTGAAAGAAATAGAACAATACGAAGCGGGTATAGTGTTCTTACAGGAAACCCATCTATCATACGAAAGCAAGATTAGAATATATTCCCCTAGGTTCCCGGTGTGGTTTTATGAAGATTCTTACTCAAGGAACTCAAAAGGGGTAGCTATCGGTATAGGACGGGAGGTATACTATAAAATAGAAGAAAGATTAGTCGACCCGGAGGGTAGATTCCTCTTTCTGAAGGGGAAACTATGGGGAGTAGACTATACCCTCGCTAACATATACTGCCCAAATAGAAGTCCAACGGTTTTTCTGAAAGGAATATTGGAGAAATTATGGGATTTTAAAAGAGGAAGAGTAATTATAGCTGGAGATATGAACTTCTGTATGAATCCACAAATGGATAGTTCGTCCCGTGTGCAGGGGATTGGGAAAGAGCAGAGGAGAATAATAAAACATAGGCTATATCAGTATCAGCTTATGGATGCGTGGAGAACTATGCACCCAAGGATACGAGACTACTCGTTCTATTCCCCTGTACACGGGACGTACACAAGGATCGACTACTGGTTAGTGGAACACAGGGTTCTGGACGAGGTGATATCCACAGATATAGGAATTAGAACATTGTCTGATCATTCTCCAATATGCCTGAAGATCAAAATCCCAGGATTTCAGAAATCTCCTTTTTCCTGGAAATTGAATAGGGAACTGCTGGACGAGAAGGGAGAGGAAATAATTAGAAAAGAATTGGAGTTTTTTTTTTTACCACTAATTTAAATGAAGAGAATATGGAAAATATTATTTGGGAGACACATAAAGCTTATATAAGAGGGATATATATTTCACTAGGTACAAATAGGAAGAGAGAAGGTATTAAAAAGAGTAGGGAGTTGAGGGAGGAAATCCACGGATTAGAGCAAGAACATAAAAAGGCAAATGGCAGGGAAAGTGGACAGGTAGTGGACCTATTACATAAACTGGCTATGAAAGAGAGGAACTCGGGGAATTAATGGAACAGGAAATAAGGACGACATATAATAGGATTACTAAAGAGAGATATTATAGCGGCATTAAAAATAGCAAGATCTTAGCAAAGATATTGAGGAAAAAAGATCGAAGAATTATATAGAGAAAATACTAAATAAAGAGGGAGAGCCGGTCTATAAAACTAAGGAAATAGCAGAAGTTTTTAGAGAATATTATGAGCAGTTATATTCCGTGAGAAAAAAAGAGACAGGAAAACAAGAGATGAAGAGAAGGGGAAAAATTAAAGACTATATATTTCAAGCAAATATCCCTAAAATACCGGGGGAATTGGCGCAGGAACTGGAGAATCCAATCTCAGTCCAAGAAGTAATACAGGCAATAAAAGAGACCAAAGGAGGAAAGAGCCCAGGGCCTGATGGCTATATAATAGAATATCTAAAAAAGTTTGGAGACATACTAGCCCCAATTTTATGTGCATATTATAATGGACTAGGTACAAAATATGGACTGAGCGAGGAGGCCTCCACTGCGACAATCTCCACGATATTGAAAGAGGGAAAAGAGAATACAATATGCTCAAACTATAGACCGATCTCACTACTTAATACGGACGTTAAATTGTTCGCAAAAATATTGGCCGCTAGAATAAAGAAGTTAATGCCTAGCTTAGTCCACGCAGATCAGGTGGGATTCATTGAGGGGCGAGAAGGAAAAGATAATGGAGTAAGGTCAATATTACTGCTTCAGAGGATGAAGGAGAGTAGAATCCCCAGTTTACTCCTATCAATAGATGCTGAGAAAGCTTTTGATCGAGTAGACTGGGGATTCATGATGGGCACCCTAAGGGGAATGGGGTTTGGACCCAAAATTTTGAAGTGGATAAAGGCACTATATAACAGCCCCAAGGCAGTGGTAATAGTTAATGGGGTACTATCAACAGTCTTCAGAATGAACAATGGGACTAGACAGGGGTGTCCGCTGTCTCCCCTATTGTTCGTTCTGGCATTGGAGCCACTCCTGGAGACGATAAGGAGAAACCCAGATATAAAGGGGGTTGAGATAGAGGGGGAAATACATAAGACAGCCGCATTCGCGGATGATATTCTGTTTTATGTATCTAGCCCACGAATCTCCATGCCAAACTTGTTAAAGGCTTTACAGGAATACGGGGAATTATCTAACTTTAAAATTAACCCAAGCAAGTCAGAAATCTTAAACGTAAATATAAATTCGAGAGAAGAACTTGACATTAAGAGAGAATTCCCATTTCTATGGCAAAAAAAAAAAATATTTAGGGATTAAACTGACTGCATCAATAGAAAAAATATACCAAATAAACTATATCCCCCTTCTAGAAGAATTGAGAGAAGAAATAAGGAGAATGAGAACAAAGCCCCTGTCATGGTTAGGAAGAATTAATGCCTTAAAAATGATTATTCAACCTAAAATCCTTTATAAATTTCAGCTATTACCAATATATATCTCCCCCCCCCTATATTTTAAAATGATAAATTCTTTAATTTCTAAATTTATCTGGAACAACAAGAAACCTAGAATCCCACTGAAGACTGTGCAAAAGGGAAAAGATGAGGGGGGTCTGAATGTCCCAGACTTTAGAAAATATTACGAAGCAGCAGTGTTAACACAGGTGGTGGAATGGGCAAAATTAGAAAGTAAAAAAAGATGGGGAAAAATAGAACACAGTTTATCAGGCACAAATCTAGGTAGAGAAATCTGGACTCCTTTAAAATATAGATCACTAGGGAAGACAACACCTTTGGTCACAAAAAATGTGTTTAGAGTATGGGAGGGAATACACAAACATAACAAGTGGAAATATAATTCCCCTTTAATTTATTTAAAAGATAATGATTTTTTTGCACCTGGTAAAAGTACAATAGGAGGGAAATGGATAAAACAAGATAATATGCAATTACGACACATAATTAAAGAGGGGAAATTGAAAACACTAGCAATATTACAGAAAGAAAATGATTGGATGGAGTTGAATGAGTGGCGATACCTGCAGCTTAGACATTTCGTCTCAAGACTACCACAACCGCTTAGAGATGGAGAAAATTTGACTGCCTTGGAGCGGATATGCGAGGGGAAATCCCCAAGGGCAGGTATTGCCCAGCTTTATAAGGTCTTGAGACGGGAATGTGAAGCGGAGGTACCAATCTTCATTAAAAAATGGGAAGAAGAGATAGGAGCATGGGGTGAAAACCAAAATATAGAAAAAATATTGAAGATGGTGCACAGATCCACAGAAAATAGTAAGACGATAGAAACAAATTATTAAATTTTAGTAAGATGGTATAGGACCCCAGATATAATGGCAAAGTACCAGGAGGGACAATCTGGGAAATGTTGGAGGAATTGTGGACAAACGGGAAGTTTGGCCCATATATGGTGGGACTGTCCCAAGATTAAAGAGTATTGGAGAGAAATAATAAGATATATAGAAGTAATAGCTAAAATACAGTTACCTGAGAACCCATGGGTATGCCTATTCCATGCAGTAGATGCCCCAATTAAGGAGTATAGGAATTCCCTTACAAGCTCATTAATAAACGTGGCAAAAAGTCTGATTCCGAAAAAATGGAAAGAAATAGAAGCACCCAAAGTAAAGGAATGGTTAGGAAAAGTTGAGGAAATGTACAGCATTGAAGGGCTGGGAATGGAGGAAGAAAGAGAAAGAAAGAGATTCCATGTGAAATGGAAATACTGGAAAATCTTTAGACAATCTATGATCTTTAACGAGGTAATGGGTCGGTAGGGGTGGGGAGAGGGGTGGGAGGGAGATATTTTAGAAGAACTCGAGAAGTAAAGAAAGAAAACCAGGATAATGTGAAAAATTGAAAGACATGAATGTATATTGGTCCTATGTTTTTTTTTTTTAATACTTGATTATGTTTTGTACGCAACTTAAATGAAAAATGTAAATAAAGAATAAAAAAAAAAAAAAAGAAGCTCATTGGTTTCTATGCAGAAGTGAGCCTGAGTTTTCACTTTTCAGCTTTAGTAACTAAACCCCATTGTGTACTTAAAAGTGGGGTATACCTGTATATAGTAAAAAAAAGTCAAAAGTAAATTAAAAAAACACATAGGGGGTGCTTTACTAAAACTGCAGCACTCAGACTCTGGTGCAGCTGTGCATAGTAACCAATCAGCTTCTAACTTCAGCTTGTTCAGACCCCTTTCACACTGGGGCTTTTTCAGGCGTTTTTCGGACGCTTTAGCGGTTAAAAAAAAGTGCCTGTAAAGCGCTTGAAAGAAGCCTCATCTGCAATCCCAATCTGAAAGCTTGCAAAAGATTTAAGAGCCCTTTCACAGTGCCAGCACCCAAAAAACGCTCGTAAAGCGCCGCTTAAACTAGCAACGCTTTACCAGTGTTTTTCGAGCGCTAGTGGGGTGCTTTTAACCCCTGCTAGTGGCCAAATAAAGGATTAAAGTGCCCACAAAGCACAGCTGCCAAAAGCGCTTTGCATGTGCTTTTCAGGTGCTTTGCAGGCGTTTTTTAGGCGCTTCCCATTGATTTCAATGGGAAGGGGCGCTTTAGGAGTGGTGTATTCACCGCTCCAAAAGCGCTGCAAAGTAGCTGCTTGCAGGACTTTTTTGACGCCCTGCCAGCGCAGCGCCTCGATGTGAAAGCACTCAGGCTTTCACATTGGGATTGCAGTTGCGGCTTCTTTCAGGCGCTTTACAGGCGCTTTTTTTAAAGCTAAAGCACCTGAAAAACGCCCCAGTGTCAAAGGGATCTCAGTGTGAAAGCACTCGGGCTTTCACATTGGGATTGCAGATGAGGCTTCTTTCAAGCACTTTAAAGGCACTTTTTTCAACGCTAAAGCGCCTGAAAAACGCCCCAGTGTGAAAGGGGTCTCAATTAAACTTTGACAATAAAACCTGGAAACTGATTGGTTCCTATGCAGAGCTTCACCAGATTTTGCATGTTGCAGTGTTAGTACCCTCCTACCCCGCATGGTTTTTGACAAGTCTATTAAAAAAAAGTCTCATTATGTAAATCCACCATCAATCATATTGTCCAGCGATGCAGATCCACATCAAACAAAATTAGCTATGCCTGTCACACTGCTCAAAAAAACAACAACCCTGTCCTTTTATCTTTTTTTTAATCCCAAGTTCTGTAATGTTTGCCAAAACTGCCCCAGACCGAAGAGAAATAGTCATCTTATGCTTATTTACCAGGTTCCAGGTGAATTAAAAATGATCCTGATGCACAGAGAAATTTTTTGCACTCAAATTTTTTGGTGTCAAAACCAAAATAAATCACATTTTTGCATTTGTTATCATTATATAAAGTGCTGTAGCAAAATGATGTTATTTTTCTCTTTATGTTTTATATGTTTAAGCCTAGATTCATTTTATCATTTCAAAGAAGTGTAAAGCATCAGTAGAAATTGATGCATAAGAAAATTAGCTACTGTATTTGAACAAACCATGATCCTTTGGATTTTTCAGTGCTACTGTGCTTCTTTTGGGTCTCATTACCGCACTTGTTTTGAAGTGCTAAATGTGAGTATTATCATGGATTTAGAGACACTGATGTATTGCCTGAAAATTATACTCAATGGCTGCACAGAAAATGCATTTGTTGAAGCCTATAAGTGAAAACCTGAGTTACAAGATCTCAATGCAAATAAAGATCTGTCTTTAGTACAAAGTTATTTTGATGTAGCTATTGTTAGAAGGAGTTTAGTTGAATCTAGGATAACTAACATTAACACTAACACGTTGGATGTATGTGTTCTTTTTTTATTAACCTCCCTGGCGGTACGATTATTTCGGATTTTAGGTGCTAAAAGCGGTACAATTATTTTGCATGAAAATTTGGCGTTTTATATTGTAGTCCTGTAATTCTTAGGAATAACTCACTTAAATCTGTCCAAACCAGAGTCTAGCAGACATCCCGGGTATGATAAAGTTTGAAAAATAAAATCATAAATTATAATATAATAAATAATTATAAATAATTGTACCAAATAATAATATAACAATAATAAAAATTATTCAATAATGTAATCAAATCAAAAACACTGAAATTTGCTCAGTTGCAGAATTGTCACTGTCATTACTTTTCAGTATTTGATGACAGATCTCCCCACAAATCGCTATCGCTCAATTCTGCCAGTAATTCCAATTTATTATCACTGTTTTCTAGCTGGTCTAAAATCATTTTTGATGTAAAGGGACAGTTTTGGTTGCTATGGACAATCTCCAGTTTCCAGGCATAAAGAACAGTTTTTATTATATAAAACTGCATGCAAGACACTGGGCAGACCACTAGGGACAATAAGATTATAAGATTACATTATACTGTATGTATACTATGTGTTTCACTTTTTGAATTTGGCACCGATCTCCGTCCCTGTGCGTCGCAACGCTCGCAGGGAACGGAGATCGGCGATGTGATAGATCGAGCGAGACACGGCTCGCTCGTACAGCGGGGGGACAACGCTGGATCCGAGGGAGAAGGTAAGTAAACCTCCTCCTGGATCCAGCGATGCGGTCCCGAGTCTGGCTCGGGGTTACCACTTTTGGTATAGAAATTCCACCCCAAGCCAGACTCTGGAAGACCGTCAGGGGGGTTAAAGCATTTCTTAAATATTGTACTATAACCCTAATTATATCAAGCCAATACTGACAGAGTGCACCCAAGACTATCATTTCCAGCCAGTAAGAAGCCTTATAGGGGTGGATTTAATAAAGGCAAATAGTCTGTGCACTCTGCAAGTGCAGTTGCTCTAGAGCGTAGTAAATCTGCAGAATCTCTGCTGACTTCTATCATCCAATCATATGCAAGTAATTTTTTTAAATCTTCCTTGATTGGGTATTTTTTGCAAAGTGAAATTTACCTGATTTACTAAGCTCTGGAGCAACTGTGCACTAGGGATGAGCTTCGTGTTCGAGTCGAACATACGTTCGACTCGAACATTGGCTGTTCGTCCGTTCGGCGAAGTCAGAACATTTTGGTCCGTTCGCGCCAAATTCGTGTGGCGCTCACGGCCCACAATGCACTGCGATGGCGCAGTGCATTGCTGGCACATGACTAGTGTAGTCTGAATGTTCCCCTTATATTATTCCTTACCCATACCTTCCCCTATTAGAAACGAGACCACACCATAGGTTGGAGTAAACTGGCCACAACAGCCTTTATTAACCACTTGACCACTGGGCACTTAAACTCCCTTAATAACCAGACCAATTTTCAGCTTTCGGTGCTCTTACATTTTGAATGACAATTACTCAGTCATGCAACACTGGACCTATATGAAATTTTTGTCCTTTTTTTCACACAAATAGAGCTTTCTTTTGGTGGTATTTAATCACCGCTGGGTTTTTTATTTTTTGTGCTATAAAGGAAAAAAATACCGAAAATTCTGTAAAAAAATGAATTTTTCTTTGTTTCTGTTAGACAATTTAGCAGATTAGTAATTTTTTCTTCATAAATTTTGGCCAAAATTTATACTACTACATATCTTTGGTAAAAATAAGTACAAATTGGTGGATATTATTTGGTCTTTGTGAAAGTTATAGAGTCCACAAGCTATGGTGCCAATATCTGAAAATTGATCACACCTGAAGTACTGACGGCCTATTTCAATTCTTGAGACCCTAACATGCCAGAAAAGTACAAATACCCCCCAAATGACCCCTTTTTGGAAAGAAGACATTCCAAGGTATTTAGTAAGAGGCATGATGAGTTTTTTGAAGTTGTCATTTTTTCCCACAATTCTTTGCAAAATCAAGATTTTTTTTACTTTTTTTTTTTTTCACAAAATTGTCATATTATCAGGTTATTTCTCACACACAGCATATGCATACCACAAGTTACACCCCAAGACACATTCTGCTATTACTCCCGAGTATGGCGATACCACATGTGTGAGACTTTTACACAGTGTGGCCACATACAGAGGCCCAACATGCAGGGAGCGCCATCAGGTGTTCTGGAGCACCCCGGCCAATTCTGACATTTCTCTCCTACATGTAAAAATCATCATTTATTTGCTAGAAAATTACATAGAACTCCAAAACATTATATATGTTTTTTTAGCAAACACCCTGGAGAATACAATGGTGGTCTTTGCAACTTTTTATCTCGCACGGTATTTGCGCAGTAATTTTTCGAATGCTTTTTTTTGGAAAAAAAAACAGTTTTGGGCTTAAAAAAAAAAAAAAAACACAGTAAAGTTAGCCCAATTTTTCCATAATGTGAAAGATGAAGTTACGCTGAGTAAATAGATACCTAATATGTCACTCTTCAAAATTGCACACGCTCGTGGAATGACGCCAAACGTCGATACTTAAAAATCCCCATAGGCGACGATTTAATTTTTTTTTACTGGTTATATGTTTTGAGTTACAGAGGAGGTCTAGGGCTAGAATTATTGCTCTCGCTCTAACGTTCGCAGCGATACCTCACATGTGTGGTTTGAACACCGTTTTCATATGTGGGCGGGACTTACGTATGCGTTCGCTTCTGCATGCGAGCACATGGGGACAGGGGCGCTTTAAAAAAAAACATTTTTTTTATTGTTCATTTTACTTTATTTATTTTAGTTTGACATTTTTTTCCCCAAAAATAATTTTTTTTATCCCTTTTATTCCTATTACAAGGAATGTAAACATCCCTTGTAATAGGAATATGGCATGACAGGTCCTCTTTACAGTGAGATGTGGGGTCAATAAGACCCCACATCTCACCTCTAAGCTGGGAAGCCTGAAAAAAAAAAAAGATTCTGTCTTTGATCGTATTAGCGATTCGGTAGAAGCACCGGAGGGCGGCGGGAGGGGGGGGATGTCTATGGCTGGGTATTGCAGGGTATCACCGACTATGGCTGGGTATCTCAGAGTATGGCTGGGTATCTCAGAGTATGGCGTTGCAGAGTATTGCATTGCAGGGTATTGGTGGGTGTTGCAGAGCATTGCAGGGTATTGGCGGGTGTTGCAGAGCATTGCAGAGTGTTGCAGGGTATTGGCAGGTGTTGCAGAGTGTTGCAGGGTATTGCAGAGCGTTGCAGGGTATTGCAGAGCGTTGCAGGGTATTGCAGAGCGTTGCAAGGTGTTGCAGAGTGTTGCAGGGCATTGCAGAGTGTTGCAGGGCATTGCGTAGTGTTGCAGGATGTTGCAGGGTGTTGCAGGGTATTGCAGAGTGTTGCAGGGTATTGCAGAGTGTTGCAAGGTGTTGCAGAGTGTTGCAGGGTATTGCAGAGTGTTGCAAGGTGTTGCGGAGTGTTGCAGGGTATTGCGGAGTGTTGCAAGGTGTTGCGGAGTGTTGCAGGGTATTGCGGAGTGTTGCAGGGTATTGCGGAGTGTTGCAGGGTGTTGCGGAGTGTTGCAGGGTGTTGCGGAGTGTTGCAGGGTGTTGCGGAGTGTTGCAAGGTGTTGCGGAGTGTTGCAGGGTATTGCGGAGTGTTGCAGGGTATTGCGGAGCATGCAGGGCATTGCGGAGCGTTGCAGGGCATTGCGGAGTGTTGCAGGGTAATGCAGAGTGTTGCAGGGTAATGCAAAGTGTTGCAGGGTAATGCAGAGTGTTGCAGGGTAATGCAGAGTAATGCAGAGTAATGGGGGTATTGCAGAGTAATGCAGAGTAATGGGGGTATTGCAGAGTAATGCAGAGTAATGGGGGTATTGCAGAGTAATGGGGGTATTGCAGAGTAATGCAGAGTAATGGGGGTATTGCAGAGTAATGCAGAGTAATGGCAGGGTATTGCAGAGTGCTGGCAGGGAATCGAGGGGTTAATTTTCGGTGAGCAGTGATGTGGGCACTGCAGATGCAGCCCACATCGCTGCTGACACCGATCTCTTCCCCCTCCGCTGTACCGATCGGTACAGAGAGGGGGAGGGAGGAACCGGCGTCATAACATGACGCCGGTTTGTTTACAAGTGATCACTCCGTCATTTGCCGTTTACCGTGATTCGTGATGCACCGGGTCCACTGGACCCAGCGGTCACGGATGCTCTCGTGTGCGCGCCCCAGGGGGTACGCGAGAGCAGATTTCTGGGAGGCCGTTAATTAACGGCCTCTCAGAGTTAAACAACCGCCCTGAAGCCGTTAATCGGCAATGGGCGGTTGTTAAGTGGTTAAACATAACTCAAAATTCACTCCAATAACTTGTAAATATGAAAATATATAAATATATATAAATATATAAATATAAATAACTTTATTAACATTAAACCACATTAAATAACATTAACTGTCCATTCTGGTGATCTCTGACGGTGACCCCACTTAAGCCAATACCAAATCACTGCGGTACACCTGACCAACTTCCCAAAGGCCTCCACCTGTGACCGGTCGGAGACAACTTCCGCCAGTGAACATAACCGTATTCCCTCCAACGTTCAGGAATACCCAGAGGGGCCGATCGTTAGATTAGCCCCCCACACCCTCAGATCCCTTCTGAGTACCTGTCTACCGTCAGAAACCACCAGAAAACACACCGCCAACACATGAAAACCTTCAGCTGCTGTGACAACCGACGAAACCTGCAAAAGAAGAAAAGACCAGCAACAAACGACACCACAAAACAAACACATAACATTAGGGCGGGAGGGCGGGAAAAACTGCCTCCTCTGTGTCACGCTGGGCTCCGAATGATCCCTTAAAGCCACACCCCTCCCTTTTATATGACCCCTCCCCTACACTGAACTTGTTTCCTGCAAACCTTTTCCTCAGCTCCACCCATAAAGCTTAACCCTCTGTGTCCCTCATCCACACTGTCATGTCCAGCACTCCTTATATCATTGCATTCTTAATCCGTGCTTCTCTTGACTAGTGTAGTCTGAATGTTCCCCTTATATTATTCCTTACCCATACCTTCCCCTATTAGAAACGAGACCACACCATAGGTTGGAGTAAACTGGCCACAACAGCCTTTATTAACCAGTTGCCGACCGCCGCACGCCGATGTACGTCGGTACAATGGCACGGGCAGGCATAAGGACATACATGTACGTCCCTTGCCTCCCGCGGGTCGGGGGCCCGATCGGGCCCCCGCCCGGTGCCTGCGGCGGTCGGTATTCGTACGGGAGCGATCCCGGACGAGGGGACGGCCATTCATTCATGGCCACCCCCTCGCGATCGCTCCCGACGAATAGAAATCCCCGGTGACATCACTTCCTCTCCTGTAATGTAAACACAGGAGAGGAAGTGATGTATTCTCTCCTCCGTGTCGGTATTTTTCGTTCCGACACGGAGGAGAGCGGATCAGTAAGTTGCACCAACACTCACACACACAGTAGAACATGCCAGGCACACTCACACCCCCCCTTTACCCCCCGATCACCCCCCCAATTACCCCTGCCCCCCAGTCACAGTGACACCAATGTCATTTTTTTTTTTTTTTTTTTTTTTTTGCATTGGTGTCATTTGTGACTGTAATAACTGTTAGGGCAGTTAGAGTTAGCCCCCTTTAGTTCTAATGTACCCCCCTAACCCCCCCAATAAAGGTTTAACCCCGTGATCACCCCCCGTCGCCAGTGTCACTAAGGCTGGGTTCACATTGCAGCGGTTTATGAGAACGAATGTGATTCGCACCGCACTGCAGTGCAAATCACATCCGATCTCTGTGCGATTCGAGTTCAGCCATTCGCCGCACCCGCCGCACCCGCCACACCCGCCGCACCCGCCGCAAATTCGCACGGGACCCTTTTTTTGGCCCGCAGCAGAATCGGATCGCATGGGTGTTCACACCATGCGATCCGAGTTTGCAGATCGCACTGCGATATGCGAACTGATCTGGGGGTGTCAGTAACATTTCACTGACACTCCCAGCAGTTCGCATAGGGCAGTGTGAACTGCCGCCGGGAGGCATGCGATGCGGGAACCCGCCGCGGATTCGCGGCGTTTCCGCATCGCTCCAGTGTGAACCCAGCCTAATAAGCGATCATTTTTCTGATCGCCGTATTAGTGTCACAGGTGACGCTAGTTAGGCAGGTAGGTATTTAGGTTCGCCGCAGCTTTTTATAGCGCCAGGGACCCCCATATACTACCGCATAAAGCCCCCTGATTGCCCCCTAGTTAACCCTTTCACCAGTGATCACCATATAACTGTTACAGGTGACGCTGGTTGGTTAGTTATTTTTTTATAGTTTCAGGGCACCCGCCATTTATTACCTAATAAAGGTTTAACCCCCTGATCACCCGGCGGGTGTCATTTGTGACTAATAACTGTTAGGGCAGTTAGGGTTAGCCCCCTTTAGTTCTAAGGTACCCCCCTAACCCCCCCAATAAAGGTTTAACCCCGTGATCACCCCCCATCGCCAGTGTCACTAAGGCTGGGTTCACATTGCAGCGGTTTATGAGAACGGATGTGATTCGCACCGCACTGCAGTGCAAATCACATCCGATCTCTGTGCGATTCGAGTTCAGCCATTCGCCGCACCCGCCGCACCCGCCGCAAATTCGCACGGGACCCTTTTTTTGGCCCGCAGCAGAATCGGATCGCATGGGTGTTCACACCATGCGATCCGAGTTTGCAGATCGCACTGCGATATGCGAACTGATCTGGGGGTGTCAGTAACATTTCACTGACACTCCCAGCAGTTCGCATAGGGCAGTGTGAACTGCCGCCGGGAGGCATGCGATGCGGGAACCCGCCGCGCATTCGTGGCGTTCCCGCATCGCTCCAGTGTGAACCCAGCCTAATAAGCGATCGTTTTTCTGATCGCTGTATTAGTGTCACAGGTGACGCTAGTTAGGCAGGTAGGTATTTAGGTTCGCTGCAGCTTTTTATAGCGCCAGGGACCCCCATATACTACCGCATAAAGCCCCCTAATTGCCCCCTAGTTAACCCTTTCACCAGTGATCACCATATAACTGTTACAGGTGACGCTGGTTGGTTAGTTATTTTTTTATAGTTTCAGGGCACCCGCCATTTATTACCTAGTCTCACTAGTGTACCCCTAAATTTAGGGGTGTCTACTTTCCAAAATGGGGTCATTTGGGGGGGGTTTGTGCCATCTTGGCATTTTATGGCCTTCAAAACTGTAACGCCCTTAGAAAGCCTGAAGGCGGTGCTTGGTTTTCGGGGCCCCGTACGCGGCTAGGCTCCCAAAAAGTCCCACATATGTGGTATCCCCATACTCAGGAGAAGCAGCAGAATTTATTTTGGGGTGTCATTTCACATATGCCCATAGCATGCGTGAGCAATATATCATTTAGTGACAACTTTGTGAAAAAAAAAAAAAAAAAAAAAGTTTGTAATTTTCCCGCAACTTGTGGCAAAATATAAAATATTCCATGGACTCAACATGCCTCTCAGCAAATAGCTTGGGGTGTCTACTTTCTAAAATGGGGTCATTTGTGGGGGTTTTGTGCCATCTTGGCATTTTATGGCCTTCAAAACTGTAATAGGTAGTGAGGAGTGAAATCAAAAAATTACGCCCTTAGAAAGCCTGAAGGCGGTGCTTGGTTTTCGGGGCCCCGTACGCGGCTAGGCTCCCAAAAAGTCCCACATATGTGGTATCCCCGTACTCAGGAGAAGCAGCAGAATTTATTTTGGGGTGTCATTTCACATATGCCCATGGCATGCATGAGCAATATATCATTTAGTGACAACTTTGTTAAAAAAAAAAAAAAAAAAAAAAGTTTGTAATTTTCCCGCAACTTGTGGCAAAATATAAAATATTCCATGAACTCAACATGCCTCTCAGCAAATAGCTTGGGGTGTCTACTTTCTAAAATGGGGTCATTTGTGGGGGTTTTGTGCCATCTTGGCATTTTATGGCCTTCAAAACTGTAATAGGTAGTGAGAAGTGAACTCAAAAATTTACGCCCTTAGAAAGCCTGAAGGCGGTGCTTGGTTTTCGGGGCCCCGTACGCGGCTAGGCTCCCAAAAAGTCCCACATATGTGGTATCCCCATACTCAGGAGAAGCAGCAGAATTTATTTTGGGGTGTCATTTCACATACGCCCATAGCATGTGTGAGCAATATATCATTTAGTGACAACTTTGTGTAAAAAAAAAAAAATTTTTTTTTTTTTGTCATTATTCAATCGCTTGAGGCAAAAAAATAAAATATTCAATGGGCTCAACATGCCTCTTATCAATTTCCTTAGGGGGTCTACTTTCCAAAATGGGGTCATTTGGGGGGGTTTTGTACTGCCCTGCCATTTTAGCACCTCAAGAAATGAGATAGGCAGTCGTAAACTAAAAGCTGCGTAAATTCCAGAAAACGTACCTTAGTTTGTAGATGTGACAACTTTTGCGCAAACCAATAAATATACAATTATTGACTTTTTTTTTACCAAAGACATGTGGCTGAATACATTTTGGCCTAAATGTATGACTAAAATTGAGTTTATTGGATTTTTCTAATAACAAAAAGTAGAAAATATCATTTTTTTTCAAAATTTGCGGTCTTTTTACGTTTATATCGCAAAAAATAAAAATCGCAGAGGCAATCAAATACCATCAAAAGAAAGCTCTATTTGTGGGAAGAAAAGGACGCAAATTTTGTTTGGGTACAACATTGCATGACCGCGCAATTACCAGTTAAAGCAGCGCAGTGCCAAAGTGTAAAAAGACCTCTGGTCATTTACCAGCAAAATGGTCCGGTCTGAAAGTGGTTAAACATAACTCAAAATTCACTCCAATAACTTGTAAATATGAAAATATATAAATATATATAAATATATAAATATAAATAACTTTATTAACATTAAACCACATTAAATAACATTAACTGTCCATTCTGGTGATCTCTGACGGTGACCCCACTTAAGCCAATACCAAATCACTGCGGTACACCTGACCAACTTCCCAAAGGCCTCCACCTGTGACCGGTCGGAGACAACTTCCGCCAGTGAACATAACCGTATTCCCTCCAACGTTCAGGAATACCCAGAGGGGCCGATCGTTAGATGAGCCCCCCACACCCTCAGATCCCTTCTGAGTACCTGTCTACCGTCAGAAACCACCAGAAAACACACCGCCACAGCCCGAAAGGGTGACCCCCACAACCTTGAGGGCCACCCCCCACCCGAAGAGCTTTTTGTATCCCCTCCTGTAAGCCCAAGGACCAAAGGTCAATCCCCACATCCGATAGGTGAACGCCATCCTGCCGAAGATAAAGACCCACATTCACCTCCAACTCCCGATGTCGAACCACAATGCCCCCGTTCTGCACCACAAACCGCCCAACCACCTTATTCACCCTTATCCTAGTTTTCTCAATGCTGGCTAAAGACCTAGCCCACCGCCACACCGTTCTGGCCACAATGTCCGACCACACCAAAATGGTGCCCGGGAAAAGGACTCGCAGGCGCAACACGTCCGCCTTAATGTCCGCCAAAATATCCTTCACCTTTCGAACGCCCAGGTCTTTGCCCCCAGCATGAACAACCAGCACATCCGGGGGCCTGTCTCTCAAAGCAAAGCGCTCCACCTCCCTCATAACACGCTCCCACCGCATGCCCGGGAACCCCAACCACATCACCCTAGCCACCCGCCTGGGGATACCCAATTGCCTGCCTGCTGGTAGAGAATCACCTCTCCTGGCCCCCCAGCACACGTACGAATGCCCCAGGATCCAAACGAGGCATGGAGAACCTCCATCTGGAATAAAAACAAAAGAAATAACACAACAACCAACGTAATGTTACAATCACAGTACTCCCCCCCAGAAATCCCAACAACAAACAACACCCCCAGCCGCACCCCAAATTACCCCAGTATCAACTGCGGCCGGACATAGGACTGGAACCTCCGGGACTCCCACCTACCAATCCGGCGAACTACCGCCTCCTCCAGCCCACATCGTGCAGCTTCCGTTGCCGCCCTGATCCGGAAAGAGTGTGACGCGTATTCCCGCTCATCCAAACCCACCGCTCTCAGGCATTGCCGAAAAACCGACACAAACTGAAACCGGGATAGAAAAGAGCCCTCCGCATGCACCAAAAAGGGGCCCGCCAGCCGAGAACAAATTGCCACCAAATTGTCAAACGACACCGGCCGGCGCGCATCCCGACCCTTCCGATCTTTCCTGTACCCCTTCAACGTTTGCCGGACCCAAAAATCCTTCGTCCCGTCCGGCTCCCCCCACATCTTAAACAAAAAGGCCAACCCTGCCAGCTTCCACTCAATAGACGCAGGCGACAGTCCCATCTCTATGTTCCGGGCCACGCAGTACAATACCACCCAGCGCTGGTCGGAGCCCCGACCAGCAACGCCAACCTCCCGCAGTAACGCCCACCATTCCGCCCACATCCTAGAATAAGCGGACCATGTAGCCTCACTCAATGACCTCTTCAACCAACCTGCGGCGATTCCAAGGGCAGCTCCCACATCCACCCGGGGCAGGGTGTCCCCGACTCCTCCGCTCCCGGCGCCAGCTGCCGGAACTTGTCCCACTGAAAACGAGAGAGCGAGTCAGCCAAGGAATTCTCCACCCCAGGTATGTGCACTGCATAAACGTAAACATTGAGCCACAAACATCGAAAAACCAGCTGCCATAGCAGCCGGATGACCGGGGGCGAGGAAGCAGTCATCCGATTGATGACCTGAACCACCCCCATGTTGTCGCAATTGATGCACAACTTCAAATTACGAAACTCCTCCCCCCACAGCTCCAACGCCAACACTACCGGTAATAATTCCAGCAAAACCAAATTACCCAACAACCCCGCAACCTCCCAGGAGCGCGGCCAAGGTTCAGCACTCCACCGGCCCCGAAAAAATGCCCCATAACCCGTAGACCCAGCCGCGTCAGTAACCAACTCCACATCGAAGTTGCTCACTGGCCCTGACATCCACATGGCCCGCCCGTTATACGACTCCAAAAATTCATGCCACGCCCGCAGGTCCTCCCTGTGTTCCTTCCGTAAACGCACAAAATGGTTAGGTCCGGTCACCCCGGCGGTGGCCCCCGACAGCCGTCGGCAGAACACACGGCCCATAGGGATAATCCGGCAAGCGAAATTCAGCTTGCCCAACAGGGACTGCAGGGCCCTAAGCTGAACCTTCTGCCGGCCCTGCATCCCCGCCAACTCTGCTTGCAGATCCCGTAATTTATTCTCTGGCAATCGACACTCCATTGCCAGCGAATCAATCACTATCCCCAAAAAACTCAATTCCGTAACCGGGCCTTCCGTCTTATCCCCCGCCAACGGCACCCCGAACCTGCCTGCAATGTGCTGCAACGTGGACAGAAGAATCGCACACACATTGGAGGCAGGCGGGCCCACGCACAGAAAGTCATCCAAATAGTGGATGACCGACTCCAGGCCCGAAACATCTCTCACCACCCATTCCAAAAATGAGCTAAAAGCTTCAAAATAGGCGCAGGAAATGGAACAACCCATGGGCAGGCACAAATCTACATAGAACTTGCCCCGCCAATGGCACCCCAACAGCCGGAAGCTGTCCGGGTGGACCGGTAGAAGCCGAAACGCCGATTCCACATCCGCCTTGGCCATTAGAGCCCCGCTACCATACCGCCTGACCCACCGAACCGCCGCGTCAAAAGACGTGTAGGAAACCGTACACGCCTCCGGGTCAATGAAATCGTTGACCGACCCCCCTTTCGGAAAAGACAGATGATGAATCAAGCGAAACTTCCCCGGCTCCTTCTTAGGAACTACACCCAACGGGGAAACCACCAGGAAACCACCAGGTCCCCCCACGGCTGCACTTCGAAAGGCCCGCCCATCCGGCCCAGCGCCACCTCCTTACCCAATTTGTCATCAACCACCCCCGGGTGATCTAAAGCCGAGCGCAAATTCCTGGCTAACGGCGGCACCCCCGCTAAAGAACAGGGAATCCTAAAACCGTCCCGAAAGCCCGAAATCAACCCACGCGCCGCCTCACCATCCGGATACCTATTTAGGAAAGGAAGCATCCTTCCCAGGTTCACCGGCGTCATCCATTTTGTGACCGGCATCGCCGGCGCTTACCCTTTTTGAAACAGCGAGACAGGGGGTGGGTGCCGCCGCAGCCGGAGCACTCATGTTTGAAACGGCACGCGCCCCCGAATTTACAAGCCCCTTCATTAAAGGGCCAGCACACCCCCCACTTCTTTCCGGCCGGCAGCCCCGAGGACGACGCACTCCCGGCCCCCCCTGAAGAAACGGAGTGGGCGTCCGCGGCGCAGACATAAGCCTCATCCATAGGCTTATGTCCTTGTGATCCCATCGCAGTTCCGCCTGCACCGCCTTCCGCTGACGAAACTGCTCATCATAGCGCAGCCATGCCAACCCCCCATACACCCGATGAGCCTCACCAATCGCGTCCAGGTAACAAAATAACGCCGAGCAATGCTCGGGGTTCTTTTCTCCTCGTCGTCCTTCTTGGAACTGTCCGGCTTGACCCTATCCAAGTTAAACTTCTCGAGGGGGAGTAAAGAGAAAATCTCCACATACTCACCCTTGCCGATCTTGTCCCGCACCTCCTGCTTCAAATGCGCCCCCAACGGGCCCTCGAAGCAAACATAAACTTCGCACCGGGCAGCATCCGCGAGCCTAACCAGATCGGACCGCGCCCCCGGGTCCGCGGTCACCGGGGGGACCCCCGAGCCCCCAGCCCCCGCATCCACGCTCCCCGACGCCCCCGCAGGCGGTGCGTCCATCGCAGGCGCAGCCTCTGACCCCCCGGCCCCCCCCCCATGACTCAGCCAGGGGCCCACCTGAGGCGACCCCGAGCCCCCAGCAAACTTACCAACTAGGGCCTGCAACCCCTCCAACAGCTCCTGCAGCGGACCCGAGGGCCCCCCGAGGCTACTGGCCCCGCCCCCCCAACGGACCAGCCGAAACCCCCCCCATGCTGTTCCGAGACCCCGTGGGCCCAGAACCCCCCTGTGACACGCCCATCAGACCACGCAAAGCTTCCGCCAGCAACGCAGACTCACGCAACTTACCTGGCCCCACCGGGGCCCCGCCGACCTGTACCGGTCCGGGCGCAGCAAAGGACACCTCCTCCTCCTGGGACAGCTCGCTCTCGGACCCGACCTCACCAGCGCGCACCGGGGACGCCACCATCCCCCTGTGCTCCGAGCGGTCCTTCCGGTCCATGCGATCCGGAACAGCAGGCAATGTCCTCCTCCCCCCGCCGCCCCCGGCATGCCGGCGTCTGAAACCGGCCCTGCCAGGCACCTTGGCGGCCCTCTGCGACCCGCCCTCCCCCCCTCAAGTATGCGGCCCCCCGAGGAACCCCCCGCCCCCCCACCGCGCGGATCACAGCCCCTGAGCCCGCAGGCCTCTGATCAACCCCCATGTGCACCTCCCTGAAAACCAGACCCCGAGCCACCCGCACTCCCCCCCTCCTCCACCGGGCCCCGTCCAGGCCCGGAGCCAGTGCCATGCTGCCGCAAAGCCCCGCCCCCTCCGGTCGGCGGCGCAGCGACCGCCCGGACCGGGGAGAGCCGAGTACCGGCCGTTTCGCCGGGGGGACCGAACGGTCCTCCCCCGGGCTCCGGGAGTCACGAAGGTGGCCGAGGTGTAGGCCCCGGAGAAAAACGCGCCGGAGGCCGAGACCTCCACGCGCGCAGCTGCACCTCACCTGTCTCGCTGCCGTCCTCCTCGCCGCCCGCCAGGTCACCCACGCGGCCCCGCAGCCAATCCGCGCCGTGCACCTCCGCCGCCCGGCGCAGCCGCGCGAAGAGTCCCTCCAGGTCAGCCATCGCAGAGGAGCAGCGAAAAAACTGCCTCCTCTGTGTCACGCTGGGCTCCAAATGATCCCTTAAAGCCACACCCCTCCCTTTTATATGACCCCTCCCCTACACTGAACTTGTTTCCTGCAAACCTTTTCCTCAGCTCCACCCATAAAGCTTAACCCTCTGTGTCCCTCATCCACACTGTCATGTCCAGCACTCCTTATATCATTGCATTCTTAATCCGTGCTTCTCTTGATTGGCCAAGCATGCACTGTGACCCCGCATGCTTGGCCAATTCGCAGCGCCAGCAGCGAGGAGAGCCATGATTGGCCACAGGCAGGATGCCTGTGGCCAATCATAGCTCAGGCTGTGTAGTGCACGCCCCACACTATATAAGGCCGCCAGCGCGGCGGCCTTGTGTAGTGTGTTGGCGTCTGAAGCAGTGGGTGTTCTGTGTACCTTCAACACAGTACACACACATTCGTTTTCGGCCGATTTTCGATCTTGCTGTTGTGTAGTGGTTATTGTCTGCGTGCCCTGACCGTAGTATACACCGCTATATTCACCTCACCTATATAGCTAGTGATCTATCTTTTATAATAGAGCTTGCAGTCAGTAGTGTTAGGAGATAGTGCGTGCTGTCTGCGTGCTCTGTACCCAGTACATACCGCTATATCCACCTACATAGCTGTTCTCTATTTGAGCCCACTTGCCATCTGCAGGAGTTATTGGAAGTTGTGTGTGCTTCCAG
The DNA here is from genome assembly GCF_037356315.1 of Lithobates pipiens. Classification (NCBI taxonomy): domain Eukaryota; kingdom Metazoa; phylum Chordata; class Amphibia; order Anura; family Ranidae; genus Lithobates; species Lithobates pipiens. Next base: position 324,446,344 of record NW_027507764.1, read on the forward strand.
CACAGCACAGTATACATCTGTGTATACCCCTTTATCTCTGGTGTTCTATAATAAAGGCATCTGCAGGAGTTAGTGGGTGTTCTGTGTACCTTCAACACAGTACACACCGATCGTTTTCGGATGATTTTCGATCTTGCTGTTGTGTAGTGGTTGTTGTCTGCGTGCCCTGACCGCAGTATACACCGCTATATTCACCTCACCTATATAGCTAGTGATCTATCTTTTATAATAGAGCTTGCAGTCAGTAGTGTTAGGAGCTAGTGCGTGCTGTCTGCGTGCTCTGTACCCAGTACATACCGCTATATCCACCTACATAGCTCTTCTCTATTTGAGACCACTTGCCATCTGCAGGAGTTATTGGAAGTTGTGTGTGCCTCCAGCACAGCACAGTATACATCTGTATATACCCCTTTATCTCTGGTGTTCTATAATAAAGGCATCTGCAGGAGTTAGTGGGTGTTGTGTGCCTCTAGCACAATATACCCTACCCAACTGCTTTTTTACCCAACTCCCTTCAGGCCATTACCATGTCTGGAAGGCCAGCAAGGAGAGGCAGACAGGCGCGAGCCGATAAAAGAGGGCAAGCAGGCTCTGTGTCCAGAGACAACAGTGCTGGTCGTGGACGCGGTGCATTGTCATCAGCACGTGGCCATGGGACACGCTTGTCCTTCTTTTCGGCAGCTGGACATGTTGAACCGCAACATGCCAACGACTTGGTAGAGTGGATGACCAAGCCCTCTTCACCCTCCTCATCCTCTCTCACCCAGTCTCAGGGTACTAGCAAAGCAGCTGCCAACGCATCGTCTTCCCTCCTCTCAATGTCATCATCAGTGACTCCTTCCCTAGACCCACCACGTCCTCCTGAGGAGTCTCCTGAACTCTTTGAGCACAGTGTTGGGTACATGCTCCAGGAGGATGCCCAGTGTTTTGTGGGCTCTGATGATGACACTCAGCTAGAGGAAGGCAGTAGCCTGAGCGCAGAGAGAGGGGATGCTCAAGAAGGACAGCAATCTGGCAGTCATGTTCCACAAGCTGCAGCATACTGCAGGTTTGCTACAGCGATGAAGAGGGAGGGGGTGATGAGGGCACTGACTCCACGTGGGTGCCTGGAAGGAGAGAGGAGGAGGAGGAGGCATATGTCCAACGAGGCAGGATGCCCTCCGGGGGCCAGCTTAGGGGCAGCACACCGACTGAATCACACCGCAGAGCTCCACCTGTGCAGAGCGCTGCCTCTGCGCATTATTCTAAAAGTTCTTTGGTGTGGGCCTTTTTTGAGACGAGTGCATCAGATCGCACCGCTGCTATTTGCAACATATGTCTCAAGCGTATCTCACGTGGCCAAAACATCAGCCGCTTGGGCACCACATGCTTGACCAGACATATGTTGACCTGCCATGCAGCTCGTTGGCAAGCGTACCTCAAAGACCCACACCAAAGAACAAAGCGGACCTCTCCTTGCTCCTCATCAGCTGGCATCTCCAACCCCACTAGACCTTCAGTCCTCTCTGAAACCTGCTCTGAGAGGAATGAAGGTGTAGAATTAGGTGTGTCACAGCCAAGTGCTTCCGGGAACTCTGCTAGCGGTACACCCACGTCCGATTATAGCAGGCAAATGTCCCTGCCCCAGCTTCTGGACCGGCGAAAGAAGTTCACTCCCAGCCATCCACATGCCCAGCGGTTGAATGCTAGCTTGGCTAAATTGTTAGCACTTCAACTGCTGCCTTTTCAGTTGGTAGACTCGGCCCCCTTCCGTGAGTTTGTACAATGTGCGGTTCCTCAGTGGCAGGTCCCCAAACGCCACTTTTTCTCACGGAAGGCGATTCCGGCTCTCTACCGGCATGTGGAAGGCAATGTCCTTGCCTCGCTGGACAGGGCGGTCAGTGGTAAGGTGCATATTACCGCTGACTCATGGTCCAGCAGGCATGGACAGGGAAGTTACCTGTCTTTCACGGCCCATTGGGTCACTCTTCTGGCAGCTGGGAAGGATGCAGGACAAGGTGCAGTAGTGTTGGAGGTTGTTCCGCCACCACGCCTCCAAAATGCTACTATTGGTTGTGACACACCTCTCTCCTCCACCCCCTCCTCTTCTTCTTCCTTCATGGCCTCTTCCAGTGCTCTGTCCTCAGAACCAGCGGTGCTCCATAGGCGTTCCAGGGGTTACGCAAGTACGCAGGCAAAACAATGCCATGCCGTGCTTGCGCTGGTTTGTTTGGGGGACAGGAGCCACACTGGGGCGGATGTTTTGTCAGCTCTGCAGGGGCAGGCTGAGAGGTGGTTGACACCACGCCAGCTTAAGCCAGGAATGGTGGTTTGCGACAATGGCACCAACCTCCTCTCCGCCCTCCGACAGGGACAACTGAGCCATGTGCCCTGTGTAGCTCACGTCCTTAACCTGGTGGTGCAGCGGTTCTTGGGCAGGTACCCCGGCTTACAGGATGTCCTGAAGCAGGCCAGGAAAGTCTGTGTGCATTTCTGCCGATCATTTAATGCCTGTGCTCGGCTGGCTGAGCTCCAAAAGGAGTTGAACCTGCCCAAGAACCGCCTTATATGTGACATGCCCACCAGTTGGAACTCAACATTGGCCATGCTGCAGCGGCTGCACACGCAGCAGAGGGCCATCAATGAGTACCTGTGCGACTACGGCACCAGGACAGGGTCAGGGGAGCTCGGTTTTTTCTCACCACGCCAGTGGGGCATGATCAGGGATGCATGCACTGTCCTGTCACCGTTTGAGGAGGCCACAAGGATGGTGAGCAGTGACAGTGCATTCATCAGTGACACTGTACCTCTTGTCCACCTCTTGGAGCATACGCTGCGTGGAATAATAGACAGGGCACTTGAGGCAGAACAGAGGCAGGAAGAGGAGGACTTCCTTGCCTCTCAAGGCCCCCTTTATCCAGACAGTGTTCCTGCTGTGCCACCCATCACACAGGAAGAGGATGAGGAGGAGGAAGAGGAGGAGGAGGATGATTGTGTCAGCATGGAGGTGGAGGCTGGCACTCAGCATCAGCATCAGCAGCAGCAGCAGCAGTCTTGTAGGGATGATTTACAATCCCAAGAAACACGTGGACTTATACGTGGCTGGGAGGAGGTAGCTGCGGATCATGTTGTCCTTAGTGACCCAGAGGACTCCGGACCGAATGCCTCAGCTAACCTACACTGCATGGCCTCCCTAATCCTGCAAAGCCTTTGCGGAAGGATCCTCGTATTCTTCGGATCAAGGAGAGGGACCATTACTGGCTGGCCACTCTCCTTGATCCACGGTACAAGGGTAAGGTTGCCGACCTTATCTTGCCATCGCAGAAGGAGCAGAGGATGAGACATCTCCGGGAGGCCTTGCATAAAGGTCTGTGCAACGCGTTCCCAGAGACTGGGAGGTTACAAACTCCTGGTCCTGGACAACGTGTTGCTGAGGCATCGGTCAGAAGGAGTGGTGGAGAAGGTGGCCGTCTGACTGATGCTTTCAGACAATATTTTAGTCCGCAGCCCCAAGGTATGATCGGTTCCAGCACCCATCGCCAGCGTCTGATTTACATGGTGAAGGAATACCTAGGGGCAAGGTCAGACTTGGACACCTTTCCCACCGAAAATCCTCTGGCTTACTGGGTCTTGAGGATGGATCACTGGCCAGAGCTTGCACAGTATGCAATTGAGCTACTGGCCTGTCCTGCATCCAGCGTTCTTTCGGAACGCACCTTCAGTGCTGCTGGTGGCTTTGTTACCGATCACAGGGTGCGCCTGTCCACCGAATCAGTTGATCGACTGACCTTCATCAAGATGAATCAGTCTTGGATCACCCACAGCTACCAAGCACCTGAAGCTGATGTAACAGAATACTTTTTTTGAAATATCACATCCCTTCAAGACTGCCTATGCTGATGCTGAGTGACTGTCCTGTTATGTTGTTTGTCTATCCTCTTCCTCCTCCGCTGATATGTTGGAAGAACATTTCTGGTTCTGGTTGATGCCATCAGCCCAATTTTTCTGCCCCTGTTTAACAGGGGCGTTTAAGTACAATTTTTGATGCAATGCTTTGCAGCAGGGCTAATTCCTGCAATCAAACAAGAGTATATGGGAGAGGTTGCATTGTGGTGGCACCAGCACCAGTGCCTAAGGCCCAATTTTTCTGCCCCTGTTTAACAGGGGCGTTTAATTACAATTTTTGATGCAATGCTTTGCAGCAGGGCTAATTCCTGCAATAAAACTAGAGTATATGGAAGAGGTTGCAGTGTGGTGGCACCAGCAGCAGTGCCTAAGGCCAAATTTTTCTGCCCCTGCTTAACAGGGGCATGTAATTACAATTCTTGATATAATATTTCACAGGAGGGCTCCTTCCTGTGCCCACCCAGAGTAACGGTGAGGACTTATAGTGTTGTGGCACCAGCACCACAACCACCAAATGTAAATTTTTCTACCACTGTTCAACAATGGCATGTAATTACAATTCTTGATATAATCGTTCACAGCAGGGCGCTCCAGCGCCCACCAAGAGTCACTTTGAGGGCTTACAATGTTGTGGCAAAACCAACACCTTGTTCCGCCATTTCTGCAGAGCATATAGGGCAGGCCCCTACTTTCAAACATCCAATTTACAAACATCTCCTACTTGCAAACGGAAGGAGACAACAGCAAGTGAGATGAAAAAATATGGACGACAAAACAAATTATACAGGGGTGATAACCCTTCCCTATGTTTTCCAAAAAGCTTAAAAATAGTTTTTTTGACTGGAGCTACACTTTAAAAATGTACCAGTTGAAAATTACAAACAGATTCAACTTAACACAACAAACCTACACAGTCCCTGTCTTGTTTGCACCACCTGTATACTGCTGTTCTGAGTATATAGGGCCTGGGGGCCACACGCATTTCCTTTTTTTAATAATGGTACAGGGTTCCCCTTAATATGCGTACAAGACCCAAATAGGCTGGTAATGGGCAGGGAGGGCTACCCATGCCATTTTTCTCAATGATTTTCAACCATATTGCAGGAACCAGATATAACATTAAAACCACAAGCAGTTTTAAATGGTGTTATTTCCGTTTAATGTCATTTTGTGCAGGGACTGTTCTAAACACGGGAAACACGTGGCACTTCACAGGCATACTACAGACACCCCCCAGGCACCATATTTAAAGGAATATTTCACTTTTTTTTTTCACTTTAATCGTCATTAAAATCAGTGCTCCCGCCAAAACGCCCATTTTTAAAAACATTTTAGGCACTGACCCATGTCCCCTGGGGCAGGAGCCAGGTCCCCAAACCCTTTTTAGGACAGTATCTTGCATATTAGCCGTTAAAATTAGCACTTTTCATTTTGAACGTTCGAGTCCCATAGACTTCAATGGGGTTCTAAAGTTCATTCGAATTTGGGGTCCGTTCGAAAGTTCTGGTGCGAACCGAACCGGGGGGGTGTTCGGCTCATCCCTACTGTGCACAATCTATTTGTCTTTAGTAAATCAACCCCATAGAGAGTAGTGTTGGAACAGAGGGAAGGTAAGAAACACATGCTACTAAAGAGGTGAGTATAATTGCTATTCCTTTGTAGGAACCTTTAATCTGGATTCATTTTAAACTTGAGGGTTGCTTTTAAGGACAACTGTTGTAAGGAAATATAGAGGCTTCTCTTGTCAATCTCTTCTTCTAAAATATTAGTTTACTTTCTAATCGGCATGCCTTTTCTAGGTAAATTACACAGTATGTATTGAAGCCAGAGAATCCATGCAATTAGTATTCTCAGAAGGAGATTAGAAACAGCAGCCCCCATATTTCTCTCACAACAGGTTTTAAAGTAAGAGAGAGCAGAGAGAAAACATATCAGTCAGTTGTCACTTCTTTGCTGTATGATCACAGACCTAGAGCAAAGAGTACTGAAGCTGTGTTGCTTAAAATGATTGTAAACAATCACCTTGTAAAACAACTCTAGCACTAACCCCCGAAGGAGCTGCTGGTTTGATTGGGCTTACCGTTACCTTCTTCACCTCAATTTGCGTCTAGGGGTTCCCGTGGTAGATGGTCCAGAAACTTTAGACAAAAGAAAATGGATCGCCCTGGGACTTTAACCTCCCTGGCGTTATGATTCATTCTGGTTTTAGGTGCTGAAAGCGGTACAATTATTTTGCATGGAAATTTGGTGTTTTATATCGTAGTCCTGTAATTCTTAGGAATAACTCTCTTAAATCTGTTCAAACCAGAGTCTAGCAGACATCCCGGGTATGATAAAGTTTATAATATAATAAATAATAATAAAAATTATTCAATAATGTAATCAAATCTAAAAACACTGAAATTTGCTCATTTGCAGAATTGTCGCTGTCATTAGATTTAGTGTTTGACAACGAATTTCCCCACAAATCGCTATTTCTCAATTCTGCAAGAGTTTTATAATTTATTATCGCTGTTTTCTAGTTGGTCTAAAATCACTTTTGACATAAAGGGACAGTTTTTGGTTGCTATGGGCAATCTCCAAATTCCAGGCAGAAAAAAATGTATTTATAATATAAAAGTGCATGCAGGGCACTGCACAGACCACTAGGGACAAAGGGGGTGTGTAATTTTTTTTTATAAAGTACTGTAATCTGTAAGATTACAGTACTGTGTGTGTTTTGTGTATTTTAACTTTTTTGAATTTGGCGCCGATCTCCGCTCCCGTGCGCCGTAACGTCGCAGGGAACGGAGCTCGGCGGCATTCAGGCACTGTGTGAAGCGAGCGGAGGACAGCTCGATCACACAGCGTGGAGGACATCACTGGATCCAGGGGACAAGGTAAGTAACTTCTCCCTGTATCCAGTGATGCAATCCCGAGTCTGGCTCGGGGGTTACCGCTTATGGTACTAAAATCCCAACCCGAGCTAGACTCGGGATCACCGCCAGGGAGGTTAAAATGAGGTGGGAGAAAGTAGGCATATGTTCACATGGAAATGTAAAAAAAAAAAAAATCATTAATTTATTAATTACATAATGCTATGTAACTAATTGGGAAAAACAATAAGTGTGCGTTACCCGGCATAGTGGCCAAGTTAACAGCAGTAGTAAAAAACAAATATCAATTCATTACATTCCATATACATCCATGAAATAATAATAAAATTCATAATAAATAGCTAAGTCAATTGATATATATACACATATTATGAGGTAGAAGGTTGTACATACATATATAGAATAATGTGTGAACCACGATGCACACAACAAAAATACCCAACAATATAAACACATGAGGAACATTGTTGATGCCCCAACAAGGAGTACCCAGCAGTATGAATCTATCAGAAGCATCGGTGTTGCCCTTAGCGTTTCGCGAGTCTCTGCTAGCTCTTCAGGGGCAGATGCAAATGAGTCTTAATCAGAGTATTGCCTTAAATCAGTTTCAACATCCCAAAACGTCAATAATAGCCTCCCGTACCTGTGACCACTGTGCAGACCGACAAGCCTCAAATGCGAACCACAGCCAAGCCGATCAGTCAGATATACCCCTGGTGGCTCCAGGCGCCCCTCCCTCAGCGTTATGTTAAAACTGATTTAAGGAAACGCTCTGATTTACTTATATCTATTGTGTGGATGGTCTATTCCCCCACTATATTATAATCGGTTTATTCATTTACATCATATAATTTTGTCTGTTTCCCCCCACAGTCTCCCAAATTATTCCATTGTGTGACTCCTAATGGATACATGTACTTTATACCGCTCTAATTAATCATTTCCATACACATAGAGGGTTGTGGCACATTATAGGGTTCCTTAATTTATATACCAATATGCCAACTTCAATCATGTACATTTTTTATCTATGTTCCATAGTTGGTCCCAACCGCCCTCCTTTTCGAGCCTTGTGTTTCTTTACACATATTCTTTTTTCCTAGATACATTTTTGGCTACATCTTAGACCTTTTGACCGATGCCTCTTCCAGCCAATGCCGCTCATCCGGGTGTTTGCCCCTGCGGTATCCTTTCGCCTGCGCCCCCTCAGCTCCCAGGCTGGACATTTATTGCCACCTTCATGGTTTGGTGAGTATGAGGTCTCCGGTTTATTGACCTCCCTTGCCAATTGCTATCTTTTCCCCTTTGCCTTTTTCTACTCACCAACATATACCCACCTATTTTATTATATTTCATTTTCTGTTCCAGACAAGACTAATTTTCATCTGCCCCTGAAGAGCGAGCAGAGACTTGCGAAACACGTAGGGCAACACCGATGCTTTTGATAGATTCATACTGCTGGGTACTCCTTGTTGGGGCATCAACAATGTTTCTCATGTGTTTATATTGTTGGGTATTTTTGTTGTGTGCATTGTGGTTCACACATTATTCTATATATGTATGTACAACCTTCTACCTCATACTATGTGTATATATATATCAATTGACTTAGCTATTTATTATGAATTTTATTATTATTTTATGGATGTATATGGAATGTAATAAATTGATATTTGTTTTTACTACTGCTGTTAACTTGACCACTATGCCGGGTAACACACATTTATTGTTGTTCCCAATTGGTTACACAGCATTATGTAATTAATAAATTCACATTTTTTTTGTTTTGTTTTTTACATTTCCATGTGAACATATGCCTATTCTCTCCCACCTCATTTTAAAGTCCCAGGGCGATCCATTTTTCTTTTGCATATTTTAGAGATGGAGGTGGTGGTGTGGTCATCATAGTCCTTATTCTTCTCTTTTCAGAAACTTTAGAGACTGACGACAGATCCGCTTAAAGGGATTTTTATTTGCAAAAAACAGTTAACGAACAGGACAAGTCTGATCATTAGAGGAGATTACACTGAGTTCCCAAAATTGCTAGAGAACTGACCAGTGTGCTGTCCTGCTTAGTGTGTTGTCAGTTTGTAATAGGAAAGCAGAGGGACTGGCAGGAACACCAGGGACTTAATACAAAGGAATCAATACAAAATTAGCAGGATACTTTCTCATACAAGTACATGGTACAGCAGGCGCATATCAGGAATATGAAATGTTGGGGTAACAAATGCTTTAAGTGGAGCAAAAAGGTCAGATCCACAACTGTGCTATATATTCTGACAGACTGTGTTAATCTCAGTACTGGTTGAATATAAATACCGTATTTGCCGGTGTATAAGGCGACCCGGCATATAAGACGACCCCCTAATTTTACAGGTTTTTAAGATGTTTTGCCCATACTCACCTTTTAAGACGACCCCCCTTCCGAGGCTTCCAACGCTTCATATCCTTCTTCTTCATTCTTGCTGGAGCCATTTCCTTCTTCCTTCTTGCTGGTGCTGGAGCCAATCACGGCGAGCAATGTATTCTATTAATGAATACAAAGCCTGCTTGGATTGGAAGAGGCTGTAACATCATCAGTCCATGCCTCTCTGACTCTCAAAGCCAATCCGAGCAGGCTACTGTGTGTAGCCTACTCGGATTGGCAGAGGTTGTTACTCCAATCCGAGCAGGCTCTGTATTCATTTGAATACAGCGCTCACTGGGATTGGCTCAGCGGTATATACTGTATGTAGCTTCGGCTACATACAGTATTACCGCATATCCAGAAGACATCCCAGCAGCTGACCCGGCGTATAAGACGACCCCTGCTTTTTGGCCAGTTTTTTTAAGTGTAAAAGGTCATCTTATACGCCGGAAAATACGGTACAAATATTTTCGCAGGAGATTCAGCTTCCATAGGTGTATATTAACTGTATATTCAGATGTTTGCCTGGAGTTCAGTTGTAATAAAGAGTTCACTGAGGATTGAGTAGCCGCTTCAGCCCTGGAAGATTTTACCCCCTTACTGACAAGAGCACTTTTTGCGATTCGGCACTGCGTCGCTTTAACTGACAATCGAACGGTCATGCAACGTTGTACCCAAACAAAATTGACATCCCTTTTTCCCACAAATAGAGATTTCTGTTGATGGTATTTGATCATCTCTGCATTTTTTATTGTTTACACTATAAACAATAAAGTGCAACAATTTTGAAAAAAAAAACACAATGGGGGTTATTTACGAAAAGGCAAATCCACATTGCACTGCAAGTGCACTTGAAAGTGAACTGAAAGTGCACTTGGAAATGCAGTTACTCTAAATCTAAGGGGTAGATCTAAAATGAGTGGAAGCTCTGTTAATTTTATCAACCAATTATGTGCAAGCTAAAATGCTGTTTTTTATGTTCCCCTCAGATCTACAGCAACTTTACTTCCAAGTGCACTTTCAGTGCAAAGTGGATTTTCCTTTAGTAAATAACCCCCCATATTTTGTACTCTTTGCTATAATAAATACCCCCATTTTTTTTTTAAAGAAGCTATTTTTTTCTCAGTTTAGAAAAATCTCAATAAGCATATATTGATTGGTTTGCGCAAAAGTTATAGCATCTACAAAATGGGGAGGATATTTTCATAGAATTTGTATTATTATTTTTTTACTAGTAATGGTGGTGATCTGCGATTTTTATCATGACTGCAACATTATGACGGACACATTGGACAATTTTGACACATTTTTGGGACCATTGGCATTAATACAGCTATCAGTGCTATAAAAATGCATTGATTACTGTAAAAATGTCACTGGCAGTGAAGGGGTTAACACTAGGGGGCGATCAAGGGGTTAATTGTGTTCCCTAATGTGTGTTATAATGGAAGGGAGAAGGGGACTAACTAGGGGAGATGACAGATTGCTGTTCATACTCTGTATGAACAGACGATCTGTCACTACTCCCCTCAGAGAACCAGGATCTCTGTATTTACACACAGAGATCCTGGTTCTCGCCGCGTTATGAGCATTCCCGGGAGCCCGGCAGTGATTGAGACTGCTGAGCACTCTTATCTGCTCCGGGGGCAAGCAGCAGGCACACGCCCCTAATGGCCACCTTAGCAACCGATGTAACATAACGGAGATTCACCTGCCTGTGCCATTCTGCCACAGTACACCAGTGGTGGCTGGTTGGCAAGCGGGTAGTATAGGTTTTCTAAAGACAAAGCATGACACAGTGTAACGTACCTGATGGCGGAGCCTGAAGCAGTGAGGAAGGCCTCTCTTACAGCCCTGGCTCAGGAGTACCTGGTAAGGTGACAAGAAATGTCAGAGCACAGAGTGGCACAAGTGCCTGGTAAGTCTTGCTGGCTGGTGCTGGTGTGCATCAGGAGCACAGAAACAGCAGGACTGGATACACTGGTGAAATAACTGGAGCCACTGAAGAGCACAGGACAGCTGGTGAAGATGCAAATCAGGCACAAAACACAGTCAGACAGTCAGGGTCAACAACTAGCAAGTAGATCAGATCAGGTTCAGGTGGCAGGCAGGTGATTTAAGCCAAGTAGGTAACAGCAGATGGAATGAGCAGAAGAAGCAGGCAAAAACATAATCCAGAGACAAGACAGGGGTCGGTACAGGTGGCGTTCAAGGCAGAGTCAGAGGCATACCAGGTCGGTAATAGAAGATCAAACAGTTACTGGTATCAGGAACACATGAACCTAGTAGACCAAATGGCATTGACAGAATGCTACAGTGCATTGTAAATAACTCTTCTGGCGCCAATGCGCAAGTATACTCACGGCCCTGCATGCACATATGCTCCCACTCGTGCACATGCATGCACACCTACATCCAGCAATGGGCAGAGTTCCTTAGGTTTGTGAATTTTATGAATGTTCCCTTCCTGACACAGAGGTGTTTTTTATCATCAGGCTTTATCTTTCCCATGGAAACTATGCAGGTCCCATCTAAACAGAGGAGGTAGAGAGAGGATAGGTCACTTTGACTCAGTGATTTATACATTTACATTTTATGTTGTGCATCTGAGCTCAGGAATACCATAAAGGCAGACAGGAACATTTGAAAACAAAAATGATAGCTGTAAAGTATGACATACTTAGGCCGCGTACACACGGGCGGACTGTTCGCCCAACTTTGTCCGTCCAACAGTTTCGGCAAACAGTCCGCTCAAAATTAGCATGGACGGACATGGCCACACACGACAAACGAACAGTTTGCTGAAACCGTGCGCGATGACGTGAACGGCACGTACGACGGGACGAAAAATACGACGTCCTATACACTGCATTATAGCTTTCGGCGTGAAAATCCTTTCTGAGCATGCGCGCAACTTTGTTTGACGAACAAGCCTACACATGAGCGGACTGTTCGCTGAAACAAGGAAATTCCGAAAAACCTTGTCCGTCCAACTGTCCGCTGAAACTGTCCGCTGAAAGCCCACACACGAGCGGACTGTCCGCCCAAACACTGTTCAGCGGACAAAGTTGGGCGAACAGTCCGCCCGTGTGTACGCGGCCTAAGTGATCATAAAGTTATCAAAATACTTCTCATAAATGTCAGCTTCCAGCATTGCTCTGTTAAAATAGCCATTACCTTCTGAAGTGGAATTGCTGTAGATTACTGGCTTTACATTTGTAAAACCAGTGAATTTTTATATGTGCAGATTAGGTATGAAGTTCAAGTTTGGCCAATGTTAAATTCAACCAAATTCAGAATTTTAATTTGGCAAGAGCATGGAAACTGACTCAAAATGCCCTGCAGTTCACTCTAAGCTGTGATCAGGTGTAATACAATAAATTGTTGTGAACAATATCCCAGCCCTTTCACTATTGAAGTCAGCTGACTTTTGTCAATGTACACTGGCGTTAGTAAGTGAAAGCTGACAGTGTTTGCAGGGAGAGATAGATAGTGCCATTATACTGTGCTAGCATTATACCAAGTGCTATATAATGCTATCATTTAGGAGAGGGGGGGAAAGGGAGTGAAGTGTTACTCCAAATTAATTTACTGTAAACAGAGCCAACAATCATTTTAAGAATACATGTTTCTTTTGTGTGTCAATGACAAATTTGTTATTTTTTAAGTTCAAAATACATAAATAAATAATGTTTTTTGTGGTAATACAGTTTAAGGATTGGTGTTTGGGGTTTAGACCCCTTTCCAGTAAGCCTAACAGCCGTTTCCCGGTTTGTTTGTGGGTCTGTGGGTGGGGGCATAAATAGTGACCCCCCTATATATATGGGTAAGTGGTACATAATACTAAAAAAGCATATAGTAAATAAAGACAGTGACACAATAAAAAAAATGTCCCTTGGTGCATAGTCTATCATGTTGTCCTGTGATCCAGATACATATCAATCATGATGAATGACATCTGCCGACCTTCTGAAAGTAAAAACTATTGGCCATGGACACGATCTACTCCCAACAGCTGCTTGCTGCAAGTGACAGTTCCTGTTCCCTGCCACAGAATTTAAACAGAGAGTGAGATCCCCTGGGTGAAATCCATAACCAACTATGGACATGACTACAGAGACTGTAGCCCTAGACAATGACCCTGAGAAAACAGGGTCCAGGTCAAACTTGTCCCAAGAACACTGAAGAATACAGACATGGATGACCACACACTCAATTATAAAAATTGAATTTCTTTATTTAGACAAGTTAAAATCTTGACAGCACATAGCATACCACACAGGGATGTGTGGTCAACCACCTCTATCTTCAGGGCTTCCCATGAAATTATTGACAAATATGGTACATTTTGTTTGCTTAGAGTTTCAGTAAGCAGCCAAACTTAATTGGTGTCTGTTTAGCCACTTCAGGCTGTAATTTAAACTAGTGTTCAGATGGCTGGCATTCAGTGGCAATTCAACCTTCCTGTAAATCTCCTGATATGTGCTGTACCCACTCACTGGAAATTAAACATGGCTATTCTGCTTCTGGAAATGTGGGGCAGATGTGATCATTTATGTTCCAGTGAAAGGACCCCAGGATTTCAAACGTCAAGAAGAGAGACCATAACTTATTGGACACCCTTTTTTATACACGTTATAAGATAATGGAAGAGCTCTTCCTGCCATCACAGATGGATGAACATAAAACCAGGATGTGCTACAAAAGAACCTTTAATGTCCTTCCCAGAGACTGGACATCCCTTTTCATGATCAATGTGGCTGCTATCCTCCTGTTGTTGAAAGGAGGAACAGAGGAGGCAGTGGCTGTCTAAGAGAGGCTTTCAAATCCTGCTTTAGTACCCAGTGCCCAGGGATGTCTGCTGCCAGAAGTTAAAGTTGTGTCTGAATCACACGGTAAATGAGTATATGGGTCAAGGAAAGAAGGTAACATCCTTAAAACAGGTGATCCCTTGACTCTAAAGAGGATGGACTACAAGCCAGAGCTTTCCCAGTATGCAATAGAACTGCTGGGTTGCCCTGCAGCCAATGTGCTTTCAGAACATGCATTTAGTGTAGTGGGTAGTTTTGTGGCAAAATAATCCTCTTATTCACAGACACAGTTGACTGACTTTGGAAAAAGAACCATTCCTGGTTCAGCAATACATACCTAGTCCCTGCTGCTGATGCTTGCTAACAGTTACATTTTGGTTTTGATTCTAGCCCACCAGTGCAGACCTGTAGCAAATACCCCCTCCTACCAGCAATACTATCTCCTGCCAACAAGACCATATACTATCGTCATTAACACCTTTTGTATTGCTGGTCTAACCTTCTTTTGCTACCACTGTAGGCCTGCAAGCATTGCCATTTCCTCATGCTCCAAAAGCTGCATTCTGTTGCTATCACACTTTCAACATTCTACCTTAAATGTCTGCGCAGCTGTTTCCGAGTTGTAATCTTTTTTTTTTTTTTTTTTTTTTTTTTTTTGTAGGGTCAAGCCTGTATTTCACATAAATTGTAAACCTGATGGCAGGCCTGGAAGAATGCATGTGAAGAATCTGTGGAGTGACACTGTGGAATTATTTTTGAACTAACACTACCCCAGAATGGGGCCTCAAAACACACTCATTAAAGAACTTCCAAATCCAAATCTACACGGGTTACATGCTTGACGGCCGTCAGAAGGTTCACCCAGAGGGCAGTAAAAGTGATATACCTCCCCTGCCCATGTTTGCTAGACCACGTGTCTGTGGTCAGATGTATCTTGGCACCGACACTGTGTGCCAGAGATACATTCACTTGCCGCTGAACATGGCCATATAGCTCTGGGATGCCCTTCTCTGAGAAATACTTCCTTTCTGGGACCTTCCATTGTGGTGTTCCAATGGCCACAAATTTTCTAAAGGCCTCCGAGTCCACCAGTTTATATGGCAGTAGTTGGCGGGCTATCAGTTCTGACAAGCCAGCCATCAACCGTTGGGCAAGAGGGTTATCCGGCGTCATAATTTTTTTACGCTCGAACATTAGGCCCACGGAAGCCTGCCTTTTTGCAGAAAAACGTGAGCTTGGCGTGATGGAAGGTGGAGTGGAGGACAATTGTGAGGAGAGAGGAGAAGGAGAAGTAGAAGATGAGGCTGGACGGTGAGAGCCTGGAGTGTGGCTTTGTGTGTTCCGTTGCTCCCACTGGGCTCGGTGATGGCAGCTCATGTGCCTTCTTAAGGCAGTCGTCCCTAGGTGAGTGTTGGGCTTACCGCGACTAATGCGTTGACTGCAAAGATTGCAGATGGCAACACTATTGTCAGCAGCGGACACGTTAAAAAAAGCCCACCCTGCGGAGCCATGTGCCGGCGTCCTGGGAGCACCAGGTGTGACCGTACATGGTCGATGACTCGCTCCTGATACATTAGCAGTCTGCTTTGTCCCTCCTGTGCAATGTAAGTTATTCCTGCTTCTCCTCCCTATCTGATGGTCCATATCTCCCTCTGAACTCCCTTCCTCTTCCTCTCTTGTGGGCACCCACGTGACATCACTAGACACGTCATCATCGACGTCACCTTCCCCACCGCTATAAGTAGAGGTCTTGGAGTATGCAGCAACACCGGGGACCAACCTCCTCCTTGGGCTGATCTGGGTGCTGTCGTCAGACTGCTGAGTGGCGGTTGTTGCAACCTCCTCTTCCTGATCCAATGCCAAGAGTGGCTGCGCATCAGAAATGTCTTGATATGGATCGGAAAATAATTCCTGTGACTCAATGTGGTGGTGCTGTTGGTGGTAGTGTCTTTGGGGGTGCACATAGCAGAGAGTGAAGAAGAGGGTGCAGATCGAGAGGATGAGGAGGGTGCAGAAGAGTAAGGCTGAGTGAGCCACTCAACCAATTCTGGTGCTTCCTTTGATGTAATCGCATGCACCTTCTGCAATTTCACACTTTGGCTCAAGCCTGTTGCTCCTGCCCTACCCCTACCACCCATGCGGAAGGGCCTGCCTCTTCCTCTGCCTGTCATTTTTTAAATTACCCTGTGACAAAACTCTCTACAGAAGTGCAGTATGTATGTGGAAGAAGGTATATAACACCCCGCTTCAATCTGTTGTTTTTGGGGGCCACTGGTCTATCACACCAGTTACAATATTTTTTTTTTTGGATTGCGTTTGTCACTCTTTGTAGTATCGCTGCAGAACCGCTCAGCAGTCACAATGCTGAACAGTGGAAACGCACTATACTATGCTTTCTATATGTGCAAGTATTTAATATGTGTATTACACAACTATATACTGCACACCAAATAGTACACCTATACCAGTCCTTAAGGACCTTTGTGGAACTAGTAGGTTGTGATTAGCAGACTGTACCTCACTCAACCCTATATACTGTAGTACACTATACCTTACCAGTCCTTATAAGGACCTTTGTGGAACTAGTAGGTTGTGAATGATTAGCAGACTGTACCTCAGTCCCTATACTGATAAAGGACTGCTGCAGAATAGGGCAGCAGTCAGCAGTAGTGCACCTCAACCCTATATATTGTGGACCTATACCAGTCCTTAAGGATTAGCAGACTGTACCTCACTCAACCCTATATACTCTAGTACGCTATACCTTACCAGTCCTTAGAAGGACCTTTCTGGAACTAGTAGGTTGTGATTAGCAGACTTGTAGGTTGTGATTAGCTGAATTTAATTTCCAGGTATTCTTAGAAGAATTACAACTGTGTGAACTAATTGGTGTTGTTAGCTTATTCGGTTCTTACAGATTTTTTCTTGTTCTCGTGGTTTCACATATTATTGGATTCACTTTTTCAATTGTTATATGCTTTATGCTTGATCTCTCCTGAGGTTACTTACAATAACAATATATGTTGCTTGGACAGTATTGTGGCCTCTTTAAGACTATCTGGGTAAGCAGGTAAAGCCATTTGTTGAGTTATAAATAGTACTGCTATTAAATTACCTGTACATGGCCACTTTAAGAATCACTGAATGGGTGGATTCTACAATTAATGGTAAATCTTATAAAAGGAACGTCTACAAACTGCCGCTGTCCTGACAAAGCTATGCACTTGTATTGCAAAACATGTTGGCATCATGCTTTATGTCATGTTACAGCATAAGGGGCATGCCCTCTGCCCTGGGCTGAGCGGTAGCATGTGAACACAGCCTTGCATCTACATCTGTAGGAATAGCACATATTGACATTCTCAGTCCATGAGCACTGTGCAAGTGGGGATGTTGCACAGTCACAATAGCCAAGCTGGCTAGTGAGCCCCTCTGAGTCTCCGCTGCTGACAAGAACTGTGGAGAATAAGTGAGACCTAGCCCATGGAGACTTTGACTGCCATACTGAAGACTGATGGTTTAGGTCTGTATGCAAATGTCATGTGTCTGGGATTAAACCTGGGTTCTGCAGTCCTTGGGCTGTGTCTCTGTTCACTCCACCACTGTGGAAGCTGAGTAGTGCAGTATACACCTCTTATCGTACCTCTGCTCCTAGTACTGTCTAGCATCACCTGCCTTCCAGCAGCAATCCATCCACAATCAAATTAGCCTAAACTGCAGGACTCTCTTTGCCTGATGATTCTTTATTACTCTGCCAGCCTGTGCATGACCCTGCTTGTCCCTGACAACATTTCTTGATTCTTACTCTAACGTTTTAATCCCCAGCCAAAGCTCCAATCTGGACTAAACCTTCCAACAGATAACTTACAGTAAACTGATCACTAGTATCTCCACTTGATGAACTTTCCTAGCAGATGTATACACTTAGACATGTATTTATGGCCTGTGTCTCTGTGGGCTGGATATTACCACGATTAACCACTGTGTGCCTTGAAATTGGCTGTGCTATGTTGCATGTGCCTGTTTGTTGCTTCACTGCAAGCTGCCTTGTTATCATCAACTACAGCTAATAGCTATGCTATGACTAACTGTCTGGCTGTTGCCTCATGCTTGCTGGCTTCTACAAATAATTCCCTATGATTTGGCTGGGGAGGATGTTATCAGCATTTTAGCTCATACATTGGATTTACAACCACATGGCAGTGGCTACAGGGGCTTGGTGGTAACACTTTACTATACACCACTGTTGTGTATTAGAAAAAGTGTGAATAACTTTGTCAGCGTTGAAAGAAATAAGCTGTGTTTTAGACACAGACAGTGGTTTATGTTAACATTGAATCTGTAGATTAAATTATTCTGTATTACCCTTATGCTCAAGCTTGTAAGTGCTTGCATATATTGTGGATGTAAGTTTCTACTATGGTATTAACCCTTGAAGTCCATACTGTGACAATGTGCTTTATCCATTGTATATACAAATATATGTGTGATATACAGATACTCAAGCGCTGATATGGATAAGGTTGATCAAAACCTATTGCATATACTTTAAATAGCTGCACCAATGTAAATGATCCCTCAATAAACAATATAGATTAAAATAACAATTAGTGCGCTAAAAACAATTAAATAATAAAAAATTGGATTATACACAATATTCTGTCTACACTTTACATGGACTTATAGGATCCATCCTACACTAATATCCATAGAAAAGTGCTCTCCTGCATAAATATGTGCAAAAAACATACATAAAGTGCCCAATATGCATGAAAGTGCAATCTTCTTATGTAACCACTTTTGTAAACTTCAAAATTTGAAACAAAAATGAATATATTATTAAAGAAAGTGCTTTAAGTGCTGAAGGTGTTGCACATGCTACACAAATGCTGAGAAAAAAAAAAAAACACTGAGAAAAAGGAGGGGGGGGTACGTGTAAATTTTCCCAGAACACCCCTAATAACACATTAATGTTATATATTGTATAGTGTATGGGCTTCATACAATCAATGATAAAGTGCTCTTGTACATAAAAGGGTGCCAAAATAGCAAGCAGAAGTAATATCAGTCACAAATTAACTTTTTCATCTTATATCAATCAGAAGGATATCAAAACAAAAACTTGTTCATCTCCTTAGGAACGCCTCTATTCTCTGCAAACAGCTCCTATTAGTTCTATTGTACTGCAGTCCCTTTAATACTTTTTAACATCATCCGCTGATCTTCTAATCTTTATGCATATTTCTCCTCCACTTCATATGCAGATTATTTCATCGAATGTGTACATGCTAAAGAACACAAAAAGACTGCAATCATGTTATACTGCCAATACGCAATGTTTTTTGCTGCTTTTACATGTTCCTACTCACATTTCTAGTTTGCTAATGCAGTATCTTATGGACAGGGGCCCCATTGAGTTGAGAAAGTGTCCTATTCTATATAAGCCCTTATCGAGCCACCATTTGAAGGCAAGGATGTTTTGGCCAGGGGGGAAGTCTGGATTGTGGAATATGTGAGCAAGTGAATGATAGGAGGATGTCAGAGTGGAATGGTTCTGGTGTCATTCCCAGAGTTCTATCAAATGGGAGAGGGTTGGGGTTAGTATCACTGGTCTAAGGTGGGAGGACCAGAGCAGATAATCTATTGCGTATCGCAATATCGCTTGTCTCTCCATTAGGAGTCAATCTGGTTTAGGGCAGCATGAATAGGCAATGGAGATCTGAGCTATTTGCTCCGCCTGACAATACCACCAAATGTTCTGAAGGGCTAGGCCTCCCTGGGATTTGAGTCTGAAGAGTAGATCCTTGGAGCAGTGTCTACCTTTGGACCCCAATATGAATTTTAGAAATCATAGAAGTTGCAATTTTCTAATCGGGATTGGAAGGGATCTAAAAAGATATAGAAGATGTGGTATGAGGTCCATTTTGATGGAGTTCACCCTACTCTGCCAGGATAGATCATGCTTTGACCATGTGGACATGTCTGCTTCTAGTTTTTTAAAGAATGGGGGTAGTTATTGGAGTACAGCAGGTCAAATTTGGGGTCTAGGTTAATACCCAAGTAGGGGATAGAAGTCGGGCTCCAGGCAAATAGAAAATGTACCTGCATACATTCCAACAAGTCAGGGGGGACTGATAAGTTTAGAGCCAAGGATTTGGATACATTAACCCGAAGATCAGAGGCTGCACCAAATTGTTGAAGAAGCTTAAGGATGTTAGGGGTGGATATAAGGGGTGATGTGACGAAAAGGAGCAGATCGTCTGCGAATAGGGCACATTTATGTTCTTGAGGTCCACACATGACTCCCTTAATATCAGGATGGTTTCGTATGGCAATCGCCAATGATTCTATGGTGATGGTGAATATCAGGGGTGAGAGTGGGCAGTCCTGTCTTGTGCCTTTCTCTATGTCAAAAAGGCCTGAATATCTGCCCTGCATTCTTACTTGCGCACTGGGGTTGGAGTAGAGGGAATGCAGAACGCCTAGGAAATTGGGGCCCAGTCAGTATCTTTCCAGAACCTTGAAAATATATGGCCATGTGACCATGTCGAAGGCTTTCGGAAGGTCAATGGAAAGCAAAAAGCCCTCCTGAGGGGCTCCCCCATCCCAGTGAGATCCCAGTAGGGTTATTACATCTATAGCCCTTCTCACCTGGCCCAGTCCCCATCTCCCTGGGATAAATCCTGCTTGATCCTTATGGACATACTGGGCTATGAATGATGAGTTGGTTTGCTAGTATTTTCATTAAAAGCTTAAGATCATTATTGATCAGGGAGATCGGACAATAGTTGTCAGTCGCAGTGGGGTCTTTGTGAAACAGAGATGGAAAACTGAAGGGAGTTAAAGAACCGGACCAGGTAAACAAGAACCTTGTTTGAGTGTCTTGATGGTCTCGCTGACCTCCAAGGAAGTAATTGGCTGTTCTAGGAGAGATGTGTGATTGGCCGAGAGCTTGGGGAGAGATATGGTATTGAGGAATTCTTCTAGGTGGGCAGGAGAGCAGGAATTATTGTCTTTATATAAGGAGGCATAGAATTTGTGAAAACAAATGTCAACCATTCCTGAGTCATAGAGAAGTTTAGCTATTTTTAGGCTTTGTTTAGGGGACCGTCTGGAACAGGGCAGGACAGAACCCAATTTGTCCAAAGATCAAATGCTATGTTTGAGTCGCCCCAGAGGATAATGATTCCGTCTAGCTGCCGCTCGAGAGAGTGAAAATTTAGCTTGAGCACTATTTGAAGTGTAAAATGAAATGAATAAGTAGAACGTCCCATCTATCGTGCCTTTTAACAAAATATATCTACCTGAGGAGACTCTGGTTATGTGTGACATAGAGAAGTTTAAATGTTTGTAAAAACAAATGGCTACTCCTTTTGTTTTATTCTCCGCATTGGAGAGGTAAAATTGGGGGAGGCATTGGTGAATAAAGGAAGGGTTGTAAGATGCAGGAAAGTTGGTCTCTTGGAGCAAGAGAACATCAGTTTTTTGGGATTGGTGGAGTTTGAACAGTATTCTTTTGGTGGTAATTAATCACCACATAGACTGATAGGTGGCACTGATGGGTGCTGATAGGGACTGATAGACGTCACTGACAGGCAACACTGATAATGAGGCACTAATGAGCACTAATATGTGGCACTGGTGGGCACTGATTAGCAGTACTGGTGGGTAATGTTGGGACCGATGTCTCTTTAACAGAAGCCAGTTAATGGCTTTCCTCTTTTCTCCTCATGCATCAGCCTGAGGGGAAAAAAAGCTGATAACCAGCTTCTGTTTACATTGTGTGATCAGATGTCATTGGCTGACAGCTGATCACATGGTAAAGAGCTGCTGTGATTGGCCCTTTACCCCAATCTGTGATCAACTGAGTCTGAAGGACTCGGCAATCATGGATCACATCGTGCCAGCGCAAGAACGGGAGGGCATCCATGGATGCCCTCCCAGCATTGTAAGTCCGCGTTGTAGCCGTCTTTCGACTAAAGCGCAGATGGGAAGGGGTTAAAGATAGACCAATGAATAGGGAGTTGAAATACAATCACAGACGATCATATGTAAACAAATGCCGGTTATCAGCATTTCCTTTATGTTTAACCGCTTCCCAACCCCCTCACACAGATATACTGCGGCAGAAGGGCACGTACAGGCAGTCTAACGTACCTGTATGTTGCTCTTTAAGAGGCGGCTTGCGGGCGTACGCCCACTGGAAGCTCCGTGACCATGATTGTGGGTCCCACGGACCCGATATCTGTGGGGATACCTGCGATCATCTCACAGTGAGGAAGAACTGGGAGATGCTAATGTAAACAAGCATCTCCCCTTTATGCCTAGTGACACTGTCACTGATCAGCTCTCCCTGTATTCGGGAGCGGTGATCAGTGACGTGTCACACACAGCCCCTCCCCCACAGTTATAATCACTCCCCAGGACACAGGACACACTTAACCCCTACAGCGCCACCTAGTGGTTAACCCTTTCACTGCCAGTGACATTTTTATAGTAATCAATGCAATTTTTTAGCAGTGATCGCTGTATCAATGGCAATGGTCCAAAAAATGTGTCAGAATTGTCCGATGTGTCCACCATAATGTCGCAGTCACGATAAAAATCGCTTATAGCTGCCATTTCTAGTTCAAAAAATATTATCAATAAAAATGCCATAGTACTATCCCCTATTTTGTAGATGCTACAGTGGTGTGAAAAAGTGTTTGCCCCCTTCCTCATTTCCTGTTCCTTTGCATGTTTGTCACACTTAAGTGTTTCGGAACATCAAACCAATTTAAACAATAGTCAAGGACAACACAAGTAAACACAAAATGCAATTTGTAAATGAAGGTGTTTATTATTAAAGGTGAAAAAAAATCCAAACCATCATGGCCCTGTGTGAAAAAGTGATTGCCCCCCCTTGTTAAAACATACCATAACTGTGGTTGTCCCCACCTGAGTTCAATTTCTCTAGCCACACCCAGGCCTGATTATTGCCACACCTGTTCACAATCAAGGCATCACTTAAATAGGAGCTGCTTGACACAGTAAGGTCCACCAGAAGATCCTTAAAAGCTACACATCATGCCGAGACCCAAACAAATTCAGGAACAATTGAGAAAAAAAGTAATTGAGATCTATCAGTCTGGAAAGGGTTATAAAGCCATTTCCAAAGCTTTGGGAATCCAGCGAACCACAGTGAGAGCCATTATCCACAAATGGCTAAGACATGGAACAGTGGTGAACCTTCCCAGGAGTGGCCGGCCGCCCAAAATTACCCCAAGAGCGCAGCGACGACTCAACCAAGAGGTCACAAAAGACCCCACAACAACGTCCAAGGAACTGCAGGCCTCACTTGCCTCAGTTAAGGTCAGCGTTCATGCCTCCACCATCAGGAAAAGACTGGGCAAAAATGGCCTGCATGGCAGAGTTCCAAGGAGAAAACCACTGCTGAGCAAAAAGAACATCAAAGCTCCTCTCAATTTCTCCACAACACATCTTGATGATCCTCAAGACTTTTGGGACAACATTCTGTGGACCGATGAGACAAAAGTGGAACTCTTTGGAAGGTGTGTGTCCAAGTATATCTGGCGTAGAAGGAACACTACATTTCATAAAAAGAACATTATACCAACAGTAAAATATGGTGGTGGTAGTGTGATGGTCTGGGGCTGTTTTGCTGCTTCAGGACCTGGAAGACTTGCCATGATAAAAGGAACTATGAATTCTGCTGTCTACCAAGAGATCCTGAAGGAGAATGTCCGTCCATCTGTTCGTGTACTCAAGCTGAAACTAACTTGGGTTCTGCAGCAGGACAATGATCCTAAACACACCAGCAAGTCCACCACCGAATGGCTGAAGAAAAACAAAATGAAGACTTTGGAGTGGCCTAGCCAAAGTCCTGACCTGAATCCTATTGAGATGTTGTGGTATGACCTTAAAAAGGCCGTTCATGCTCGAAAACCCTCTAATGTAACTGAATTAGGACAATTCTGCAAAGATGAGTGGGCCAAAATTCCTCCAGGACGCTGTAAAAGCCTCATTGCACGTTATTGCAAACGCTTGGTTGCAGTTGTTGCTGCTAAGGGTGGCCCAACCAGTTATTAGGTTTAGGGGGCAATCACTTTTTCACACAGGGCCATGATGGTTTGGATTTTTTTTCACCTTTAATAATAAACACCTTCATTTACAAATTGCATTTTGTGTTTACTTGTGTTGTCCTTGACTATTGTTTAAATTGGTTTGATGTTCCGAAACACTTAAGTGTGACAAACATGCAAAGGAACAGGAAATGAGGAAGGGGGCAAACACTTTTTCACACCACTGTATAACTTTTGCGCAAACCAATCAATAAACACATTTTTTTTACCAAAAATATGTAGAAGAATATGTATCGGCCTAAACTGAGGAAAAAAAAATAAATATTTTTTGCCGATATTTATTATAGCAAAAAGTAAAAAATAATGCGTTGTTTTCAGAATTGTCACTTTTTTGTTTATAGTGCAAAAAATAAAAACCACATAGGTGATCAAATACCACTAAAAGTAAGCTCTATTTGTGAGAAAAAAAGGACGTCAATTTTGTTTGGGAGTCATATCACACGACCGTGCAATTGTCAGTTAAAACGTCACAGCGCCGAATCGCAAAAGTGCTCTGGTCAGGAAGGGAGTAGATTCTTCCCGGGCTGAAGTGGTTAACACTGTCATTATCTGAGGAAAGGAAAGCCAAGAACTGGATTTTCAGTTACAGGGGACATTTACACAGATAATCAGTTGATTTGAACCCCTAATCAGTGCAGCATATCAGTGTCCATTAGCTTTGAAAATAGCCAGAATTGATCTTGAACATATGGTTCCTATTGATTCAATGGGGTTTGTATTTACATCTGAACTTGGAGGCAGTTCAATAAACATCTTTCAAACAAACCCCAGGTATATTTGGCTCATCAGTTGTTTAGATCCTCTTTCCTACTCACTTATTCCATTCTTCTGTAATGCTCCACAACATAATGTAAGCATAGGACACATGAAAATACCAGTTTTTCTACATGACATCAAAAGAAATGCTTGTTCATACATCCAACCTTCTAAAATGGTTAAATAGTCATGGCATGGTGGCTACAAAGCAAAACAAAAAATGATAGACAAAAAAAGGTTTTAAAAGGTGATAAGAGAGAGGAAGTGTGACTATTAGCTGAAAGTATAGACACTGGAAATCAGAAAATCAAAAAATCCTTTTTTAGATAATTGTCACCAAAATATTATTTTCCTTATACTTTTTCCACTGTTCCACTGGAAAACTTAGCTATTTCTCTCAGTTCCAGCCCTGGTAACAATGCATGATGAATCTCCACAGTAAGGACACATAAAGTTGGTAATTCTACCCAAAACCACACAAACATGATTTTGGCTTTAGGTACACTTTTCATGTGTCTATTTATGCAAAAAAAGGCAGTTTTTCTATTTGCAATAATTTCTTTATTGTTCACTGTTATTTTATTTTATTTTTTTTTAGGTAGGAGAAACTGCTGTGTCCATCACTAGCATTTAATTTCAATTTTATTTATTTTCTTACCTTCAGTGGTCATTCTAAAAATAATGTTTTTTGATGATTTAATCACACAGTTTATTTGGATGATGATTAAATCTTCATTGTTATGAATTTCATTGGTGAAATAAAAATTACATTACAACTATGCACATCAAAACTTAATTCAAATGTGATTGTGAACCATGACAACATATTTCACAAAAGCTCAGAGATGCATACACAGTTATGTACAGTTCAAAGTTCTGAACACATAACATTTCCCACAAAAACTAAAAGTCTAAAGTGTCTAGAGTGTTTCCCAATTAGTGTCACACTTCTGATTCCCTCTTTCTGCCCTTGTCTGCTCCTGGGAAAAAAAGAATTGTCTTTGCCAAGGAAGGCAGAAGAAATGTCTATTACTTTATATTACCTCCTGACAACTCTATCATTTTCTGGATGAATACTGTATATCATTCTTACATTTCTTAAGAAAAACAAGGTCCCCCTTAAGATTCATAATTACAGTATTTATAAAACAATTACTGACTAGAGTTTATTATTATGAGTTAAAACTTTTATTTCTGTGAACCACTTGGAGATATTTTTCCCTACTTTCTGTGCCAGTGACACTTATTGTCCCGTATCTTAATGGGAACCTGTGATAAGGGCGGTCTCTCTTATTGCTGTGATACAACTGATGACACTGGAATTCATGAGCATTGTTTTTGTGTGACTGGGGAAGACAGGAGACACAGGTCACTGGTGGGAAGAGTTCAGGAATGATTCAAGGTCAGCAACAGTCATGTAAGGTACTAATACCATGGCAGAAATCATGGTTGGGAACAAGCCGGGTCAACACAGGAGTAGAACAGTAGACCGGCAGGAGCCAAGGAATCATAAATAAAGTCAGGCTGCTAATGGAAGATCAGAATCAGATACAGAATCACAGGTCACAGTGTAGAGTTGAAGATCTCAGCACTAGAGCCCTGTAGGCATCAGCCTTAAAAAGCCTGTTTGAAGCCATTATTGTATATGTGGTGAGCGCACACGAAAGTATATATGGATAGACCCACACCTTGCACCTTTGCATAGAATTATATTTGTAAAACTGTGCACACCTGCAGCTGCTTGTGCAAGGAACCAGCCATTAGAAATGAGCCGAACACCCTCGGTTTGGTTCGCAGCAGAACTCCCGAACATCCAACAAATTTGAACCCGAACTGCAAACCCAATTAGAGTCTATAGGACTCAAACTTGAAAAATCAAAAGTCACCATTTTAAAGGCTTAGCCCTTGTACACACAGTCGGAGACTCCGACGGAATGTGTCCGATCGGACCATTTTGTCGGATATTCTGACTGTGTGTGGTCTACATCGGACTGTTTCCGTCGGAGTATCCGACGGACCAAGTTTTCCAACTTGTTGGTAAAATTTTCCGACAAAATGCTCTGATCGGACATACTCCGATCATGTGTAGAGAATTCCGATCGGACAAAGTGGCACGCATGCTCAGATCAAATTCCTACACCAAAGCTATTGGCTACTAGCGTGAACGTAGTCCCGTCGTAACGAAATAACGCAATCACGTCGGATTTTCCGACAACTTTGTCCGACCGTGTGTATGCAACCGTTTTGGACAAAGGGCTTATATGCAAGTTATTGGCCATAAAAAGGGTTTGGGGACCAGGTACTGCTCTGGGGGACATCAATGCAAAAATGTTTTTTAAGAAATATATTTTTTTTTAAAGGAGCAGTGATTTTAATGATGCTTGAAGTGGAGCAGAAAAAGTGAAAACATCCTTTAAATATAGTGTCTGGGGGTTCCTTTAGTCTGCCTGTAAAGTGGCATATCTTTACCATGTATGGAACCTGCTGCAGCACAACTAACATATATAAAGAGCAAAAAAAATGACATTTAAATAGATTTTCCTGACTGCAAGTCTAAGGCCGCGTACACACGCGGGGACTGTTCGCCCAACTTTGTCTGTCAAACAGTTTCGGCAAACAGTCCGCTCAAAATTAGCATGGACGGACATGGTTGGGCGAACAGTCCCCGTGTGTGTACGCGGCCTTATCAATACAAAAATGTTAACAAAATGGAGTGCCCCCCCCCCAATCCATACCAGGCCCTTTGGGTCTGGTGTGGATTTTAAGGGGAACCCCATGCCAATTTGTTTTTAAAAATGGCATGGGATCCCCCCCAAGATTCATACCAGACCCTTATACCAGAGGGTCCACCCCTTCTGAACCATACCAGGCCACATGCCCTCAACATGGAAGGGGTGTTTTGGGGCAGGGGAACTCTGCCCCCCACCCTAAAGCACCTTGTCCCCATTTTGATGAGGACAAGGGCCTCTTCCCCACATCCCTGGGTGGTGGTTGTGGGGGTCTCAGAATCTGGATGCCCCCTTTAATGAGGGGGCTCCCAGATCCCACCCCCCATTATGTGAATTAGTAGGGGGTACATTGTACCCCTTACTCATTCACCAAAAAAAGTGTCAAAAAGAAATAAACACACACACACAGTTTTTGACAATCCCTTTATTAAAAATAAAAAGCCCCTGATCTAGATCCATCATTCATTACGATGCCCAATGCATTGCTGAACCCACAAAAAAAAACGCCCATGATAAAGGCTAGCCATCGACTGCCTGCTCAGCCATGTGACAATTTTTAAATAGGAAAGGGGCAGAGCCACCTAGCAACATCACCTGGTGGCACCACCCCCTTGTGACATCACTGACCAGTGCATACTGGGCCGGTAACTTCATCTTGGGGCAGTACCACCAGGTGATGTTGCCAGGTGCCCTAGCACATTAACTAATTAAGAACTGTCAGAATGCGGAGCAGGCAGTTGGTGGTTAGCCTTCATTGCGGTAGATATTTTTCTTTTTTGGGCCTGGGCGGTGCGGCGGGCATCATGATTGACAATAGATCTACATTGGGGAGACATTGTTTGGTATGGATCTTTATTTTACACTTTGTCATGGGGTTTCCCTCAAAGTCCAAACCACATCCAAAGGGGCCGGTATGGATTAGGGGGGATCCCCATGCCATGCCGAACATCCCACAGAGCTCACTGCAAAGTCGGGTGTTCGGGGCCAAACCAATATGTGGCCCATCCCTACCAGCAATGTGGGTTGGCCTGATCTTTCTGATACCTATACTAGAATGGAAGGTTGAGGTTTTACAGTTAAACATTGCCAGTAGATTCAACCCTTCCTCACTCAAATAAGAATGTGTTTTTAAATAAAAATAAATAAATCTAAATAAGGTATTACACTTTATCTACTTTCCCAATGAAAGAAAAATTTTATATATTGTTTAGGACTTACTGTTAGGAATTACCTGTAGGGGGTGGAAACCAGTGGCTGGAAACTTCTAGATATGCACACTTCTTATTGAAAGAAAAATCAAGTAGTTCAGATCACAGGGAACAGTGTAGGGGTCACAAACCAGAGTCAGTTCAGGCAGAAAATCAGCATCAAGGTCACAAGCCTGGATCATTGCAGCCAGTATCATGGTCACAAGCCAAGGTCATTAACAAGTAGCAACAGCAGACAGGAATAAATGTGGAGCACAATCATCTGGCAAGGAAACAGGAAGAACTTAAATAGTTTGCCAATCACCCTTATTGGCCACATGATCAGATGCAAGTGAGACTCATTGCAACTGAGATGTGCTTAAAGAGGAGTTCCACCCAAAAATTTAACTTCTGCTTTTCGTATTCCTCTCCCCCTCCAGTGTCACATTTGGCACCTTTCAAGTAGGTAAGTTTCCTATTATTAAAAGTCAGCAGCTGCAGTATTTGTAGCTGCTGACTTTTAATTTTTTTTTTTCGGCGGAACTCCGCTTTAAGCAAAACTAAGACAATTGCAATGGTTATAGAAAAAACTGTAATGGTTGAAGAGACACATTATGCTCCAGTCTGTGGGAGACCAGAGTTCAATAGCCAGCAGACTCTGTTCCTTTCACTTTAAGACCCGGTTCACACTGAGGCAGCACGACTTGCAGCGCGACTTCCTCAGGCAACCGGGATCCGACTATAGCGGCTGCTTGCAAAATGACTTCTGTAAAGAAGTCAATGCAAGTCGCCCCAAAAGTTGTACAGGAACCTTTTTCTAAGTTGGAGCGACTTGAGTCGCTCCTATTAGAACGGTTCCATTGCACAGAACGGGACGCGACTTGTCAGGCGGCTAAGTCACCTGGTGAGTCGCTCCTGTGTGAACCGGGTCTGAGGGATTATTATTAAAAACTGGAGAGTGCAAAATCTGCTACAGCTGTGCATGGTAACCAATCAGCTTCTAATCTCAGCTTGTTCAATTAAGCTTTGACAAAAAAATAAACCAGAGGCTGATTAAAATGGAAGTAAACCCTTCCAAACAACTTTGACCTACAGGTAAGCCTAGATTAAGGCTTACCTGTAGGTCCAAGTAATATCTCCTAAACCTATATGGTTTAGGAGATATTTGCCCGAAAATGGGCACCGCTGTCTACGGCGCATGCGCCGTAGACAGCGGCGCGCAGGCGCACTAAATGCGGCAAGTCCAAGAATGGATTTGCCAAATTTGTCTACTCCCGTGCGCATGCGCGGGAGTGACGTCATCGCGGCTCCGGCGAATGGCAGCGTCGGAGCTCCGAGACGCGACTCCCGTGCGCATGCGCGGGAGTGACGTCATCGCGGCTTCTCCGCTGTCATTCGTCGGAGCTGCGAGAGACGCCACAACCAAGATGGATGCGGCGGACTACAGGTAACAGCGGCGACTTCGCTGGCTCCTGTGTCAGGTAAGTGACACATAATGAGCTACTATGCGATGCATAGTAGTCCATTATGCTTTACCTTTGCAGGGAAAAAAAGAGGAAGTAAACCCATCAGGGTTTACTTCCTCTTTAATTTCTCTGCAGAGCTGCACCAGATTTTGCCCTCCCCTGTTTTAGTAAATCAACTAGTATGAAAGGGGCCTTCCAGTCTTTCCCCATTGGGTGTGCTTCCATGTGCCTAAATGCCAGGAACTGTTATCCCTTTGACAGCCAAGGTCCCAGTCTGTGTAGCAAACCTGCTCTCAGCGCTTGTTAACATGTATTTTAGGAAATAGTTATCTGTTGTTATCTGCAGTTGTCAGGTACAGATAATTATAATAAAGTTATTCTACACAAAAGTGTCTGTAGCAAGCTTAAAAATATATACAGTGTATTTTTTTAGATAAACATATTTCATATTTAACCTCAATTAAGGCTGCATTATCCTTAACTAGTTCTATTTAGGTCCCTTTTCTTCCTTTTACCTTTTCGACAGTTTAAGTACATTTTTTAATTGTTTATACCATTTTCTGCAGTGCTTTTGTAAATATATGCAAAAAGCCTTTATGTTACATGCTACACTAGCAGAATCATAATTTTATTGAAATGATAAACAGAATAAGTTGCAGAATTAAACTGGAACTTTATATCCATAGTAACACTAGTTGTTTTTGCTCATGGGGCTTCCAATTCCAGCACTGAATGTAGAGAAAGCAGAGGAAGAGAGCTCTCGTTGTACAAGTAATATACCTTGCATAAAAAAACCTGACAACCTGGTCTCACCTCCGGTATACATCCTGCAGACCAACTGTCCTTCTATAGAAAGATTCCTGGCTAAACAACATAGCCATTCACATTCAATGCCCCAGCTCTCTTCCTCCCACAAAGATTCCAGAGACAAAGGCATGATAGCTGCTGCATTAACTCAAAGCACAACATGGGCTGCTCTCCAGTTACATCAGAGGAGAATATCAGTGGGAATCACACATCTATTGCAGCTAAAGTTGATAATCTGTTAAAAGCCACAATTAAATCAGCTGTAGATGAGGCTATCCAGCAAGGCATACTATAATTAAAGTGGTTGTAAACCCTTACAAACCACTTTGACCTACAGGTAAGCCTAGATTAAGGCTTACCTGTAGGTCCAAGAAATATCTCCTAAACCTACACGGTTTAGGAGATATTTGCCAAAAGACTGAGTGTGCCGCTGTTAACAGAGATATGCCGCGAGTGGCGGCTCCCATGCGCATGCGAGGGAATGACGTCATCGCGGCTCCGTCGAATGACAGCGCCGGAGCAGCGAGACCCACCAAGAAGATGGAGGCTCCGTACACAAGGGGACAGCGGTGACTTCGCTGGCTCCTGTGTCAGGTAAGTGACACATAATGGACTAATATGCGATGCATAGTAGTCCATTATGCTTTACCTTTGCAGGGAATCAAAGAGGAAGTAAACCCATCTCAGCTAAACAACACAACGCCCCTTGGGTGAAAGGCAAATACAAAAGAAAATCCCTAAATACTATCCCACAAAGAAGAAGCTGTTACCCTTCTGAATAATGAGTCTGTAAATTTCCCAGCATTAGGGATGGGCAAATGGTTCGACCAGAGCATGAGTTTGGACTAAACATTTGCTTCTTTGGCCATTCACCAAACACCCTGCAATGCACAATAAAGTGCTGCACAGTGCATTCTGTGTTCTGATTGGGCAAAGCTTTGCCAAGTCAGGGCGCTGTGTAAGCTGGTTGTTAAAACAGCGGGGCCAGTAAGCGGCATCCTACAATTGATGAGTCATCAGCTGTCAATGGGTTTCTTCACAACAATAAAAAAAAAGTGTTGTTAAATAAAAACAAAAACTATGTGAGGTTCTCCCAGTCCATACAAGACCCTAAGGTATTTGGAGGGGAATTCCATGCCAAAATTGAAAAAAAAAAACGGCGTAGGGTCCCCCCCAAAATCTATCCTAAACCCTTATCCGGGCATGCAGCCTGACAAGTCAGAAAAAAGGGGGGATGAGTAAGCATCCCCCCTCCTTCTGAACCATACCAGGCCACATGTCCTCAACATGGGGGGGGTGGGTGTTCTGCCCCCCCACTCCAAAGCACCTTGTTCCATGTTGATGGGGATAAGGGTCTCTTCCCAACGACCCTGGGCTGTGGTTGTGGGAGGTCTGTGGATGGGGGACTTGTCGGAATTTGGAATCCCCCTTTAAGAAGGGAGGCCCCAGATCCCACCCCCATATGTGAATGGGTAGGGGTACATGGTACCCCTACCCATTCACTAAAAAAGTGTAAAAAAGTAATAAACACAAGAGACAGTTTTTGATAAATCCTTTATTAAAAGGATTGCCTCCTCTGTGCTTTGACATTTCTTGGATAGGCAAGGGGTGGGGCCTCCTGGCTACCGCCCCCTCTGACATTACAGACTGAAGCATGCTGGGCCTCAGGGATGGCCTGGATGTTCGAGATGAACATAAGTTTGACTCGAACATCCACTGTTCGTTTGTTCATAGAACAAATGTACATATGGGGGGTTTGTGGCAAGTCTGAGCGCCGAGGAGTGCCCCATAATGCGCTGCGAGATTACAGTGCATTGACGGCTACTGGGGGGGCTAAGTCCACGTCCCACACTATATAAGGCTGTTTTAAGTTGGAGATTGAGAACTTGAGCTAGATTAGGCAGGTTAATTAGTGGCGTGCAAGCAGTGTAATATATATACATATACATATATATATACAGTGTAGTCAGCACAGACTATATATACAGTGAAGACATGTAGACTATATACACAGTGCAGTGTAGTATGAGTCAGTGTACAGTACATATTACAGTGCAGGCAGTATATAATACATTGCAATCGGTGTACAGTATATAATACAGTGCAATCGGTGTACAGTATATAAGTGCAGACAATGTACAGTATATAATACAGTGCAGTCGGTGTTGTACACTATATAATACAGTGCAGTCGGTGTACAGTATATAATTCAGTGCAGGGTATGTAGTGCAGTGCAGCGTATATAATACAGTGTATTGCAGTGGTTAAGGGGAACCCTATAAAAGAAACCAGGCCCTTTGGGTCTGTTATAGATTTTGAGGGGAACTCCATCCCAAAATAAAAAAAAATGGCATGGAGCCCCCCAAAATCCATACCAGATCGTTATCCGAGCAAGCAGCCTGGCAGGCCAGGAAAGGGGGGGACAAGCGAGCACCCCCCTCTTGAACCACACCAAGCTGCTTGCCCTCAACATGGATTGGTCGTCAGGGACTGTGGGCTGGGGGGCTTATCGGAATCTGGAAGCCCGTTTAACAAAGGGGCCCCCAGATCCCGCCCCCCTATGTGAATGGGAAGGGGTACCCCCGGAAGATTTTACCCCCTTCCTGACCAGAGCACTTTTTGCGATTCGCCACTGCATCGCTTTAACTGAAGATTGCGCGGATGTGCGACATTGCACCCAAACAAAATTGACACCTTTTTTTCCCCACAAATAGAGTTTACTTTTGGTAGTATTTGATCACCTCTGCAGTTTACATTTTTTACTCTATAAACAAAAAAAGAGTGACAATTTTGAAAAAAACACAATATTTTTAACTTTTTGCTATAATAAATATCCCCCAAAAATATGTAAAAAAAAATAATTCCTCAGTTTAGGCCAATATGTATTCTTCTACATATTTTTGGTAAAGAAAAAATCACAATAAGCCTATATTGATTTGTTTGAGCAAAAGTTATAGCGTCTACAAAATAGGGGATAGTTTTATGGCATTTTTATTATTCATTTTTTTTTTTTTTACTAGTAATGGCGGCATTCTGCGATTTTTACCCGAACTGCAACATTATGACGGCAACGCTCCTGCCTACGCTTCACGCTGGTTTCCAAGGACATCCGAGGACTTCCGACTTCCGGCCACCATCTCCTGACCAGGGCGTTACGTCATCCGTATCATCTCTCCCCGGCTTTTCCTGGCTTCTAGCTTGAGTTTGCAGTGGCTCTCTGCTTCACTCCACATCTCTGTCACACCGACCCATTCGCTGTAGATCCATCCAGGGAGAGTGACCTTCTAGTGCCGAAAGTCCATGGTTTTCCCCTCCACACCCATCTGCATATCAGCCTGCATAGTGAGCAGCCTTGAGAAGAGCAGTTGGACATTTTGACCACAGCCGTGATCACCGACTTCCTCCATCAGCACACCATCCAGACCATGCCGGCCAGCGGGTTTACCGTTCAGGTCAGGACCCCTCAGTGCAGAGGGATTTTTGGCACCCCCCAAGCTGCACTGTTTCATTGTTGGATACCATAAGATCCTCATTGCTCCAGGAACCTCTGGTGATACCGTAGGTTCATTTAATTGAAGCTTACCCTCTTTTCATCTACATTATATATATATATGAGGATTCTTTGTTTTAATGGCATGATGGCTATTCATTAAACTTGTTTTGGTTTATCAACATCATTTGAAAGGAATATTTTGCTTAACCCATTGCCTGCCATTCATGGTTTCTGCCAGTGTTATGTTCACCTAGAGTTACCCATTGAGCACTGAAATTTTTTGTTTTGTACAGTAGAGAACATATCAATCAATTTTCTAGCCAGGTCATCCATTTGTTCATGCCAAAAATTATTTGATGGCATAAGCATGAGACCATCTCCAAATGTGGCCAAAAATAAACAAATTAGGCAACTTTCTATTTATGTCTATGCTACACACTGTTTTTTCCGTTCAACCTTAACTAAAAAAAAACTGTCAGCTCTGGTCGGAGCTGTTGTACTAACTATGCAAAGTTAGTATAGTGATCTCCAGAGATGTTGTGTTCTGACAGAGGAATGCCCCCCTCCACCAGAACACTCCAATCAGAGCTCTCCACCATTAGCTGATGGTTTTCCACCATGCTCGTCTGACAGACCGGCATACACACGGGCTGAATGTCGGATGTTTCATTTTTTAAGCGGTCAATGTCTACCGACATTCGGCCCATGTATACATATGTAACGTTACTCCAAGGGCAAATTCACAGCATAGAATCACAATGCAGATGCATTCCAGATGCTTTTCTGCATGCACTTTTTTTACGTATTTTTTTTATGCATTCCAGTGCGTTTTCATGTATTTTTGGTGCATTTTTTATGCAGTCCAGTGTCTTTTTTCTTAACTTGAATAAGGACATTTGTGTTCCAGTGCATTTGTGGTGCATTTAGGTGCGTTCCAGTGCATTCCAGTGTGTTTTTGATGCATTTTACGGCATTCCGGTACAGTCCAGTGTAGAAAAAATGCAGCCTGTTCTATTTTTTTTCTGGAACTGGAACGTACTGGAACTGCAAGCACTGGTGTGAACTATGCCACTGAAAACCATATAACCTACTTTCCATGTATTTTTGATGTAAAAAAAAAAAAAAAAAAAACACTGGACTGCATGGACTTAGAGAGTTTCCTTGTGTGATGCACTGTACTAAATACAATATAATAGAATATTTCTAAACTGTCCTTGGGAGTCCCCTAGTTGCTTATTAAAAGTTTTTGCTTGTTTAAGAAAATGTATTAGTGCAGACATTATGGTATTTGTGATATTATATTAACTATCACTATCGTGTGCCAAAATGGATGATTAGGCATACTGCCATTTCAGTGTATCCACCAAGATTAATTAATAGACAGTGAAAACATTTCAAAGTCTCCGGGACAAATGTTTGTCCTTCTGGTCCTGTTGCAGGTTCAGAATTGAAGAAGCTTCTGTGCTTTGTATTTTTCCCTTGAGAAGTTTGAGTGGCAGGCTGGAGGATAATCCCATTCACATTTAATGTACAGTAACAGGATTGTGTGAAATTCACTTTAGAGACTGTCATCCAGAGCTGGGAACAGAGATAAAGAGAGCTGGGTATCAAACTCCTGGAAAGAGCATCAAGATTCACATTTTGTATCCTTGTGACAGCATCAGATGTTAGAAATCTGTTAATCATGTCTTTTTCTACATCCTGCACTACACAGCCCATAAAACTGCAAAAATATTATGCTACGGATTCAACCTTTCTAGATGTAAAACATTGCTTCCTCTGTTCTAATACATACTGTAGCTATGTCATGGTTACAAATAAATTAAAATAAGCTATTTTTCTAAAATGAATTGATTATACAAAGTATTCTCATGTGAAGATTTCCCAGTAATTTACTGCTAAGGTGACATTGATAATATATGCATACAAAGGGGCTTTTGTACACATTTATACAATTATAAGCGCTCTATTTGTGAACATTGTTTTACTTTTAAGAAACGACAACGTAGGTTTACTAAACCTAAGTGAAAGAACTTTAAGAACTTTTTTGAACATCAAATACAAAAAAACGTGCATGCAATTATTAGTCCACATCCCATGCTGATTAGTACTTGGCCTTTAATCCCTTTAGTACTAGACAGTAATGCCCGATTTTTCAGATTTTAGTGCGTGATATGCTGACTGACAATTACTCCATTATGCAACACTGTACCCAAGTGTATTTTATAATATTTTTGAGACATATAGAGATTTCTTACGGTGTATATTAACTGTTGGGTTCATTTATTATTCTGAAAGTAAGGGAAACTTTTTTATTTTTTTGCAGATTGTCACACACTATCAGATTTTCTGCAGATTTTTGTCTTCAGATTTACCAAAACCATGTAGTGCAAGGGCCTGCCTGATTGCATGCAAATTAAAACTCCTAAGGTTTGACCTTATATTATATGGTTTTGGTAAATCTGAAGTAAAAAAAAGATCAGCAGTAAGTCTGATAGTGTGTGACAATCTGGAAAAAAAAAATGTTTCCCTTACTTTGTGTTATTAAACATAGCAGAAACAGTTCAAACACCCCCAAAATGACCACTTTTTGGAAATCAGACACCTTCAGGTGATCTAATTTTGTTTTGCCACAATCTTTTGGAAAAAATAAATAAATGCTGGTGTTGAGGGGTTAAACATGAATATTGGAACACTATATACTGTATATTATTGTACAGTCATACAATGAGGAGAGAGCAAATAAAAGGGTTAATGTACGGATCTCATGTAATGGGAGGATTTGGATAAAGGGCTTAAAATGTAAGTAAATTCCCCCTATAGTTTTCAGCCAAGGAAGCCGCCAAGGAGTTAAAATATGGTCACAGGGATGAAGCTGACATACATGGGGAGGTGAAAACATTAAAACCTGTTTATTGAAGTGGCTGCTGATGTGGAATTAACAAGTGAAAGGTGCACAACATTTTTTTTTTGGGGGGGGGGGGGGCGCAAACAAACATCAATTGCAGCCTCACTGTGCCCATTAAACACAGCCACTGTGCCATCAAATGCACCAACTGTGCCATCAAACGCCACCACTCTGCCTATCAAATGCTCCTGCTATGCCATCAAATGCTGCCACTGTGCCCATCAAATGTTCCCATTGTGCCATCAAATGCTGCCACTGTGCCATCAAATGTTGTCATTGTGCCCATCAAATGCTGCCACTGTGCCCACCAAATGCTCCCACTGTGCCCACCAAATCCTGCCACTGTGCCTATCAAATGCTCCCACTGTGCCCATCGAATGCTGCCATTGGGCCTGATAGGCATCCAATCACAGCGCTTGTTATATCAGCCAATCAGGTGATGGTTAACATACCTTAGCACTTGATTGGCAGAGAGGCAGTTCAGTGTTAGGAAAGCAAATATTAATTCACTTTTCTAACATAGCTGGGTGAACTGCTTACCTTTTTTATGCCTATTAGAGCCCATGGCTCTAATCAGAGGCTTCAAAAACACCCTCGGACACTGTAATTCAGGCGCCCAGCCCCCGAAAACTGTCCGGGCATTCAATGCATGAATCTATTTATTGGTGATAGAGGGGGTGGCTGGAGAGAGAGGGTGGTGCCCATGCGCCCTTATGGACGCACCGCAATTATATTTACATTATGTTTCTGGGGGGATTTCTGTACACTTTATGTGTAAAGAATTCCTCCAGGTAGCCATATTACATAGCATTTTACAGAAAATTTGTGCTGCAGATTGCAAAGGAAAGGTATAATAACGTTCAACTACAATATGACTTGTGTCACACTTGTATAAGCTATATTATTATTTTTTATTTGCTAATTTTTTTTTCCCCATGAAAGTGGAGTTACACTTTAAAGGAATTCATTAGAATTCCCCAGGTCACTGGAACTAGTGTTCCTACTGGAAGATTCCCCTCTATTTCTGTTCTGTGGACAACCCAGAATTTGTGATTTTCTTTTACTTTCACTTTTGATGATAATAATGCCACCCATCAATGCCCATCAGTGCCGCCCATCAGTGTCCATCAGTTTTGCCTATCTGTGCTGCCTATCAGTGCCCACCAATGCCATCCATCAGTGCCACCAATCAGTGCTCATCAGTGCCTCCTAATCAGTGCCCCTAAGTGCCACCTCATTAGTCCCCCTAAGTGCAACCTTATCAGTGCCCATCAGTGCAGCCTATCAATGCCCATCAGTGCTGCCTCATCAGAGCTCATCAGTGAAGGAAAAAAAAAATGTATTTACAAAATTTACTGACAGAAACTATGAAAAACTTTTTTTTCAGTCTTTTTTTCTTTTTTTTAGGAAAAAAAAAACCCAGAGGTGATTAAATACCACCAAAAGAAAGCTCTATTTGTGTGAAGAAAATGATAAAAAAATTCACATTGTTACAGTGTAGCATGACCACGTAATTGTCATTTAATGAGTGACAGTGCTGGAAGCTGTAAAATGGCCCGGGCAGGAAGTGTAAATGTCCTGTATTGAGGTGGTTAACTGGCTTGCTGATTAACCACCCATCTTCATCCAGAGGGACAAATCCCTTTTCCTCAGCTTCACTTCATGGTCCTTGCACAAACTCACCCAACTGGCCAGTGTGAACTTTCAGGATGCCAAGATGGACCTTGGACTCCCACAGAATTGACTGCCGGTAGGTGAACACTATCTGGGCCACTGTACTTTCCAGGTAACTGTGTTTTAACTAACTAGCAGGGCCCTTTGATTCCTCCTATGTTAAATTGTATTGTAATTGTACTGTCTGCCCTTATGTTGTAAAGCACTGTGCAAACTGTTAATGCTATTTAAAACGGGAGTCCGTCGGGAGTTCCGCCGTTTTTTTTTTTTTTTAAAAGCCAGCAGCTACAAATACTGCAGCTGCTGACTTTTAAAATAATGACACTTACCCGCCCAGCGCGCCCGCAATGTCGGCACCCGAAGCCGATCTCTCGATTGTCTCTCGGGTGCTGCCGCCGCCATCTTGGGTATGGGAATCAGGAAGTGGAGCCTTTCGGCTTCATTTCCCGGTTCCCTACTGCGCATGCGCGAGTCGTGCTGCGCAATAAGGATGGTCCCCGCTGTCTCTGGGATCCGTGTGTTTCCCAGCAGGCAGCGGGGGACCTTCGGAAAGGGGCTTCGATTCTGCGGAAAGGGGCGTACCTTCTGCAGAATCTACGCCGGAAGTGGGTGCAGATACCTGTACTGTACAGGTACCTGCACCCCCCTCCCCCCTGAAAGGTGCCAATTGTGGCGCCGGAGGGGGGGAGGATTCCAATGAGAGGAAGGTCCACTTTAGGGTAGACCTACGCTTTAAATCCTGTATAATAATAATAATAATAACTGGCTTAGGTTCACTGCACGTACACGCTCACCCAATTGACCGATGTGAACTCTCAAGTTTCCAAGATGGTCCTTGAACTCCAACAGAATCTACTGCTGGTACATGAGCACTGTAGACATGTCACTGGAGAAGTGATCGAGGGGGTGTACATCTCACCTAGGTTGCTACACAGTGTGAGATGGTAAATCCAGGATGGATCAGTTTCTCAGCAGCGATATGCTGCTGAGTTGTTATTTAATTTTGCCGGGCCTGGGTTTATATGGAATGGCAGGTAGGTTTGGTAGAGGGACCTGTCATTCCACATCCCCCGATCCAGTTCTGGGTTTGGGATCAGGTGAGCTTTGATCCTAATTAGCCTGGGAAGCTAAAGGCACTGCAGGGTCTGCAGGTGGCTGCTCTCAGCCAGGGAATGAACAATCTGTGTGTTGAAGGAAGCTGCAAGCACAGCCACTGCTGGAGCTAAAACTCACCCTGCGATATCCAGGCGAAAGACGCTGTGTTTGTAAGTGTCAGATAGGTGAGCAGAACCTGTTAGTAAGCGCCCAGCCGGGCTAGGACTTTTATTTTTGTTGTACTTAGAAAGCACGGTGTTGCTGTATATTTTGTTTGCTGGACTGTTTGTACCACGAATAAACGCCAAGATCTGCTTTATAAATTCCAAGTCTGCTGTGAACTGTGTCCAAACACACCCTACCCCGGGAAGATCCCTTACAATTGGTGGAGAATGCGGGCAACGCGGTTGCTAGGGGCAACGGTGTGGACAGACTTGGCTACAGCTGCTGATGTCCTGGGTGAAAGCTGCAACTACACTCCAAGAACAGTCCAGCAACATGGAGGAGATGCTGAAGCAGTTTATGCAAGTGAGTTTGCAACAACAGCAACGACATGAACAGTCCATGGCTGCACAACAGCAGATGCATAAGGAAGAGTTGCAAGCTTTGCGCCAAAGCCAACAACAACTTATCGAGCACCTGATAGTAAATCGAGAGGCGCCTGTGGTTGCTAATCCACCCACAATGGAGGGAGCCGCTCCAGAGATTTTTTTTGGGAGAAGGACTGTGCAGAAAGCGCTGCAAAAGATGACTGCTGAGGACGATGTTGAAGCCTATCTAACAGTATTTGAGCGCGTGGCTGAGCGAGAGAAGTTACCAGCCGCTGAGTGGGCAGAGGTAATTGCGCCCTATTTAACAGGTGAACCTCAAAAAGCCTACTATGACCTCAGTGAGCAAGAGGTTAAGGACTATACTCGGCTAAAAGAGGAGATACTTGCCCGACTAGGAGTTACTACTGCAGTCCGTGCCCGGAGGGTACGCAACTGGAGCTACAGTCTGGACAAATCAGCGAGGTCCCAGATGTATGACCTAATCCATTTGGCAAGAAAGTGGTTGGAGCCAGACACTTCTACTCCTGCACAAATCCTAGAGAAGGTCGTGATGGATCGCTACCTCCGAGCGCTTCCTACTGACTTGCAACGCTGGGTGGGACAAGGTGATCCTAAGAATGCAAACGAACTTGTCAACCTTGTGGAGAGGTTCCAGGCGACTGAGGACTACCTCCGTGATGTTCCTGCAGCATCTTCACCTCCCCGGAGCGCCAGATCTGTGCCGTCAGCTGGTAAGAGACTTCCATCTATTGGGGGAGTGTGGAGGGGTGCTGATGGGGGGAAAAGGGCTCAAGTGGTGTCTCAGGGACAAAAGACTGGTGATGGTCCAGGGTGGCTAAGGGGCTCTGAAAAGGACTCCTTGCCAAAGAGACCAGGCCCTATCCAGTGTTGGAGATGCCATGAGGCGGGACACGTGTCGGCCCATTGCCCTCTTACCTCTGAACCCATGGAATGTGACGCTAGCCGGCGTCAGTCGCTATTTGCGGAACCATCTTGTGCTGCAGTTCCTGGACTAGAGACTGAACCGCAAATCTGCAACATCACAATCAATGACTTTCCTGTTAAAGCGTTAATGGACTCAGGAAGCCTTGTAACCTTGGTGCATGCTAGCCTGGTGACTGGGGACTTAGAGTCTAAAAAGCATATGAGCGTTGTGTGTATACATGGTGATACAAAAGTGTACCCTATAGTGCTGGCTAAAGTCGGGACTGAACAAGGCACAGTACAATATGAAGTGGGTGTGGTTAAAAACCTCATGCATAATGTAATATTGGGGCGCGATTTTCCTTTATTCTGGGCTCTCTGGGAAAAAAGAAAAATCCCCAAAAGGAGTGAGGATATCTCTAAGGTGGTTGCTTTGTCCACTGTGAATGATAAAAGTGTACAGGATGAAAATGATTGTTTTCCTTTGCAGGTCCTGGCTGGGGAGGAGGAGGCTCCTCCCACTGAGCAAAATATACTAGACTTAGAGGTGTCTAGCGATAATTTTGGGGCTGCACAATTACAGGACCCCACTCTCAAAAACGCGAGAGAGCAGGTTGCTGTTATGAACGGGGTACCTCAGGAACCAGATGCTGAAAAAAGATTTCCACATTTTTCGGTGACTAATGATCTTTTCTATAGAGTCAATAAGGTTAAGGATGAGATTGTGGAACAGCTTCTGGTACCTAAGCCGTACCGGCGTCAGGTGCTTGACATGGCACATAACCATGTTCTTGGGGGTCACTTGGGGACTGACAAAACGCGAGAGAGGGTTCTCCAGAGGTTTTTTTGGCCGGCCATATATGATGACATTAAAAAATACTGTGAGTCGTGCCCCACATGTCAGGTTAGTGCCCCAGTGTCACATTTTCGCAGTCCTTTGGTTTCGCTCCCTATTATAGAGGTGCCTTTTGAGCGTATTGCCATGGATGTAGTGGGTCCCATTGTAAAGTCAGCTAGAGGACACCAGTATATTTTGGTAGTCCTAGATTATGCGACCCGCTATCCTGAGGCTGTACCCTTAAGAAACACTGCATCTAAAACAATTGCACGTGAGTTGTTTTATATGTTCTCTAGGACTGGGATCCCCAAAGAAATCCTAACTGACCAAGGTACGCCATTTATGTCAAAAGTAATGAAGGAGTTATGCAAACTATTTAAAATCTCACACATCCGTACCTCTGTATACCACCCCCAGACGGACGGATTGGTGGAGAGATTTAATAAAACTTTGAAACATATGTTGAAGAAAGTGGTGGCAAAAGATGGTCGTGACTGGGATCATTTATTACCCTACCTCATGTTTGCTATTAGGGAGGTGCCCCAAGCGTCCACAGGGTTCTCACCATTCGAGTTGGTCTATGGTCATCACCCTAGGGGTCTACTGGACATTGCAAAAGAGACATGGGAGAATGAGTCCACCCCATACAAGAGTGTTATTGAGCATGTAGCACAAATGCAGGACCGTATAGCTACTGTAATGCCCCTGGTAAGGGAACACCTCCAGAGGGCTCAAGAGGCCCAAAGTAGAATTTACAACCGGTCCGCAAGAATCAGGACATTCAACCCAGGCGATAGGGTCCTTATACTAGTC
Source organism: Lithobates pipiens (assembly GCF_037356315.1). Lineage (NCBI taxonomy): Eukaryota > Metazoa > Chordata > Amphibia > Anura > Ranidae > Lithobates > Lithobates pipiens. Next base: position 324,489,709 of record NW_027507764.1, read on the forward strand.
CCCACTGTTGAGAGTAAATTCTTGGCGAAGTGGCAAGGTCCCTATGAAGTTGTTGAAAAGATCAGTGAGGTGAACTACAAGGTGCACCAACCAGGTAGAAGGAAGCCTTTCCAAGTTTATCACATAAACTTGATCAAGCCCTGGAAAGACAGGGAATCCTTGGTGGCGACAAATACTGTTAATAATTTGTCACCACCAATCCCTCCAGTCAAGGTAGGTGATACTCTATCAGTGTCACAGAAACAGGAGGCTCAGGAATTTTTACAGAAAAACAAAAACAAGTTCTCTGACCTCCCAGGGCGTACACACCTCATCCATCATCACATTGAAACTGAGCCTAGAAGCAGAGTAAACCTTAAGCCCTATAGGATACCCGAGGCACGTAGGGAAGCCGTATCTGCCGAGGTAAAACGTATGCTTGCTCTGGGGGTAATTGAGGTGTCACAGAGTGAATGGTCCAGCCCAATTGTGCTAATCCCAAAGCCCAATGGAACTTGGAGGTTCTGTAACGATTTCAGAAAGTTGAATGAGATCTCCAAGTTCGATGCGTATCCTATGCCCAGGGTAGATGAGTTGATTGAGAAGTTGGGTAACGCCAGGTACATAACCACCCTCGATCTCACAAAGGGCTACTGGCAGATTCCACTTTCTGGTGAGGCTAAAGAGAAAACTGCATTCTCCACCCCTGATGGGCTATTCCAGTATGTAGTGATGCCATTCGGGTTACATGGAGCGCCTGCAACTTTCCAGAGGTTGATGGACTTGATTCTGCGACCACATCGTGATTACTCAGCTGCCTACCTCGATGATGTGGTCATTTTTAGCCCTGATTGGGAAAGTCACCTCTGTAAGGTACAGGCCGTGTTGGATGCCATAAGTGATGCGGGGTTGACCATAAATGCCGAGAAGTGTGCTCTAGCCCTAGAAGAGGCCAAATATCTAGGCTACATTATTGGGAGAGGGTTGATTAAGCCACAGCTAAATAAAATTGAGGCAATACAGAATTGGCCTAGACCCCTGACAAGGAAACAGGTTAGAGCTTTCCTGGGTATTACGGGGTATTACCGTAGATTTGTGCCGAACTTTGCCTCAGTTGCTGCTCCACTAACTGACTTGACAAAGGGCGGAAAGACAGCAATGGTCACGTGGACCCCAGAGGCCGAGAAGGCTTTCCAAAGCCTTAAGTCTGCCTTGTGCCAACCACCTGTCTTAGTTACCCCCGATTTCAAACGAGAATTTCTGGTCCAGACAGATGCCTCTAACACAGGCTTAGGTGCAGTACTCTCACAAGTAGTGAATGGTGAGGAGCATCCGGTGACGTACTTGAGTAGAAAACTAACCCCGGCCGAGAAAAATTATGCCATTGTGGAGCGAGAGTGTTTGGCAGTAAAGTGGGCCCTAGAATCGTTAAAGTATTACTTGCTAGGCAGGAAATTCAAGTTGGTGACAGACCATGCCCCCCTAACATGGATGAAGTTAAACAAGGAGAGAAATGCAAGAGTGACTAGATGGTTTCTCTCCCTACAAAACTTTAATTTCACTGTGGAACACAGGCCAGGGAAATTACAGGCAAATGCTGACGCATTGTCAAGGGTAAGTTGTCTGTGGGGACAAAAGGCTCAGCCCTCCGGTCTGAAAAAGAGGGGGGGGATATGTAGACATGTCACTGGAGAAGTGATCGAGGGGGTGTACATCTCACCTAGGTTGCTACACAGTGTGAGATGGTAAATCCAGGATGGATCAGTTTCTCAGCAGCGATATGCTGCTGAGTTGTTATTTAATTTTGCCGGGCCTGGGTTTATATGGAATGGCAGGTAGGTTTGGTAGAGGGACCTGTCATTCCACATCCCCCGATCCAGTTCTGGGTTTGGGATCAGGTGAGCTTTGATCCTAATTAGCCTGGGAAGCTAAAGGCACTGCAGGGTCTGCAGGTGGCTGCTCTCAGCCAGGGAATGAACAATCTGTGTGTTGAAGGAAGCTGCAAGCACAGCCACTGCTGGAGCTAAAACTCACCCTGCGATATCCAGGCGAAAGACGCTGTGTTTGTAAGTGTCAGATAGGTGAGCAGAACCTGTTAGTAAGCGCCCAGCCGGGCTAGGACTTTTATTTTTGTTGTACTTAGAAAGCACGGTGTTGCTGTATATTTTGTTTGCTGGACTGTTTGTACCACGAATAAACGCCAAGATCTGCTTTATAAATTCCAAGTCTGCTGTGAACTGTGTCCAAACACACCCTACCCCGGGAAGATCCCTTACAGCACCCATTATGTGCTGCTGTGCTTTTCAGGTAAATATATTTCAACTGGATTGCTAATTTATTACCCATTACCCATTTATTACCCATCTTTTTCTGAACTTTGCAGCACTCTTCCTGTGAAGAGTACTAAGACTATTGCATGTATCCCACAGATGAGATATGTAAGTGCCCATAATGTTTAATAATATACGTGTAAATTCTCTTCATGTTTAGTTTGGACCTGCACAATAGCTGTTTCTAGCATGTTTTTCTCTCTTCATGGGATGCATTACTCTGAATTGTGGAAACTTTGTAACAAATTCTGCACTTTGTCATCTCTTTGCACACTAGACTGTTCCTGTTTAAAAAAAAAAATTGCTTACCTCCACCAGGGCACTTTAATCAGAATGTTCAAGCCAAGTTAAATTCACTTTGAACTGTCATTATCCCATCTTACAAATGTAATGTTGAAAAGAACAAAGAAACGGAAATGTGTGTTAAAGTAAATTAATCAATTCTTACTGACTTTATTTGCAAAGGCAGAAAAGAAACTGAGGCTTTTTTTTCATTTGTGTCAGGTATCATTCACAGTTGCTAGTGGTGGTAGGACATTTGTCACAGAACACATAGCATCCAAAAGACACAAACGTGCAATGCATAGAAAAAGTATCAGCCAGAAAATGAATTCAGTTTTAAAAAAAACTTTGAACCAAATAAAAATATTTTATTTTAGCTTTGCTGAAGGTACATTTACATTTCCTACTGTAAACAGCATAGTTTAAATTCCATGGACTGTATTTTTTATTAGCGGGAGGCCCTTCTTAAAATGGCAGTGAGCGCTTTCATGCTCCCAGTCCCAGGACGGATCACGTGTGTGCCGTGATGGTAATGTAGGGATTTTTACATACATAGCAGCTATTTGTTCGTCTGCTAGGTCTGCTCCAGTTTCTGGCCATGGTGGCTGGGACGCATCTGCATTCCAGTACGCCGCTTCTCATCCTATCTGCGAAGCCTCGATGGAGATCAAGGCTTGGTTCACGTGTGCGCAGTCATGGAAAGATGGCGGCAGTCACGCATGCTTGGAAGCACCATAGAGCAGCGTCGGTCTCAGAACAGGTGCACTGTAGACACAATGACATAATTAACAGGCGGCAGATTCAAATAGCTGTCAGAAACAGCTATTCCTTGGGTTGTTTTGCAGGCTCAGGCAGCTACTTTTTTTTCTTTCTGCTTCTCAAACCTGCTTGCTCATTGCCTTGATTGGATTGTTTTCAACTTTTTTTATTCTGATGCTATGGATGTGTCACCGCCCCCGAGTGGCCAACCCTTATGCCACAGGTAGGATGTAATTCTTTACTTCTGCCTGTTTGGGTTAGTATTCAGGAGCAGGTTAACCCTTTTCTTTCCCTCAGCCCTTCTAGGTGTGAACCTCAAGTTTCGGCATGCAAAGATAATGAAAAGTCTAGGTCATAACGCCATCATTAAACGTCAAGTTCTAGACACCCTAGATTGTCCTCCAGACACCACAGAGATGGGTAAAAATCTGGGTCTGGACAACATTCTTACCGCCATACCGGCCGCTCTGAGAAAAAAGTTTGCTGGGGATGTAGAGCTCAGGTCCCAGAGGGTAAATCCCTCTGCGAGTTATGCTATTCTAGAGCTGTAAAGGAAAGAGGAGCTGGAGACCAGCAAGTGGAAGCCCTGGTCAGAAAGGTGATTCAGGAATCTCTCATCAGAACGGATTCCGACCGTACAACCAACCCTCCTTCTGTTCCAACTCTAGTCCCTGACGGTGTCGACCCTGAGATTCCGGGTCCCTCTTGATGTAGTTTCTCTTTAAGTGGGTCCTTGGACAGCAAGGCAGGAGTGTATGAACCTGGCGCAGGTTTTGATTTTTCTCTGGTTCCACAATTGGTCAGAGAGGTTAAAGATGCATTGAGATGGGAAGAACCAGCAGAAGCACCCTCTAAACAGAGAAAATACTTCAAGCATCTCAAGAAAGAATGCCCAAACTTCCCCTTCTTGGGTGAACTTCGCAAAATTATTTCAGATGAATGGGATAAGGTCGAAAGAAAAAACTTGCTAATTTCCAAAATAGCAAAGATATACCCATTCAAGCATGATGAGGTAAAGCATCTGGAATCACCTCCCCTCATTGATGCAGCCCTAATGAGGTTGGTGAGACATGTCACACTCCCTCTAGAAGACACCGTTTCTTTCAAGGATGATTTGGAGAGGAAGATCGATACTGATCGCAAGCGTATCTATATCACGGCGGGTATGGCTTGTAAACCAGCCCTGGCTCTTGCAGCGCAGTCTAAAGCTATTGAGTGCAACTTTAGGAAGCTTTCTGAAGAGTTGGTCAAGAACTCACCAGTACACGAGCTGAATGTGGCGTCAGTCTTCCTGGGGGAAGCATCCCTTGATATAATTTTCCTAGTGGCACATGTCATGCTTTCTTCAGTCACAGCTACATGCACCTTGTGGCTACGCCCGTGGGTTGCGGATCCTGTCTCTAAACAGGCATGGTGTAGAATTCTCTTTGAGGGCTCCTCCCTCTTTCGGAATAAGTTTGACTCAGCCATTACCCATGTTACCGGTGGTAAATCAGGGTTCTTACCCCAGGACCGCCACCTCTTGCATCAGAGAAGAGCTCAACCCAGACAAGATCCGAAGCGTGCTAGGGATGCTATAGGCCTGGCTGCGAGTTTATAAAGAACTGGAAGAGAAATCAACCTTTCCGGCTAGAAATATTCAAAGACAGCCTCTTCTGGAGGATAGGAAGCTTCCAAGTCCTTTTGATATAGGGCCTGTCCAGACGGAGCAAGTTGGGTCTCGTTTACTGCTTTTTCAGGACATTTGGGCAGCCTCGATCAGGGAAAACTGGACTGTCAAACAGTCTCTTCAGGTCATTATTGGGTATTCAGCAGTCCACCCACACACCGGTTTATTCCCACAGTCCTACCGCACTTGGAAGAGAAGAAGCCAGTTCTTCTATCATATACAGATTCCTTGATGACTCAAGGTGCTGCAGTTCGGGTACCAACCGAGGAAAGATTTCATGGAGTTTACTCCCCCCTGTTCATGGTCCTCAAAAAGAATGGCTCCTGGAGGCCAGTCATAGATTGACTCACCTGAACTCCTTCATCAAAAAGGAAAAATTCAAGATGGAAACACTGCTAACAATATGTCAGGCAATACAACCAGGAGACTGGCTTGTTTCCATAGACCTGAAAGATGCTTATTTTCATGTTTCGATTGCAAGGGAATTTCAAAAGTATCTTCGATTTGCAGTGGACCGAGTACATCTTCAATTTACATGTCTCCCGTTGGGGCTTACAACATCGATTTGGGTGTTTTTGAAGTTCTTACTGGCTGTCGTAGATTTAATCAGGATCAGAGGTATCCCGTTACACCACTATCTACTCTTACTTTCTCAGGACATGGAAAAGCTGTTGATACATCAAGCTCAGGTCATCTCTACCCTGACAGAGTTTGGTTGGCTGTTATAAAAGGAGAAAAGCCATCTAGAGCCTCTAATATTCTGCGGAGCCCAATTCAACATGGTAAAGAGCACCATCTCCTTGCCTCTAGAGAAAATTCCAGTGATCTGCGACAGAATTAATCTCGCAATGTCATCATCTCTTCTCAGAGCTTCACACTATCTCAAGATAATCGGCGCCATGGTAGCCACAACCCCCATGGTGAAATGGGCACAATGGAAGATGCGGCCCTTTCAGAGGGGTTCTCTCCAACAGTGGCATCCGGGGTCTCAAGACCATCTTGTTCGAATAACCCCTTCCATGCGGGAGAGCCTCCCCTGGTGGCTGCAGCAGAAAAATCTCCTCGTTTGCCATTCAGTAGCACCTGTCTACTGGATCACGGTGACAACGGATGCCAGCAACAGAGGTTGGGGCACTCTCTGTCTGATGGAGGTAGCCCAAGGCAAATGGGATTTCCAAATCCTGAGGTGTAGTCTCGAAAGTTCTGGAGCTCTGAGCTGCCTTCCATGCTCTACAAGCTTTTCTCTACTTGACATCGGGAGCCTCAGTTCTCCTAAGGCTATAAAATATGACTGCAGTGACATATATCAAGAGACAGGGAGCACTCGCAGTCACTCCTTATTGAAAAAAGTAAGTCTAATCATGTCCTGAGCCCAGGCAAATCTGACATCTGTTTACCTTCCCGGAATTCAAAATGTCCAGGTAGACTTCCTTTCAAGGGTGTCCCTGGACAACAACAAATGGTCTCTCCACACTGAGGTTTTCAACTGTCTTCTGCCTCTGGGAATGATGCCAGAGGTAGACCTGTTTGCATCCCCTTGCAACTTCAAACTGAAGAAATATTACACGAGATGTCGTTGCCCCAGGCCTTCGGAGTGGATGCCCTGACGGACCAGTGGAGATTCCACAGGGCTTATGCCTTTCCCCCAGTTCCGGTCATTCTCCAATTTCATCGAGTCTCAGGTGGAAAGAAGCCAAAGTAGTGGCAATCATTCCATTTGGCCCAACAGACCATGGTTTCCTCTCCTGATGCAGCTCAGTTACAGGGATCCAGTTCCTCTCCCTTCCAGACCAGATCTCCTGTTGCAGGAAACGTCTCTTCACCCATGCCCATCCCATCTTCACCTTATGGTTTGGTGGTTGAGAGGGGAAGGCTGGAAGCACTAGGATGTCCAAGTATACCCATTGCTACACTGCTGAATGCCAGAAGAGCACACCAACAGAGTTTACCAAATAATTTGGTAAAAGTTTGCAGATTACGTTTCCACCACTGATGGTTCCTGTAATGATCCAAAGATACAGGATATTCTGGGCTTTCTACAAACAGGCCTGGATCTGTCCTTATCAGTTAGTTCTTTACAGGTTCAGGTTTCTGCAATCTTTGCCTTCACAGGTGTATACTGGGCTAGACACCCTCTTACTAGACAGTTTTTCAGAGGAGCAATAAGGCTCAGATCTCAAAGAAAAACAAGATTTTCCAAGTGGGATCTTCTTTTTGTCCTTGATTTCTTCTGTTCCTGGTAGCCATAACATTGGCTAAAAGGTTCTCCAAGATTGGTTCTCTAGGATTCAAGGAGCCATTCCTTACTTTCTTCCCTGATCGGGTAGTCTTGATTCCTATGCTAGGATCAAATCCTAAAGTAACATCCGTATTCCACAAGAATCAAGAGATTGTTCTTCCAACTTTCCAGACAACTGAAAACTCTAGTATTCATCCTTTAGATGTTGGAGAAGTTCTAAAGCAATATTTAGAAGCTACAACTTCTTTTCGGCAGTCTGACCATTGTTCATTTACTATCATGAAAAAAACAAAGTATTGCGTGCTTCTTCCAGAACCATCACAATCTGAATTGTTCAGGCCATCCAAGGGGCTTATAAGGCTAAGGGTCTGGCTCCTCCAGAGGCAGTGACCGCTCATTCTACCAGGAGTATTTCTACATCGTGGGCAGCCTCTCCTCATGTATCCCCGGCAGTAATCTGTAAAGTGGCCTCATGGTCGTCAATTAACACATTTGTGACACACTATTGCGTGGAACCAGCTTCTTTGTCTTCAGTTAATTTTGGTTTGCATGTCTTATCTATTGACGGTGCCAATTAAACATTTTTCTTTAAATCAGCAATTTTCCCACCTGGGTGTGTATGGCTAATTATTTCCCATATGTAGGCTGCCATGGAGTCTGTCAGGAAAACTAAATTTTTTTATAAAATACTTACCGTAATTTTCCTTTCCTGATGCACTCCATGGCAGCAGGCGTTTCCTTCCATTTTGCTGGAGTAGGCTATGTTACAGAACACAGTCTCTGACTAGAAGAGAAGATTTATGGAAGTTGGGTCCTATGAGGTATGAGAGGCGGGATTAATCCATACATAGGCTGGCATGGAGTCCATCAGGAAAGGAAAATCACGGTAAGTGGTATCAATTTTCAGTTTTTGAAAGTTCTTGCATGATGGGCAATGAATGAGCTACAGGCAGATATTGCTAAAACTTCCTTTGTGACTTTTATAATAGGTGAATCCAACTATAGACATCAAAATTTTTTCCTGTTCTTGCCAGACATGCAGTTGTAGGTTGGGTTCACACTTATATAAATTGGATGTAGGTTTCCCCATATTCAATTTGCATGACACGAGATTATAACCAGCTCTCAATGGAACCAGCTCACACATCTCTGGAGTGGCTGCAGAGCGAATTGTACAGGAGTCCTGTGCCTCTTTGGCTCTGTTTCAGGTCCAAATTCAGCCAAAAATTCAGGCCTGATTCATCCCTAAAATGGAGAACAGGGACGCACCAGACCCCTGCTGTGAGCTGCATCTGGCATAAGTATAAACCCAGCCTCAAGTAGCAAGAGTAGCTGATGTAAGGTTTTCATAGAAATCAAGCTAGTTGATTTTTTGGGGGAATTGATGGTGAACCCTCAGATAATTTTAGAATCTCAAACAGTTAAATTTATAGGAGATTTGAAATAAGACAGAAAAGTAGTTGGCTTTCAGCTGATAACACAAATACTAATTGTGGCGGCTTGGAATGAAAAGGTACCAAAAAAGTTATCTCTAAAGTATGTGCACAAATGGCTGTTGGCATGATTTCTAAATAGTAACAAATGTGTTTGGATATTTCACACATAATTGAATGACTTCAAGAGTTTTGTGACTTTGTAGGACAGCAATAGAGAGAGGTGTTGAGCTTCATCAATGTAAGGAGGCTGTGTCTATTGGCAGCACTGAAAAGCATTATCGAGCTGTATTCAGCATTAAAGTCCTTCTTTCTGAAGAAAAATGTTCTTCTTATCTTGCTTCAGTTGCACTTTGCACATTCCACTCTTCCTTTGTTTCATGATACAATAAAAATAAAACAAACAAAGAACATGATAGCTATAGGGACCGCTATTGACCTAGTGAATTGTTCAAAAAATTGACAGCTAGGAAAGATGAAAATTTCACCCATTCAGCTAATAATGTGCTTCTACTTCTGGTGAAAGAAGAATTATGTACAAGAATGTTGTTTATGAGTGTTTCACTGTTATTTTAAAAATACTTGATGATACCTGCTATACCCTTTCAAGCAAACTTTGCAATAAAAAAAAGGATATTTAGTTCACACATTTTGCAATACATGCTTAAGCTGGCACCCTGCATCAAAGCAATCCCTCTTTGGCCAACCCTAATCTGCTTTGCCACTGAAAATGCTCCTGTGGACACAATGCTAACTTGGGGCAATAAGACACAAAATGGGAAGAGCTACAAGGTTTAGGTCTGGCCACTGACCTGCAATACAATAGAAACAAGATATATCTGTGCTCAGATCCCAATAGCTTGTACATGCATATAATCTACCAGGTGCTAAAGGGGTGTGACCACATATTAACACAAAAAATACTGGATGAACGCTCTGCACAGTGCTATAACCTTTAAGCCCAGGTTCACATTAAGGGTGGGTTTGAAATCGTGCGAGATCATGCACTGACGTCTATTCAATTCACTCCCAAACTTGCCAAAAGTAGCAAAGGAATTACTTAATTACTTTTGGGAATCAGTGCACTGCTGCACAGTTGGCGTTGCACCAGTTTGGACGGTGCCACTACCAGCAATAGCCGTCAATTTTACATGTGATTTGACATATCAAATCGCATGTCAGAATGGGCCGATGTGAACATGGGATCAAGCAAACTTTAACAAATGATAACAAAAGCGCAGAATCCAAAAAACATAAACAACTGCTTTATTTTCATTTTCGTTGTGACAAGAGTTTGATATAGATAGGAGATTCAACATGATGCTGACAATAACAATCTGTGTCTATCGAACCTGTTGTTGAATGTGCCTAACCTTAACTCTATTAGTCCAGGATTATTCTACATAGAGAGAAAAGATTCGACATAGAGAGAAAAGATTTGACATAGAGAGAAAAGATTCAACATAGATAGAAAAGATCGCTGCTGGAATTAGGTGGGGGAAGTAAAATAAAAATAATGATGATGATGAATGTTATTGGTTGATTGTAACCAAAGAGGAGGAGCAGTAAAAAAAATTGGAACTAAGTACACTCATACAGCCAACTTACTTTCACTTATGATTGCTAGCAGAGAGACACACACACACTGAATCATTTCAGAAGACAGTCAATCTTAAGCCGCGTACACACGGGCGGACTGTATGGCCAACTTAGTCCGTCGAAACACATTTCAGCGGACAGTCCGCTCGTGTGTGGGCTTCAGCGGACTTTTTCAGCGTGCAGTCTGGCGTACTAAGTATTTCGGAATTTCCGTAATACTCTCCGTCATACTTTGGTTTCAGCGGACAATCCGCTCGTGAGTAGGCTAGTTCGACGGACTAAGAATGGCGCATGCTCAGAAAGGATTTACACGGCGAAAGGTTGCATTGCTGTGTATTGGACTTCCTATTTCTAGTCCCGTCGTACGTGCTGTACACGTCATCGCGCAAGCTTTCGATGGACTGTTTGTGCATCCGTGTGTGGTCAAGTCCGTTCATTCGAAAGTATGACGGACTGTCCGTCGGATTGTATGACGGACTAAGTAGGCCATACAATCCGCCCGTGTGTACGCGGCTTTAGCTGGTCTGTTTGTCAGAGAACCTGAATTATTTAGCAATTAAGCATAAGCACAGCAGCAGAAACAATAGTGGAGCAAGCTACAGTTCAACTTTAACTTTTTCATAATAATCTGCTGCTATTGTGTTATTGTTGTGAACTTGATAGTGATAATAGTGTTGCTAGTGTTGTGATTTATTATTATAGATTCTATATTATAGATTGAGATTCTACATAGATTCTTTTTTTATTTTTATTTTTTTTCAATTTAAAAGAGTTTATTGAGTCAAGAAGCAGATACAATCACAAACCAAGATTACATCATCTCGCCATGTACAGTCATATAACAGTAGATAAACAGTGAATCTGAACATATCCTCCAGAGAAAAGAAAAAGTGAACTTGCACCAGTATAACATCTTTAGAGGGAAACAAGTGCAATGCATAGTTTATACATAGGCAGATTGAGAACATGTCTATTAATCAAGTTTACGCTAAGAGACCAGTAACCAAATATTAAAGGTCTTGACCATAAAATACAAAGAAGGGAGTAGAGAAGGAGAGAAGAGGGGAGTGATAAGAAAAAGAAAAAGGAGAAAAAAAGGAAGAGAGTGCAGGTGTGAGCTACGTTAGAGAAAAGTGAGAGAGGACCAAGCAGCCCCGGGGGGCAACCCCTCAGGCCACAGAGGGTATCTGTCAACACCACCCCCCCAAGCCCAAAAGGAGGGGGGTGGGAGTGAGAACCGGAGAACCACAATCCGTCCAGTGAAAAAGTATCATAATCAGCCCCCAGTGGATCTAGAAAAAGCGTCCGAATACTTAAAAAGTACCCATGGGGTCCATGTGGTGTGAAATCTGTCAGCTGTTTCATCTGCAATAGCGAGCGTCTCCTCCATCGAGTAAATGAAATTAACCGCGCTCAACCATTCTTTCACCGACGGTGTCAGTTGAGATTTCCAGTATTTGGGGATCAACGATTTCGCTGCCATCAAAAGGTGTTTGGTTAGGGATCTCTTATATCTTCCCATCGGGAAGTCAGAAATGTGAAGTAGACAACAGGCTGGTGAGAGAGTCATCTTAGTGTCTGTAATCTTCCTAATCAGTCCCAGAACTTGGTCCCAGAAGCTAGGTATCTTGGGGCAATCCCACCATATATGTAGCATATCGCCCTTAGCCTCGCCGCATCTCCAACACAGGTCTGAGGACAGCGGGTACCACCTCTTCACTTTGTCCGGAGTGGCGTACCAGTGTGAGAGGAGTTTATATGAATTCTCCTGCAATCTAGTGCTAATGGAGCACTTATGTGCTAGGGTACAAGCATTCTGCCATTGTATGTCCGTAAACCTGGTTTGGAGGGCCGATTCCCACTGAGCCCTAAATTTGGGTGTGTCCTGATCCCCGAGACCGTGTAAGAATGTATACAAAATGGACGTAGTTCTCGCCACTGGTTCGCCCTTACGACACAGGGATTCGAAGGTGGTGAAATCTCTCGTCACAGTGTTTTTCCGCTTAGGTGTCAGTATGTAGTGGCAAGCTTGTCTATAGCTCCAAAAAGGTAACGCTCTCAGGGAGACATCGTCTCGTAAATCACTGTACATGCGCGTCCGACCCGCCGAAACAAGATGAGAGATGAGAATAGGAGAGGAATCCACGCATAAAAAGGACCCAGACTCCAGGCCAGGGGGGAAGTCCGGGTTCTGTGTCAAGGGGGACATAAGCCCTGGAACAGACGCTATCTGGTGCGCTGCCACGAGTTTGTGGAAAATTTTTAAAGTGGTTTTAATTAAAGGGTGTTGTGTAAAGCCCGCTGGGCATTTGTTCCAAGGTATCCAGGGTGAAAATTTAAGAGGCGTTCGTGAGAAACTTTCTTCCAGGGGGACCCAGTCCTTACCATTGGCGTGACAGTGCCAGTCGATAATACGTGCGAGGTGCGTCGCCTGGTAGTAGCGTTTAAAGTCGGGGAACCCTAGGCCTCCTTCTGTTTTAGGACGCGTCAGGGTGCGCAAACAAATACGGGGTTTTTTGTCCGCCCAAATAAATTTCCGCAAAATAGAATTTAAACGCTTAAAAAAACTCGCTGGAAGCTCTACAGGCAGAGTGTGGAGCAAATATAAGACCCTGGGCAACGTCACCATTTTAATGATGGCTGCCCTGCCAAACCAGGAAAAATGTTTAAGTGACCATTTAGACAAGTCCATTTCCAGTCGTCGTAGTAAAGGTACAAAATTTTTGGTGTAAATGGACGGGAGCTGTGGAGTGAGCTGAATCCCCAAGTAAGTCAACGAATCCGCAACCCACCTGAAAGAGCTGTTCTGCTGAGCTAAACTGAGCGAAGCCGGGGGCAGTGAAATATTCATCGCCTCCGATTTAGTGTAATTGATTTTGAGGTTAGACAAAAAACCAAAGTCAGAAAAAGCCTTGAGTAGATTGGGGATCGAGGAATGGGGATGAACCAAAAAAAACAAAAAATCATCTGCATACGCAGCTACCTTGTAGGTCTTTGGGCCAACCCGGAAGCCTTCAATGGCAGGGGAGTTATTAATGGTACGAATAAATGGCTCCAAGGATAAAATAAATAATAGGGGGGATAAAGGGCAGCCTTGTCTCGCACCATTGTGAATAGATACCCGTTCTGACAAGGTGCCATTGATTTTGAGTTGGGCAGTAGGGTTCTGGTAGAGGGAGGAGATCCATGAGAACATATGGGGTCGCAGGCCAATGTGGCCGCAGGTTAGGAACAGGTAGTCCCACGCGACCCTGTCGAAGGCCTTCTCCGCGTCCGTTGACAGGAGAAGGCCCTCGACGTTTGTGGAGCGACACAGGTGTATTAAATTTAGAGCCTTGGTCACATTGTCTCTGGACTCCCTCCCCGGCATGAACCCCACCTGCTCAGCGCCTATCAAATGCGGTAAGAAAGACCGCAAACGATTCGCCACTATTTTCACCAAGATTTTAAGATCTAAATTTAGGAGGGAGATCGGGCGATAATTAGAGCAGACCGAGGGATCCTTCCCTGGTTTAGGCAGTAATGTTATATGCGCACCCAGAAAAGTTTCAGGTAGGTTGCGTGGTTCGCTGAGCGAATTAAAGACCTTCAGAAGAGGTTTCTCAAGAAGATTGAAAAAGACCTTGTAATAGTGGGCCGTGAACCCATCCGGGCCCGGGCTTTTGCCCGCTTTAAGGTTCTTAACCGCTGTCGAAAGCTCCTCGGGCGAGATGGGGAGTTCCAACGATTCAGCAGCTTCTGGGGAAAGAGTCGGCATACCGCTCTGAACTAAGTAGTCTTTTATAATATGGGTCCTATCACCTAGCTGTCCCCCCGGATTATGCTGGGGAGGGACACTATAGAGACGGGAGTAAAATTGATGGAAGCTTTCTGCAATTTTGTCGGTCCTGTTAGTCAGAGTGCCATCGTTTGTTCTAATGGCCAAGATATTATTGGCCAGTGAAGCGTCCTTTAATGCCCTAGCTAGCATCTTCCCCCCCTTATCCCCCTTCTCGTAGTAGATTTTTTTTTCCAGGAAAAGGGTGCGTCTGCTCCTAGTGTCCAACAGGTCCCTAAGTGCCTGGCGGGTTGTAACAGCTCCTGAGCCTGTAGGGAATCTAGGGTTGCTTTATGGCGAAGTTCCAAACGAGCTATCTTATCAGTTAGCGTGCGGAGCTGTTGGGCGGCTACCCGTTTACGAGAAGCCCCTGCGCGGATGAGCTCCCCCCGTATGACGCACTTGTGAGCTTCCCAAATAGTCAAGGGGGAGAGCTCTTCGGAAGTGTTATCAAGGAAGTAATGTCTGAGAGCGTCAGTCAGTTTGGGGAGTAGTTCTGGGTCCGTCAGCAAGGCCGAATTCAACCTCCACATACACGTCTTAGGTCTGTCCCCAAGGTGGTCAAGGGAGAGGGAAATGGGGGCATGGTCTGAGAGGGCCTGTATGCCTATCCGAGCATCTCTTAAATTCTGTAGGTCCCTTTGGGTCACAAAAACATAGTCAATGCGAGAGTATTTATCATGGGGCGTTGAATAACAGGTGAAGTCCCTGCCTCTGGGATTCAACGTGCGCCATGCATCAATTAAGGTTAAAGAATGCAAGAGGTTTTTAATGTATTTCAGAGTGCAATAAGGAATGCTTGATCTGCCAGAGGAAGTGTCCTGAGATGGGTCGAGAGGGAGATTGAAATCACCTCCCAAGATAATGCAGCCCGTGGCAAAACCCTTCAGTTCCTCTATCAGATGTCTGCAAAAGGATTTGTGCGCACTGTTGGGAAAATAGACATTGGCCAGAGTCAGCGGAACGTTGCCCCATGTCCCTTTAACAAATATGTACCTGCCGTCAGGGTCAGCTAGTATTTGTGTGACCGTGAACCCCGCTGTTTTATGAATTAAGATGGCAACTCCTTTAGTCTTAGCTTGAGAATTCGAGGCATAGAATACCTGAGGGTAGTTCTTGTGCCAGAGTTTAGGGTGTGAGTGACGGGCAAAATGCGTCTCCTGTAAGTAGACAAAGAGGGGGCCAACCTTGCCCAGCTCCCTGAGGACTGAAGTGAGCTTCTCCGGTATGTTAAGACCGCGGACGTTGTGGGAGACCAATGTCGGTCTAGTTCCCAACTCCGCGTAGGCCATGGGCTCTCGTACGTTTGCTCCCCGGGGTCGCCCGGCCCGCAAAAAGGGAAGAGGAACAGAGGTGAGAAGAGGATAGACCCTCAGAGGGAAATAGAGAAAGAGAAAAGTCAGAAGCAGAAAAAAGAAGGAAACAGGTTGTCCCCCGGAGGGGAAATATCACAAAAAGGCAAGATACGGCCTGTGCTCACTGCGGCTACAGGCAAAAACAATGTGCGGGCAAACCACAAGGCAACACCTAAGTGCCCTGCGGGCCGCTTGTGGGGTACGTGGGAGGAACTCCACACACGAGGAATGTAAATTATAGTTTAGACAAAGCAAATAGATTACTAATGTGAACCAAAATTTAAAGTACTACAATAACAGGTAAATAAGCATCCAATACGGAGACCCAGCGCCCTAAGTAGCGTCAACCAAACGTGCGAAATAACCTTCGGTAAAAAAAAAAAAAAAAAAAAAAAAGGGGGGGGGGGGAAACATCTATGTGCCCACCAGGAGGGAGAGGGACGGGTTAGAGAGAAGGGCTGGTAGTATCCAAGTAACAAGGGCTTAGCAAATGTCCACCTCTCAGGGCAAAGAACCCGCTTCAAGTCTGTGAGGGAAGTGGCATCTGAGAGAGAGGGGGGGAGGGGGTGCAAGCTTAGAAGCAACCATCGTCCAAATAAGCACCCCCACAACCATGTAACAACGTGCAAAGTGCAAACTGGCAAAAACAAAAGAAATGAAGAGGGGAACAGAGGCAAAAATCATCCATTATCCAGTCAGCATCTCTTTAAGTGCGATCACGATTCCTGGACTGCCTGGAGGGTTGGGGTGCACGGGATCCTTCCCTGGAGGAGCGTTGCCCGATTTTGCTCCTCTTCTGCGGAGGTTTAGCTGGCGAGGACAAAGGGGTAGTAGGAGGGCTGAGCTCAGGTTGAGGGAGTTTAAACTCAGCATACCATTCCGGCAAGTCAGCACAAGGGATATGTAGGCCAGCACAAAAATCTGGAAGATCTTCGGGGGTCCGAAGCAAAAACTGTCTCCCTTCGAATGTGGCTTGCAAAGCGAAGGGAAAGCGCCATTTATAAACGATGCCTCTCTCACGAAGCGCTTCTAGTAACGGTCGTAACGCCCGTCTGTTTTGCAGGGTTATAGGCGACAAGTCCTGAAACAACGAAATCTCCGCTTCATTGAATACAATCCGATCGTTTTTCCTGGCTTGACTTAAAATTTCCTCTTTCAGCTGAAAACTCTGGAGGCAGCAGATAATGTCCCGGGGAGGGGCTGAATCCAGGGGTCTAGCTCTCAAAGCCCTATGAGCTCGCACAAAGTCAATGGGGGAATCAATAGGGTTTTCCAGCAGGTTATTAAACACTGATCTCAGGGCCGAAGTAATCTGATCAGGGCCTACAGTTTCTGGGATCCCCCTCACCCGAATATTACTCCTCCTTCCCCTATTATCGAGGTCCTCCAAGTGTCTATTAATGTTGATTAAATGAACCGCATGTGAGGCTGCTGTAGCCTCCAATCTGCGTACAGTCCTGTCCCGCTTACTTTCAGCTTTCTCCAGGGTAGACATCTTTTCTGTGAGCGACAGCAAGTCAGCTTTAAGATCGGTAATTGCAGAGAAAAGCGTATTCTTAATATCAGACGCAATTGAGGTCATGTCTCCCAGCGTGAGGGGGTGGTTGGGGTTCCCCAGCCCGCTTACCGGGTCTTCGGCTGTGGACAAGGAGCCATCGCTGAGATCATCCTCCTCGCCTCGTGGCAGCGCCATCTTAGAAGGTGTGCTGCCGCCTGCTCGGGCCTGTGAGGTGAAAATGTCCTGGATACTCCGCGTATAGGGGGTCCCGGGTTGACGGCGGGCTCCCGTTCCCGTCCCGGTGTGGTGGCGAGCTGATTTCAGCATGATGCGGCTCGAAATAGACCGAAGGGAGAGCTTACGGGCTGTGGGTCTCCTGGAGCTCTTGTCTCAAGCGGCCATTCCCGATGCGCGCCAAGCCACGCCCCCCTCTACATAGATTCTATATACCCTTGTTATCTCGTTACCTGTCTGATCAGTGTCCACTATCACAAGTCCATTTTCTTTTTGAACTATATACATTCAACATAAACAACAAAGATTTGAGAAAGCAGCGAAAAACATACAAACGTTGAATCTGGAGTCATACAGTTTAGCTGCTCCATCAAATCTTCTTTGAACATTGGACAGACACCATAAGCCTTCAATGACAGATTCGACCTTAATTAATTTGGATTTTCGGATGAATGCATTTTTTTAATGAAAAAGGAAAAAAACAAAAAAATTAAATAAAAACGAATTTCGGGAGTAACTAAATAAATTCATTTTTCGGATGAAAACAAAATTCCAAAACAAAATATTTCAGTGTGCACATGTCTACAAGATATACCTGTGCACAGATACCAATAGCTTGTGCATACATATAATTAATCTACCAGGTGCTAAAGGGGTGTGCCCACTCTGGAGGGGTAGCTCAAATGGGGATCACCTTCCCTGACAAAAGGGTAGTCTAGACAGCAGGTATTTCTTAAAATATGACTTATAGCCAGTTTTATTTAAAAGGTTTCACAGGTGAAGGGCTTTTATCAGTCACCAACAAAACAAACATAATGCAGATCTTTTCCTTTCTCTCACAAAGCAATGATTGCTGCAGATCTTCCATATTTTTAACACCTGCTGGTCGTTACTAGTTTACCACAAAATCTGGTCCAAAACCAACACTTTCAAGATGGTTCAGAAAACCTGGCCCCTGATTACACCTTTGTTTTCTGTATATGAACACATGCGAGGTGATACATAGTGTCCATCAATCCCCTCATCTTTCATAATGTGACTCCACATATTAACAAAAAAAAACTGAACCCAAAGCACACTGCTATACCCTTCCAAGCAAATTTTGCAATACAGAAAAAAAAAAAACCTGTGATTTTATTCTACTATTGCTATTTAGTACTTCAAGTGATAGTACAGTGTTGTTACTTTTGTTTAAAAATAACAAACATGTTATACTTACTTGCTCTGTGCAGTGGTTTAGCACAGAGAAGCCCAGATCCTCCTCTTCTCAGGCCACTCACTGGCACTCCTGGCTTCTCCCTCCTGCTGAGTGCAGCCCATAGCAACCCACAGCTCTGTGTGTCCATTCAGACGTGGTTCCATGGCTCAGCCCCACCTCCTCTCTATCCTCATTGGCTCACTGACTTTGATTGATAGCAGCGGGAGCCAATGGCACCTGCTGCTGTCTCAGCCAAAACACCTTTGCCTTTAGAACCACTTTAAATGCTCGGTGTGTTCACTAGCCTCATAGCACTGGAGTATAATCTGTTGAAACACAAACCTATGAGGGAATCTTTTGAACAGGCAGTGTCCTTTTGTAAAATATCCAGCACGTGGATCTAATTGAAGATAACATTTCTGATGAGATTACTTGTCTAAAGAATTATGCTACTGAGGAAAAATTCCAGGAATGGATTGTAAAAGGTTTGATGTGTGTAGCAAATGGAGTGAATACTTTTCTATCTTCTGCCTGGAAACAATACCCTTGTAATATGAATATAATATGTCATAGTATATATATGAGGTAGACTTCAAAATGTTCCAGACTAGGGATGAGCCGAACACCCCCCGGGTCGGTTCGCACCAGAACTTTCGAACGGACCAAAAATTTGTGCAAACTTTAGAACCCCATTGAAGTCTATGGGACTCGAACGTTCGAAATAAAAAGTGCTAATTTTAATGGCTATTATGCAAGATATTGTCCTAAAAAGGGTTTGGGGACCTGGCTCCTGCCCCAGGGGACATGGGTCAATGGCAATTTTTTTTGTTAAAACGGACGTTTTTTTCGGGAGCACTGATTTTAATGATGATTAAAGTGAAAAAAAAGTGAAACATATCTTTAAATATCGTGCCTGAGGGGTGTCTATAGTATGCCTGTGAAGTGGCACGTGTTTCCCGTGTTTAGAACAGTCCCTGCACAAATTGACATTTAATGGAAAAAAAGTCATTTAAAACTGCTTGCGGTTTTAATGTAATATCTGGTTCCGGCAATATGGATGAAAATCCTTGAGAAAAATGGCATGGGTAACCTCACCCTGCCCATTACCAGCCCCTTTGTGTCTTGTACGGATATTAAGGGGAACTCCGTACCCATATTAAAAAAAGGAAAGGCATGGGCCCCCCAGGCCCTATATACTCAGAACTGCAGTATACAGGCGGTACAAACAAGACAGGGACTGTGTAGGTTTGTTGTGTTAAGTAGAATCTGTTTGTAATTTTGAACTAGTACATTTTAAAGTGTAGCTCCAGTCAAGAAATCTATTTTTAAGATTTTTGGAAAACATAGGGAAGGGTTATCACCCCTGTATCATTTTTTTTGCCATCCGTCTTTTTTCATCTCACTTCCTGTTGTCTCCTTCCATTTGCAAGTAGGAGACTTTTGTAAGTTGGTATAACTTGCCCTACATGCTCTGCAGAAATGGGGGCCTAAGGTGTTGGTGTTGCCACAGCACTATAAGCCCTCAAAGTGACTCTTGGTGGGCGCTGGAGCGCCCTGCTGTGAACGATTATAGCAAGAATTGTAATTACATGCCATTGTTGAACAGTGGTATAAAAATTGGGCCTTTGGTGGTTGTGGTGGTGGTGCTGGTGCCACAACACTATAAGTCCTCACAGTTACTCTCGGTGGGCTCAGGAACGGGCCCTGCTGTGAAATATTATATCAAGAATTGTAATTGCATGCCCCTGTTAAACAGGGGCTGAAAATTGGGGCTTAGGCACTGCTTGCTGGTGCCACAACACTGCAACCTCTCCCAGATACTCTAGTTGGAGTGCAGGAATGAGCCCTGCTGCAAAGCATTGCATCAAAAATTGTAATTACACACCCCTGTTAAACAGGGGCTGAAAAATTGGGCATTAGGCACTGGTGCCGGTGCCACAACAATGCAACCTCTCCCATATACTCTATTTGGAGTGTAGGAATGAGCCCTGCTGCAAAGCATTGCAGCAAAAATTGTAATTACACACTCCTGTTAAACAGGGGCTGAAAAATTGGGCATTAGGCACTGGTGCTGGTGCCACGACATTACAACCTCTCCCATATACTCTATTTGGAGTGCAGGAATGAGCCCTGCTACAAAGCATTGCATCAAAAATTGTAATTACACGCCCCTGTTAAACAGGGGCTGAAAAATTGAGCCTTAGGCACTGGTGCTGGTGCCACGACACTGCAACCTCTCTCATATACTCTATTTGGAGTGCAGGAATGAACCCTGCTGCAAAGCATTGCATGAAAAAATTGTAATAACACACCCGTGTTAAACAGGGGCTGAAAAATTGGGCTGGTGGCATCACCCAGAACCAAAAATGTTCTTCCAAGATATCAGCAGGATCATTGAGGAGGAAGAGGATAGTCAGTCAACATAACAGGACAGTCACTCAGCATAGGCAGTCTTGAAGGGATGTGACATTTCCAAAAAAATTATTCGGTTACATCAGCTTCAGGTGCTTGGTAGCTGGTGGTGATCCAAGACTGATACATCTTTAAGAAGGTCAGTCGATCAACTGAGTCGGTGGACAGGCGCACCCTGTGATACGTTACAAAGCCACCAGCAACACTGAAGGTGCGTTCCGAAAGCACGCTGGATGCAGGACAGACCAGTAGCTCAATTGCATACTGTGCAAGCTCTGGCCAGTAATCCATCCTCAAGACCCAGTAAGCCAGAGGATTTTCGGTGGGAAAGGTGTCCAAGTCCGACCTTGTCCCTAGGTATTCCTGCACCATGTAAATCAGATGCTGGTGATGGTTGCTGGAACCGATCATACCTTGGGGCTGCGGACTAAAAAATTGTCTGAACGCATCGGTCAGACGGCCACCTTCTTCACCACTCCATCTGTGACTGACCGAAGCCTCAGCAACACCTTGTCCAGGACCAGAAGTTTGTAACCTCCCAGTCTCTGGGAACGCATTGCACAGACCTTTCTGCAAGGCCTCCCGGAGATGTCTCATCCTCTGCTCCCTCTGTGGCAGCAAGATAAGGTCCGTAACCTTATCCTTGTACCATGGATCAAGGAGAGTGGCCAGCCAGTAATGGTCCCTCTCCTTGATCCGAATACGAGGATCCTTCCGCAGGCTTTGCAGGATCAGGGAGGCCATGCAGCATAGGTTAGCTGAGGCATTCGGTCCCGAGTCCTCTGGGTCACTAAGGACAACATGATCCGCAGCCACCTCCTCCCAGCCACGTAAAAGTCCGCGGGTTTCTAGGGACTGTAAATCATCCCAAGACTGCTGCTGCTGATGCTGAGTGCCAGGCTCCACCTCCATGTTGACACAATCATGCTCCTTCTCCTCCTCCTCCTCCTCGTCCTCTTCCTGTGTGATGGGTGGGACAGCAGGAACACTGTCTGGATAAAGGGGGCCTTGAGAGGCAAGGAAGTCCTTCTCTTCCTGCCTCTGTTCTGCCTCAAGTGTCCTGTCCATTATTCCATGCAGCGTATGCTCCAACAGGTAGACAAGAGGTACAGTGTCACTGATGCATGTACTGTCACTGCTCACCATCCTTGTGGCCTCCTCAAACGGTGACAGGACAGTGCATGCATCCCTGATCATGCCCCACTGGCGTGGTGAGAAAAAACCAAACTCCCCTGACCCTCTATTGGTGCCGTAGTCACACAGGTACTCATTGATGGCCCTCTGCTGCGTGTGCAGCCGCTGCAGCATGGCCAACATTGAGTTCCACCTGGTCAGCCAGCCGAGCACTGGCATTAAATGATCTGCGGAAATGCACACAGACTATCTTGGCCTGCTTCAGGACATCCTGTAAGCCTGGGTACCTGTCCAAGAACCGCTGCACCACCAGGTTAAGGACGTGAGCCACACAGGGCACATGGGTCAGTTGTCCCTGTCAGAGGGCGGAGATTAGGTTGGTGCCATTGTCGCAAACCACCATTCCTGGCTTAAGCTGGCGTGGCATCAACCTCTCGGCCTGCCCCTGCAGAGCTGACAAAATATCTGCCCCAGTGTGGCTCTTGTATATCTGCCCCAGTGTGGCTCATGTCCCCCAAACAAACCAGCGCAAGCATGGCATTGCATCTTTTTGCCTGCGTACTTGCGTAGCCCCTTGAACGCCTACAGAGCACCACTGGTTCCGAGGACAGAGCACTGGAAGAGGCCATGGAGGAAGAAGACGAGGAGGGGGTGGAGAAGAGAGGTGTGTCACAACCAGTAGTAGCATTTTGGAGGCATGGTGGAGGAACAACCTCCAACACTACTGCACCTTGTCCTGCATCCTTCCCAGCTGCCAGAAGAGTGACCCAATGGGCCGTAAAGGATAGGTAACGTCCCTGTCCATGCCTGCTGGACCATGAGTCAGCAGTAATATGCACCTTACTGCTGACCGCCCTGTCCAGCGAGGCAAGGACATTGCCTTCCATGAGAAAAAGTGGCGTTTGGGGACCTGCCACTGAGGAACCGCACATGTACAAACTAACGGAACGGGGCCGAGTCTACCAACTAAAAAGGCAGCAGTTGAAGTGCTAGCAATTTAGCCAAGCTAGCATTCAACTGCTGGGCATGTGGATGGCTGGGAGTGAACTTCTTTTGAAGGTCCAGGAGCTGGGGAAGGGAAATATGCCTGCTACAATCGGACGTGGGTGTACTGCTAGCAGAGTGCCCGCAAGTACTTGGCTGTGACACACCTAATTCTACACCTTCATTCCTCTCAGCACAGGTTTCAGAGAGGACTGAAGGTCTAGTGGGGTTGGAGATCCCAGCTGATGAGGAGCAAGGAGAGGTCTACTTTGTTGTTTGGTGTGGGTCTTTAAGTGACGCTTGCCAACAAGCTGCATGGCAGGTCAACATATATCTGGTCAAGCATGTGGTGCCCAAGCGGCTGATGTTTCGGCCATGCGAGATTCGCTTGAGACATATGTTGCAAATAGCAGAGATGCGTTCTGATGCACTCATCTCCAAAAAGGCCCACACCAAAGAACTTTTGGAATAACGCGCAGAGGCAGCGCCCTGCACAGGCGGAGCTCTGCAGTGTGATTCAGTTGGTGTGCTGCCCCTAAGCTGCCCCTAAGCTGCCCCTAAGCTGCCCCCCGGAAGGCATCCTGCCTCGTTGCAGATGTGCCTCCTCCTCCTCCTCTCTCTCTCCTATCAGGCACCCATGTGGAGTCAGTGACCTCATCATCCCCTACCTCTTCTTCACTGGAGCAAACCTGGCAGTATGCTGCAGCTGGTGGAACATGACTGCCAGCACAGTATACACCTGTATCTACCCTTTATTGCTGGTGTTCTATCATACAGGCATCTGCAGGAGTTAGTGGGTGTTTTGTGCCTCCAGCACAATATACACTACCCAATTGCTGGTTTACCCATCTCCCTGCAGGCCATTACCATGTCTGGAAGGCCAACAAGGAGAGGCAGACAGGCACTAGCCAATAAAAGAGGGTGAGTAGGCTCTGTGTCTAGAGACAACAGTGCTGGTCATGGACGTGGTGCATCGTCATCAGCACGTGACCATGGGACATGCTTGTCCTTATTTTCGGCAGCTGGACGTGTTGAGCCGCATCATGCCGAAGACTTGGTAGAGTGTATGACCAGGCCCTCTTCATCCTCCTCATCCTCTCTCTCCCAGGCTCAGGGTACTAGCAAAGCAGCTGCCAACGCATCCTCTTCCCTTGTCTCAATGTCATCATCAGTGACTCCTTCCCTAGACACACCACGTCCTCCTGATGAGTCCCCTGAACTGTTTGAGCACAGTGTTCGGTACGTGCTCCAGGAGGATGCCCAGTATTTTGAAGGCTCTGATGATGATACCCAGCTAGAAGAAGGCAGTAGCATGAGCACAGAGAGAGGGGATGCTCAAGAAGGACAGCAATCTAGCAGTCATGTTCCACAAGCTACAGGATACTGCCAGGTTTGCTCCAGTGATGAAGAGGTAGGGGATGATGAGGGCACTGACTCCACGTGGGTGCCGGGTAGGAGAGAGGAGGAGGAGACACATCTCCAACGAGGCAGGATGCCCTCCTGGGGCCAGCTTATGGGCAGCACACCGACTGAATCACACCACAGAGCTCCGCCTCTGCAGGGCGCTGCCTCTGCGCGTTATTCTGAAAGTTCTTCGGTGTGGGCCTTTTTTTAGAGGAGTGCATCTGATCGCACTGCTGCTATTTGCAACATATGTCTCAAGCGTATCTCGCGTGGCCAAAACATCAGCCGCTTGAGCACCACATGCTTGACTAGACATATGTTGACCTGCCATGCAGCTCATTGGCAAGCTTACCTCAAAGACCCACACCAAAGAACAAAGCGGACCTCTCCTTGCTCCTCATCAGCTGGGATCTCCAACCCCACTAGACATTCAGTCCTCTCTGAAACCTGTGCTGAGAGGAATGAAGGTGTATAATTAGGTGTGTCACAGCCAAGTGCTTGCGGGCACTCTGCTAGCAGTACACCCACATCCACATTACAGCACAGTGGTGTAGTGGTTAGCACTCTCACCTAGCAGTAAGAAGGGTCGCTGGTTCGAATCCCAACCTCGACACTACCTGCCTGGAGTTTGCATGTTCTCCCTGTGCCTGCGTGGGTTTCCTCCGGGTACTCCGGTTTCCTCCCACAATCCAAAGACATGCAGGTAGGTTAATTGGCTTCTGTCAAAAAATTGGCCATAGTATATGAATGGGGACCTTGGATTGTGGGCTGCTTAAGGGTAGGGACCGATGTGAGTGTACAGGGATAGGGACAATTGTAGACATTCACTCAGGTTGAACTGGATGGACTGGTGTCTTTATTCAACCTAACTAACTATGAAACTATGAAACTATGAAACATCCGATTGTAGCCGGCAAATTCCCCTGCCCCAGCTGCTGGACTTTTGAAAGAAGTTCACTCCCAGCCATCCACATGCCCAGTGGTTGAATGTTAGCTTGGCTAAATTGCTAGCACTTCAAATGCTGCCTTTTCAGTTGGTAGACTTGGCCCCCTTCCCTGAGTTTGTGCAATGTGCGGTTCCTCAGTGGCAGGTCCCCAAACGCCACTTTTTCTCACGGAAGGTGAGTCCGGCTCTCTACCAGCATGTGGAAGGCAATGTCCTTGCCTCGCTGGACAGGGCGGTCAGCGGTAAGGTGCATATTACTGCTGACTCATGGTCCAGCAGGCATGGACAGGAACGTTACCAGTTACCCATTAGGTCACTCTTCTGGCAGCTGGGAAGGATGCAGGAAAAGGTGCAGTAGTGTTGGAGGTTGTTCCGCCACCACGCCTCCAAAATGCTACTACTGCTTGTGACACACCTCTCTCCTCCACCCCCTCCTGTTCTTCTTCCTCCATGGCCTCTACCAGTGCTCTGTCCTCAGAACCAGTGGTGCTCCGTAGGCGTTCAAGGGGCTACGCAAGTACGCAGGCAAAACAATGCCATGCCGTGCTTGCGCTGGTTTGTTTGGGGGACAGGAGCCACACTGGGGCAGATATTTTGTCAGCTCTGCAGGGGCAGGCCGAGAGGTGGTTGATGCCATGCCAGCTTAAGCCAGGATTGGTGGTTTGCGACAATGGCACCAACCTCCTCTCCGCCCTCCGACAGGGACAACTGACCCATGTGCCCTGTGTGGCTCACGTCCTTAACCTGGTGGTGCAGTGGTTCTTGGGCAGGTACCCAGGCTTAAAGGATGTCCTGAAGCAGGCCAGGAAAGTCTGGGTGCATTTCCACAGATCATTTAATGCCTGTGCTCGGCTGGCTGAGCTCCAAAAGGAGTTGAACCTGCCAAAGAACCGCCTTACATGTGACATGCCCACAAGGTGGGCCATGCTTCAGCGGCTGCACGCGTAGCAGAGGGCCATCAATGAGTACCTGTGTGACTACGGCACCAAGACAGGGTCAGGGGAGCTCGGTTTTTTCTCACCACGCCAGTGGGGCATGATCAGGGATGCATGCACTGTCCTGTCACCGTTTGAGGAGGCCACAAGGATGGTGAGCAGTGACAGTACATGCATCAGTGACACTGTACCTCTTGTCTACCTGTTGGAGCATACGCTGCATGGAATAATGGACAGGGCATTTGAGGCAGAACAGAGGCAGGAAGAGGAGGTCTTCCTTGCCTCTCAAGGCCCCTTTTATCCAGACAGTGTTCCTGCTGTCCCACCCATCCCACAGGAAGAGGACGAGGAGGAGGAGGATGATTGTGTCAGCATGGAGGTGGTGCCTGGCACTCAGCATCAGCAGCAGCAGTCTTGTAGGGATGATTTACAGTCCCAAGAAACCCGTGGACTTGTACGTGGCTGGGAGGAGTTAGCTGCGGATCATGTTGCCCTTAGTGACCCAGAGGACTCTGGACCGAATGCCTCAGCTAACCTACGCTGCATGGCCTCCCTGATCCTGCAAAGCCTGCGGAAGGCTTATTCTTCGGATCAAGGAGAGGGACCATTACTGGCTGGCCACTCTCCTTGATCCACGGTACAAGGGTAAGGTTGCGGACCTTATCTTGCCGTCGCAGAGGGAGCAGAGGATGAGACATCTCCAGGAGGCCTTGCAGAAAGGTCTGTGCAATGTGATCCCAGAGACTGGGAGGTTACAAACTCCTGGACAACGTGTTGCTGAGGCATCGGTCAGAAGGAGCAGTGGAGAAGGTGGCCGTCTGACCGATTCGTTCAGACAATTTTTTAGTCCGCAGCCCCAATGAATAATTTTTTAGGAAATCTCACATCCCTTCAAGACTGCCTATGCTGATGCTGAGTGACTGTCCTGCTATGTTGATTGTCTATCCTCTTCCACCTCCGCTGATATCTTGGAAGAACATTTTTGGTTCTGGGTGATGTAACCAGCCCAATTTTTCAGCCCCTGTTTATCAGGGGCGTGTAATTACAATTTTTGATGCAATGCTTTGTAGCAGGGCTCATTCCTACACTCCAAATAGAGTATATGGGAGAGGTTGCATTGTTGTGGCACCGGCACCAGTGCCTAATGCCCAATTTTTCGGCCCCTGTTAAACAGGGGTGTGTAATTACAATTTTTGATGCAATGCTTTGCAGCAGGGCTCATTCCTGCACTCCAACTAGAGTATCTGGGAGAGGTTGCAGTGTCGTGCCACCAGCTCAATTTTTCATCCCCTGTTTAACAGGGGCGTGTAATTACAATTTTTGATGCAATGCTTTGCAGCAGGGCTCATTCCTGCACTCCAACTAGAGTATCTGAGAGAGGTTGCAGTGTTGTGGCACCAGCAAGCAGTGCCTAAGGCCCAATTTTTCAGCCCAATTTTTAACAGGGGCATGTAATTACAATTCTTGATATAATATTTCACAGCAGGGCCCGTTCCTGCGCCCACCAAGAGTAACTGTGAGGACTTACAGTGTTGTGGCACCAGCACCACTACCACCACCACAACTACCAAAGGCCCTATTTTTCTACCACTGTTCAACAATGGCATGTAATTATAATTTTTGATATAAGTGTTCACAGCAGGGCTCTCCAGTGCCTACCAAGAGTCACTTTGAGGGCTTTACAGTGTTGTGGCAACAACAACACCTTAGGTGCAAA
Organism: Lithobates pipiens; assembly: GCF_037356315.1. NCBI lineage: Eukaryota > Metazoa > Chordata > Amphibia > Anura > Ranidae > Lithobates > Lithobates pipiens. Next base: position 324,517,633 of record NW_027507764.1, read on the forward strand.
TTTCTGCAGAGCATATAGGGCAGGCCCCTACTTTCAAACATCCAACTTACAAACATCTCCTACTTGCAAACGGAGGGAGACAACAGGAAGGGAAATGAAAAAAGACAGACGGCAAACCAAATTATACAGGGGGGATAACCCTTCTCTATGTCTTCCAAAAAGCTTAAAAATAGATTTTTTGACTGGAGCTACACTTTAAAAATGTACCAGTTAAAAATTAAAAACAGATTCTACTTAACACAACAAACCTACACAGTCCCTGTCTTGTTTGCACTGCCTGTATACTCCTGTTCTGAGTATGTAGGGTCTGGGGGCCCGACGCCTTTCCTTTTTTTAATATGGATACGGGGTTCCCCTTAATATCCGCACAAGACCCAAAGGGGCTGTTAATGGGCAGGGCGGCTACCTATGATATTACATTAAAACCGCAAGCAGTTTTGAATGACTTTTTTTCTGTTAAATGTCATTTTGTGCAGGGACTGTTCTAAACATGGGAAACATGTGTCACTTCACGGGCATACTATAGACACACCCAGGCATGATATTTAAAGGAATATTTCACTTTTTTCACTTTAATCGTCATTAAAATCAGGTCCCCAAACCCTTTTTAGGACAATATCTTGCATATTAGCCATTAAAATTATCATTTTTTATTTCCAACGTTCGAGTCCCATAGACTTCAATGGAGTTCTAAACTTCGCACAAATTCAAAAGTTCTGGTGCAAACCGAACCGGGGGGTGTTCGGCTCATCCCTACACAACACCCACTAACTCCTGCAGATGCCTTTATTATAGAACACCAGCAATAAAGGGTAGATACAGGTGTATACTGTGCTGTGCTGGAGGCACACAACACCCACTACCTCCTGCAGATGACTTTATTATAGATCACCAGCAATAAAGGATAGATACAGGTGTATACTGTGCTGGAGGCACACGACACCCACTACCTCTTGCAGATGGCTGTATTAGAGAACACCAGCAATAAAGGGTAGATACAGGTGTATACTGTGCTGTGCTGGAGGCACAGAACACCCACTACCTCCTGCAGATGCCTTTATTATAGATCACCAGCAAGAAAGGGTAGATACAGGTGTATACTGTGCTGGAGGCACACAACACCCACTACCTCCTGCAGATGGCTGTATTAGAGAACACCAGCAATAAAGGGTAGATACAGGTGTATACTGTGCTGTGCTGGAGGCACACAACACCCACTACCTTCTGCAGAGGCCTTTATTATAGATCACCAGCAATAAAGGGTAGATACAGGTGTATACTGTGCTGGAGGCACACAACACCCACTAACTCCTGCAGATGGCTGTATTAGAGAACACCAGCAATAAAGGGTAGATACAGGTGTATATTGTGCTGTGCTGGAGGCACACAACATCCACTAACTCCTGCAGATGGCTGTATTAGAGAACAACGGCAATAAAGGGTAGATACAGGTGTATATTGTGCTGGAGGCACACACCACCCACTAACTCCTGCAGATGCCTTTATTATAGAACACCAGCAATAAAGGGTAGATACAGGTGTATACTGTGCTGTGCTGGAGGCACACAACACCCACTACCTCCTGCAGATGCCTTTATTATAGATCACCAGCAATAAAGGGTAGACGCAGGTGTATACTGTGCTGGAGGCACACAACACCCACTAACTCCTGCAGATGGCTGTATTAGAGAACACCAGCATTAAAGGGTAGATACAGGTGTATACTGTGCTGTGCTGGAGGCACACACCACCCACTAACTCCTGCAGATGCCTTTATTATAGAACACCAGCAATAAAGGGCAGATACAGGTGTATACTGTGCTGTGCTGGAGGCACACAACACCCACTACCTCCTGCAGATGCCTTTATTATAGATCACCAGCAATAAAGGGTAGATACAGGTGTATACTGTGCTGGAGGCACACAACACACACTAACTCCTGCAGATGGCTGTATTAGAGAACACCAGCAATAAAGGGTAGATATAGGTGTATACTGTGCTGTGCTGGAGGCACACAACACCCACTAACTCCTGCAGATGCCTTTATTATAGAACACCAGCAATAAAGGGTAGCTACAGGTGTATACTCTGCTGTGCTGGAGGCACACAACACCCACTAACTCCTGCAGATGGCTGTATTAGAGAAAACCAGCAATAAAGGGTAGATACAGGTGTATACTGTGCTGTGCTGGAGGTACACAACACCCACTAACTCCTGCAGATGGCTGTATTAGAGAACACTAGCAATAAAGGGTAGATACAGGTGTATATTGTGCTGTCCTGGAGGCACACAACACCCACTAACTCCTGCAGATGGCTGTATTAGAGAACAACAGCAATAAAGGGTAGATGCAGGTGTATACTGTGCTGGAGGCACGCAACACCCACTAACTCCTGCATATGGCTGTATTAGAGAACACCAGTAATAAAGGGTAGATACAGGTGTATATTGTGTTGTGCTGGAGGCACACAACACCCACTAACTCCTGCAGATGGCTGTATTAGAGAACAACAGCAATTAAGGGTAGATACAGGTGTATACTGCGCTGGAGGCACACATCACCCACTGACTCCTGCAGATGGCTGTATTAGAGAACTTCAGCAATAAAGGGTAGATACAGGTTTATTTTGTGCTATGCTGGAGGCACATAACACCCACTAACTCCTGCAGATGGCTGTATTAGAGAACAACCAGCAATAAAGGATAGATACTGGTGTATACTGCGCTGGAGGCACACAACACCCATTAACTCCTGCAGATGGCTGTATTAGAGAACAACACCAATAAAGGGTAGATACAGGTGTATACTGCGCTGGAGTCACACAACACCCACTAACTCCTGCAGATGGCTGTATTAGAGAACAAGAGCAATTAAGGGTAGATACAGGTGTATACTGTGCTGGAGACACACAACACCCACTACCTCCTGCAGACGCCAGAACACACTACACAAGGCCGCCACGCTGGCAGCCTTATATAGTGTGGGGCGTGTACTAAACCCCCTGAGCTATAATTGGCCACAGGCATCCTGCCTGTGGCCAATTAGGGCTCTCCTCGCTGCTGGCGCTGTGATTCGCCAAGCATGCGGGGTCACAATGCATGCTTGGCCAATCATGAGCCAGCAATGCACTGCGATGGCGCAGTGCATTGTGGGCCATGAGCTCTACACGAATTTGGCGCGAACGGCCCACAGAGTTCTGGCTCCGACTCGAAACAAAAAAGCTATTCCCTATTCCACACTAAATTTTAATTTCACTAAATCTTAAAAAGTGTAAACTGTCATGTCAGGAGTTTGCAGCTAAACCTGCTTCCAGGGAGAACATTCTAAAAAAAAAAAATCATTCTTTAGATAAATATAACTAATATAAACTAGAAATTTCTCATAAATGCTGTTAAAAAGTCATGTTTAAAATTAAGTCCATCCCTAGACAGTGGTGTTCACAGGGGATTATATTAGCTGGCATTCCCTTAAATTCAAACCCAGTGCCCAGGGACTAATAGTATTGCTCCAGAACTAATAAAGCAAACTTTAGGTTTAAAAAAAAATATTATATAATGATGTAAGTCATGACCATTTTTTGGCAATTACATGACACGGATACCCAATAGACTGCTTACAATTTTACTTAATTTTCTTCTTTCCTTCCCATTTTGTTTCTGATTTCTGATGCATTATATAAAATAAAGTTTAATGTATAAAGTTATTAAGTACAGTATATTAAGTATATGTGTTGAGATATGTATTGTATATAATCAGCAGTGGGATTATACTATATATATATATATATATATATATATATATATATATATATATATATATATATATATATATATATATATATATAAAATATAAAATACACATATTATACTTACCTGCTCTGCACAATGGTTTTGCACAGAGCAACCCTAATCCTTGTCTTTTTGGGTCCCCTGGTCTTGGTTCTTACCCCCACTGAGTGCCCCCAAAAGCAACCCTATTGCATTAAGGTAAAAAAAAAACTTCTGGGTCCAGCCCCCCCCTTACACTTACCTGAGCCCCAACTCGATCCAGCCATGCCTCTGTGACTGGACGTTGTCCATTCATACACAGAGCATAGCTAAACTCCGCCCCCACATTCTCTTTGATGGCTCACTGACTGTGATTGACAGCAGAGGGAGCCAATTGCTTCAGCTGCTGTGTGAGCCAATGTGGGGCGAAAGATCCAGGAGAGCCACTTCTCTCATTCACATTGCTTTGAATCGAGCTGGGGCTCAAGTAAGTACCGGGGGGGGGGGGGGAGCTGTATCCTGAAGGTTTTTTGTTTTACCTTAGTGCAATGCATTAACGTAAAAAAAAAAAAAAAAAAACCTTAAGTCTTTATAACCATTTTAATTACGTTCTGTAATGTTGATATTTTTGATTTAACAACATTTGGAAAGTTTGTGGTAAAAATAGGAAGGTGTTTTTACCTATTGTAATATGTGTTCTATTTCTGTATGTTTTCAGTGATTCCAGTTCCACTGTTTTTATTTCCTAGTTTTAGAAGAATACAAAGGTAGGTGAACTCTACCAAGTGATGTCACAGAGAGCAATGAGAACATGCCAGAAATCTAAGCCTTCTACACACTATCCAAAATGAAAAACAGTAAAACGTTTTGGTGGGACTTTGACTTTCTCTGTTGCAATATATAGCATTCTACAGTAATTTTCTTCTTGTTTGAATTGGCTCACTGCTTTTCTAAGACATTTGTACTAATCTGTATGAAAACTCTATGCCCTTTAATAGCTCATCCAAAGGCTCTCTGTTTGGCAGTCTAAATAGGTCCAGAATCCCATTAAAATGTAAAGTATAAGCTTAAAAAAGTAGAATAAAACTTTCTTAACCTCCCCAGAGTATGCCTAATTCTCCTTCATAGTGCCTCAAACCTAATCCCTAAGACATTGCAGCTAACAGTTGGAAGGTGTCAGCAGTAGAGGTAGTGCAATCAATCCAGATATGCAGGGGGTAGGGTTAGAGAAATCTGAATCTCTGTAGATGTCTTTGGACTTTACTAGATCAAAACATTTTTTCATAGCAAGTAACACTATGACACTTACTGTATATTTGTGTTTCTACCGAATAGAATGGGGAGCCTTCCATCCATTTCTTATTCTTTTTTTCCAAAGTTGTCATTCTTCATGGAAGAAGAACAACAGTGCTGCAGGTAAATTCTGGCACTGGCAAAAGAAACGCTTTTAATATTTGCAAAGAAGGCAAGATAGAGATTGAAAGGTTCCCAAAGCATGGAATTCATCTTTGAAGAAAAACTACATTTAGGTTAAAAAGCACTGGTAAACCTATGCAGTTGTGTATAAGATATAGAAGCAAGCAATATTTTCTGCTCTATAGTCAAAATGTTTTTTCTGTCCTTGGTTACAGAAATATAGAGATAACAGTGATCCGATTCTCAGCTTATTGTATCTTCATTGTGGAAAATACACAATTATCACATTTGCTGAATGATAGCATATTCATCAACACATTTTTCATTTTGCAATAAATCTTTTGTATACTTTTTTTTTATATTTTTACAATATAAGAGCTGTACATTATTAAAGTAAAAAACAAAACAAAGCTCACAATAATTGTATTTTCAGTTTTGTATAGACAGTGTTCTAGTACCTGTTTCATGTAGACTGACCATTAGCCTTTTGCAGTGGATATAAATCTGCAGACATTTGAAAATGCAATTTGCTTTTATTAAGCCTACAAATATGGATTGCAAAAGCACTAATGAATGTGCTACTGATTGGACCTTTTCATTAAGTAGCAAAAGAATAAGGAAATTGCAGGCTACAACTTGGTACTACAAAATGAAGCTAAATCAAGCTAAATTTATTTTGTGCCTAAAAATAAAGTGACAAGTTTTACAAGTAATCATGTTAAAACTGTTTGTATAAAGGCCTCTGCAGAAAAAATAAATTGATGTGCTGGCCTGGTTTACTAGAGTTGTGATGATAGAGGTTGTGAGCGAGTGTAATGAATGCAGAAGTTGTGCTTGCTTGTGCATCCCTGTGACAGCATAGGCAATGTCACATGGGCAAACATGACCCTGCTTAGTAAATTATTTTTGAGACGTATTCTGTGGGTTGTTAGTTAACAAACAACTGTGTGAAGAAAAAATAATTTCTGAATACATTTCTACAATACATAATGCTTTAAAAATATTAAAACATGCATATATTAGTTGGATGTTGTGTGTAATTTATTAAAGTCATTTACAGCATGTCAATAAAAATGTAAAAAACACATTTTGTAAATAAATCCAAAATTGCCTCTTCCATTTATCATATTTTGTAGTAAAATTTCTACATAATTGGCTGTAACAGCAGCGTAAAATATATACTTACAGGAAATAAAATACAAAATACATGGATTTTAATGGAGTAATACTGTTCAGATGATGTATGTGTGTGTATATGTTTACACAAGTTCAACACCATTCTTCACATGCATATTATATAGCAAAGTTGAGTATACACAATTTTATTGGCTTGAGTTTTAGGCTGGCTTCACACTGCAGCGATGCGGGAACGCTGTGCGTTCCCGCATCGCATGCCCCCCTGGCGGCAGTTCACACTGCCCTATACGAACTACTGGGAGTGTCAGTAAAACGTTAATGACACCCCCAGATCAGTTCGCATATCGCAGTGTGATCTGCAAACTCGGACAGGAATCGGATCGCATGGTGTGAACACCCATGCAATCCGATTCTGCTGAGGACCAAAAAAAGGGTCCTCTGCGACTATCTGTATGGCTGAACTCGCATCGCACAGAGATCAGACGTGATTTGCACTGCAGTGCGGTGCAAATCACATCCGATCTCATCACCGCAGCAGTGTAAACCCAGCCTTATGCTGAAGCACCCCCAAAAAAATCTTCCAGCATCACCACAACATCCCATAAAAGCATAATCAAAAATCCAGCATTCCTGCCAAGTTTCAAAATTTCACCTGTCTTCAATCATTTTCAATTACCTGGATGCAAATTATGATGCTCTGTCTTGTGCAAGGGATCTAACAATGTAAGTATTTATCTGACAGTATGTTATATGTGTATATGCGTTTCAGGCTGGGTTCACATGATGCAGTCTGCCGCATCGCATGCCATTTGTATAGGAATCATGCCCAGTTCCTGTACAAATGACATGCAAATTCAGTGCAGTGCAAATTGAGTTATTCATTATTGCAGCAAAGCCTGTAGAGGCTGCGGTGTCTGTGACTACCTGAGGTGATGAGGCTGATGCTGACGGAATGAACATTGATATACCATTCCAACCATTGATATATCATTCCAACCATATTGACATCATATTGATTACATGACATTGATATTGCTGCTGGGTCCAGCTGGAGAATTTGGTCGGGGTCTTGCACCTGCAGGAGGAAAACCAAGAAATGTAAAATGAAGGACCACCCCCGAGGGATGATCCTCATGGTGAAATTTATCATCCCTAGCAGGCACTGTAGCTGTCTCTTGGTGCACCCTTGCAAAAGGGTAAAGGTGTGAATACCAGACCTGATTCAGGCCAACTTATTGGTAGTTAGGCTAGCCTGCATGGAGTGTGTGTCGAGAGTGAGAATTAGGAAAGTGATGGACTGTGCCGGGCCTTCCAGCTTATGCTCTCCTATGGGCATGTTGATATTGCTGAATACCACTTTTAGTTTATCCAAGTTTTCTGGGGGCTCTCTGGGTTTTTCGATGAGCAGGAACTAATCGAGGTAGTGAATGACTTTCTGGCACTGTGCTTGGTGTGACAGAATCCAGGAAAGGGACTAGGCAAAAGTATCAAACAGCCACGGGCTGTTTTTAGAGCTGAAAGTATACTTGTTTGCCAAGTAATACAAACCTTTCCATTTGATGCCATGCCACTGCCAGAGCGAAGGCTCAATGGGCAGTAATTTGAATTAGTCTGAAATGTCCGCTCTATCCATGCATACCTGCAAAATCTTTGGCAGGCTATAGTGAGGAGGATACTTGAACAGCAAGCTGCCATCACCCATGTCCTCTCTTCTGACCGCAAGGCTAGGCACCTCTTGCCAACATGTCAAGACCTAGAGATCCTGGAGGCTGTGGACAAGACTCTCATCCCACTGGCAGACTTCACATATGCTCTTTCAGGAGAACAGTATGTCAGTGTCTCTTCTGTGAAACCTGCTCTACACCTATTTCAGTCGTCTGTTTTGCCTGTTAAAAAAGATAAGATAAGATAATGTCCTAATTTTGCGATTACATCAGACTTAAGTCATAGCTACTGCTTCACATGTCCACATTGGCAATTGATAAGATTCATTATCCCACCTGCAATTGATAAGATTCAAGATAAAGCACCTTGTCGCCATGTTGATGAGGACAAGGGCCTCTTCCCAACAACTCTGGCCATTAGTTATCGGAATCCAGGAGCCCCCAGATCACGGGCCCCCACCCTATGTGAATGAGTATGGGGTACATGGTACCCCTACCCACCTGAGGGAAAAAGTTTTAATAAAAAAAACACACAGGTTTTTAAAGTAGTCTATTAGACAGCTCCGGGGTCTTATTCCGACTTCAGGGGTCTTCTCGCTGGGCTCCTCCGCTATCTCCTGCTCTTTTACAGCTCTTTTACTAGCAGAGGAGCCCGGCTTTCTCCTTCATCGCCGCCGTCTGGGGGTCTTCTTCGGACTTCGGGCATCTTCTTCTGACTTCTCCTGCTCTTCGGTTCTTCTGCCGGGGTCCTCCGCTATCTTCTTCCAGGTCTTTTACTAGCATTGGCCTGGTCTTCTCATTTGTCGCTGTCGCCGCCGCCGCCTTCTTCTTCTTTCTTCTTCTTCTCTTCTTCCGATGTTGACATGACACTCTCTCCAGCCGTAATGCCAGGGACGCGTTGTGCGGTGACAGGCATAAGGGGCGGGGTCAACGTGTTATGTCACCTGCTGACCCCGCCCCTTATGATGTCAGGTCAGGGTTGTCAGGAAGAGGCCCTTGTCCTCATCAACATGGGAACAAGGTGCTTTGGGGTGACAGGGCTTCAGGGCCCCCTCTTCCCCAAAGCACCCACCCCCCATGTTGAGGGCATGCAGCCTGGTATGGTTCAGGAGGGGGGGTGCTCGCTCGTCTCTACCCCCTTTCCTGACTGGCCAGGCTGCCTGCTCGGATAACGGTCTGGTACGGACTCTGGGGGGACCCCCGCACCATTTTTTCGATGTAGGGGTTCCCCTTAAAATCTATACCAGGCGACGGGGCTAGCAAGGTGTCAATCTCGCCCATGGATGCAGTGACATTGACTTCCTTCGCTAGTCCTGTCTACCTGGAGTCACGTTCAAAATGAACGGACTTTACTCTGTGTGTGGGCAAGTCCGTTCATTTGAAAAGTCTGGCGGACCTCTGTGAAAAGTCTGGCGGATTGTTCGCTGGACTAAGTCCGCCGGATAGTCTGATCGTGTGTGCACGACATAACAGCTCTCCCAACCACTGAAAATCCAGTGTCAGAAAACACTTTCAAGCACACTCTTCTCACTTTGCAGAAAGATTTTTTCAGGGATATATCCTCATTGATCTCAAATAGACCAGCTGATCCATATGGAGCGGCAACTCTCTGACTTCATTAATGTTTATAAAAAACTTGGGGAATTGTATCAGTCCCATACTGATGATCTGCAATGCATCACTGATAAGCTGGCTGGTTTGGAGGACCGCACCAGGAGAAATAATGTTAATGTCGGGGGGGGGGGGGGGTGGTTCCTGGGTCAATCCAATCATCTGCTTTAACTCCTTGTTTGCATTAATTCTTCTCAGTGTTGTGCTTTCTCCATAGGATTTGCTTATTGGTTGGCCCTTTAGGCTTTCTAAGCCCAAATATCTGCCAAGCACGGTGCCATCTGACATCATAGTGCATATAAATGTCTACAACCCTAAACAGCATATTCCTGTCACAGCGAGACAGGCTGTTCCATTTCCTGAACCATACTCTTGGCCCAGGGCTGGGAGATGCAAGGAATTCACCTCCATTACCAAGACCCTGAGAATTCACAATATCCCCTACAAATGGGGTTTTCAAATTAAACTCATGATGATCCATCAAGGTAAAGTTGCCTTGATCCATAAGCCAAAAGAAAGAATAAAACTGCTTCACAACTGGGGTCTGCTCTTTTCCACCCCGCCTGCTAGTGAGTCAGCTCAACCTGGCTCACCTACACATGTTCCCATTACCTGGGACTCCTTTCTACCTACATAAAGCTAAGCGCATGAAACAGCTTAATGCAGCTTTCAGGTGCATGTTTCCGTTCCTGTTTCTCCACGAGTACATAAATGTAGGAAATGCATTTCCCAAGTCCAAGGCTCCTACATGTTTGCATCCTAAATATGCACACTATTTTTTTGGAATTGCTGATTACGTTTTTAAGAGTTAAGTAGTTGACCCCTTCCTCTCTCTTTTGATTTCTGTTACCTAAGGATTTATATGATGTGTGGCGATGTTTACACAGATCCAAGAAAGATTACACATTTCACTCTTTACTCTCAACAAAATTACTCAAGACTTGACCTTTTCCTTACTGATGAATATACACTACAATTTAGCATATCTGCTCGGATAGGCCTTGCTAGTTAGTCGGATCACGTACCACTCTTGATAGAGCTTTTTAAAGATGCTAAAACCCAAAATCATCTCTTATTTGGAGATTAAACATATCAATTTTGACCAATGCCATTTATACAGAAAAGATCAAGTCTGAGTTACAATCTTTCTTTAACCACTTGACAACTGGGCACTTAAACACCCCTTGTGACGAGACAAATTTTCAGCTTTCGTTGCTCTCACACTTTGAATGATAATTATGCCGCGTACACACGATCAAACAATCGGGTGGAAAAGTCCGGCAAACTGAAGACCGCCGGACAATCCCCCCGTGTGTAGCCTCCGGCATACTTTTTTGACCCGAAAGTACGGCAGACTTAGAAAGTAGTTTTGCACTCCAATCTTCCTGCCGGACTTGCATTTCGGCGGTGTGTGTGCCAGTCCGCCATACTTTTGAAATGAACGGACTTTTCCCGCCCGGAGAAAAGTCCGCTCATTTCGAGTGGGTCTCCAGGTAGGCGGGGCCCGTGAAGGAGACGTCGCTGGCCCCGCCACCTGGTATGGACTTAAAGGGGAACCCCAACGCCGAAAAAAATCGGCGTGGGGGTTCCCCCCAGGTCCACATCAGACCCTTGTCCGAGCACGCTACCCGGCCGGCCAGGAAAGGCCAAATAAGGGGGCCCCCTGGATACCGGCCCCCCACCCTATGTGAATGAATATGGGGTACATTCACCTGTGAAAAAAGTACAAAAAAAACACAACACAGGGTAAAAATAGTTTATTGCACAGCTCTGGGGGTCTTCCGTCTTCGGGGGTCTTCTCGCCGGACTCCTCCGCTATCTTCTTCTAGCTCTTTTGCTAGCGGAGGAGCCCCGGCTTTCTTCCTCGCCGCTGCCCTTCTTCCGACTTCGGGGGTCTTGTCCCCCTCTCCGGTCTTCTGTCGCCGCTGTCGTCGCCGCCGCCTTCTGTTCTCTTCTTCTCTTCAGATCTTGACTCGTCGCTCCATCCGCTCACAATGGCTCCCGCGCGACGCGTGGCGACTTATATAGGGACATCACCGGATGATGTCCCCGCCTATTATGATGTCACAGTCCCAGCATCCTCTGGGACTGTGACACCATAATGGGCGGGGACATCATCCGGTGATGTCCCTATATAAGTTGCCGCGCATCACGCGGGAGCCATTGTGAGCGGAGGGAGCGACGAGTCAAGATCTGAAGAGAAGAAGAGAACAGAAGAACAGAAGGCGGCGGCGGCGACGACAGCAGCGACAGAAGACCGGGCCACCGCCTGTAAAAGAGCTATAAGAAGGCGCGGTGGCCCGGCAGAAGAACGGAAGAGGGGGACAAGACCCCCAAAGTCGGAAGAAGGGTGGCGTTGAGGAAGAAAGCCGGGCTCCTCCGCTAGCAAAAGAGCTAGAAGAAGATAGCGGAGGAGTCCAGCGAGAAGGCCCCCCGAAGAGGGAAGACCCCCGAATCTGTGCAATAAACTATTTTTACCCTGTGTTGTGGTTTTTTTGTACTTTTTTCACAGGTGAATGGGTAGGGGTACATTGTACCCCATACTCATTCACATAGGGTGGGGGGCCGGTATCCGGGGGCCCCCTTATTAAAGGGGGCTCCCGGATTCCGATAACCCCCTCGCCCGTAGACCCCAACAACCAACGGCCAGGGTTGTCGGGAAGAGGCCCTTGTCCTCATCAACATGGGGACAAGGTGCTTTGGGGTGGGGGGCCGCACCGCCCCCCCTTCCCCAAGGCACCCCCCATGTTGAGGGCACACGGCCTGGTACGGCTCAGGAGGGGGGCCACTCGCTCGCCCCCCCCTTCCTGGCCGGTCGGGTAGCGTGCTCGGACAAGGGTCTGATGTGGACCTGGGGGGGACCCCACACCGTTTTTTTCCGGCGTTGGGGTTCCCCTTTAAGTCCATACCAGGTGGCGGGGCCAGCGACGTCTCCTTCGCGGGCCCCGTCTACCTGGAGACGTGCTCGAAATGAGCGGACTGTCTGTTCATTTCAAAAGTAGGGCGGATAGTACGGCGGACTTAGTACGCCGTATTAGTCCGCTGAAAAAGTGCCATGTGTGGGCAAGTAGCCCGTTCGGAAAGTCCGACGGACAGTCTGGCGGGAAGTCCGCCAGACTAAATCCGTCGGATAGTCGGCTACGTGTGTACACGGCATTACTCAGTCATGTAACACTGTTCCCAAATGAATTTTTTGTACTTTTTTTTCCCACAAATAGAGCTTTCTTTTGGTGGTATTTGATCACCTCTGGGTTTTTTATTTTTTGCGCTATAAATGAAAAAAGACCGAACATTCTGAAAAAAAACATATTATTCTTTGTTTCTGTGATAAAATTTTGCAAATTATTTTTTCTTCATGAATTTTGGCCACAATTTATACTGCTACATATCTTTGGTAAAAATAACCCAAATTAGTGGATATTATTTGGTCTTTGTGAAAGTTAGAGAGTCTACAAGCTATGGTGCAAATCATACAAAATTGATCACATCTGATGTACTGGTGGCCTATCTCATTTCTTGCGACCCAAACAAGCTAGGAAAGTACAAATACCCCCCAAATGACCCCTTTTTTGAAAGTAGACATTCCAAGGTATTTAGTAAGAAGCATGGTGAGCTTTTTGGTGTTGTCATTTTTTTTCCCACAATTCTTTGCAAAATGAAGATTTTTTTTTTTTTCACAAAATTGTCATTGTAATGGGTTATTTCTCTCACTTGGCATGTATATACCACATATGACACCCCAAAATAAATTCTGCTACTCCTCCTGAGTATTATGATACCACATGTGTGGGACTTTTCCACAGCCTGGCCACTTAAAGAGGCCCAACATGCAGGGAGCGCCATCACGTGTTCTAGGAGCATACATTACACATCTAAGTTGCTGACTACCTATTACAATTTTGAAGGGCCTGGAGCACCAGGACAATGACATGGCACTGATGACAGATGGCACTGATAGGTGGCAATGATGACACGTGACACTGATGTGGCACCGATGACAGATGCCACTAATACGTGGCACTGATGACACGTGACACTGATGACAGCTTGCACTAATATGTGGCACTGTTGACACGTGGCACTAATATGTGGCACTGACAGATGGCACTAATATGTGGCACTGATGACAGATGGCACTAATACGTGGCACTGACACGTGACACGGATGACAGATGGCACTGATACGTGGCATTGATGACACGTGACACTGATAACAGATGGCACGTGACACTGGCAGATGGAACTGATGACAAATGGCACTGATATGTTGCACTGATGATAGATGGCACTAATATGTGGCACTGATGACACGTGACAGTGATATTGCACTGATGACAGATGTCACTATGTGGCACTGATGACACATGGCACTGATGTGGCACTGATCACAGATGGCATTATACGTGGCACTGATGACAGATGGCACTTATACGTGGCACTGGAGACAGATGGCACTCACAGGTGGCATTGGGGCAAATGGCACTGACAGGTGGCACTGGGGCAAATGGAACTGGGGACAGATGGCACTGACAGGTGGCACACTGGGGACAGATGGCACTGACAGGTGGCACACTGGGGACAGATGGCACTGACAGGTGGCACACTGGGGACAGATGGCACACTGGGGACAGATGACTTACGGCTGCTGCAGCCGTTCATTTCTCCCTCCTCACAAGCTGTCTGTGGAGGAGGGAGAGCCGGCGATGAGAGATGATCTCATATGTTTACATATGAGATCATCTCTCATTGGGCACGCCATTCGCGCTCTAAACGGCCGCTGTGATTGGCCGTTTACAGCGATCTGTGACTGGCTGTGTCTGGAGGACAGGGCCAGCACAGAACTTCCCCGATGCGCGCTCGCGGGAGCGCGCATTGCGGAAGTAAACAAGAGGCCGTCCAGGGTGGTTAAAACTAATGTCAACTCAATTTGATGTGACCTTGTTGTGGAATGCACATTAGGCCTATATCAGAAGTATTTTACAAAAATTCACTTCTACAAGAAAAAGAATCATGCAGAGACCATTTCTTAAGTGACCTTAAAAACTGTAAAAAAAATCTCACCCTAGCCCTCACATCCATGTAGAGCTTTGTAACTTGAGAAATAAGTTCAGTTCCACATTTATGGGTGACTACATGTTGCAGTGTTGTGGTGCACTGTAGTACTTGAGTATTGTAATAGCTAAAGGACACAACTATTTTAACTGTGTGTGAGCATTAAAGAAAACACAAAAAATCATGCTTAAAAGATATTATCTCACAATATTGTATCTAATCTAATCTAATCTATGTGATCAGCAGTAGGCTTAATAGCCTAATAAGGAGACATAATAACAACATTGATTACCTGCACATGCCCCCATCAAGGCATTTGATATACGCCAAAAATTTTAGGCTGCATACCATAATATTTGTTTTAGTTCCTTGAGAGGACACATGCAGACCCTATTTACCTATTACCCAAATTCATATTTCAGTCTAGGAGCCCTTGTAAAACCGTCAAACTTTCAATCTTGACCAATCAGGAAAGAAAACAGTTATGTTCTGTACACACGACCGGTTTTCCCGTCAGAATAAACTGAAGGTTTTTCAGATGGAGTTCCGATGGAATTCCGCTGAAACTGTCTTGTGTACACACGATCACACAAAAGTCTGACCATCAAGAACGCAGTGACACACACTCTGTATGACGGGACTAGAAAAAGAAAGTTCGAGTGCGCATGCGCGAGAGCTCCGACATGGCCGCTTAAGCCACGAGCTCCGCACCACCCCGGACCACCGATCAGCCTAACGCCGCTCACAGCGCACGGAGCATCGCCCCAGATACTCCCCCGAACGTGGGAAAGAACGGAGCACATCGACGGATGCCTGGTCCCCCCGCCCGACGCGATCTCGGACCGCATTTCAGCCGTTCAGCGGGAAAAGGGTGTACCAAGATGGCCGCCGGCGCCTCAGCCACACAGTCTCTCGCGGCCTACACGGACAAACCGCCAGAACCCAGGCAAGTCTTAACCCCAGCCACACTGTCCTACTCTCAGGTGGCGAGGAGCGGCTCCCAACACAAGCATCACCCACCTGAGGATCCCTGCTCCCCTCAGGTACCGTCACCTGCTTCCACCGAATCCCTTATAGGCCACCACATGGAGGACTTCCCCCCTTCTCCAGAAAGCCCAGGCACTCCGCAGCCACTGGGGCCTGCACCTCAGCACATTTCCATGACGGACATTTCCACTCTCCAAGCTAACCTGTTCTCCAAATTTTCTGAGCTCTTGGACAGGGGACTTGCTAACACTGCTACTCAGATTACAAACAACATCAAATCTGACTTTGCCAATTTGGGCTCCAGAATTGAGGCCATAGAAAACAAAATGGACGCTACGGTCGCCAGGACCAACCAAAACGAAGCTTATATTAAAACTATCCAGGACCAACTTGACCTTGCCATTGCAAGAATCGATGACCTTGAAAACAGGTCAAGGAGGTATAACTTCCGAATCCGTGGCCTTCCAGAGTCATTTGATGACATCCCCCTTACAGTTCGGGACATCATTTCCCAATTGGCCCCGCATATCCCTCCACAACGTCTGGATTTAGACAGGGCGCACCGTTCCCTGGGACCCCCCAGGAAAAATGGCTCCCCAAGGGATATTATTGTGAAACCACATTACTATACCACTAAAGAAGAAGTGATGCGTCACTCTAGATTGCAATCAGATCTCCAATTTCAGGGCCATCGTCTACAGATATTTGCTGATCTGGCTCCCTCCACCATACAAAAGAGAAGGGCACTTAAACCACTTCTGGTGGTCCTTAACCAGCATGACATTAAATACCGATGGTCTTTCCCGTTTGCAGCGAAGTTTTCCTTCAACGGTAAATCTTTCTCTTTCTCCAATCTGACGGAAGGTGAAAAACTCTTTCTACACTTGAAGCTGATTTTTTAGGAGCTCCCCATGGACTTCTCTTCTTCTTCTGCCGGGTCAGCCAAGAGACCCCCCCCATCTAGCCCGGTTTCCCCACTCTGGCTCAACGGTCGCAACAAGAAGAGCAAGGATGGAGGCCCCCCTTGAAGGAGGTCTATTGCGAAGCTGACCTTTTCGTTCTCTTTTCCCTATCCTCGAGTGGACTTCCTTGGGCACTAGCCCACTCGCTGGCCGGAGGGTTAACCTCCAACATCACAGTTGATTTGACTTTTTCATCCTTGTTCCTGAGTGATCTTTTAAGGCACTTAGTTTTGGTTTTGTTTTTATAAGTATTTTTACATGTACACTTTTCCTCTTATAGTTAGCTCCTGGGCGACTCAGCGGGTTTACCCCCCTATAGCCCCTCCTCGGTGTGGTCGAGGATGGGCTCTAGGATCACCTTACTGGTGGCTTATGGGTCCTTTGGGAGGAGTTATTCTGCCCGCCTGGGGGCCCAGGCCTAACCCGGTCCTGTCCCTCGGGGTCAGAGCAGACCCCCTTTTTCATTTGTAGGTATTTGTGACTCTTAAATATGCAGGGTTTGTATAGGTCGATGGTTCCACAAATACCCAGGCTCCCCCTCCCCCTAATCGGTACCAGGTCGCTCCTTAGTTTATTCGTTTAGGGGCTGGAGGTGGATATGGTTTAATAGTACCAATGGCTCGTGGTTGGGCGGCAGCCTATCCCGTCATTTCTTTGTCTCCTCTCCACAGCCCTAGATTTCCGCACTTTAGGTGGGGACCTAGCTGGGCCAGGTCGGTCCTTCTCCTCCCTCGTCAGTTGCTCTCCAGAATCAGCCGGGGTCCAACGGATGGCAGGATATTGATGCTCTTAACTTTATAGCGCTCTGTCGCCATGTTTTCTAATGTATTATATAGTTGTATGTTAGGGTCCGGGGTGGGCCCAATGTGCCCTCACCCATCTCATAGAGGTAGTTTTCTCCTCTCTGACATGGGCCTTTGGACGATCCGTGGGATCGCTCAAAGCATTTTTGGTGGGGGTCGGTGGGCTCGGTCGCACCGACCCTACGCCAGTCTTCGTAGAAGACATGTTTCTGTGTTTTTTGTCTCCCTTCCCTCCCAACCCTCATGTTCTCTCCTTCTCTTCCCCCAAGCGTGTCCGCAGACGAATAGAGTGATTGGCTCTTGGGTCATCCGTGCTTTCGGAATCGATCTAGGGACTTCGACTCGGAGGGTCACCACCCAAAAGGTTAGTGGATGTATTTGGTTGATCATCTCCCCTCTCTGTTCTCATGGCTGATACTCCCTATCTCAACAGGGATTTGAGACTGGTCTCACACAATGTCCAAGGGCTTAATTCCCCCAAGAAGAGGAGAATAGCATTCGATCGATATAGAGCCCTTAAAATTGATGTCGTCCTGCTACAGGAAACGCACTTTCCTACGCGATATAGACCTAACTTTATTCACTCTTCCTACCCCACGTTCTTCCTGGCTAATGCCCCTACTAAAACCAAGGGGGTCGCGATCCTCTTCTCTAGACACTGCAACTATACACACATTTCAGAGTATAGGGACCCAGAAGGCAGATTCATTCTAGTGAAGGGTACGTTTGAAGGAATACTATATTCCATAGTCTCATACTATGCTCCCAATAAGGGTCAAGCCAAATTTTTCAATTCTCTCTATTCGACATTGGGGCCAATGTTGGAAGGTAAAATCATTATGGGGGGAGACTCCAACGTAGCCTTTGACCAGGGTCTTGATAAGACTAAACCCATTAAAGAGCAAGCGATCAGACCCTCGAAAATGAGCAGTAAAATCGCAAAATTCCTCCACTCTAAAAGCCTATTAGATATTTGGAGGGAATTAAACCCTAAGAGTAAGGACTACACACATTATTCTCCCCCGCATCAGTCCTATGCCAGGATCGATCATATTTTGATCCCCCCGACGCTAGTTCCTTTGGCCATGAAAGCATCCATTATTGATTCCTCATGGTCAGACCACTCGCTGGTCTTTCTGTCCATCCGCAATGTCTTTTCCAACAAAGGAGGAACACACTGGCGCCTAAACGAGTCTATCCTCAGTAATCCTATTCACGCCAAATGCATAGCCGATTCCATCAAGGAATACTTTTCCACCAATGCTACGGAAAGCATCTCCCCAGAAATTCTTTGGGCGGCCCATAAAGTTACTATCAGAGGCGAACTGATTAAACTATCCTCCCGTCTCAAGAAGGAACGGCTCGTAGAAATCCGTGCTCTAGAATCCAAATTTGCGAACCTAAAAAGGGCACATAAGCAACATCCCTCTAAGGCCTCGGCGGACCAACTAGATAAAGTTAGATTAGAACTTAACTTAAAATTAACCGCATCAGCAGAGAAACATATTAGATGGAGTGGGGCCAAATACTACATGCATAAAGACAAAATAGGAACCATGCTTGCACGTAACCTTACCCCTAAATTCAAATCGCTTGCGTTCCCCAGACTCAGAGTGAACGGCCAACCCCCTACTTCTAACCCATCTAAGATCCTGAAGGCTTTTCAAGACTATTACGCCAAACTATATAGCCAAGACACCACAGGGAAGGCCCCAACTATCCCCACCTTTTTTCAAGGCATTAACCTGCCGTCCTTGTCTTCAGCACATAAAGACATTATGGAAGATTCCTTTTCGGAGGAAGAAGTCCTGGCAGTCATTAAAGCCTTGAAACCTGGCTCCGCCCCCGGCCCTGACGGACTATCTACCCCATACTATAAGACCTTCGGAGACATCTTAGCTCCGCACATGGCAAAATTCTTTAACTCTAAAACGGAAGGATCCCCATTAGACCCACACCTCAACACCGCCTTTATCACGGTAATTCCTAAGCCCAACAAAAATCATGAAGAAGTTGAAAATTATCGCCCTATCTCCCTCATTAATAATGACCTCAAAATTCTAACCAAAATATTAGCCAACCGCCTCTCTTCTTTCATTAAATATTACATCCACAAAGACCAAGTAGGCTTCATACCGGGCAGACAGGGACCTGATCAGATTAGAAGAGCAGTTGACATTGTCTCCCTACTCCAATTGGGCTGGAACGGTAAACAAGCTCAAGAAGGGATGATTCTATCCCTAGACCTACACAAGGCCTTTGACGCAATAGACTGGACATATATTTTCCTTCTCCTAGACAGATGGGGATTTGGTCCCCGCTTCAAAGGAATCCTGGGTTCGTTGTACTCGACTCCGACAGCCCTGATTCGTATACAGGGTCAGCACTCAGAACCACTGAAAATAGCTAGGGGCACTCGGCAGGGCTGTCCGCTCTCCCCCCTAATTTTCGCTATGGCGATCGAGACCTTGGCTATTGCAATCCGCTCAAATCCAGATATTCAAGGTGTCTCAGATGGGACAAGGGTTCACAAATGCGGTCTCTTTGCAGATGACTTACTTCTCTTCCTTACCTCACCGACAGTCTCCCTCCCCAATTTATGTAAACTCCTCCAGGATTTCTCAGACGTCTCGGGTCTCAAGGTAAACTACACTAAATCACATGCCCTGAATATCTCTCTTAGACACGAAACCAGATTAGCCTTACAGAGCTCGTTCAATTTTAAATGGAATGACTCCTCTATAGAATATCTGGGCATCAACCTGACGGCCAGAATAGAACAGTTGTACGACGCTAACTTCCCCCCCATATATCGAAAACTCGAGGATGATCTGAGACAATGGGAGAAGGGAGGGCTATCATGGTTAGGTAGAATACATTCAATTAAAATGACTTTGCTTCCAAGATTGTTATACCTCTTCAGGGCTTTACCCATCAATATCAAATTGGAACATCTAAGGTCTTTCCAAGCTAAAATAAACAAATTCATTTGGGGGGTAGAGGCTATAGGATCCCCCAGCAAACTTTGTACGTCCTCAAATCACAAGGTGGCTTGGGGTTGCCAGGATTGCTCTGGTATTTTCAGGCTGCCAGAATTGCTCAGCTCTCAATAATTTATAATAGCTCTGAAAAACCTGACTGGGTATCACTTGAAAATCAAGCTGCCCCAGACTACTCCATTGAGTCGCTACTTTGGTCTCCCCCTAGGCTCCGGCCCCCCATTCTTTCCCCGATCCTCTCACAATCTCTCCTCCTGTGGGATAAGCTGAAGAAATCCCCCCACCTCATCTCTCACCTAAAACCACTAGCTCAGATATTCAACAACCCAGATTTCCCCCCGGGCCTGGTCCCCTCGGCTTTTAAATGGTGGAGGGATAAGGGTCTATATCACATAGGTCACTTTCTGGACGCTCGGGGCCCTATTACCCTGGGACATTGTGTGAACCAACTAGAGATGCCTCCCTCAGAACGCTTTAGGTTCTACCAAATCCGCCATTTCCTTCTACAGCTTTGGACGGGTAAGCAAGCCGCCTCAGGCTGCACTCCGTACGAATCATGGTGCGGACAAGCCTCGGAACAGAGAGGGGCAGTCTCAGTGGTATACAAAGCCCTCGCCCATCAACCTAATAGATCCTCTTACATGACGGCTTGGGAGACCGAACTGGCATTTGGCATGACAGTAGAGCAGTGGCAGACTTCCTTCTCCAGAGCCTTTAAAGGCATTAGAAATGTTTCACTAATCGAGGCCGATGTCAAGGTCCTCACCAGGTGGTATCTAACCCCCTCAAGACTCTCCTTGATGTTTCCCTCAGCTGACCCCTGCTGCTTCCGGGGGTGCCATCTGATGGGGACCATGGCCCACATTTGGTGGGAATGCCCCAGAATTAGGCCTTTCTGGAACAAAATCCTAACCTTAATAAAGAACGTCACTAATCATGTTGTACCGAGAAGTCCTGCCATTGCTCTACTCAATGCTAATCTCCCTGGGATTCCGAAATACTCTCGTAAACGAATTCACTTTATATTACTGGGAGCCAAAATGACAATAGCCAAAGCTTGGAAACTCCCTAAAGTTTCCTTTGCAGCAGCCGTCAAAAAAATCTCTTGGATTATGGTGCAAGAGAAACTTTCCGGCATTCTACTAGACAATACGGCTCAGTTTGAAGCTACGTGGGAGCCTTGGGCTCACCATGTGGGCATTTCGCTCATTCCGGGTGTCCCACCCTAGCTCCCTGGATTACCCTCGATTGTGAGGGACGCTCAACTGCGGACACGCTCCCCTTCCCCCCCATTTTTACCATGCTCCTCACCCCTCCCACCCCCTGTTTACAGGTACAGAAGCCTGTTGTGTTTTGCTAAGTGGGGTTTCAGTGGGTTGCCTCAATCCCCAAGACCTGCTTGGCTCTCCTCTTTTATGCCTTAAGTGTTATATATTACTGTAGAGTCGAGGTGCGGGCAAGGCACTCACACCACTAAAATGATCCCTCTCCACTTGGCTCCGGGAGGTCTCCCCACTTCTGGCGGTTAACGTCGGTTTCCGAGCATCCCCTCCACCGCACAGTGTGCTCCCAGACGGGGTGCGGGGGAGGGCTAGTTGGTGATTTCCAGATTAGACCCCGCTTTGCCGTAAGCAAGCAAGAGTTCGGCTTCTATGGAGTGTGTTTATGCTTTACCTCACTGTTGGTATTCTAGGTCACCCCTGAAACATCTTATTTCAAAGCCTGTTACCTGTAACGAGTTTGTACGTTCAATTGTTTTGTAATGTTCTGTTTTGATTCTCATGTCTGTCAAAACCAATACAATTTTTGAAAGTAAAGAAAAAGAAAGTTCAATAGCCACTGCAACACCCTTTGGGCTTCTTCTAATCTCATGTTTACCTCGTGTTAGAAGTTTGGTTAGAGACGTTTCACGCTTTTCAGACTCCAGCTTTTTTAGATTGTTTTACTGCTGTTCAGTTTGTGCTTGTGGGTTTGTATCTGATTTTCAGAGCATGCAGTCAGTTCGTATCTGTTTTTCAGTGCGTTTTTGTCCGCTCGTTGCTGATTTTCAGCTCGCTCTTCACAGGCCTTGCTGTTCTTCAGTGCATTCTGTTAAGTTCGTTCTCACCAGCCGATCATTTTAAAACCATGTTGCTGGTACATACTCGTCGTAGAGTTCGTGTTGTGTGGGGGCTTGATGTTGGGGTTTATACTTTGTCCCAAGTCCAGTCCACAAACAGGGTGAGAAGGAGTTCGTTGACCAAGAATTGGTTACTTCAGTGTGACCAATTCTCGCACATGCCTTTGCTTTGTGAGATCCAGGAGAATAATCATGATGATTTCAGGAACTTTTCTCAGGATGACGGACCCCATTTTTCACTATTGGCTTTGCGAAGCAGGACACCTGCATGCAACAAGCCATCACTCCGGGGCAGAGGCTCATCGCCACCTTACTTGGCGACTGGGAGAAGTCTACAGGACCTCAAGTTTTCGACAGGCATCTTCCCCCAGGCTCTGGGGATCATTATGTTCTACCATTATTCAGGTCCTGCAGGAGGAATATATTAAGGAAAGTTTTATCCTTTAACATCACATTCTTTAAAATCACATTCTGTGTATTTAATGTTTTCTAATATATTGTATTTATTTAATCGTTCCCTAATTACCCTGATTATAATTTGCTGTGAATGTCCCCTGTGTCCTTAAGCATGCTGTAAACTTTTAATGCTCCTTTTTTGGCCTACATGCATATTTGCCTTCACTAACCTCCCCAGCATGCTATCCTGGGCCCATATACACCTATGGCCTGGTCCCTTAAAAAAAGTATTTTGTCAGCTCCATTGCAGTGCTTTGCCAAAATCACCCCCTAAAATGTGTACAAATGTTATGTGTGTCCTTAAATTCATTTATAACCCTCCCCCCTAAAATGTGTACAAATGTTATGTGTCCTTAAATTCATTTATAACCCCCCCCCAAAAATGCGTACAAATGTTATGGGTGTCCTTAAATTAATTTATAACCCCCCCTCCAAAATGTGTATAAATGTTATGTGTTCTTAAATTAATTTATAACCCCCCCTAAAATGTGTACAAATGTTATGTGTCCTTATATTCATTTACAACACTCTCCCCTCCCCCTAAAATGTGTACAAATGTTATGTATGTCCTTAAATTCAGGCAGAGTGCTGGAGGCTTTTTTTTTGCCTCTCAAAGTCACTGCAGACCCTCTTCCCCCCTAAAATTTTTACAATGGGCCATCAGAGGGGGTGAGGAATCTGATAAGTGGACCTTATATTTTTGTCTTGAAATACACCTTTAAAAAAAGTTATACTGATGCCGACCAAGAATGTTTTTGTTTAATCTGCTTGCAATGATATGTGCAGAAGTACTTATATTTTTTTTTTCTGTTTTGACTCCACAGTTACATTCAGCGCCACAGGAATGGCAGACTGTGGCCTCCCATTTTGCCGACCGTTGGGACTTTTCCAACTGTGGACTGGCTATAGATGGTAAGCACGTCGACATCATGCCACCACCCCATTCGGGGTCTTTTTTTTCCGTTTAATACTCTTTATTCCATTTTCCTTCACATTTACAAATCATCATAATACACGTTAACATTAAAAAAAAAAAACAGTAATATATCACCATTACAATTTCTCACAATATTTACAATAAGTTCTTATCTTCTATATTCCGTGTTTCTTTAGATATCATCCTTTTATCGCTATCCCCTCCCTCCCTCCCCCCCTCCCTTCTCAAGAACCCTCCTCCCTCATTAACTTTCTATTCTACTGCAGTTCTTCTCCCTTTCATTCCTTCTCTCTCCTCCTCACCTCTCTTCTTCATTACCTATTTTTCCAATATGGTTTTGGGATATTTATTCATGGCGTAAATTAGAGTCTACCTTACCTTTCTCATGTTTAATCTTATCTCTCTCCTTCTCATTTCTAATCCATAGAGTACCCCATTTCATTTACCCATGGCCTCCATATTTTTTCAAACTCTCTAAGATTCCCCCTTTTTACATATACTGTCTTCTACTTCCATATTAATTCACTGATGACTTGAATGAATTCACTCACCAATGGGGGCCCTCTCCGCCTGCCATCTTTGTGCAATGTTTCTACGCGCTTGAAATAGGTAGCATATAACTGCCACTGTAGTGCATTTTTGTGCATCTTTTTGCACCTTCCTATAGCCCAGCATGCAAATTATCGGGTCCCGTTCCAACTCTACCTTAAAGATTTTATTTATAGTTTCCACAACTCCCCTCCAATAACGAAACAGCTTTGGGCATCGCCATACCATGTGTATGAGGTCTCCATATCCCCGACATCTAGGGCACCTGTCATAATTTTTCCTACCAAACAAATATAATCTCTTAGGTGTATAATAAGCCCTGTGTACTAGCATTAAATGCGAGATTTTTTGTGGGGGGGAAACTGATATCATTGGCCCTAGTTCCATTATTCTCCTCCAGCGCTCATCTGATATTTCCCCTATATCCTCTTCCCACCTCCCACCTCCTCTTTTGATTCGGGTGATCAACTCCCTGATTAGAATTTATACATAGCTGGTTATATATTACTGATATACACCCTCTAGACTTATCCATTGTAAATAACTTCTGAAATAGAGGCGTTTTATCCCACACTGGCATATGTACACCAAACTGGGCTGCTAAAGCATGTCTCAGCTGTAGGTATCTATAGAATGATTGTTGTGGTATATCATATTCCTTTTTTAGATCCATGAATGTCTTTAAGACATTACCGTCATATAGTTGACTCAGCCTGGTTATACCCTCCCTTTCCCATATTTTAATCTTCCCTATTGAAAGTAATTCCAGTAGGTTTTTATTATCCCTCAAAGGTGTAAATTCTGACAGCCCTGTATACCCCATTAATATTTTTACCGTTTTTCAAACTTTACCCACCATGCTAGTTACAGAGTTTTTATACTAAAAGGAGTCTGCTTCTAATACCTCGGCCACAGTTTCATGTAAAGCTCCCATCATCATTACCCCTCCTCTTAGATTTCTTCCAGTTCCCGAGTCGCCAGATGCTGCAGCTGCGACGCCGGGTAGTAATTTCTGGGATGTGGCACCGCCAAGCCCCCTTTATCTGTTGGTAACTGTAACGTCTGGAACTGGATCCTAGCTGTACCCTTCTTCCAAATAAGCTCCCGAAAGAGGGTTTCAAGTTTTTTAAACCATTTTTGCATATCCATACCTGTGCGTTATGTAAGACGTAAAGCAGTTGGGGCATCCATATCATCTTAATCAAGCTACACCAACCCATCACCGATAAGGGGAGCCGGCTCCAGACATCACATATTCGCTTACATTTATTTAATAGTGGCAATACATTTTTATCAATGTACTGATCAGGGTTTGTTGTCAAGCATATGCCCTGGTATTTCATTACATCCACCACCCTCACCTAGGGAACCCCAGGCGCAACCACAGCATTTAGGGGGTCGACCCGGAGCAACTCTGACTTCCCCCAATTTATAACTAACCCCGTAAAACTTCCAAAATCCTCTACTAGTTTGACTGCCTGCCCAAGAGACTGGCCAGTATCCCCCAGAAAGAGGAGAAGATCATCCGCATATAAAGCGATCTTTTCCTGTCCCTCTCTCTTCCATTGGAACCCTTTTATCCCCGGATTTGACCTGACTGCTATTGCCAGTGGCTCCATAGCAAGTGCAAAGAGCAGAGGGGACAATGGGCATCCTTGCCTTGTCCCTCTGCTCATTTCAATCTTTTCAGAATACTTATTATTAACCCTTGCCCTTGCACTAGGGGCATTATACATCATTTTGATCCATCCAATAAAGGAGGGTCCAAACCCGTATTTCTCCAATACACACCATAAATACTCCCACTCTAGGCTGTCAAAAGCCTTAGTTACATCCAGAGACATTATGGCTCTTGACCCCATGTTCTCTAACGGTGTCTGAATATTCAAAAATGCCCTTCTAATATTCATACTGGTGGATCTTCCCCGAATAAATCCCGTTTGGTCTGGATGTACTAATTTTATAATAAGTTGATTCAGCCTATTTGATAATACCTTGGCTAAGATTTTAACATCCGAATTCAATAAGGATATCGGCCTATATGAGGCTACCTCTAATGGGGATCACGATAATAGTTTTCTGTCATCGAGACGGGCAATTTTCCCTTCTCCACTGCACCCCTTAATGTCTTATACAGCTCTGGGTGCAGGGTCTCTCCATAATATTTATATGTCTCCACCGGGAGCACATCAGGTCCTGGGGACTTTTGATTAGCCATCCCGATCACTGCTTGTTGTAGTTCACCTAGAGTTATCGGGGCATCCAGTTCTTCCCTCTCCTCTCGAGTAAGAGTCACCAACTGCACTCCCTCCAAAAAACTATTAATTTCCCCTTCCTCCCCCACCCCTTGTGACCAATACAGTTCTCTATAATAAGCTCCAAAGGTTTCTGCTATCTCCTCGCCACTCATGGACAGTACCCCATTCATAGTTCTAATCCTGGGGATGACAGATGGAGGAGAATTTGTTTTCACCAACTGGGCCAGCATTCTGCCCACCCCCTCCAGTTCCCCATAGTAGCGCTGCTTCTGAAAAGTTTGTTTACTCTCTTCTTTTTTTAGAATTGCTATCTTATACCCCTGTTGTTTATTTAACCACAATCGGGGTCTTACTATTATAACTATAAGGGATTTAATAATATAGTGTTAATGGCAGTGGAGTCGGCACAATATGAGTTCCTCTATGTGGACGTGGGGAAGAATGGTCGGATGTTGGATGGAGGAGTCTTCGCCCAGATGGAGTTTTACCCATGTCTCCAGACTGGTAGCCTGGCATTGCACCTGATGCGGACAACGTGGAAGGACTCCCCTGCATCTTTCTTGCTGATGAAGCGTTCGGTCTGGGCGAACACCTGATGAGACCATTCCCCCAAAGGAAATTTGCCAATACACAAAGCCAGGCTTAGGTTGATAGTCTCAGTGGCTGCCTCCCCAGGATGAAGCTCCCCTAGAGGAGCTCCAGATGTAATTGGAAACATTTAAAATATGGGGTTAGTGGCGCTACCTATAACGTGAGCAATATAAATTAATTGTCACCCAGCATACAATATATGTGTGCCCAGGGATCTAGATATAAGAAACACCTATATGTTCTACATCTAATCATGTTACGATCAATAATGTTAATGTATTTTATTGGAATTTTATGTGATAGACTAACACAAAATTGCAAAATTGGCACATAATTGTGAAGTAGAAGGAAAATGATAAATGATTTTACATTTTATTTTTTTACAAATAAATATCTTAAAAGGGTGGTATGCATTTGTATTCAGCCCCCTTTACTCTGATATCCCTAACTAAAATCTAGTAGAACCAATTGCCTTCAGAAGTCACCTAATTAGTAAATAGAGTCCACCTGTGTGTAATTTTATCCCAGTATAAATGCAGCTGTTCTGTGAAGCCCTCAGAGGTTTGTTAGAGAATCTTCGTGAACAAAATGCATAACGATGGCCAAGGAACACACCAGACAGGTCAGGGATAAAGTTGTGGAGAAGTTTAACCACTTCATACCCCACCCATAGTCAAATGACATCCACAGGATGGATCTCTCATCCTTTTTACCCCCAGGTGAATGGGTAGGGGTACATTGTACCCCACACTCATTCACATAGGGTGGGGGGCTGGAACCTGCGACCCCTTATTAAAGGGGGCTCCCGGATTCTGATAAGCATCCCGCCCGCAGACCCCAACAACCAGCGGCCAGGGTTGTCAGGAAGAGTCCCTTGCCCTCATCAACATGGGGACAAGGTACTTTGGGGTGGGGGGCCGCATGGCCCCCTTTTCTAAAGCACCCCCCATGTTGAGGGCACGTGGCCTGGTACGGCTCAGAAGGGGGGCCGCTCGATGTCCCCACCCCATTTTCTGACCGGCCAGGCTGCGTGCTTGGATAAAGGTCTGGTATGGACTTTGGGGGACCCCACACCGTTTTTTCAGCGTAGGGGTTCCCCTTTAAATTAATACCAGGTGACGGGGCTTGTGAGGTGCCAATCTCAACGATGGAGGCCACGCCATTGACTTCCTTTGCTAGTACCGTCTACCTGGAGCCACGTTTAAAATGAACGGACTTTACTCCGTGTGTGGGCAATTCCGTTCATTTCAAAAGTCCAGCAGACTCCGCCATAGTCGGAAAAGTCTGCTCATGTGTGGGCATGTGTGGGCAAGTCCACTCGTTCGGAAAGTCTGGCGGACCTCCGCTGCAAAGTCTGGTAGGTTGTCTGCCGGACTAAGTCTGCCGGATAGTCTGATTGTGTGTACGCAGCATTAGAGATCTCTCTGTAGTTCATTTAAAATTACAGGTTTTCATCCTTTAAATCTAATATCACAAACTGTTCTTTCACTAAAACTCTATTCTCCAGTCTGAAAGTTAATATGATTATTTTCTATATTCAGCAAGCCTCAATGTAAATCACACACAAAATTAAATATTTTGGTATGTAAATTTCTGCAAAAATCATATTCCTGTGTTGTGTCTCATTCTAGCGTGTTTATACATTTGAAGGCCAAAGAAGGCACAACAGCAACAATGTGAACGAGGAACAAAAGGTTTGTAATACATTACCCACGATGTGTTATTACTCTCATTATAGAAGTATGTATTGATTTTAGATTTCCACTACTTTGGAAGATGAATCACCTGCCTTTTCATATTCATATCTTTCATATATTCATATGTTGCACTTCAAAACTGATTACCAAAAGTAACATCTAGTTTTACTAGCTAAATTGATTACACCATTGCTTAAAACTCAACTTCCACATTTTAGATTAAAGAGCGTGAAAGAGTTAAAATGTCTACCAGGCTTCTCATCCTGTTCTTGACTCTGCTTAAAAGGATTGAACTCTTAAATTCTGCTCTAATGCCTTGCCAAGAACTGTGGTGTGAGGTCATCATTGGGATAGAAAGATATAGACATCAATAAAAACAATGTTATATGCTCTAATCCTTTCCCACTCTATTAAAAATGTGAAAACATAAAAAGGGGGCCAGCACTAAAGAAAAGAAATGGACACTATATGAGGTCCCCTGCTTGTGGCTCCATGTGGTGAGTGTTTTTTTTCCCAGACAGTATTGCGCAAACCTTCTGACTTTCCCCAGTCGTGAGAAGCACTACTGTGGGCTGTCCCCATTGTGAGAATGGAGCTGGTTGACCACATGTGAAGGATCCCATTGACACAAATGTGCATGTTGCTGCTTACCTCTAGCAGCTTTAATGTTGGTGAGTGCATTTTAGTTTTGTTGCTCACATATGGTGGAGAGAATTTTCATTAGCTAGTGGAGGACACTTTCTTTGAGGTGATATTTATCACATATTTTGGACTTTTTGCATTGGACTTTCTTATCATTTCTGAATATTGTTAATGCTTTTTACATATTACAAATGCTGTGTTAATAGCACACACTTTAAGTTTTTAATATTCTATATTTGGAGGTGCTGCATTATTTTCTTTGATGGTCTATTAAAAATGTGTTTTTGTCTCTGTCCATCATTAGATCGGTTTCCCATCACTTTTTTGTTCAGTCATGAAACATCTTCTCAATAGCGACATAGATGGCAGTACAAACATGACAAAGGCACTTGCCCTTCCCCTAATCAAAATTAAATAAAAAGTTTCAGAAGCAGTTGGACTTTAGGATTCTTAATTATTGTTTTATGCTAGTGTTTTATTTATTTTTACAAAATGTGTAATTATAATGGTAAAAAAGTTTTTTTCAGAAATATGAAATCCACTTAAAGTGTATATATAGTCAACACTAAACCCCACCATACATTTTACAGTTTGATGTCTTCCAGATCAACAAAGGTAATTGAATGATTCTTTGGACTAGCATTCTGCTATTTTTCTGTTATATTAGGCGTTACAGTACCTTGCAAAAGTATTCACCCCCATGGCGTTTTTGGCGTGTTTTGTTGTTTCACAACCTGGAATTAACATGGATTCTTTGAGGATTTGCATCATTTAATTTACAGAACATGCCCACAACTTTGAAGATTTTTTTTTTTGTAAAAAACAAATAGGACAGAATAACAGAAAAAGTCAATGTTATCACAGCTCCAAGTTGCTTTGGATAAGTCTCTATGAGCTTGCCACATCTTACCACTGGGATTTTTGCCCATTCCTCCTTGCAAAACTGCTCCAGCTCCTTCAAGTTGGATGGTTTACACTTTTGAACAGCAAACTTTAAGTCTGATCACAAATTTTCTATTGGATTGAGGTCTGGGGTTTGACTAGGCCAATCCAACACATTTACATGTTTCCCCTTAAATCACTCAAGTGTTGTTTTAGCAGTGTGTTTGGGGTCATTGTCCTGCTGGAAGGTGAATCTCCATCCTAGCCTCAAATGACACACAGAGTGGAACAGGTTTTGCTCAACAATATCCCTGTATTTAACACCATCCATCTTTCCCTCAACTCTGACCAGTGTTCCAGTCCTGACTGCTGAAAAACATCCCCACAGCATGATGCTTCCACCACCATGTTTCACTGTGGGGATGGTGTTCTTTGGGTGATGTGATGTGTTGGGTTTATGCCAGACATAGCATTTTCTTTGATGGCCAAAAAGTTCAATTTTAGTCTCATCAGACCAGAGCACCTTCCTCCATACATTTTCGCAAACTCAAAATGTGCCATTTTGTTTTTTTGCTGAAAGTAATGGCTTTCTTCTGGCCACTCTGCCATAAAGCCCAACTCTATGGAGTGTATGGCTTATTGTCGTCCTATGTACAGATACTCCAGTCTCTGCTGTGGAAGTCTGCAGCTCCTCCAAGGTTACCTTAGGTCTCTGTGATGCCTCTCTGATTAATGCCCTCCTTGCACGGTCTGTGAGTGTGTGGCCATCTCTTGGTAGGTTTGCTGTTGTGCCATGTTCTTTCCATTTGGTTATGATAGATTTCATGGTGCTCCTAGGGATCATCAAAGATTTGGATATTTTTTATACCCTAACACTGACTTGTACTTCTCAACAACATTACTTGTTTGGAGAGTCCCTTGGTCATGGCAGTGTTTGGTTAGTGGTGCCTCTTACTTAGGTGTTGCAGCCTCTGGGGCCTTTCAAAAAAGTGTGTATGTGTAATGACAGATCATGTGACACTTACGCAATGTACACATGACCAGACTTTCCAGCAGACTAGGTCCGACGGAATTAGTATGTCGGACAATTCGATCATGTGTGGGCTAATCAGATCATTTTTCATAAAAAAATAAAAATAGAACATGTTTCAAATCTGTCCGACTGACTCAATTCCTATTGGGAAAACCGTTCATCTGTATGCTGGTCTGATTGACCAAATACAATACAAGGAAAGCTATTGGCTGCTGGTTATTGAACTTCCTTTTTTAGTCCCATCTTACATTATCATGTTCAAAACGAACATGTTCAGAAAGTCCGTCGGAACTGCACCAAAAGTCTGTTGGACCTAGTCTGCCCGGAAAGTCCAGTCGTGTGTACACAGCATTAGATTGCATACAGGTGGACATCATTTCACGAATTATGTGACTTCTGATTTTTAAGGGCTTCATAACAAAGGGGGCGAATACATACGCACATTATCAGTTTTTTATTTATGAAAAATAGTTTTATGTATATATTTTTTAAATTTTACTTCACCAACTTTAGACTATTGTGTTCTGATCCATGAAAAAGTATAAATTGTTCCTGAGGAGTCCATATTATTAAGGTCCTTACACTAAAAAACCTTTCTATATTCAGAGGTTAAAAATTCAACTAAAACCTTTATACATAGCTGTGATCCTCCGTTTCTCTTTTTCATACAGTTGCCCTTCTCTATACTCTTTCTAGTGACAGAAACAATAGACCTTCAAAGTTAACCTACATTTTTACAAATGTAAGCCCTTGCATTTGTCTTTTTTGTCTATCCATTTTTTATACAGAAAAGTATCAACTTCCTGCCTACTTTAAGCACTTCAACCCCGGAAGGATTTGACCCCTTCCTGACCAGGCATTTTTTTTTTTTTTGCGATAACTTTTTTGCGATAACTGACAATTACGCAGTCATGCAATGTTGTACCCAAACAAAATGTATGTACTTTTTTCCCCACAAATAGAGCTTTCTTTTGGTGATATTTGATCACCTCTGTGGTTTTTATTTTTTGAGCTACAAACAAAAAAAGAGCGACAATTTTGAAAAAAAAACAATATTTTGTACTTTTTGCTATAATAAATAGCCCCCGTTTAAAAAAAAAAAAAAAAAAAAAATTTTCCTCAGTTTGTATGTATTCTTCTATATATTTTTGGTAAAAAAAAAAAAAAATCGCAATAAGCATTTATTAATTGGTTTGCGCAATAGATAGATAGATTTATGCCCTTTTTATTATTATTGTTTTTACTAGTAATGGCAGCAATTTGCGATTTTTAGGACTGTGAAATTGAGGTGGACAGATTGGACAGTGATCAGAGCTAAAATAGCCATTGATTATGGTATAAATGTCACTGGCAGGGAAGGGGTTAACATTAGGGGCGATCAAGGGGTTAACTGTGTTCCTTGGGTGTGTTCTAACCGTAGGGGGGATGGGATTGACTAGGGCAGGAGACTGATCGGTGTTCATACTTTGTATGAACACAGGATCTGTCTCCTCTCCCCTGAGAGAACTGGGATTTGTGTGTTTACACACACAGATCCCGGCAAGCACATCAGCTCCGGGAATGCGCGGCACATGTGTATGTTGTCCCTCTACATGCATGCATCCAGTGGCACACAAGCCTGCTGTGACATCTTCAAGGAGGGACATACAGCTATTGCGATTTGAGCAGCCATGCCAACCTGCCACAGTATAACTGCAGTCACTGGTCGGCTAGAGGTTTAAAGCTTTAGGTAAACCTTGGCAGATGTTGTTAAATCTGTCATCTGCCAGAACACCTAGATTTTTTCCTTCATTGATTTCCCCAATATTACTCCTCATAGATTGTGTGATGAATACATGTGTTTAGCATTCAAATGTATGGCTCAACATTTCTAAACATAAACCTTATTTACCAAGTAGTTAATACAGCCAGTGCATTTTAGTTAATATGCAAATTCGAAACATCTTAAAGAGGACTTTTGCTACATATCATTGTGTCATCTGTAAACCAATTTTTTTTAAAATTCTAAAGTCTATACACTTTATAAACAAGTTCAAATGACTGTCCCAAGACTGAACCATGGGGTATATCAACAACACTCAACCATTTGGAATATGGTCAGTAGTCATGACTTTCTCAGTGCAGTCTCTAGGTTTCTATGAGGTAGGTTTACTAAAGGCAATTAGACTGTGCACTTTGTAAGTGAAACTGTACTCATTTTCCCCCGAGCTTAGTGATTAAGGTGAAGCTTCACTTTGTAAAGAATGTCAGGGCTACGAAAGAATAAAATAGAGAAGTGGCCCCATAGGATTGTCACCCCTAATGCCCATTTGTTTTATAAATACATTTTACTCTTAACCTCCCTGGCGGTATGATTATGTCTGATTTTTGAATGTCAAAGCGATACATTGTTTTGCAGGGAAATGTATTGTTTTATATTGTAGGCCTGTAATTCATAGGAATAACTCACTTAAATCTGTCCAAACAAGAGTCTAGTAGACATCTCGGGTATGATAAAGTTTGAAACACAAAATCATAAATTATAATATAATAAATAACTATAAATAATTTAAAAAATAATAATATCATAATAATACATGTTATTATGTAATCAAATCAAAAACACTGAAATTTGCTCAGTCTCAGAATCATCGCTGTTGTCACTTTTGGTGTCTGATAAAAGGTGTCTAATGACGGGACAAAACTGATGTCAAATGATTTGATACAGTAATGTAATTTACAGATTACAGTGTATTATGTGAGTTATGCATTTTGTACTTTTTTGAATTTTCCACTGGGCTCTGCCCCCATGCATCGTGATGCTCACAGGGAACAGTGCCCGGAACAGTAATACATTGGGCGGAGGACACAGTGGGAGGACATTGTAGGGATCTTGGGGACAAGGTAAGTAACATGTACCAGGATACTGAG
Source organism: Lithobates pipiens (assembly GCF_037356315.1). Classification (NCBI taxonomy): domain Eukaryota; kingdom Metazoa; phylum Chordata; class Amphibia; order Anura; family Ranidae; genus Lithobates; species Lithobates pipiens. Next base: position 324,552,108 of record NW_027507764.1, read on the forward strand.
ATGCAATCCCGAGTGTGGCTCAGGATTCTCGCGTTTGGTAATGAAAATTAACCCCGAGCCAAACTTGGGAATACCACTAGGGAGGTTAATAGAGGGCTATAGTGATTTCTGTTTTGTGTTTCAGGTGACAAGCTGCCTGCTTTTGCTAGGAAGATTTACTTCAGCTGCTGATCACTGGATTGGTGACAAATCCTTTGGCGGGAAACATCTAGACAATGAGTGTAACCTTTTACTTATATCCTCTCCTGTCACTCGGCAGAGTCAGCATTTACCTCAGGTCTCTCAGCTGGACTCACCTCTGGATTTTCCTCAGCCTTCCTTTTTGATCTTTTGACCTGTTCCCAGCTCAGAATGGATATTCTACTTAAAGAAAAACTTCAAAGCACTAATCCCCCTGGAGGAAGGCTTGCCTCAGTCATTTAATTAATTCATTTTTTTTACTTTTTACCCCTCAGTTTTCACTGGTGACAACTGTATCATCACTTGTGTCTGTGGGCCCTGTGCCTGTATTGTGCCTCTCATTCCTGAAGTTCCAGGGCTGCCCTGTATACTGATGATAATAGGTTATCTGAGGTCAGCTAGGGAACATTTCATCCACCTGTTGGCAGACCAAGACCTGAGGCAAGACCATAGGAGCATCATATCACCACTAGGACCTTACAGGGACCAGAAGAGGAGGACCGTTGACTGGAAGTGTCAGTGCACAGGCCGACAGGACAGGAGCTACCATGAAAGAATATGCAGGATGAAGAGGCCCTACTTTTTCTTCAGAAGCCCACAGCACCACTGTTCCTGGCACCATGAGCCAGGTAGGCAGCGGGACTGATCAACACCTCTCCAACAGGACTCTCATCATCAGCATCACAGACTAGGGGTGAGACTAGGTCTGTTCTGTCTGCTTCAGTCTCCTCAGTGTCAGTGTCTTCCCAGCTCAATGTGCTCTGTCTGTCAGCCTTTAGTCACCCCCTTCCTGTTCACTCTCAGATTTCTAGTACCTTCTAGACATATTTTCGTCTGAATTTCAGGTATTTTTTTTGTTAAGACGATAACGAATGTGCAGAATCTGAAAAATGAAAGATCCTACATAAACAAATGCTTTATTTTCGTTTTCGTTGTGACAACAGTTCGATGTAGATAGGAGATTTGACATGAGGCTGACAATAACAATCTGTGTCTATCGAACCTGTTGTCGAATGTGCCTAACCTTAACTCTATTAGTCAAGGACTATTCTACATAGAGAGAAAAGATTTGACATAGAGAGAAAGGATCGCTGCTGGAATTGAGTTAGGGAAGTAAAATAAAAATAATGATGATGATGAATGTTATTGTCTGAATGTAACCAAAGAGGAGGAGCCGTAAAATAGCTAGAAGTAAGTACACAAGTACAGCCAACTTACTTCCACTTACGATTGCTAGCAGAGAGAGACACACACACTGAATCATTTCAGAAGACAGTCAATCTTAGCTGGTCAGTTTGTCAGAGAGCCTGAATTATTTAGCAATTAAGCATAAGCACAGCAGCAGAACAATAGTGAAGCATTCTACAGTTCAACTTAACTTTTTCATAATAATCTGCTGCTATTGTGTTAGTGTTGTGAACATGATAGTGATACTAGTGTTGCTAGTGTTGTGGGGGGGGGTTTATTATTATAGATTCTATATTATAGATTGAGATTCTATATAGATTATATATATCCTATCTTGTTACCTGTCTGATCAGTGATCACTATCATCAGTCCATTTTCTGTTTGAACTATATACATTCAACATGAATGACAAAGATTGGTCGAAGCAGCGAAAAACATACAAACTTCGAATCTTTGGCTTATGGTGTGCGTCGAAAGTTCTAAGGAGATTCAACGGAGTAGCTAAACTATACAGAGTCATACAGTTTAGCTGCTTCGTCAAATCTTCTTTGAACATTCGACAGACACCACAAGCCTTCAATGACAGATTGGGCCTTAATTAATTTGGATTTTCGGACAAATGCACTTTTTAACAAAAAACAAAATCAATAAAAACGAATTATGGGAGTAACTAAATAAATGTATTTTTCGGACGAAAACAAAATTCCGAAACAAAATATTTCAGTGTGCACATGTCTAGTAATTTATTTTAGGTCCGACAGCCTAATAGTCCCTCTCCAGTTCTTCCACCCGAACAACTCCTCCCCAGCTGGACTGACTCTAGGTGTTTAAGGAGGCCTTCCCCCAGCCAATCCAGGTTGGGGATTGACCAGAGCTCCTTAGAACACCCCAGACAGCTCCACCCTTCTTCCCCACCTTCCTTCTAGAAGCCCCTAGAAGCAGAAGTGCGGTAAGATGAAGCTAGCTGTGAGTCACCAGCCACCTCTAGGCCACTCCCAGCCCACAGCCCAAAACAAAAAGGCCTAGCTTTTGGCTAGGCCTGTTTAAATGTACCTGTAATACAAAGAAAATTCTTACTCTAGCACCTACCTAAGGTAGAGGGTACTACATAGGCATGATAGTGTTTTTACATTTTTCAAAATAAATTTATGAACAGAGCATTCCACCTCATGTAGATCTTCCATTTGTTTATTTAGGTTATCACCTCTAGGTTTGATTCCTGAAAAATCCAGTGAGTTTAATCATTTGTTAGTTCCTAAGGGTTCATGTTCTTCATTGATCTAATTGGTGATAGCCTATTCTCATTGATATACCTAAATCTACAATATATCAAGCTATTTTTGTGATTGGATCATTTGATCAGATGCCCTTTTAGTCAAAGCTGACATTAAATCTTTTTGTTTATTCTCTGCTTTTGGTCAGGATCTTGTAACTCCCTGGCAGAATTTTACTAGTGGGCTGGGTGCTTCTCATCTCAGGCCTTACATTTTCTTATTGGCATGTTGGTTTTGTTAGAAGGTAAAAGAGTGTCTCCTGGTTTTGAGTGCAAATTTATTTTGACTTAAAATGTTAGCTCTATGTGGTAGGTGCAATTTGTTTTAGATGAACTTTTTCCAGTTGTCTACAGATGCCACAGAATCTATTGAATGTGGAAATTTCCATTCTGGGAAATAGTTTTCAGCGTTTTGACCAGAATATTTTATTTACATGGTATCCCTAAGAATATTGCTTATTTGGGTTCTTCCCTGTTGTTGTGACTGTAGCACTTTGGTCCAAGCAGTTTAGCCGCCAGAGCCTCTTATTGATGAATGTTTGAATAGCGTTTTTATGCAATTGATTGTCTAAGATATATGGTTCTTCCTGGTTTTCATTTAATATTTAGATTAAATTAGGACATTTTCTGGGTAGCAAAACATTTATTAGCAGATGCTTTGTTTTTCTATGTTTCCACTGTTTTAGGACACTGGCTACCTTAGTGCCAAATGCCTACAATATCCTTAACACCAGCTTTTTGCTTGCAGTTATATCCAATATGATATTTAATCCCCTTACTGAAACAACCTGCATTATCTAGGTCACTGGTTGCTTCTTCTTTGAGGACTCTGCAAAACTCTTTTGGCCTTTAAATGACATGTATAAAAGTAGTTGTTTCCACACTCTTTCACCAAAACTGTTAGTAGGAGTTTTAGACACAATGACTTTGCATATAATTCTTAATTTTGATACGGAGTTCTGGCAAGGATTTTAGAAGCTTTGTTTATATGCTGCTATTGGGTCACAAATTGCATTCAACATCTCATGTAATTTCACTGCTACCTATGGAATCAATCCGTTCTTCTGTATATAAAATACTTTAGAACTGCTTTCCCGCTCAATTCAGTCCTCCTGTTAACATTCCAGTTCTCTTGCAGGGTATATATGGAATGTATTTGGAACAGCTGGGTGATCATATTCCCTCTTTGCAAGTGTGAGCTGTGTTGGATACCCTTGTTGTTCACCTGGAAGGGAATACTTTAGGTGGATTCAAAATCTTAGACCTCCTAAATAAAATGGGAACTGTTATGTCTACAAATAAGTGGTTTTCTAGGCCTGGGCTTCAGTTTATGGTATAGTTGCCATAATATGTGAATTGTCTGATATGCTGATATACTGTATACAGGCATACCTCACTTTTAAGTACACAATGTGGTTTATTTACTAAAGCTGGAAAGTGCAAAATCAGACTCACTTCTGCATAGAAACCAATGAGCTTCTAACCCCAGTTTGTTCAATTATGCTTTGGTAATAAAACCTGGCAATTCATTGGTTTCTATGCAGAAGTGAGTCTGATTTTGCACTCTTCAGCTTTAGTAAATAAACCCCAATGCGCTTAAAAGTGGGGGTATGCCTGTAATCATTATTAGTGAGTGACTTCATTTTTCTCTATTGTAAACTGGAGTGTTACATCAGAGGTCTAGCAGTGTTTGGCATAGTGCCCAATTGTCCCTCCTTTGGGACCAAATCCCTTTGTCCCTCATGCAGCTTCAATTGTCCCTCATTTTAGTCTGATGTGTTCATCTCTATACCAAGCTTGGAGGGTCAATGATCTCTGGTGCATTTTCCTGAGTGTTGGTGGAGTGGAACACTAAAGAGGAACATAGTGGACTCTTAGTGCACATTGTTTGCAGCTATTATAGCACTAAGAAATTTATTGTTGGAATCACAGTGGATGTTTTGCTACAAAAAGCATCTTTATTTGTTCATTTAGTTGATTCTATTGTCAGTGGCACTGTTTAATGCACTTTATTTTTTTTTTTATGTACTTATGAAATTGTGAAAAGAAGCACTGTGGATTGAGAGGATAATTTTTCTGGGCACCATAGGTGTTTAGCACAGCAGCTCAGTATACATATATATTTTTTTGTTTGTGGCGCAAGAGTAAAAGGTACATTCTAATTTCTTCTGTGGAAGACTGCTCTATTTTTATTTTATTTTTTTATTCTGAAAGGATTTAAACTGAGAAGTTTCATACATAGCACACAAAGAAAAATGTTGTTGTTTTCTAGGGTAGTTTGGCTAAACCAAAATATTTGTGATGTTGAATTCAATGTCAACATTAGATCAGCCCTCTCAAAAGCAGTGTTACATTTAGGTCTGATTCACACTGATGCGATATCCGATGCATTCCAAAACACGACTTTGTATGGAGGCCATTCATATATATGCAGTGCAATTCCAGTGCTATTTTGAAAAGGGTCCTGTGCGAGTTTAGAGCAGTGTGATGTGATTTTTATCTCCATAGACTTGAATGTTAAACACATGCAAAATGCTTATCTGTCCTAAGATAACACAATTCCAGTATGTTTTCTACAAGTCTGCTTTCTCATTTCCTAGGACCATGGCCTATGAGGAGAGGGAGAGAGAGAGAAAGAGAACTAATCACAGCTGTATCCAAATCTAATGAAAAATGCATTACCTTTGAACCACATCAAGTCACACTAATCAAATCGCACTTCTAAGTGGATTCAACTCACACCACATCAATGTGAACCTTGCCTAAGAATTTGTTAATATATTTATAGCCTACATTTTTTCTTTTTAGATTTGTATAGAGTAGAAAAGGGTTAAAAACCTATTAGGATTTTTTTTTAATTTTTACTGGTTTTAAACAATTACAAGGTTATGAAAAATGAGAGTCATATCACACATAGACTTAGATATTGTCATAAAACAGGGATATTACCCTTCTCATACACGAACTTGCTTTAGAAAAAAAAAATCCTTCTGATTTAGATACATGCATAATAACCTTGTAGTAAACAGACTACACCTAACAAAGGAATGTGCTAAGGATAAACAAACAGATAACTTTGAACGGTTACAAAAACCAAAAGAAAAAAAGAAAAGTGTTACTACATCCACAGTAGTTGCATATGTTAAACCCTATCTCTTATTTGCCATCTGTATACTGCTTGCTATTTAACTACCTGCAGAGTATAGTAATACCCCAAAGGAGATTTGTCAGTTTATACGCCTTAATCCATATTTACCAATTTTTATTGATGGTTTCCCTATTTCCGTGGCTGTTAGCAAAATAGTATTCATATGAACACTGTAAGGTTACTCTAGAAACTACTTCTGTGGTAGAAGGAGCTATATCTTTTTTCCAGTGACACATTATGGACATTCTTGCCACAATTAAAATGTAAAGAATTACTGTTCTAAAATTTGTGGGAAAATTCCCTATAGAGAGTCCCAGTAATGCTAAACCTGGTGAGGGTTGAGTTATGATCCCTGTAACTTTCGAGATTAGATGGAATATTGACTTCCAGAAGCTTGCTATTGATTTACAATACCATAATATATGGAGCAGGTTTCTTGGTTGCCCACAATTGCGCCAACATTCCAGGGAGTATTCTTTAGAAATTTTAGCTAGGCGGGTTGATGTCATGTACCATCTGTAGAGTATCTTATAAACATTTTCCCAGTGTAATACACAATGTGAGGCTTTTAAACTGGAGTTGATTGCCTGAAACCATTCTTGCATGGAGTAAGAACTATTTAATTCTGATTCCCATTTCAGTATCGCTGGTGACTGTTTTATTAAGGATTTGGGCAGCAGCAGGGAATACAGAAGTGAAATGCCTTTCTTTCGGGCAGGGTTTATATGACTGAATCCCCATATTTCTTTGTTTAGAGTTACAGTGTTAGACTTAACCACTTCACGACCAGCGCACGACGATGTACGTCGACAGAATGGCACGGGCAGGCATATTGGCGTACAGGTACGTCCAATATTCGATGCCGCCCTGCCATCGGGAGCGCGCCGTGAGTCCGGTCGCGGGACCCGCGGACTCGATCGCCGCGGGCATCCCCGCGATCGTCTCACGGAGCGGCCGAATAGAGCAAATGCTGTGTAAACAACATTTGTCTATTCTGCCTAGCAACTAGTGACGCTGATCTCTGCTCCATGTGATTGGAGCAGAGATCAGTGTACACTAAATGAAAGCCCAACCCCCCCACAGTTAGTAACACTCCCCTAGGAACACTTAACCCCTACACTGCCACCCACTGGTTAACCCTTTCACTGCCAGTGTCATTTACACAGGAATCACTGCATTTATATAGCAGTGATTACTGTATAAATGACAATGGTCCCAAAAATGTGTCAAAAATGTCTGATGGGTCCCCCACAATGTCGCAGTCACAATAAAAATCGCTGATCACCGCCATTACTAGTAAAAAAAAAAATAATAAAAAATTATTAATAAAAATGCTATAAAACTATCCCTATTTTGTAAACGCTATAACTTTTGCGCAAACCAATCAATAATCGCTTATTGCGATTTTTTTTACCAAAAATATGTAGAAGAATACGTATCGGCCTAAACTGAGGGGGATATTTATTATAACAAAAATAAATATATTTTTGGGGGATATTTATTATAACAAAAAGTAAAAAATAATGCGTTTTTTTCAAAATTGTCGCTCTATTTTTGTTTATAGCGCAAAAAATAAAAACCGCAGGGGTGATCAAATACCACCAAAAGAAAGCTCTATTTGTGGGAAAAAAAGGACGTCAATTTTGTTTGGGAGCCACGTCGCACGACCGCGCAATTGTCAGTTAAAGCGACGCTTTGCCGAATCGCAAAAAGTGGTCTGGTCTTTGACCAGCAAATTGGTCCGGTCTTAAAGTGGTTAAGCACATGTAGAAGGTGTTGAATTTGTAGCATAATAAATTTATCTTTGTGTTTAATTTCCTCTGGAACTTCCCGCAAGGTGTGGTATTCCACCTCAATCCAAGATAGATCTGAAAGTTTGGGTATTAAAAAAGTAAAGGATTGAAGCGGGATATCACACAAGGCTATATGTATCTGTTCTTGACTTCTATCTAGAAGATCCTTCCAAGCTCCAAGAGAGGCAGATATAGAAGGGTGTTCCGCTATGTATAGTGGTTTCTTAGTAGCCACTGCTATTAAATGGGCTTTGAGGTTGCTATTTTGTACTAGACTGTGTTCTAATGTAACCCATTGATTACGTGGGGACGGTTCAACACATGCTTGAAGCTGGTCTGAAAGAGTAGCTCTATAATAGTCTTTAATAATCGGGACTCCCATACCCCCTTTTGATCTCTGTTTAATAAGTATCGAGAAGGCTATGCTTGCTCTGGATCCTTTCCAAATAAAGGATCGAAGTGAGGTATCGAGTTTATTGGAAAAAAAAGAGCTGGTAAGGGTATTGGTACTGTCAGCATTATCATTTTGAAAGATGCTATCCTACCCATCCATGAAATGTCAAATTTAGCCAGTTGCAAAAGTTTGGTCTGAACCGATTGTAGTAGTTTTTTTTATAATTTACGTCATACAGGTGGCTGGAATTGGCAGTTAGATAGATCCCTAGGTATTGAATTTTGCTGTTATCCCAGTTACACAGGAATAAAGATTTCATTTTTGTCCATATTTTATGATTAAGATTATTTGTGAGGACCTGACATTTAGATATGCTAATCTTATAATAGGAAATGGCGCCAAAGGTTTCAATTAATTTGCAGACTTCGGGTAGAGAGTTAGTCACATCTGAGAGCATCAATATGACATTGTCTGCGAATAATCCTATTTTATGATTTTTGCCAGCTACTGTAATACCTTTTATTTCCGGGAGCCCCTGATGGCAGCCGCGAATGGTTCCATAACCAGTGTAAATATTAAAGTTGAAAGAGGACACCCTTTCCTTGTACCGTTGGTTATAGTAAAGGCATAGGAGAGTACAGAGGAGGTATAAACTTGCATCGATGGGTTGTTATACAGTGCTGTTATGGCCGACAAGATAGATTCTGTAAAGCCAAATTTTATTAGGGCAGCTTGTAAATACCCCCAATGCACCCGATTGAAAGCCTTTTCAGCATCTAAATCTATAAAGCGGTGGGTAGTTTATGGCTTTCAGCTATACTAGGTAAATTAAGTATTCTACGGGCGCCATCTATTAGGATATTTTTTATGTCTGTGTCCCACTGGGGAAATATCCTTGACCTTGCTTCCAAGAAGATCTAACTGGAAATGAGAGGACATCTCACCAAAGTGAGGTAAATTCTAATTTTAGATGTCACAAAAATGTTTTTCCTTGTTGCATTAAAGGGGTTGTAAAGGTTTGTTTTTTATTTTCTAAATAGGTTCCTTTAAGCTAGTGCATTGTTGGTTCACTTACCTTTTCCTTCGATTTCCCTTCTAAATGTTTTTTTTTCTTTGTTTTCTTTGTCTGAATTTCTCACTTCCTGTTCCTTCTCAGTAAGCTGTTCAGTAAGCTGTTCTGGCTGACTAACCACCGCTCGGATGATGGTGGGAAGTTTACTGAGGAGAAACAGGAAGTGAGATATTCAGACAAAGAAAAAAAACATTTAGACGGGAAATGGAAGGAAAAGGTAAGTGAACTAACAATGCACTAGCTTAAAGGAACCTATATAGAAAATAAAAAATTAACCTTTACAACCCCTTTAATTAACCCAGCTACATGCTATGGTAACAATTCTGGTGTTGGATTCCACCTCATGTTTGGTCTTGGGAACTATATTATCTGGGGAAGATATAGCAATAAAACCTAAAAAAAAAAAAAAAAACACTCAAGGCCACCTTGCAGCTTCTTGTGGACTCTACCGCTAAGTACTCCCCACTACAGATTTGCATTTGTTCCCATCCTTCTTGATGGTGTAGGGCAGGGATATGCAATTAGCGGACCTCCAGCTGTTGCAAAACCACAAGTCCCATCATGCCTCTGCCTCTGGGTGTCATGCTTGAGGCTGTCAGAGTCTTGCTATGCCTCATGGGACTCATGGGTAGTTCTGCAACAGCTGGAGGTCCAGTAATTGCATGTCCCTGCTGTAGGGTTTTCCCATGTATCTAGCTGAATTCTCTAATATAAATGCATTCACATTCCACATGAACAGTGCAACCTTCTCATTACAACCATGGCAGGTACACAGATCTATGAAAACAGAGTCTATATAATAAATGCATAAGGGTTTCCTATAAAATGTTGTTCAATATCTCCCACAGTGGTATGATAACAATGATTCTGGTCTATGACTGAAGAAAATTCTCTTCCAACTTGGCATTGCCTGTTACCTGTTTTGCTGTGTGAAACTGAAACCTTTGCATGGGACTGGCATGGGCTCACAAAGAAATGCATCTACCATTAAACTGAGCAAATGTCATATGACAGGGGCTACACAAAGAAAAAAAAAAACAGTACGTCTCTAAGGTCTGATGCTCTGTGTGAAGAATAAATACAGAATTAATTTCTCAAGTAGAGCACTACCTATGATAAGCACTGACACCAATGAGTAAAATCTAGCCCACTTCTGCAGACACCCCTACTTAGAGATCCAATTGCCAATTGTACAGCCTGGAAACTCTTAGGCCGCGTACACACAAGAGGATTGTCCGTCCAACTTAGTCCGCTGAAACGTGTTTCAGCGGACAATCCGCTCGTGTGTGGGCTTCAGCGGACTTTTTCAGCGGACAGTCTGGCGGACTAAGTCTTTCGGAATTTCCGTAATATTGTCCGTCCAAACTTGGTTTCAGCGGACAATCCGCTCGTGAGTAGGCTAGTTCGACGGACTAAGTATGGCGCATGCTCAGAAAGGATTTACACGGCCGAAGGTTGCATAGCAGTGTATTGGACGTCGAATTTCTAGTCCCGTCGTACGTGCAGTACACGTCATCGCGCAAGCTTTCGGCGGACTGTCTGTTCATCGTGTGTGGTCAAGTCCGTTCATTCGAAAGTAGGACGGACTGTCTGTCGGATTGTCTGACGAACTTAGTTGGCCAGACAATCCGCCCGTGTGTACGCGGCCTTACATGTGGGGCACGCTTCATTGAGTCCACCTGCGCAGCAGGGAATCTGTCCCCTGATCTGCACTGAGTAGGTGCATTGGGTCCATGTCCACTTCACTTATGCAGACCAGACAAAGACACAACCCGCTCTCCTCTATGGGCAGTGGGATGTAAACAGACTGCCTGTCCATTTACACCTGACTGATATCTGATCCAAGCCACCAGACTCATGGGGACTAGATCCCCATCAATCTGTTTTTGGTGGATAGGATCAGGTCAGATGTTGGCCGGGGTCAGCAGACATATGTACGTTGATACCCACCACTCCATAGTGGAGACTGGAGGGTCCGATCAGGTCTGCCTGATAAAACTGACAGGTGGACCTATTCAGTCCACCTGTGCTAAAGGACCCTTATAGTGTCTTGGAAGATGCAACTGAGTGTGTATTTCCTTTGTTCCCATATAGCCCTTCAAGCTTGCCATTAAACCTTTCCACTGTTTTAGGAATGGAGCCTCACAAAATATGTGACTTAACACTTCATCTTATACCAAAAGCTTAAACATGAATTTTTGGGTGGGCCTTTAGTGTGCTATATATATATGAATGTCCGTGGTCATCTTTTGCTTAGCTTAGTTATCGTGTGTGCATGTGTTTATGCATGTGTATATATGTGTGTGTGTGTGTTTGTGTATGTATGTGTGTGCAAGAATGTGTGTGTGCCACTATAGGGCAGACACAGATGAAAATGTCTGGGTGGTTATTGAAAGATGCTTTACGATATGGCAAAAATATAGGATGAATAAATAAAATATGGGTCCCAAATGATCAAACAAACATATTCTATTGAGTAAAACTGTCTATACTTCAAATATTATTATAATCCTCATTTTCTTTAAAACTGTCTATACTTCAGATATTATTATAATCCTTATTTTCTTTGTTCTGCATTATACATTCTTTATTTTTATTTTTTTCATCTGTCAGTAATAATATATCTGTTTGGTGATGGGAAAAAAAATATGTGTTTTACTATTAGACTAATGTTTGCAAATATGTCCACATCTACTAAACAACTTTTTACAACAGTTTAATTGTCTGATGTCAACTGTGACCAGTATGCAAAATCAGTGTTACAGTTTTCATATCATCGCAATGTTAACAGCTGTTTTCAGTAGCTTCAGTATGTGAATACTGCTTGGATCAATAATTCTTTTGACAGAAGCCAAAAAGGCACAGTTAAGGGTTATTGAAACCTAGTGATTTTGTAATATCGCACAAGCAGGTTAGCAGTTCACATGAAAGGGTTTACCAGATTAAAGTCAAATTGAGATGAGTTTTTCAAGGGCTTGACTAAACAAAAGGTTGTGATGCTCAATTATGCTTTAAAGTTCTGTAATACCATCCTCAGTGGGCTTATGCAAACAGAAGAATAAACATGGCCTGTCTGCATGATAACCACAGCATTATGAGAATGCTTGCTCAACAACTTAAATTGGAAGTACATAAGGAGTACAAGATAAGGACAGTTCAGAGCTAAAATGAAGCATCGGTTGCAGTTTATTCTCAAAGTTTCAGTGGAGATGTGAAGCATATTTCTTAGTTAATATTTAAATAAACGCATAGCTAGAAAATGTGATATTCAAAATAAAATGTAATATTTATTAAACTATTGGGCATGCATCACCAAATTAACAGAAATTTACTATCCTACAGAATTAATATCTTAAATATGGCCACCAGACAGGGCTGAACTTATTGTAATATACAGCCACCCTTAGGGTGCATTTGGGTTGGGGAAGCACTATGCTCTTCTTTTTTATTTATTTTGTGTTATTTTATTGCACCTGTATTCTGCATACGCCGATCATTTGTACCAAAATCTTGCAGAAGAGAAAAGTAGATGCAGGGTGCATAGGCATAACCCCAGGCTATAAAGCCCTATAGAAAAAATTTGATAGGGCTCAAACAGTGACCTCTCTCTGTAGCACCTGGAATTTTTAAGTTTTATAATACATTTGCCTTACATAAAGTATGTCTTTATCAAGGACATGCAGCAGAAGAGCTGTTAGCATAGTCAGTATACTACCAGGAAGTAGGGATGAGCCAAAAACAATCCCCCCCCCGCCCACCCGCCCCTGCCTTGGTTTGCATCAGAACTTGCAAACAGGCAAAAAATTTGTATGAACATGCAAACACCGTTAAAGTCTATGGGAAATGAACATGAAAAATCAAAAGTGCTAATTTTAAAGGCGTATATGCAACTTATCGCCATAAAAAGTGTTTGGGACCCGGGTCCTGCCCAAGCAGACATGTATCAATGCAAAAAAAAGCTTTTCAAAACGACAGTTTTTTTCAGGAACAGTGATTTTAATAATGCTTAAAGTGAAACAATAAAAATGAAATATTCCTTTAAATATTGTGCCTGGAGGGTGTCCTTAGTATTCCCGTAAAGTAGCTCAACTTTTGCATGTTTAGATCAGCACCACAGCAAAATGACACTTAAAACTGCTTGCGGCTGTAATGTAATATCAGGTCCCGGTAAGATAGATAAACATCTTTGAAAAAAAGCACATGGGTCCCCAGTCCATTGCCAGGCCCTTTGGGTCTGGTATTGATATTAAGGGGAACCCCGCACCAAAATTTAAATAAAGAATTGCGTGGGGGTCCCCCCAAAATCCATACCAGGCCCTTCAGGTCTGGCATGGATATTGAGGGGAACCCTGAGCCAAAATTGAAAAAAATGGCATAGGGGTCCCCCCAAAATCCATACCAGATTTAGATGAGCATGCATCCGGCAGGCAGCAGGAAAAGGGGGGATAAGAAAGCACCCCCACTCCTAAAGTGGACCAGTCAACATACCCTCAACATGGGAAGGATGCTTTATGGTCCCCCCAAAACACCTTGTCCCCATGTTGATGATGACAAGGGTCTCATCCCCACAACCCTTGCCCAGTGGTTGTGGGGGTCTGCGGGGGGATTATCGGAATCTGGAAGCCCCCTTTAACAAGGGAACCCCCAGATCCCAGTCCTCCCCCATGTGAATGGGTATTGGTACATTGTACCCCTACACATTCACCAAAAAAAGTTTAAAAATGGTAAAAATTACAGTAGACAATTTGGGACAAATCCTTTATTAAAAAAAAGTGTCCCGCCAAGTTCATTCATCTTCATGCACAGCATCCAATGGAGCAAGAAATTTAAAAAAATGAAAAAATTCCACCTCCATGGGATACTCCCACTGACTCCAGTTGAGAGTGGGGCCGCTCGGTAATGTAAACGGGTGACCCCTCTGACGTTACGTGATGTCACACGGACACTTGTTGTGTCCATTCAGACACAGAGCCATGGTTTGGCCCCACCCCATATCTCTCCTCATTGGCTCACAGACTTTCATTGACAGCAGTAGGAGCCATTGGCATCTATTCAATCTGCTCACAAAACCTGCTGTTGGTCATTTTTTTTCTTATGTGTCTCTGAGATGGCACATAATATTTCTAGTATAGCAACCTGCCTTGTTTTTGTTTCCACATTTTAACCTATTACCCCCGGTTAATTTTGCAGCAGAACATGCGAACAGGCAAAAAAATTGTTTAAACACCGTTAAAGTCTATGGAACACGATCATAAAATATCAAAAGTGCTCATTTTAAAGGCGTATGTGCAAGTTATTGCCATAAAAAGTGTTTGAGGGCTGGGTCCTGCCCCAGGGGAGATGTATAAATGCAAAAAAAAGTTGATTTTAATAATGCTTAAAGTTAAACAATAAAAATGAAATATTCCTTTAAATATCGTGCATGGCGGGTGTTCTTAGTTTGCCTGTAATGTAGCTCAGTATTCCCATGTTTAAAACAATACCACAACAAAATGACATTTCTAAAGGAAAAAAATGTAATGTAAAACTACTCGTGTCTGTAATGTATTGTCGGGTCCTGGCAATATAGACAAAAATCATTGAATAAAACAGCATGGGTTCCCCCCAGCCCAATATCAGGCCTTTTGGGTCTGGTATGGATATTAAGGGCAACCCTGCACCCACATTTTAAAAAAAATGGCGTGGAATCCCCCCAGGCCCCCAGGCACTATATACTCTGAAGAGCAGTATATATACTATACAGCTTGCCCTATATACTCTGCAGAAAATTGGGCCTTAGGTGTTGTTGGTACCAGAACACTGTAAACTCTCATAGTTACTCTAGGTGGGCACAGGAATGGGCCCTGCTGTGAAATACTATATCAAAATTTGTAATTACATGCCCCTGTTAAACAAGGGCACAAAAATTGGGCCTTGGCTGGGGGTGCCACAACACTTTAACCCCTCACAGATACCCTTGTTGGGCGCAGGAATGGGTCCTGCTGTGAAATATGAGATCAAAAATTGTAATTACATGCCCCTGTTAATCCCGGGGGAAAAATAATTGGGCCTTGGGTGTTGGTGCCACAACATTAACTCCTCATAAATACTCTTGTATGGGCCTTGGGTGGTGGTGGTGGTGGTGCCCTAAACCAAAAATATTGTTGAAAGCTAGCATCATCAAGGAGAAATAGAATAGTCAGCATAGGCAGTCTTCAAGGGATCCCACATCCATAGTAAATTCAATCAGTTACATCAGCATCACGTGCTTGATAGCTGCTGAGCCAAGACTGATTAATTTATTTGAATTTGAGCCTATCAACGGAGCCTGTGGACAGGCGCACTCTTTGATCCATTACAAATCCTCTATGAGCTATCCTCTATCCTCTATGAGCTATGAGTAAGCGCTAATTTTAGCGTGAAACGCGTCAGGTTTTTGTTCTATATTCTTTTTCCCTTTGCTGTTGTGACTTGTATGATGTGAAGGTTTTTTAGTGGAAACAATAAAGGCACAATTCACTCTATCTGATCCGGAGTGCGGCTATCCAGAGTCCTTCTGTTCTTTTCCATTTGGCTAGTGCAATTAGCCTGCACCTGGGGCCCCTATCAGTTTGGAGGAAGAGCGGCTAGTTTTTATGTGGATCAGCCTGGAGCGGTGGATTTCCTTCTTCCCCATGGCCCCGCCTCCCTCATATAAGAAACGTCAGTGTCTCAGTGTCTCAGCCAGTGGAGAAAGAGGATGGATGGACTACGCTGTGCTGGAGTGAGAGATCCTGGACCCCAGAGAGATTATCATCCGTCACTGGATAGCAAGAGTGGATTACCACCGCTGGAATCTTTTTTTTATTTTTATTTTTTTTTAATAAAGGACTTTTTCAATGGTGTGTATGTGTGTGTGTGTGTCTTTTTTAACATTCTTTTACACTTTCTTTGTGAAATGGTAGGGGTACTTTTGTACCCCCTTACCATTTCAAACAGGGGGGGATCTGGGGGTCCCCATGTTAAAGGGGGCTTCCAGTTTGTGATATGCCCCCCGCCCGCAGACCCCCACAACCACCGGCCAGGGTTGTGGGGATGAGGCCCTTGTCTTCATCAACATGGGGTCAAGGTGCTTTGAGGGGTCACAGACCCCCAAAGCATCCTCCCAATGTGGAGGGCATGTGGCCTGGTACGGTTCAGGAGGGGGGGCTCTCTCTCGTCCCCCCCTCTTTTCCTGCAGCCTGCCAGGTTGCGTGCTCAGATAAAGGGTCTGGTATAGATTTTTAGGGGGAACTCCACGCCATTTTTTTTTAATTGACGCGGGGTTCCCCTTAAATATCCATACCAGACCTGAAGGGCCTGGTAATTGAATTTGGGGGAACCCCATGCTTTTTTTTTTATCAATGACTTTCAATGACTGTTCTCTGTATTACGGGGAGCCGACAATTCATTATAGCCACGAGTGATTTTAAATAACTTTTTTTTTCTGCAGAAATTACACTTTGTGCAGGGACAGTTCTGAACATGGGAAACATGCGCCCCTTTACAGGCATACCATACACATCCCCCAGGTACAAATTTTAAAGGAATATTACACTTTTATTGTTTCACTTTAAGCATTATTAAAATCACTGCTCCTGAAAAAATGGCCATTTTTAAAACTTCTTTTTGCATTGATCCATGTCCCCTGGGGCAGGACCCAGGTCCCCAAACACTTTTTAGGACAATAACTTGCTTATTAGCCTTTAAAATTAGCACTTTAGATTTTGAAGTCACCACAAATAAGAAGATTGCCATATAACATAGAGGCTGCTTTTTTGAGTACCATTTTGAAGAAGCGAAGTTGGTGAGAGTTGGGAGAGTACAACGTAATCAACGTGTATGGTTTGGAGTTGATATCACCATTAACAATTATGTATCTACCACCTTCATCAAGGAGAATTTTCCGGAGTTGAAAAGAGACAGAATTGCCAATGGCCATGAGTACCCCGCCTGCTTTACGATCGGGAGTGCAAGCCAGAAAAATATGAGGGAAATTTTTGTTAGAGCAGTAGGGTACCTTATCTTTTTGAAAATGAGTCTCTTGGACACAGAGTATGTCCGCTTTTTGTTTTTTAGCCTCAGCCCATAGAGAAAATCTTTTAGCAGGGTGATTTAACCCCTTGGCATTTATAGATAAACAGTTAATTACCATAGTTTAAATGCAGAGTAGTTGGTTGTGTGGTACAAGTACTCACCGTTGCCATGTTTAAATCGTTTGGACCACACCTATATGGTGGAGGAAAGGTATTGGGCCGTATTTCATCGGCGAGGTTCAACTATAATTCTCCAGACTCACTGTATATATCGAGAGTAGAAAAAAAAAGAAAAAGTAACAAAACAGATAGAACAAGACAATACCAATAAAAAAAAAACAGTCAACAAGGTATGTTTAAGAAATGGATCCATAAACTATCCGCGTGCAGATATAACTGCTACTAATCACTAGGGAGGATCGAGGAGAACTAGAGAAACAGCTCCAATCCAGGGAGAAATGCATCTTCTTTAGTTTTCGTTGGGTCTTGAGACTCCACCGTTGGGTTTCCTAGGAGATCGTTTGCGAGTGACCACTTGCCATTCATCAGGTATGTGTTGAGGGTTACTCGGAAGCAAGCGAGATGATGAAGGATCTGGCAAGATGTTCCATTTCCTCAAGGCCTCGATTCCATCTTCCAGGTTCGATATCATGACCGAAACCCCATTGTGGGTAATAGCCAGAGTCGCTGGATATTTCCATTTGTGGGGTATGGCATGGTTACGTAGGGCCTTAGTAATGGTCGCAAGATTTCTGCGCCTTTGTAGTGTCTAGATAGGTCCGGTAACATCCGTACATCAGCATATTGTGGAGGCAACGTGCCCAACTCTCAAGAGGACATCCCGTGGCGTTTCAATAGGGAGAAACGAGGGCTTAGGAAGTCTGTGTATTCTATCCACTATTAGATCTTGGACTGTGAGTTCCGGAACCATTGTGGAAAACATAGTCTGGGCAAATTTCTGGAGTTGAGTGGCGGGGACGGACTCAGGTATACCCCTTAGTTTAAGATTGTTTCTTCTGGATCGGTCCTCGAGGTCTGCGATTTTGTCTTTCAGCCATCTTATGTCATCTCCCTGAGCCTCATGTGCTTCTACCATAACATTGTAAGAGGAGGCGTAAGTGCCCATTTGTTGTTCCACCCTATCAACTCTGTTGCCCAGGGCCTGCACAGATTTCTGACAGTCAGTGATTTCTTTAACTAAGTCAGCTTGAAGGGATGCCCTAAGAGACATTAACATGTCCTTGAGGGTAGATTCCGATACCGGAGCATCTGTAGTAGGAAAGTCATTAATTGGGTCCCTCACCTGGGTTCCTTGCATGGCTGTGGAAAGTTGCGGCCCGCTTACCTCCATTGGAGCCTCAGGCTGGCGTTGCGGCCTATCAGGGGATGTCCTCCGCTGTTTGACTTTCGCTGGGCTGCGCGTAGAAGGGCTTTGGGTGCCCGAGGAGGATCTGCTGTGTACACAGGCCGAATCGGAGGCAATATGCGGCGGGCGGTGATCCGGGTTGTGCTGACCGGAGGCTCCGTTCGTCTGAGGCGCTCGTGAGCCGTTGCCATTTTGGTGAAGCCCGCCCGGGCCTGAGGCAAAGTATGCGTCCAATTTATGTGGCTGTTGGACCATCTTTCGCCTCCGACCCATCTCCGCTGGATGCCTCTGTGAAAGAGCCACTCGATGATGCCTGTGAGGACTGTGAAGGACGCCGGTGGAGTCGGATGTCGGCGGATTTCTCCGGTGGATGAGTGGAGCTCGCACGCTACACGTCCTGCATGGAGCTCGGTCGCCACGCCCCCCCAACACTTTAGATTTTGAACGTTCGAGTCCCATAGACTTTAATTGGGTTCTAAAGTTCACATGAAGATTAGGTCTGTTCGCAGGTTCTGGTGA
The DNA here is from genome assembly GCF_037356315.1 of Lithobates pipiens. Lineage (NCBI taxonomy): Eukaryota > Metazoa > Chordata > Amphibia > Anura > Ranidae > Lithobates > Lithobates pipiens. The sequence continues at coordinate 324,571,074 of NW_027507764.1, forward strand.
GAACCAAACCAGGGGGTGTTCGGCTCATCCTTAATCAACAACTATCGACATGGCTCAAGCCCTAATTCATGAGGAATTATTGTATATAGACTAGAGATGTTCCATGTTACAAGGATGGAATCGGCTGACAGCTCAATACCCTGAATTTTAGCAAGGAAATCAGAGGTATCCCTTATATATGATTTGTTATTAACCACTTCCTGACCAGCGCACGACGATGTACGTCGACAGAATGGCACGGGCAGGCATATTGGCGTACAGGTACGTCCAATATTCGATGCCGCCCTGCCATCGGGAGCACGCCGCCACCGGCGCGCTCCCGCGCTGGTCGGGACCCCCGTGAGTCCGGTCGCGGGACCCGCGGACTCGATCGCCGCGGGCATCCCCGCGATCGTCTCACAGAGCGGCCGAATAGAGCAAATGCTGTGTAAACAACATTTGTCTATTCTGCCTAGCAACTAGTGACGCTGATCTCTGCTCCATGTGATTGTGATTGGAGCAGAGATCAGTGTACACTAAATGAAAGCCCAACCCCCCCACAGTTAGTAACACTCCCCTAGGAACACTTAACCCCTACACTGCCACCCACTGGTTAACCCTTTCACTGCCAGTGTCATTTACACAGGAATCACTGCATTTATATAGCAGTGATTACTGTATAAATGACAATGGTCCCAAAAATGTGTCAAAAATGTCCGATGGGTCCCCCACAATGTCGCAGTCACAATAAAAATCGCTGATCGCCGCCATTACTAGTAAAAAAAAAAATAATAAAAAATTATTAATAAAAATGCTATAAAACTATCCCTATTTTGTAAACGCTATAACTTTTGCGCAAACCAATCAATAATCGCTTATTGCGATTTTTTTAACCAAAAATATGTAGAAGAATACGTATCGGCCTAAACTGAGGGAAAAAAATGTTTTTTTATATATTTTTGGGGGATATTTATTATAACAAAAAGTAAAAAATAATGCGTTTTTTTCAAAATCGTCGCTCTATTTTTGTTTATAGCGCAAAAAATAAAAACCGCAGGGGTGATCAAATACCACCAAAAGAAAGCTCTATTTGTGGGAAAAAAAGGACGTCAATTTTGTTTGGGAGCCACGTCGCACGACCGCGCAATTGTCAGTTAAAGCGACGCAGTGCCGAATCGCAAAAAGTGGTCTGGTCTTTGACCAGCAAAATGGTCCGGTCTGCAAGTGGTTAAACAATAGTGGTGTAAGACACTTGTCCAAGTATTGTGCTAACGGAGCTCTGACTGATCCCATCCCAGAAACATTGGGACATCCTGTAGGATTAATGAGATCTTTATGAATCTTTGGTAAAACATATATGACTGGTGTAATGAGATGTTCAGAGGTTAGAAAGTCAACAGTCTCATCATCAATAATCGTATCTCGCATTTCTGCAGATAAAACACCTTTAATTCTTTTTTTTACTTTAAATACTCGACATGTATCCAATTTCTTATAGGTGCTGACATCCCCAAGTTGTTTCAATACTTCAGATTCATACTTAGAGATATCCATTATTACAATAGCTCCCCCTTGTCTGCCGGTTTGTTTGTTATATCGCGCCAAACCGACAAGGAGTTTAGTGCTGTGATTTCATCTCTACTTAGATTGTTACGTGTATGGTCTTTTTTTATTTTTGTCATTAAGAAAAGTTTTTTATATCATTATCCACCTTTTCAATGAATACTTCAACAGAAGAACATGAAGTAAGGGGTAATCTAACGTTTTTTGTTTTTAAACCCATATTTTTAATTGAATACGGTAGATATTCCTTAATCACAATGTTGGATAAACTAGGAAAATATTCTTTGAACCTTAACTGTCTATAAAATCTATAAAGATCTTGTTTTAAGATAAAAGCATTCATTTTTTTCTTTTGGGCAAAAGCTTAGTCCTTTATTCAGCACACCTAATTCAGTCTCCGTAAGAAAAATTTAAGATATATTATGTACCGCTTCTGACAAGTCTGGCGTCTGGTAGTCACCCCTCTGGCTATGTTTTTTCTTTGATCTCCTACCTCCCCTCCTGGTCCGGAATCGGCCATGGTTGTAGGTAAAAAAGTAGTAGACACGTTGGTTGACGATAGATGCGGTAGATGAAGATGAATTAATAAACAGTTTCCGCTGACCTTTCTTGTAGGTTTTAGTACGATAATAATTGGGATCAGACCAATTATAGACACGATCATTATTTCCTGTTGTACGGTAGTTCTTTCTTGTTATAGGAACTATACCATAAGTGCCATAATGTCAAATGAACACATATTTAGCATCTGTGCAAATTTTGTTTTAAAGTTCATATTTTGGGAAAACAACGTCGGGACCAGGCGGACTCTCAGTCCCATCGGTATCATCTGCATTTTATAATATTCAACCAATGTTACCTCATGCAACTCCATTCTTTCAAGGCTAAAATGACCACCAACAGCTCTCTGTCACTAATCTTGTAAGGATGCATAACACTCTCAGAGGTAGGACGTTGAAACAGAAGGGCACCAACACCAGTCTCAGAAGCATCAACCTCAAGGATAAAAGGTAATGTAGGATCAGAATGTGCCAACACAGGAGCAGGAACAAAGACAGCCTTGAGACTCTCAAAGACCTTAAGGGACTCTGGAGACCAACTCTGTGGGTTACGTCCTTTCTGGTGATATCAGTCAGGGGCTTTACCAGAGATGAGAAATTACTAAAAAACTTCCAATAATAGTTGGCAATGCCCAGGAAACACTGCAGAGGACGTAAACCCATGGGTTGGGGCCACTATAGGACTGACAAAAGTTTTTCTGGGTCCATCGAAAAACCAACAGTGGAAATGACACAACCCAGGAATTTAACCTGTTCACAATGGAACTCGCACTTCACCAGTTTAGTTTAGTTTAGAAACTAAGAGATTGTTCTCTCTTAGTTTCTGAAGCACACAACAGACATCTTTGTGGTGGCTATCCAGGGACTTGGAAAATATAAGGATATCATCAAGATAAACCACCACACATAGCTGCAACAAATCTCGGAGGACATTGTTAATAAATTCCTGGAAAATTCCCGGTGCATTACAAGGGCCAAAAGGCATTACAAGGTACTCATAATTACCTGTTCTTGTATTAAATGCAGTTTTCCACCCATCGCATTCCCAGGGCAAGACTTCAAAAAGTGACCTGCCTGGCCTTAATAAAGGCACAATCTCTCCCTCCTCCTAAAGGTTCTCTCATCCCCAGAGAAACGTGTGAAAACCAAGTGCGTGGGTTCACCCTCACTGTCCGACTCGGTACCAGAAGGCATGGGAGGTGAGGGAGGCATGGGTGGGACTACAAAGCTCAGAGATAAACATACAGGAGGCTTCTGCAAGCGCTCCTTAAAAGAGAGTCTTTCTCTGAGTCTGGAGTCAATGAGGATGGCAAACGTGATTAACCTCTCCAGCTCAGTGGGTATATCTCGGGCTGCTATCTCATCCTTGATGGAATCCGAGAGACGATGAGAAAAAGCAGCCATGAGGGCCTCATTGTTCCACGCAACCTCTGCTGTCAAAGTATGGAATTCAATCGCATAGTCGGCAACAGTTCTTGTACTCTGTTCGATGGACATGAGGCACTTGGCAGCAGAAGCGGAGCATGCGGGAATGTCAAATACCCTTGTAGCCTTCCTGGCGGTATTCCCGAGTCTGGCTTGGGGTAAGATTTCATTACCATAAGCGTTATTCCCAAGACAGACTCGGGATCCCATCGCAGGATCCATGGAGGGGGTTACTTACCTTGTCCCCTGGATCCAGCGATGTCTCCCCGATGTGATCAGCGAGCCACCATGTCTTGCTCGATCTGTCACAATGCTGAGCTCCATTCCCTGCGAGCGTTGCAACGCACGGGGACGAAGTTCAGCGCCAAATTCAAAAAGTAAAAAACACAGTATAGATACAGTATACTGTAATCTTACAGATTACAGTACTGTATCAAATAATTACACATCCCCTTTGTCCTTAGTGGTTAGTCCAGTGTCCTGCATGCAGTTTTATATTATAAATACTGTTCTTTATGCCAAGAAACTGGAGCTGGTCCATAGCAACCAAAAAATGTCAGTTTACATCAAAATTGTTTATAGACCAGCTAGAAAACAGCGATAATAAATCAGAATCACTTGCAAAATTGAGCAATAGCAATTTGTGGGGAAATCCGTCATCAAACACTGAAAGTAATGACAGCGACAATTCTGCAACTCAGCATATTTCAGTGTTTTTGATTTGATTACATTATTTTTATTTTTTTTTAAACAAAAGTTTTTATTGAGGTATAACAAACAAAAATTTACAGGCACCAAGAGTACAATAAGTACAATTGCGAGGTAAGGTACAACAGCTTATAAGTACATCTCTCAAATGTCTTTATATTTATTTTATAATTATTTTTTCTTTTTTTTTATCCCCTTACTTCTTCCACCCCCTCCCCCTCCCCCTCCTTATTCTAACTAACTTTATATACATATATATATATATATATATATATATATATATATATATATATATATATATATATATATTGTAAGGGATCTTCCCGGGGTAGGGTGTGTTTGGACACAGTTCACAGCAGACTTGGAATTTATAAAGCAGATCTTGGCGTTTATTCGTGGTACAAACAGTCCAGCAAACAAAATATACAGCAACACCGTGCTTTCTAAGTACAACAAAAATAAAAGTCCTAGCCCGGCTGGGCGCTTACTAACAGGTTCTGCTCACCTATCTGACACTTACAAACACAGCGTCTTTCGCCTGGATATCGCAGGGTGAGTTTTAGCTCCAGCAGTGGCTGTGCTTGCAGCTTCCTTCAACACACAGATTGTTCATTCCCTGGCTGAGAGCGATCACCTGCAGACCCTACAGAGCCTTTAGCTTCCCAGGCTAATTAGGATCAAAGCTCACCTGATCCCAAACCCAGAACTGGATTGGGGGATGTGGAATGACAGGTCCCTCTACCAAACCTACCTGCCATTCCATATAAACCCAGGCCCGGCAAAATTAAATAACAATTCAGCAGCATATCGCTGCTGAGAAACTGAACCATCCTGGATTTACCATCTCACACTGTGTAGCAACCTAGGTGAGATGTACACCCCCTCGATCACTTCTCCAGTGACATGTCTACATATCCCCCCCCTCTTTTTCAGACCGGAGGGCTGAGCCTTTTGTCCCCACAGACAACTTACCCTTGACAATGCGTCAGCATTTGCCTGTAATTTCCCTGGCCTGTGTTCCACAGTGAAATTAAAGTTTTGTAGGGAGAGAAACCATCTAGTCACTCTTGCATTTCTCTCCTTGTTTAACTTCATCCATGTTAGGGGGGCATGGTCTGTCACCAACTTGAATTTCCTACCTAGCAAGTAATACTTTAACGATTCTAGGGCCCACTTCACTGCCAAACACTCTCGCTCCACAATGGCATAATTTTTCTCGGCCGGGGTTAATTTTCTACTCAAGTACGTCACCGGATGCTCCTCACCATTCACTACTTGTGAGAGTACTGCACCTAAGCCTGTGTTAGAGGCATCTGTCTGGACCAGAAATTCTCGTTTGAAATCGGGGGTAACTAAGACAGGTGGTTGGCACAAGGCAGACTTAAGGCTTTGGAAAGCCTTCTCGGCCTCTGGGGTCCACGTGACCATTGCTGTCTTTCCGCCCTTTGTCAAGTCAGTTAGTGGAGCAGCAACTGAGGCAAAGTTCGGCACAAATCTACGGTAATACCCCGTAATACCCAGGAAAGCTCTAACCTGTTTCCTTGTCAGGGGTCTAGGCCAATTCTGTATTGCCTCAATTTTATTTAGCTGTGGCTTAATCAACCCTCTCCCAATAATGTAGCCTAGATATTTGGCCTCTTCTAGGGCTAGAGCACACTTCTCGGCATTTATGGTCAACCCCGCATCACTTATGGCATCTCCAACACTGGATAGGGCCTGGTCTCTTTGGCAAGGAGTCCTTTTCAGAGCCCCTTAGCCACCCGGGACCATCACCAGTCTTTTGTCCCTGAGACACCACTTGAGCCCTTTTCCCCCCATCAGCACCCCTCCACACTCCCCCAATAGATGGAAGTCTCTTACCAGCTGACGGCACAGATCTGGCACTCCGGGGAGGTGAAGATGCTGCAGGAACATCACGGAGGTAGTCCTCAGTCGCCTGGAACCTCTCCACAAGGTTGACAAGTTCGTTTGCGTTCTTAGGATCATCTTGTCCCACCCAGCGTTGCAGGTCAGTAGGAAGCGCTCGGAGGTAGCGATCCATCACGACCTTCTCTAGGATTTGTGCAGGAGTAGAAGTGTCTGTCTCCAACCACTTTCTTGCCAAATGGATTAGGTCATACATCTGGGACCTCGCTGATTTGTCCAGACTGTAGCTCCAGTTGCGTACCCTCCGGGCACGGACTGCAGTAGTAACTCCTAGTCGGGCAAGTATCTCCTCTTTTAGCCGAGTATAGTCCTTAACCTCTTGCTCACTGAGGTCATAGTAGGCCTTTTGGGGTTCACCTGTTAAATAGGGCGCAATTACCTCTGCCCACTCAGCGGCTGGTAACTTCTCTCGCTCAGCCACGCGCTCAAATACTGTTAGAAAGGCCTCAACATCGTCCTCAGCAGTCATCTTTTGCAGCGCTTTCTGCACAGTCCTTCTCCCAAAAAAAATCTCTGGAGCGGCTCCCATCACTATGGGTGGATTAGTAACCACAGGCGCCTCACGATTTACTATCAGGTGCTCGATAAGTTGTTGTTGGCTTTGGCGCAAAGCTTGCAACTCTTCCTTATGCATCTGCTGTTGTGCCGCCATGGACTGTTCATGTCGTTGCTGTTGTTGCAAACTCACTTGCATAAACTGCTTCAGCATCTCCTCCATGTTGCTGGACTGTTCCTGGAGTGTCATTGCAGCTTTCACCCAAGACATAAGCAGCTGTAGCCAAGTCTGTCCACACCGTTGCCCCTAGCAACCGACTTTGCCCGCATTCGAACACCAATTGTAAGGGATCTTCCCGGGGTAGGGTGTGTTTGGACACAGTTCACAGCAGACTTGGAATTTATAAAGCAGATCTTGGCGTTTATTCGTGGTACAAACAGTCCAGCAAACAAAATATACAGCAACACCGTGCTTTCTAAGTACAACAAAAATAAAAGTCCTAGCCCGGCTGGGCGCTTACTAACAGGTTCTGCTCACCTATCTGACACTTACAAACACAGCGTCTTTCGCCTGGATATCGCAGGGTGAGTTTTAGCTCCAGCAGTGGCTGTGCTTGCAGCTTCCTTCAACACACAGATTGTTCATTCCCTGGCTGAGAGCGATCACCTGCAGACCCTACAGAGCCTTTAGCTTCCCAGGCTAATTAGGATCAAAGCTCACCTGATCCCAAACCCAGAACTGGATCGGGGGATGTGGAATGACAGGTCCCTCTACCAAACCTACCTGCCATTCCATATAAACCCAGGCCCGGCAAAATTAAATAACAATTCAGCAGCATATCGCTGCTGAGAAACTGAACCATCCTGGATTTACCATCTCACACTGTGTAGCAACCTAGGTGAGATGTACACCCCCTCGATCACTTCTCCAGTGACATGTCTACAATATATATATATATATATATATATATATATACACATACATACATATATATATACGATCCCATATTTTGTCATACTTGGTTGGGCATTCTCTGTTAATATACATAACCTTTTTATATGGTAAATTATTATTGACCTCCACCTTCCACTCCACCAGCCCAGGGGGTATGGGACGCATCCAATTTCGGGCAATAACCTTCCGCACTAAGAAAAATTTCTCATGCAGGAATGTCTTTGTGTATTTGTCTGTGGTATCTGGAAGCACCCCAAGTAAGCATTGTTTTGGGTCCAATGTGACCGGAGAGCCCATGTGATCATGTAGAAAGGTGACAACTTGCGCCCAGAGGCCTTGTATTTTGGGACACAACCATATTAAATGAAAGAACGTACCCACCTCCTTCCCACACATCTGACAGAAGGTAGATTAAGGCCACGTACACACGCGGGGACTGTTCGCCCAACTTTGTTCGTCAAACAGTTTGAGCGGACAGTCCGCTCAAAATTAGCATGGACGGACTTGGCCACACACGACGAACGAACAGTCCGCTGAAACTTGCGCGATGACGTGAACGGCACGTACGACGGGACTAGAAATACGACGTCCTATACACTGCAATGCAACCTTCGCCGTGTAAATCCTTTCTGAGCATGCGCGGAACTTAGTTTGACGAACAAGCCTACACACGGGCGGACTGTCCGCTCAAACCAAGTTTCAGCGGACAGTTTTACGGAATTTCCGAAAAACTTTGTTCGTCAGACTGTCCGCTGAAACTGTCCGCTGAAGCCCACACACGAGCGGACTGTCCGCCGAAACACTGTTCAGCGGACAAAGTTGAGCGAACAGTCCCCGTGTGTGTACGCGGCCTGAGAGTTTCTATATCTGGCAACCCGCAGGGGGGTGAGATATGCCTGGTGGATAATATAAATTTGAGTCAGTAAGTTTGGGTGAGACAGCCTTACAGGATTCCAAAGACTCCTCCCATTCCACATCCTCCAGAGGGCCTATCACCCTTTCCCAACGAGGTTTGAGTTTGTATGCCAATTTGGTGGAAACTGGGGTAGTAAGCATGTCGTAGAAGAATGAGGTTAATTTACGGGGATCAGAGCTCTTGATTATGGCCATAAGTGCATTAGGGGTAGACTGTGGTGTGGATTCCAAAAACTGAGCCCGAGCCGCATGTCTCATCTGTAGAAATCAAAAGAGCATGGATCTGGGAAGTGAAAATTCTGCGCTAAGCGTGGCAAAAGTTTTAAATGTTCCGTCGACAAACAATTGATGCATATAGAGAATACCATATGTAAACCAAAGGTCTGTATCGGGAAGTCTTAGAAATTCCGACAAAGTTTTATTGTACCACAATGGAGTATAATCATTATAGAGTGGTATCCCTAGCTTGGCGGAAGCTAAGTCCCAAATGCGTCTGTAATGGTATAGCAAGGTCTGTCTGTTGTCCCCCTGACCCGCACCGCTAGAGCCCATCGCCAGCGCGTAAATTGAGTCTCCAGTGCATCGAGCCCATCTCGGGCAGAGCAGTTGGAGAAACCGCTCCCTGTCCGTCTTGTCAATATGATACAGTTGGGATAATTGTGATGCGATATAATAGAGATTAAAATCGGGAAGGGCAATGCCCCCTAGGTCCGTGGGGCTTTTAAGCGCCTGCCAAGCTAATTTGTGTCTGTTGGTTCCCCACACAAAGGGTTTGAGCAGGGCCTCAAGGGACTTAAAATGCTTCAGGGGTAAGTACACCGGGGAGTGCCAGAGGATATAGAGTATCTTGGGTAAAAGGACCATTTTAATAAGATTTATCCGACCCCAAATCCCCAGCGGCAGACGGGCCCAGGCCTGCAGTTTGGATTGAATGTAGGAAATTAGAGGGCTTAAATTTAAATGTGTATAGTCCGCCGGTGATCTGGAGACACACACCCCCAGATACTTAATGACACTGACTCGTTGTAATGGCAGACTGTCCTGAAATTCAGTCGGTGGGAAGCTGTCAAGTGGAAGAATTTGGGACTTCCCCAATTAATTTTTAACCCAGAAAAGGTCCCAAATCTCTCGATTGTCTGAAGAGCCGCCTGCAGAGAGGGGCCCGAGTCCGCCAGGTATAGCAGTGTGTCGTCAGCATACATGCTGATCTTTTCGGTCAGGGCACCATGGCTCAGTCCCCTGATCTCCGGGTTAGCTCGGATGGATATGGCCAAGGGTTCCGCGGCCAGGGCGTATAATAGTGGTGAAAGAGGACAGCCTTGTCTCGTGCCTCTGCTGAGGTCAGACATTCGAGACGGCCAGCCATTGGCCACCACCCGGGCCGTGGGCGCCTGATACAGCAGTTGAACCCACTTAGTGAAACGTGGTCCAAAGCCACATCCCTCCAAGCAGCTCCAGAGATAACTCCATTCCACCAAGTCGAACGCCTTTGCCGTGTCCAGTGTCACCACCACCCGTGACCCAACTTCTGCGTGCGTAGCCTGGAGGTTAATATACAGTTTGCGTAGATTAAAGGATGTGTTGCGGCCTGGCATAAAGCCTGCTTGATCTACATGTATGAGGGACAGAATGACTTGGTTCAATCAAAGGGACAGTACTTTAGCTAGTATTTTTATATCTACTTGCAGTAGAGAAATAGGACGATAGGATTCGGGGTAACCTGGGTCCTTCCCAGGTTTGGGGATGAGGACTATTGTCGCTTCCCGCATGGAGGGGGGCAGGGTGAAGGTTTCAAATAGGTGATTGAATAGTGCAAGCAGTTTGGGAGTTAGTAATTCTCTAAATTGGGAGTAAAATTCAACAGGGAGTCCATCAGATCCAGGGGATTTGGATCTAGCAAAGCTGGAGATCGCGGCGTCTATTTCTTCCATGGTAAGGGGTGCCTCAAGTGAATCTTTTTGTTCTTTCGTCAACTGGGGGAAGGTAATGCTGTGAAGGAAAGTGGTCTGTACGTCTGTCAGGTCTGTCACTGTTGTTTTATATAGATCCGCAAAAAACTCTCTGAACTGAGAGGTAACACTGCATGGGTCCGTGTTCTGACTCCCCCCCCCCGGGCCATGTAGGGTAATAACAACTGGGGGCCTGTCTTCGCTATGCACTAGGTAAGCAAGGAGCTTGCCTGCCTTTTCACCATATTCAAAGAGTTTCTGCTTAGTAAAGAAGAGCTTTTGACGAACTTTCGTATACTGGAGTTGAGTCACCACTCTAGTCTGCATTTTAAGCTGGGCCACTGTCGCTGGGGTGGGATTGGCCGCGTATTCCCGTTCAGTGGAGACTAGCTCCGCTATTGCCCTGTTGAACACTCCAGCAGAATCTGTTTTGACTTTGTTTATGTGTGAGATCAGGGTAGTACAGGCGTACATTTTAAATGAATCCCATATTGCAGCAACAGATGCTGTGTGATCATTTTCCAAGAAGTATTGCTTCCATTGGGTGATGAGCCCATCATCCTCTGGAAGAAGTGAGAGCCAGAACGGGTTCAATCGCCATGGCCTTGGTGGTTTATCAATAGGGATGCTAAGGGTGGTCCAGTATGGACTGTGGTCGGATAGTAACCTGGGGCAAAACGCTGTTTCCAGGATCCGTGGAGCTAGGGTGTGGGATACAAGAATGAAATCTATGCGGGACATAGAGTTGTGAGTAGGAGAGAAACAGGAATAGGCTCGAGTGTATGGGAAGTTGTGCCTCCATGTGTCTACCAGGTGAAAGGTGGAGATAAGTTTAGAGAATTTAGTCGTATCAACACTGGCTACTGTTGCCTGCGACGTCTGTAGTCTATCCAAGGCTGGACATAGTGTTGTGTTAAAGTCGCCTAACCAGATCGCCGGTATCGTGGGGTTACGGAACATGAAGGTAAAGCCATCTAGGAGCACTGTTACACTAAAGGGAGGAGGTATGTAGAAAGCCATGAGAAGGAACGGTTCACCATAGAGCTTAGCATGAAGAAATACATACCGACCATGGGGATCAGTTAGGAGTTCACAGAGTTCAAATTGTACCGATTTGGCTATCAATAATGAGACACCCCTAGCATGAGTCGTGTAGGTGGAGTGGTACGCCCACCCAACCCAGGGGCGGCGAAAAGAGCCATTTGGAGTCTGCCCTCAACATATGTCTCGACCAGCACCACTACGTCAGCACATTGTTTTTTGAGGAATGCAAGGGCGGCTGAGCGCTTAATTTTCTCGCGCAGGCCCCTCACATTCCACGGGAGAAATGTTATAGTTGCCATGGTGCTGCGTAGGGTGCGTAACCTTGCCTCAGTAGGACACATATCTTTAGGTCTAGTGAAAAATATAATATATAATAGAACTGGAGTACATCAAACACTGTATGCGGCACCTCTTCAACAGATATACATTTTCCCATATTTGGTTCCTGAGACACTGTATGCACATTTACAAATTGCAAAAATAACTGTTGAACAACCCCCTCCCCCCTCCCCGCCTTACACCCACCCCAACTTGTGCAGGCATGATCCCTTAACAACTTTAAACTTCCATCTGGGAAAAAACGTAACTTCGCATGTAAGGAGAAGATAAGGAACAGTTTTAGCCACTGGGACAAGTAGTGGTTCCGAGCCAGCCACCACAAAGTGGAATGAAAATGGGGCCTAATTACACGCCCCCGCATGTTAGTGTAGAGAAGAGGCAGTGAGACCCAGTCGCTCTGTTCATCTGCATAGTCATAATTCCCAGTGGTTAGTGGGGCATAAATTCGCTGCACTATGCATGAGGCTTGTAGGACCAACACACCTCTGCAGCCCCGTGTGGCAAATAAGTTCAGGAGTATATAAAAAAATAAATAAATTAGAAAGTCCCCATGGGGGGCAGTGAGATATAGTAAGTCCACTCAAAATATCCAAAATCACAGGAGGATGTTTTAGAAACCCAGTGCTCTGTATGTCGCAGGAAGGATTATATATCAACGGTTGTGGCAGTAGGGTCAGTAGAAAAACCGAGGTCCACCTGTCTCCCCGGCCCAGCAAAGCACAACAACGTGAACCCGCCAATGTGGGGCGTAGGTCAGGATGACTATGTTGCAAGGGTTATTAAGTCAGGCCAAGTGGTGATGGAGATATGGAACAGTAGCGGCTTGCCAAATGGCTCACCTGATGTGCAGTCAGTCGCCCCTGCCCTGTGCAGGTCTGCGCTCCAGCCAGGAGATGACCTCGCGAGGATCCTCGAAGAATGATACGCGGCCATCATGTTCCACCCTCAGGCGTGCAGGAAAAAGCATGGAATACTTCAGATGACGGTCGCGGAGTCTGCATTTGGCTTCCATAAAGCTCTGTCGACGTCTCTGTGTCTCGGCCGAGAAGTCAGGAAATATTGCCACTTTGATGTTTCCCATCGGGATGTTACCCCTCTCTCTCGCCAGCCGCAACGCAGCATCCCGATCTTTGTAGTTTAAAAGTTTTGCAATAAAGGTACGGGGGAGCCCCTTGAGGAGAAGGCTTAGCTGGCATCCTATGAGCTCTTTCCACCACCATCACGGGGGAGAAGGCCTCCCGACCTTACGTGGTTATCAGCAGTTGTTCAAGGAATGATGTTGGGTCTTTACCTTCCGCTCCCTCCAGGAGACCGATGAAACAGAGATTACACCTCCTCAGGCGATTTTCCACGTCGTCCTGCTTGGCGAGCAGCTGGTTAATCTGTCCCTGCATGCGTTCAGATCTAGCCTGTATCGGCGGGAGGATATCTTCCACCGCACTGATGCGGGTTTCCATCTCCGTGACCCGTTCATGGATTTTCTGAAAATCTTGTCTAATTAGAGATATGTCCGTTTTAACTTCCTCGATCTGGGCAGTGAGGGATGTCCTGCAGAGTGTGATCGCTTCTAGTAGTTTATCCGTGTCTCCCTGCCCACGCTCTCCTCCTGCCCTCTCAGCGACCCCATCCTCCTCAGCCTCCTCTCCCTCATTCCGACGGTACTGTGCGAGCTTTGCCGCGGCAGATTTATGGCTCTTTGGAGGGGACATAGTATGAGGCTTACGTGTGACAGGTTCAGCCAGTCAGGGTATTGCAGGCAGAGAAGGGAGAGGACAGCAGACACAAGGCCCAGTAATGGCTGAAGGGTGGGGTGTACCAAAATGGCCGCAGACCTCCAGGGACAGGCCAGAGCCCAAGACCTGCCCAGTCACAGTAGTGTAGGAGACTCACCCCTCCGTGCAGGCAGCTGGATGGCTGTATAATATAGTAGGCAGACTGGATGGGAGGACGGCGTGCACAAGGCCCAGCGCTGGTCCGGAGCCTGGGTGTGCCAAGATGGCCGCGGACCTCCGTGGGTAGGCCGAAGCCGCGGTCTCGCCTAAGTGCTGCCTAAGTGCGGCCGCAGTGCGGGACGGCGCCGCTCCGTCCGGGTCGCCGGGAGGCCAGAAAACAGGTGGGGTATATAGGGGTTCCCCAGGCAAGTAGCCCACACGGGTGGGAGGATTAAAGGAGTGGAGGATCACTGCAAACCAGGATTAATAGACGGAGCTCTGGGTGTGCAGGTCCTACTCCATGCTCAGTCAGGCCATGCCCCGATTCGATTACATTATTGAATAATTTTTATTATTATTATATTATTATTTGTCATAATTATTATGTATATATATATATATATATATATATATATATTATAATTTCAAGATTGTAAGCTCTAACGAGCAGGGCCCTCCGATCCCTCCTGTATTGATTTGATATTGTAAGTGTACTGTCTGCTAGGGATGAGCCGAACACCCCCCCGGTTCGGTTCGCATCAGAACTTTCGAACGGACCGCAAATTTGTACGAACGTTAGAACCCCATTGAAGTCTATGGGGCTTGAATGTTCGAAATAAAAAGTGCTAATTTTGGGGGCGTGGCTTGCCGCGAGTGAAGATGGCAGCATAATTCCTGAGCTCCCTCACACCGCAGCTCTCCTTCAGCCATAAGAGAGACAATTTCGGCTACTATTGCTCACTCGGATGATGGGTACAGCTTCTAGGGGCTCTTCTACCTCCAGATCGAGATCTCCGAGGGAGAAACACAGCCGAGGATCACAAAATATCTCGGATCTGTTCAGGGCCCAGAGATCCAATATGGCTACGACCGCTCCAACTCCCTCACAGGAAGGGATAATCCTCACTCCTACTCCCGCGCCTCCCGCTGCTTCCTCAACCTCTTCAGCGGCTTTACAATCACCAAGCCTCATGGACCTACGTACAGTGGCAGCTGATATTAAAGATACCCTTTCTGCAGCTATCACGGACCTCCGGCATGAAATCCAGGCCATAGCGGGAAGAGTCCTTGAGGTGGAGAAGAGAACCGCCATACAGCAAACTACAATAACCACGATGCACCGCGCCATTGATAGTCACACGGCGCAACTCAGAGATGTCCAACGACACGTCGAGGACCTAGACAACAGGGGACGTAGACACAACCTTCGGGTGCGAGGACTCCCCGAACGTGTCGATACCGACCATCTGCTCCCCGTGATTACTGCTTTATTCAATCAACTACTCGAGGGCTCCAATCCGATCGTTATAGCGATGGAACGCATCCACCGCGCCCTCAGACCCAGAGGGCGCGATACAGATCCACCCAGGGATGTCGTTTGCTGCTTATGTGACTTCCAGCTCAAAGAGCAAATCTTGAAACAAGCCAGATCCAAAAAGCAATTAGACTATGAAGGCCACTCCATTTCTATATACCAAGACCTTTCAGCTATAACGCTACGCAACCGAAGGGATCTGCGCCCTTTATTAGAAGTGCTGAGAAATTATGATATTCCTTATCGTTGGCGCTTTCCGTTCGGGCTCACAGCCACCTACCAAGGCAGGTCGGCCATCCTAAGAGTACCAGAAGACCTAACTACATTCTGCCGCACGTTGGATATTCCACTGGTGTCTCTCCCCGATTGGTATGCGGAATTCAAAGACCTCTCATCCCGCTCGGATCACAGAACGGATCACAGAACGGAGGACCAAATGGAAACCCTGCCTTCTCCATACAGAAGACGACGCTCTCCTTCTCCTCGTCGTTCGCTTCTGGAGTCCTATCCTCAACAGCAGCTACGCAGTCCCACCGCTGCGCCGATCTCCCGCAGAGCTCGTCGCGACCGTTGATAACAACGTTTCGTCCATACGACCGATTTGCCCGTTCTGCTTTTAAATAACCGGTCGACGCTACGGATGTCACGATCGTAACACGATCGCTGTTTTGCAATACGCTCGCTTCATCTCCAAGATGCTGGACAGTTGATCATTGAAGTTACCAGTACCTGATCAGTTCGCATGGTTTGAACTCCCTTGTCTTCTAAGACCTTGTCTCAGAGGCTCACGATTGTCATACCAAATTGTCGCCCTCCCTGAACCTCCTCTCTAAAAGGCTGCTGCCTCGGTGCAGAGGTTCCCGTGTCTACAGGTTGATGCTGGTATACCTTAATCACATAAGTTGGTCCTCGGTTATAGGACTATTGTGTTATGTTTTGTTTCTTTCCTTTATTACCTTATCTCCAGATAAGACTGATATGTTATTCAATACGGTTCTTGTATTTAATGTATTGGGCACCAAAGGCGAGGGAGGGACGATCTGATGCCTTGACCGGGAACGTTTATGTTAGACCCTGCAGCATAACACAGGGTACCTGCTATCCGGGAGGACAAGCGCTTTAACCATTGCAATTTCAACTTGTGCGCGTTTCCCCCCGGATATGGGTCTCGCCTCTTTGGGCGATACGCCGGCCTCGCCGTTCCCTCACCCTCTTGGTCACGCCTACACCGGCTTTCAGTTACTGTATTTACTCCGGCATGCTTTAATAGCTAAATTTTTTTTTTTTTTTCTTTTCTTTCTCTTTTTTTTGATATTCTGTATTTGCTGAATGTTTCCATGTTTAATTGTTAGATTTCATGGGTTCTCCGGTAAACTTACCGCATTTCCGACAAAGTAGTTTCAAATGACATCCTTCCATCTAGTCATGTTGCGTCTACACGGCAAGTGTTCACTTTATTAAACTCATCGTGTCCCCCTACCTGGAAATATGGGAAATTATACCCACCCATTATCTTCAGATGTGCTTTCTTTATGTGATGATATCTATGACTCTCTCCTCTCTTATGTCGAGCTGTTGGTGTGAAGGAAGCTATCTTCCAAATCCTTGACGACCGACGACCTCTCCCCTCTCAGTGGTCTGTAGTATTCTCCTGTGTTTTATACACGGGTGACATCCTACAGGCTCCTAACGTACTCCGGATCTTCTCTCCTCTACCCCCACTCACACAGGTGAGCGGGTTCTTGCCTGTGGCCGGATTACCCTCCTCCCCCGTGTTAGATCTCTGTTCCCTTATTGATTTTACCATCTCCCCCCCACATCCTGCTTACATACTCTACCCTCCAGATACATCTGTGCTACAGTATTGTTTTGTGGTCCTCTTTTTTCCCCCTTTTTTTTTTCTTTTTTCTCTCTTTTTTCCTTCTTTTCTTTCGCTCCTAATTACTAAGCTATCATGCCTCCCACGGATAACGTAACCAATATTGAGCATCTGAAAATCACCTCACTAAATACTAAAGGGTTAAATATCCCAGAAAAAAGATCGAAACTTTTATCTGCTATGCAAAAACAGAAGACTGACATTCTGTTTCTGCAAGAAACCCACTTCCGCATGTCATCTATACCGAAACTCCGAAATAATTTCTACCCGACAGTCTACCACTCCACCACCGCCTCAGCTAAAACAAAAGGGGTTGCTATTATATTGTCACGACACTGTCCCCTCCGGATTACGGACACCATGGCAGATGATGATGGCAGGTTTCTATGCTTAAAAGGCTCCCTTGGCAATAAAACCATCACACTAGCAAACATCTATGCTCCCAACACACACCAAGTACAGTTTTTCAAAGATGTCGCCTCTAAACTGTCCCCATTCCAAGAAGGCACTCTCATCTTCGGTGGGGACTTTAATGTCCCGTTACATCCCCTCCTCGATACTTCCAACGGGACGTCCTCTCTCACCTATGCGGCCCTGCGCTCAATCAAAACTCAACTACAATCCCTGCTACTGCATGACGCCTGGCGTACCCTATACCCAGACACGAAAGATTTCACCTTCTATTCGGCACCACACGGAAAACACTCCAGAATTGATTTCCTCTTTATCTCCCAAGAAGCCCTACCCTCTCTCAAACAGGCATCCATTGACCCAATGTTCCTCTCAGATCACAACCCAGTTTCTATCCTGATTTCCATTCCCGCTTTAAGTCCGCGTACACATTCCTGGAGACTTGATCCATCGCTTTTGACGGATCCCATCATAGTATCTGAAGTAGAACAAGCTTTAAAACACTATTTTCTTGAAAACAAAATTGATGACACATCCCCACTCGTCAACTGGGAGGCTCACAAGTGCGTAATTCGGGGGATATTCATAGGAGCAGCCGCTAGGAAAAGGAAAACACACAAAGCCCTATTCAATGATCTGGCTTCCAAAATCAGAAACCTAGAACGTGCACACAATCTAAAAACCACCACTGAACTCCTCGCGGCCCTTACCCAAGCGAGAAAAGACATGCTTGACTTACTAGGCAAACAGATCAAACGCAAATTTATACTCTCTCGTAAAACATTCTACGAATATGGAAATAAGTCTGGAAAGCTATTAGCTAGGGCACTTCATTCTAAGAAAGCACTGCAGACCATTCACAGCATCTCTGCTACAACAGGTAAAAAACTGACCTCCACTCCAGACATTGCAGATCAATTTGTCACATATTACTCAAAGCTATATAATTTACCCTTAACTAACACATCATAGGTAAACCCTACCCAGCGGAGAAACACACTGTTAGCTGAATTTTTGGAGACACATTGTCCAACTCCTATTTCCCCATCCGCATACCATTCACTGGACGTTCCACTATCTCAGGAAGAAGCCGCTCGAGCGCTTGCCTCCATGCACACAGGCAAGAGTCCGGGCCCAGATGGCTTGACAGTCGGATATTATAAAACTTTCGAACAAATTCTAACACCCCACTTCTTAGCTTCATTTAACAAATGTGATTCACCTGTCTCCCCCCCGCGCGACCTGCTGACTGCCCATATAACGGTGATTCCAAAACCAAATAAAGATGCCACACAAGTGACCAATTACAGGCCTATCTCTCTCTTAAATGTAGACCTTAAATGGTTTGCCAAAATTCTAGCCAACAGGCTCCTGCCCCTTCTCCCCGACCTCGTCCACCCTGACCAGGTAGGCTTCATTCCTGGCAGGGAGGCACGAGACAACACTCTCAAAGCGCTTAATATTCATCACTGGTTATCGTCTCACAACCAAAAGGGTTTCTTCCTATCCCTAGATGCAGAGAAGGCATTCGACAGAGTGGCCTGGGACTATATGACAGCTACACTAAAAACCATTGGATTGCCGCATAGAATGCTTAACTTTATTAATACGTTATACACAGGCCCCACGGCGAGAGTGAAAGTCAACGGCCACCTGTCGAATGCCTTTCAGATCTCCAACGGCACCCGCCAAGGATGTCCACTGTCCCCGATTATATTCATCCTTACCCTCGAACCATTATTAAGACTAATAAGAGCTCACCCAGATATTAAAGGTGTTGATGTGAAGGGGAGAACGTTTAAAGTTGCCACTTTCGCGGATGATGTCCTTCTGTTTTTAACGGAACCCTTAACGTCAATACCTAACTTACTTAAGATTCTTGACCAATTTCACACAATTTCCAACTTAAAGATTAATTTTAACAAATCCCTGGCTTTAAACATTTCCCTGACTGCTAACCAATGCTACCAATGTCAAAAGAATTTCCCCTTCAAATGGAACCCTTCCAGTATACCGTACTTAGGAATACAACTCCCTACATCCCTAGCCAACTTGTATTCACTTAACTTCCAACCACTTCTACAAACAGTCTCTGCCGATCTTCAGAAATGGTCCAAAGGCCTTTTCTCCTGGTTTGGTAGAGCGGCAATCGTTAAAATGAATATTTTACCACGAATCCTTTATTTACTTCAAACTATACCTATTTCACTTCCTCAATAATTTTTTGCCTCCTTTCGAAAAATTTGCTTAAGGTTTATCTGGGGGGCTAAGAGACCTAGACTGAGTTATCTTAGACTCACAACTCCTAAAACACAGGGAGGTATAGGCTTACCAGACATATACAAATATTATCTAGCGTGTCACCTCACCAGAATAATAGACTGGAACGTTCACCTAAAAACTAAGGACTGGGTTCAACTTGAATCATCCCTAGATCCTATTCCAGTGGCCCAAACCCCGTGGCTACTTCCCACTCATGTTCCTCGTATTTATTCCTCTCACCCGTTGATCGCTACATCACTTTCCGCTTTTCGATACGCTTGTAATAAATTCCAGTTGTCCTCGGTCATTGGACCGTTAACACCTCTGAAACTCAACCCGGCATTTACACCTGGCATGCACCCCTCCTTTTTACAAGGCCTATGGCCCCATCCCAAGATCCTGGCCAAAGATTTTACGCCCGTAAGCGCCTCTTATCCTTCACAGAGCTATCTCAGAGTATGCTAAACAGAGGTCTATCTCTTTGGACTTACAACCAAATGCGACATTTCCTGACCTCAACCCAATACGCCCTACAGGGAACCCGCACTTTAACCCCCTTCGAACAGATATGCACACTTGCTGAACCACAGAGACACTTGATCTCCTTTTCGTATAATTTACTGTTCCCAGACCATCCTACACAAGAACACTGGTCCTCAAAAGCTTGGAACAGAGACCTGCCATCGAGCCTTACCCCCAAGGAATGGGAATTTGCATACCACGTCGCACACAAGGGTTCCCGAAATGTTTGTGTGCAAGAAAACGCCTTCAAACTACTCTCCAGATGGTACAACACACCTCTCAAGTTGCACCACATATACCCATCCGTTTCCCCTCAATGTTGGCGGTGTCAAGCACACCCTGGCACCCTAGAACACATTTGGTGGTCATGTCCCTTAATTAAACCTTTTTGGCAAGAAGTACACAAAATTACCCAAAAATTCTCCACTCGCCCTTTGATGTTCTCCCCTAATCAATTCCTCTTTCATGCGTCGGCCCATCCCAAAAAATCCTACATTGGCTCCTTACCCATGCACATGATCATGGCCGCGAACATGTGCATACCTGCAAAATGGAAAACAAAAAGTCCTCCCTCACTAGAGGAGTGGTTCCACCGCATAAACAAAACAGCCGAGATGGAGGAATTGATACATCAGGCGAATGATACCCCTTCTACCTTTACATGCATTTGGTCATCTTGGTTACTTTTCCGTTCATCCACAGATTACCCTCTCTGAATCCCTGTCCCGTCGAACATGTCTGACACAAATATAGGACCTGGCTGGTCCAGGTCGGTTTGTTTTTCCTCTTTACCTAGTCCCCTTTTATTTTTAGTCTCTGTGATTTCATCCCTAGTATTCTTTCTCCTTTTTCTTTCTTCTGCTCTTGCAGTTCACTGTTCACTGTACCTACACAACTCCCTTTGCATGTCCTTGTCTTACTAATTGCGTAATTCAGGATGTATCTAAATAGTATGGCAAGGATGATTATACCCAACTCCATCCGTTGCCTTTTAATTACATAGAGCTGGGTTTACAAACAACATGTTCACCGTTAATTGGTGGTTACGGTATTTGTATTTATGCCCTTTGGAATTACTTCTCCTTTCACCACAGTTTGTTTATATACAGTTGTTCCTGTTCGAGCGTTATGTTATAAGGCAGAAATGGTTTGTGTCTTTACATCGCAAGCATTGTAATGTTCTGCATTGTGCTTTGTTTGCTCTTGTAATACTTTATGCTTACTATTGACTTATTGTATGTACACCTTTTATTGTTCAATAAAATGTCTTTAATAAAAGAGGAAGAAGATTCTGAAAAAAAAAAAAAAAAAAGTGCTAATTTTAATGGCTAATATGCAAGATACTGTCCTAAAAAGGGTTTGGGGACCTGGCTCCTGCCCCAGGGGACATGGGTCAATGCCTAAAATGTTTTTAAAAATGTCAGTTTTGGCGGGAGCACTGATTTTAATGACTATTAAAGTGAAAAAAAAGTGAAATATTCCTTTAAATATCGTGCCTAGGGGGTGTCTATAGTATGCCTGTGAAGTGCCACGTGTTTCCCGTGTTTAGAACAGTCCCAGCACAAAATGACATTTAACGGAAATTACATAATTTAAAACTGCTTGCTGTTTTAATGTTACTGTATATCTGGTTCTGGCAATATGGATTAAAATAATTGAAAAAAATGGCATGGGTAGCCCCCCCTGCCCATTACCAGCCCCTTTGGGTCTTGTATGGATATTAAGGGGAACCCCATACCCAGGCCCTATATACTCAGAACAGCAGTATACAGGTGGTGCAAACAAGACAGGGACTGTGTAGGTTTGTTGTGTTAAGTAGAATCTGTGTGTAATTTTGAACTGGTACATTTTTAAAGTGTAGCTCCAGTCAAGCTTTTTGGAAAACATAGGGAAGGGTTATCACCCCTGTATAATTTGTTTTGCCGTCCGTCTTTTTTCATCTCACTTCCTGTTGTCTCCTTCTGTTTGTAAGTAGGAGACGTTTGTAAGTTGGATGTTTGAAAGTAGGGGCCTGGCCTATATGCTCTGCAGAAATGGCGGAACAAGGTGTTGGTGTTGCCACAACATTGTAAGCCCTCAAAGTGACTCTTGGTGGGCGCTGGAGCTCCCTGCTGTGAACGATTATATCAAGAATTGTAATTACATGCCATTGTTGAACAGTGGTAGAAAAATTTACCTTTGGTGGTTGTGGTGCTGGTGCCACAACACTATAAGTCCTCACAGTTACTCTGGGTGGGCACAGGAACGGGCCCTCCTGTGAACTATTATATCAAGAATTGTAATTACATGCCCCTGTTAAACAGGGGCTAAAAAAATTGGGCCACGACACTGCAACCTCTCCCATATACTCTAGTTGCGGTGCAGGAATGAGCCCTGCTGCAAAGCATTGCATCAAAAATTGTAAATAAACGCCCCTGTTAAACAGGGGCAGAAAAATTGGGCCTTAGGCACTGGTGCTGGTTCCGCGACACTGCAACCTCTCCCATATACTCTAGTTGTAGTGCAGAAATGAGCCCTGCTGCAAAGCATTGCATCAAAAATTGTAATTAAACGCCCCTGTTAAACAGAAAAATTGGGCTGGTGGCATCACCCAGAACCAAAAATGTTCTTTCAACATATCAGCGGAGGAGGGAGAGGATAGACAATCAACATAACAGGACAGTCACTCAGCATCAGCATAGGCAGTCTTGAAGGGATGTGATATTTAAAAAAAAAATATTCGGTTACATCAGCTTCAGGTGCTTGGTAGCTGTGGGTGATCCAAGACTGATTCATCTTGATGAAGGTCAGTTGATCAACTGAGTCGGTGGACAGGCGCACCCTGTGATCGGTAACAAAGCCACCAGCAGCACTGAAGGTGCGTTCTGAAAGAACGCTGGATGCAGGACAGGCCAGTAGCTCAATTGCATACTGTGCAAGCTCTGGCCAGTGATCCATCCTCAAGACCCAGAAAGCCAGAGGATTTTCAGTGGGAAAGGTGTCCAAGTCTGACCTTGTCCCTAGGTATTCCTGCACCATGTAAATCAGACACTGGCGATGGTTGCTGGAACCGATCATACCTTGGGGCTGTGGACTAAAAAATTGTCTGAACGCATTGGTCAGACGGCCACCTTCTCCACCGCTCCTTCTGACCGATGCCTCAGCAACACGTTGTCCAGGACCAGGAGTTTGTAACCTCCCAATCTCTAGGAACGCGTTGCACAGACCTTTCTGCAAGGCCTCCCAGAGATGTCTCATCCTCTGCTCCCTCTGCGACGGCAAGATAAGGTCGGCAACCGTACCCTTGTACCGTGGATCAAGGAGAGTGGCCAGCCAGTAATGGTCCCTCTCCTTGATCCGAAGAATATGAGGATCCTTCCACAGGCTTTTTTTTTAAATCAAATAAGTTTTTATTGTAAAGCACTTATGGTACAAACCAAACATAGGAGTAAAGTACAGTCTTACAGTAGCATTGGTTTTTACATCCAAAAGTATACAGAGAATATAGAAATACAAATAGGTTCGGTTTGAAAACTGTTGAGACATGGAAAATATCAATAAAACCAAAAAATAAAGAAGAAAGGAGATAAGGAAAAAGAAAAAAGGAACCAAAAGTAATAACAAAAGTATCGTTCTCTCATAGACCACTCCGCATCAAGAAACAGCCGCATAGGTACCTTACATATATACTACGGCCCACAGCCCAGCACACAGTCCCATTGGTGTCTCCCTACACCCCGTACAATTACCGGATAAGGGAGAGACATAGAGTTAGACCCATCCTGGAAACATGCCCATTTATGTACCTCCATATACCGGTCCTAGGACCTTCAGTTAACCCTGTAAAAGTCTGTCCTGTATAAGTTGGTGGGGAGCTAGTCCCGGGACCTCAAGCCACCCCCCCCACATGGCATTAAATTTGTGCGGTGTGTTTCTGTGTTGGTATGTTATCTTTTCTCTGATCAGCATCTGGTTCACCTGTTCTATCCATTGCTGCCTGGTGGGAACCCTGTGGGTCATCCATAGTCTCGCTATCAATTTTCTAGCTACATATAGTAACCTGATAATGGCTGTATGGGCCGAGGGTGTCAATGATTCCTCATCCAGGGCCCCCAGCAGGCAGACCAACGGACACCGCGGGATACCAACAGAGAACACTGAGGATATAGTGTCAAAAATTCCCGCCCAATATCGTTTTAGTTTCGGGCACCTCCAGAACATGTGCATAAGATCCCCATGGTCCCGCATACATTTAGGGCAAAGGGGAGACCCTCTAACACCCCAACTGTGCAGTTTAACTGGAGTTCTATAGGTCCTATGTAGTAAATATAGATGGGAGAGCCTATGGGAGGCCGATACCGACACCAACGGAGCGGAGGACAAGCAGAGGTTCCAGGTCTCCGCGTCCATGGGCCCCAGGTCCGCCTCCCACCTCTGCCAACATGGAAGACGTGCCGGGTCCTGCACCGCGTCAAGAAGCATAGCATACCCCCTAGAGATCATGCCTTTACGGTCAATCTGCATAAATATCTCCTTCACCACAGGATGGTCTGTTAGGGAGAGCTGCACACTTCGTGCCTGTGTCTGCAACGCATGACGTAACTGTAAATATTTAAAGAAATCCCTACGAGGGATGTCAAACTCCGCTTGTATTTCCATAAAGGACTTCAGTACCCGTCCACTATACAGTTGCGAGAGATACTGAAGACCACTCCCACTCCAGTTACCAAATCCCTTGAGCTTAAAAAGTTCACCATAATTAGCGTTCCGCCAAATAGGGGTGAGGGCAAGGAAGCCACGTATTCGTAGCAGTTTTTTAACATGAGACCACAGTGTATTCAGCAGTATAACAGTCGGGGAACCCCTGTCCATATGAGGGAAGCCTGCCTCCAATCTAGACAATGCTGTGTCCGAGGCGACCGTGTCAGCCAGTATCCTTCGGATCGGGTCCAATGGGTCATCCAACCCCCACCCACCCATGTGCTGGAGCTGCGAAGCAAAAAAATACATCCTAGCGTGTGGAAGTGCCAACCCCCCTTCGTCCTTATTATATTGCAAAGTAAGTAAACTAAGTCTGGCCGTCTTTCTACACCATATTAATTCCCTAAACTGAGAGTCAATTTTATCGAACCAACGTTTCGGGATCCAGGTCGGGGAGTTATGACAAATATAGAGCAGCTGCGGGGCCCACACCATTTTAATGAGGTTTACCCTGCCCACCACCGATAACGGTAGTTTACACCAGATCTTACATTTATCTCTGAACTTAAGTAACAATGGCATAAGATTCAGTTTGGCATATTCCGTCACCTCGGGGGATATCTGCACCCCCAGATACTTAAAGGATGTAACCGTCTGGATCATGTTTGCACAGGGGGGTAAGGGAGCCGTTAGAGGGGACAAGGGCATCAGTACAGATTTGTCCCAGTTAATCTTAAAACCTGACAATGTACCAAATAGGGTAATCAGGTTCATGGTGGCCGTAAGGGAGCCCTGGGTGTCCCCCAGGTATATAAGCGTGTCATCAGCGTAGAGCAATACCACATCCATTCCAGTGGGCCTGCAGAAACCCACAATATCCTGAGCCGATCTCATTCTGGCTGCAAGTGGTTCAAGCGCCATGGCAAAGAGCAGGGGCGACAGAGGGCACCCCTGTCTCGTGCCTCTGTGCAGCACGAATGGGTCGGAGAGCTCCGCATTAGCTCTGATTCTAGCCGTAGGCTTGGCATATAACAGTCGGACCCAACTAATAAATGTGCTGCCCAGCCCCATCCGCTCCATCACTTTCCACAGATAAGGCCACTCAACACTATCAAAGGCCTTAGCCGCGTCCAGCGAGAGGATGGCCTGATTACCGCGGTTATCCACAGGAACCTGTAGGTTCAAGAATAAACGGCGAATATTTAGGGCAGTGGAACGTGATGGAATGAATCCTGATTGATCCTTATGGATCAGTTTGTGTATTACCAGAGATAATCTCGTTGCCAAGACCCGAGCTAATAGTTTAACGTCTGTCGTGAGCAAGGAGATTGGCCTATATGCGTCCGGTGATGTTGCTACCTTACCCGGTTTCAGAAGTACAATTATGATTGCTTCATTCATAGAGGCAGGTAGGACCCCCGTCTCTAAGGCGTTGTTAAACACTTTTAAAAGGGTTGGCAAAAGAACCCCAGCATAACGCTTGTATACCTCGGATGGGAGACCATCCGCCCCCGGAGCTTTGTTATTATGAGAGTGTTCCAGTGCAGAAGCCAATTCCTCCTCCGTTAAGGGGGCGTTCAACAGCTCTCCGTCCGACGCAGACAGGCATGGAATATCACACCCATTTAAAAAGTCCCCAATCTCCCCATCACCGGGCTGCACCTTAGAGGAGTACAGGTCTGCATAGAAGGATCGAAATACCCGCAAGATCCCAGGGGTGTCCGAATGGGTCACTCCCTGCGAATCGCACAGTGAGTGAGTCATAGGCGCGGAACCCTGGGTCCTCGCCAGCAGAGCCAGCATATGGCCCGTCGATTCCCCCTCCTCAAAGTGTGTTTGTTGGAGGAAAAACCTTTTATTTTCTGCCAGTTGTAAAGTTACTTGTCTAGACATAGATTGCGCTCCCAACCAAGCCCTCTTAGTGTCCTCCGAGGGGTTGTCAACATAGGCCTGCTCCGACTCTCTAAGTGCTCTACTGACCTCCATTTCCCAAGCTTTAGTGTTCCGTTTTATATCAGTTATAGTAGTGATAAATTGTCCCCTAAGGAAAGCCTTAGTTGCATCCCAGACTACATCTATAGCTGCCGAGCCTAAATTGTCCTGCAGGAAAAGTTTAAGAGCACTTGTAATGGGGTCAGGCTGCGGGAATAATGCAAGCCAAAAGGGGTTAAGCTTCCAACTCCTAGGTGCGTGGTCAGTAGATAGGGACATCTCAATCCACAAAGAAGAGTGGTCGGATATATGTCTAACCCCATAACCAGAATCTCTAATTAGGGGGAGGAGGGCGGAGTTTCCCAGTCCCAGGTCTATTCTGGACAAGCTCCCAAACGCTGGAGAGCAACAGGAATATAAACGGGAGTGGGGGTGGGCTTTCCGCCAGACATCCACCAGCCCGAGTTCAGCTAACAGAGCTGCAAAAGGAGTATCGCCATTAGGGCGTGAGGGGACTACCGGAGGAGTTGGAATCTTATCCCACAGACCGTTGACATAGTTGTTAAAATCACCCATCGTCAACAGGGGTATGCCAGGGAACTGTGCCATAAACCCAGCTAGGCGCCTAAGAATCTCTGCCGAATACGGCGGCGGGATATAAACATTGGCAATAATGCATTGTATAGTAGCAAGCTTACACAGCAAAAAAATGTACCTCCCCCCGGATCAATAACCTGTTGGGAGCAGGAGAAACGTGCATGCTGTTTAATTAGGATACTCACTCCTCTTGCATAGGCAGAGTATGTGGAATGGTATTGGTGGATATACTGTCTAGAACCCAGGCTAGGAGTACCAGCAGGAGCAAAATGTGTCTCCTGCAGACACACAATGTCAGCCTTCATATCTTTAAGGTGCCTAAGCACCGCCAGCCTCTTCACCGGACTGCCCAGTCCCCTAACATTCCAAGAAAGAAATCTAATCTTAGCCATCAGAAATACAAAACATAAGTGCAAGTAGGAGTAACCATAATAACAGTCGTAAACCACCAGGGAGGAAAAAGGCAATTAACACACATTTATCAGCGACTAGCGACTGGGAAGTCGCATCACCTGAGATGTCCCAAGACTGGAGAGAAAAAAGTCCGACCGGAGCTGTAGCAGCTAGGAAGAGGCGCCCAGATGGGTGCAGACAGGTCGGAAAATAGTCCTTGTCCGTTGCGATCCTGAGAGAGAAAAAATGTATCAAAAAGAAAAAGAAAAGAAAAACAGTTAAACAGCAAAAAACCGTAGCATCTTCTGTATTAAAGCCCATGGGGCTCACACACGGGGAAGATAGCAGAATAATAGGCCCCATCCGAAACTTGGGGGCTGGGGGAAGGCCATGGAAACACCCAGAGAGGACTCTCCCAGATGACAAGCGGGGTTTCACATATGCAGACATGTTGTAGTT
Organism: Lithobates pipiens; assembly: GCF_037356315.1. Taxonomy (NCBI): domain Eukaryota; kingdom Metazoa; phylum Chordata; class Amphibia; order Anura; family Ranidae; genus Lithobates; species Lithobates pipiens. The sequence goes on from NW_027507764.1 coordinate 324,599,313, forward strand.
CTAGTAGGGTTACAGTGGAACCACAAACCTCAGCCTTCTGCCGGTCTTGTAAAAGTGGAAGTCCAGTCAGCCTGTTGAAATGTGCCGTTAGCGTGGAGGAGATCTTTGAAGTTTGGCGGCTTTGAGTGCGTTGTACTCCTGGTCAAGCCACTGTGCTGCCGCCGCGGGGCGATCAAAAAAGTGCGTTGAACCCAGTGCCGTAACTCTGAGTCTGGCTGGATATAGCATTCCATATTGAACGTTAAGGTCCCGAAGGCGTCTCTTAACTTCAAGAAATGTTGCACGCTTTTTCTGGAGCTCTGCTGAAAAATCCGGAAATAGTGAAATCCTGGAATTCTCAATCTCCATCTTGTCCGACAACCCCCTCGCTTTAGAAAGAATGGTGTCTCTGTCTTTATAGTTGAGGAGTTTAAACAAGAAGGGCCTGGGATGATTGCCCGGAGGTAGGGGGCGAGACGGCACCCGGTGGGCACGTTCCACTGCAAAAAGCGGTGACAAGGCTTCTTTACCAAAGGTGGCAAGCAACCAATTTTCAATAAAGTCTACCGGGTTTTTACCCTCAACACGTTCCGGAATCCCCACAGCGCGAATATTATTGCGTCTCATGCGATTTTCCATCTCATCAAGTCGCATAGCGTGCTGTTCAGTAAGATGGCAATTATATTTTAGATCCCTTTGCATGGGGGCCAGGTCATCCTCTACTGTGCTCAGTCTGCCTTCCAATGCAGCTGTTCTCTCCCTGAGCTTTTGCATGTCATGGCGGACAAACGTTATTTCAGCTTTAACCCCTTTAATGTCCTCAGAGAGGGCTGCAATAGAGTGATTACAGGAGGTGACAGCAGTGAATATGTCCCTTAGTGTAGGCTCATTTTCCAGCGCTGGGGAGGGGATGGTCTGTGTTTCAGGCCTAACACTGTCCCTGGGTGTACTCACTGTTTGCCATGCTGCAGACAATCCATCCTCATCCTCCAAGGGAACTGTGTCATCCGCCTCAGGAGAGCCTCCAGGGGTAGCTTGAGGAGAGGGCTGGCCCGCCAGGGCATCCTTGTATGATTTACCGCCATAGAGGAGCTTCTGTGCTGCTTCCTTGTATTGGTCTTTGGCTGCGCGCCGCGCACCGGCGCCATCTTGGCCTGGGGGGTCCGTCAGCCCCTTCCCTCCGGTATGGCGTCTGGACATCACAGCGAGGGTCCCGGGATGTACCGCGGTGGTCCGGGATGCTTCACCTAGCGTGGCAGGAGGTAGGGGCCCCGAAAACGGCGTTTCAGGGCAGACTGGAAGGATGGAATCACGGATGGCCGGCGGAGCTCAAGGTAAGCACGTCTTCCTACATTCGCCGCTAAGCCACGCCCCCCTTCCACAGGCTTTGCAGGATGAGGGAGGCCATGCAGCGTAGGTTAGCTGAGGCATTCGGTCCGGAGTCCTCTGGGTCACTAAGGACAACATGATCCACAGCTACCTCCTCCCAGCCACGTACAAGTTCACGGGTTTCTTGGGACTGTAAATCATCCCTACAAGACTGATGCTGCTGCTGATGCTGAGTGCCAGCCTCCACCTCCATGCTGACACAATCATCATCCTCCTCCTCCTCATCCTCATCCACTTCCTGTGTGATGGGTGGCACAGCAGGAACACTGTCTGGATAAAGGGGGCCTTGAGAGGCAAGGAAGTCCTCCTCTTCCTGCCTCTGTTCTGCCTCAAGTGCCATGTCCATTATTCCATGCAGCGTATGCTCCAAGAGGTGGACAAGAGGTACAGTGTCACTGATGCATGCACTGTCACTGCTCACCATCCTTGTGGCCTCCTCAAACGGTGACAGGACAGTGCATGCATCCATGATCATGCCCCACTGGCGTGGTGAGAAAAAACTGAGCTCCCCTGACCCTGTCCTGGTGCCGTAGTCACACAGGTACTCATTGATGGCCCTCTGCTGCGTGTAAAGCTGCTGCAGTATGGCCAACGTTGAGTTCCACCTGGTGGGCATGTCACATATAAGACGGTTCTTGGGCTGGTTCAACTCCTTTTGGAGCTCAGCCACCCGAGCACAGGCATTAAATGATCGGCGGAAATGCACACAGACTTTCCTGGCCTGCTTCAGGACATCCTGTAAGCCCGGGTACCTGCCCAAGAACCGCTGCACCACCAGGTTAAGGACGTGAGCCACACAGGGCACATGGGTCAGTTGTCCCTGTTGGAGGGCGGAGAGGAGGTTGGTGCCATTGGCGCAAACCACCATTTCTGGCTTTAGCTGGCGTGGCGTCAACCACTTCTGGATCTGCCCCTGCAGAGCTGACAAAACATCTGCCCCAGTGTGGCTCCTGTCCCCCAAACAAACCAGCGCAAGCACGGCATGGCATTGTTTTGCCTGCGTACTTGTGTAGCCCCTGGAACGCCTACGGAGCACCACTGGTTCTGAGGACACAGCACTGGAAGAGGCCATGAAGGAAGAAGAAGAGGATGGGGCGGAGGAGAGAGGTGTGTCACAACCAATAGTAGCATTTTGGAGGCGTGGTGCCGGAACAACATCCAACACTACTGCACCTTGTCCTGCATCCTTCCCAGCTGCCAGAAGAGTGACCCAATGGGCCGTGAAAGACAGGTAACGTCCCTGTCCATGCCTGCTGGACCATGAGTCACGGTAATATGCACCTTACCGCTGACCACCCTATTCAGTGAGGCAAGGACATTGCCTTCCACATGCTGGTAGAGAGCCGAAATCGCCTTCCGTGAGAAAAAGTGGCATTTGGGGACCTGCAACTGAGGAACCGCACATTGTACAAACTCATGGAAGGGGGCCGAGTCTACCAACTGAAAAGGCAGCAGTTGAAGTGCTAGCAATTTAGCCAAGCTAGCATTCAACCGCTGGGCATGTGGATGGCTGGGAGTGAACTTCTTTTGACGGTCCAGCAGCTGGGGCAGGGACATTTGCCTGCTATATTCGGACGTGGGTGTACTGCTAGCAGAGTGCCCGGAAGCACTTGGCTGTGACACACCTAATTCTACACCTTCATTCCTCTCAGAGCAGGTTTCAGAGAGGACTGAAGGTCTAGTGGGGTTGGAGATCCCAGCTGATGAGGAGTAAGGAGAGGTCCGCTTTGTTCTTTGGTGTGGGTCTTTGAGGTACGCTTGACAACGAGCTGCATGGCAGGTCAACATATGTCTGCTCAAGAATGTGGTGCCCAAGCGGCTGATTTTTTTTTGCCACACGAGATATGCTTGAGACATATGTTGCAAATAGCAGCGGTGCGATCTGATGCACTTGTCTCAAAAAAGGCCTACACCAAAGAACTTTTGGAATAACACGCAGAGGCAGCGCTCTGCAGAGGCGGAGCTCTGCGGTGTGATTCTGTCAGTGTGCTGCCCCTAAGCTGGCCCCCGGAGGGCATCTTGCCTCGTTGGACATGTGCCGCTTCCTCCTCCTCTCTCCTACCAGGCACCCACGTGGAGTCAGTGCCCTCATCATCCCCTCCCTCTTCATCGCTGGAGCAAACCTGGCAGTATGCTGCAGCTTGTGGAACATGACTGCCAGATTACACCCACTAACTCCTGCAGGTGGCAGATGGCTCAATTAGAGAAGAGCTATGTAGGTGGATATAACGGTCAGGGCACGCAGACAGCACGCACAATCTCCTACAACTGACTGCCAGCTCTATTTAAAAAGAGCAAGATAGCTAGCTATGTAGCTGGATATAACGGTGTATACTGTGGTCAGGGCACGCAGACAGAATGCACAATCTCCTACAACTGACTGCAAGCTCTATTTAAAAAGAGCAAGATAGCTAGCTATGTAGGTGTATATAACGGTGTATACTGTGGTCAGGGCACGCAGACAGCACGCAAATCTCCTACAACTGACTGCAAGCTCTTTTTAAAAAGAGCAATATAGCTAGCTATATAGGTGGATATAACGGTGTATACTGTGGTCAGGGCACGTAGACAGCATGCACAATCTCCTACAACTGACTGCAAGCTCTTTTTAAAAAGAGCAATATAGCTAGCTATATAGGTGGATATTTTTTTTAATGGTTATCTGCTACCGAACATACAAATTTTTCATTACAAATCAAATATCAGTTAACATACACTTTGCAATTTAACAGATAATAAACTATACAAACAAAAGGGAAAAAACAACTTACATGTCATCTTCCCCCTCCTCCTCCCCAGAAGAAAAATGTATAAGTAGAGCATCACCCCTACTGCTAGGCCCTTCTGGTGGCCCAGGATCCACCTCAGGTAACGGGGCCCTTTTTTTCTTCTTCTTCCCCTGCTTTTTCCTAATCGTGACCCAAGCCACTTCACCCTCCTCATCCGATACTTCTTTTGGGCGTTTCTGAGCCCCCTTAACCGAGACTTCCATCTCCTCCTCCCCAGACCTGTCATCCCCAGCCGAAGAATCGGATGAGGAGACAGTGACCAGACGTCTGCCCGGCCTACATCTCCGAGGAAGGGGAGTGGGAGCAGTAACCTGGGAAACAGAACCCTGTGCCCCCCCCTTATCCAAAAAGGGAGGTCCAACTACCTCCACCTGACCAATATCTGGACCGGGCACCTGAACTTCAGTGACAGGGGCCTGGGCAACATCTGCAGGCCGTACCCCCTTTTCTCTTTGAGGGACCCTACTTGCCTTTTGGGTTCGAGGTGCACCCTGTGGCTCCGCCGTAGGAGCGCTTCCCTGCCTTTCCCCTCCAGAACTCTGCCCAGCAGGAGGAGGTGCACTATCCCCTCCTGGCCCACCACCTGCTGCAGCTTCACCCCTGTAGGCTCTGGGGCATCTGCTAAAGGGATGCCCCATTTGACCGCAAAGGTTGCAGCAGATCAACCCACACGTGTCACCTGAGTGTCCAAACTTATTGCACTTAGTGCAGCGCACAACTGTGCAATCTGCACTCATGTGGGTTGGACACCCACACCTGAAACACCTACGGGGCTGGCCTGGGTAGAACACCAGGATTCTATCTCGTCCCAGGAAAGCACTTCCTGGGACATGTGCAACCGTGTTGCCAGATCTTCTCAAACGAATCCTGGTGTTCCATGCTCCAGTCCATACCCCACGCTCGTCTAAGCATTTATTTAGAGGACACTGCAACTGGCCGTGTCTCCCCAGCCAAGTTGCTATGTCCTCCGGGGGCAGGCTCTCGTTCCTTACTAACACCGTCAGGTTTTTAATCTCCTCCTGCCTACTCAAAGGAATCAGGCGGAACCCTTTCCAGGGATCAGCCCCTTTAACCAACCCAAAAGCGGTTATAAAACGCTCCATAGTCACAGCGTTGGTGAAACTGACATCAAAGTCAGGGGTGCCAGCTGGGTGGATCACAGCAAATAGCTCAGCCACCCTGAACCCCAACGCCAGGACCATGTCAACCACTTGGCCCCTCGTGGGGCACTGACCTTCACCCTCCCATCTCAGCTGGACCACATTCCTACGCTTGCGCTCCGGACCACCTGTCCCCCTAGACCAAGTACTGGCCCCAGGGGTCTGACCAGCCGGGGGTACCCGAAAGTTACTGGCCCCAAACTGGTGGTACAGGTGGTCCAGAGGCACACTGGACCCAGCCACATTGGCGTAGGAACGCCTTTCACCAAGTGCCGTCAGCAACTTTACCTCCGGTGTCCCCCTTAGTACGGGTCCCGGAGGAGGAGCCTCTGCCACAGACACTGGGGGTACAACATGAGAAGCAGCCCCCCCACTCACGGCATGGGAAGTCACACTCCCCACATCGTTTACCCCAGCCTGAACTTTAGGATAGGTCTCATCCTCAGAGCTATAAAGCAAAGCCTCCCAGGCTTCCTGCCACTCCACCTCCATATGGGCCCCGCAGGAATCCACTGACACTTGGCTCGGCCCTGATTGAGAACCCTCCAAGCCGCGAATGAACGTCATTGCAGGGTTCTCACCATCAAGCTCGCCCATTGGGCAGTCACCCCAGGCCGTAGCTTGTTCTGGCACTATACAATTAGACATTTCAACATTACTGTTACTGTTACTGTTTACACTCTCTTGACCAGAAAGCAGACCGGAAGTCCTTTGAAAACGACCCTCGGGGTCAACTTCCGGACCCGCCACCGTCACTTCCGGCCGCGGGCTATTCTCGCCATGAACCAGCTCGCGCACCGGAAGTGCGTCATCACCCCTTCCCGCGCTACTATTGGCCTCGCGGTCAGTAGCACCACCCCTCCTCCCGCGGGAAGACGGTGTTCTCTTATTCACGGCCGCCATTCCCGAACTGTCAGATGCCATGCCGCCGGCCGACACTGCACCGCTGCCCACAGCGGCAGCCAAGCTGGCTTGACTCTCATATACCCTAGTCCCCTTACCCTGAGACCGGCTTGCAGCAGTGGCAGCCGACAACGCAACTGACGGCGTGCCCTGCTTGCAACCACCGGCTGGGATCACTGGGGACTGTACAGGTAAGTCCATTTTTCCTTTGCTTACTATCCTAGCAAGCTGCACCACTGGTATCTTCTTAAAAACACTCCTGTCTTTAATGTCCTTTTGCTGCCTCCTTCCCACTTCACTGGGGTCTAACCTGCCCTCTGGGGACACAGCCTCATTCATAGGCTGGCAACCCTTAGGCTTACCTGACCCCTCTGCAGGATTAGTGGAGTTAGCAGGGCTAGCAGTCTTTTCACCAGGAATGCTCTTCACATTTTCAGCCTTCACAGCACTCTCTCTCTCCAAAACTGTTTCTTTACACACCGCTGGCTTTCTTTCCACCACAGTCTTTCCCTCTGGTTTGTCACTGGCCACCTTTCTTTCCACCGCACTTTCCTTTTCTTCATGGCTGGCTTCCACAGAGGGACCCGCCATTTCCTCCTCCTGCGTTGTGTTCGGGGTTGGATACAGTCTACGGCGTCTCCCTGCCTGGGTCCCCTCGTCACACGCAATTCTCATCGCTTTGTCCACGTTAGATAGAAAGTCTTTCTCACCAGAAGCACTGTCAATCAGGTTGGATAACAGCTCACCCAATATGTTGCACTGCTTCTTCAATCCGTCTATCACCGTCTTATACTCCTGTCTCTTTACAACGCCTGATCTGTCTCTCCGGTTCCTTAGCTCCGCCAGGACCTTCATTTTCTCGCAGTAGCTGCGGGAAGCCTTTACAATTAAGCTTTTAGCTTTCTTTCTTCTGTCTGCAGATTTCTCCACATCCTCTCCTGGCTGTCTCAGAGACCAATCTGCAAGATCCAGCTGGTTCTCCAAAAACAACCTCTCCTCCTTGACGAGCTCCAGGAGCTTAGGGGCTCCACGTCCTTCATTAGGCTGAGAAACAGGCACCTGGCCTGGGCTGACTGAAGTCATCAGCTCCCTCTCTTTCTCCACCACTCTGGAAGTCCTCAGAGATCAGAGCACGCAGCCAGCACACACAAGCTCCTACAACTGACTGCAAGCTTTTTTTAAAAAGAGCAAGATAGCTAGCTATATATTTGGCTATAACGGTGTATACTGTGGTCAGGGCACGCAGACAGCACGCACAATCTCCTACAACTGACTGCAAGCTCTTTTTAAAAAGATCAAGATAGCTAGCTATATATTTGGCTATAAAGGTGTATACTGTGGTCAGGGCACGCAGACAGCACACACAATCTCCTACAACTGACTGCAAGCTCTTTTTAAAAAGAGCAAGATAGCTAGCTATATATTTGGCTATAACGGGGTTTACTGTGGTCAGGGCACGCAGACAGCACGCACAATCTCCTACAACTGACTGCAAGCTCTTTTTAAAAAGAGCTCTTTTAAAAAGAGCAAGATAGCTAGCTATATAGGTGGATATAACGGTGTATACTGTGGTCAGGGCACACAGACAGCATGCACAATCTCCTACAACTGACTGCAAGCTCTGCAACAGGTGTATACTGTGGTCAGGGCACGCAGACAGCACGCACAATCTCCTACAACTGACTGCAAGCTCTTTTTAAAAAGAGCAATATAGCTAGCTATATAGGTGGATATAACGGTGTATACTGTGGTCAGGGCACGCAGACAGCATGCACAATCTCCTACAACTGACTGCAAGCTCTTTTTAAAAAGAGCAAGATAGCTAGCTATATATTTGGCTATAACGGTGTATACTGTGGTCAGGGCACGCAGACAGCATGCACAATCTCCTACAACTGACTGCAAGCTCTTTTTAAAAAGAGCAATATAGCTAGCTATATAGGTGGATATAACGGTGTATACTGTGGTCAGGGCACGCAGACAGCATGCACAATCTCCTACAACTGACTGCAAGCTTTTTTTAAAAAGAGCAAGATAGCTAGCTATATATTTGGCTATAACGGTGTATACTGTGGTCAGGGCACGCAGACAGCACGCACAATCTCCTACAACTGACTGCAAGCTCTTTTTAAAAAGAGCAAGATAGCTAGCTATATATTTGTCTATAACGGTGTATACTGTGGTCAGGGCACGCAGACAGCACACACAATCTCCTACAACTGACTGCAAGCTCTTTTTAAAAAGAGCAAGATAGCTAGCTATATATTTGGCTATAACGGTGTTTACTGTGGTCAGGGCACGCAGACAGCACGCACAATCTCCTACAACTGACTGCAAGCTCTTTTTAAAAAGAGCAAGATAGCTAGCTATATAGGTGGATATAACGGTGTATACTGTGGTCAGGGCACACAGACAGCATGCACAATCTCCTACAACTGACTGCAAGCTCTGCAACAGGTGTATACTGTGGTCAGGGCACGCAGACAGCACGCACAATCTCCTACAACTGACTGCAAGCTCTTTTTAAAAAGAGCAATATAGCTAGCTATATAGGTGGATATAACGGTGTATACTGTGGTCAGGGCACGCAGACAGCATGCACAATCTCCTACAACTGACTGCAAGCTCTTTTTAAAAAGAGCAAGATAGCTAGCTATATATTTGGCTATAACGGTGTATACTGTGGTCAGGGCACGCAGACAGCATGCACAATCTCCTACAACTGACTGCAAGCTCTATTTAAAAAGAGAAAGATAGCTAGCTATATAGGTGGATATAGCAGTGTATACTGCAGTCAGGGCACGCAGACAGCACGCACAATCTCCTAAAACTGACTGCAAGCTCTATTAAAAAAGAATAATATAGCTAGCTATATAGGTGGATATAACGGTGTATACTGCGGTCAGGGCATGCAGACAGCACGCACAATCTCCTACAACTGACTGCAAGCTCTATTTAAGCTCTATTTAAAAAGAGCAATATAGCTAGCTTTATAGGTGGATATAACGGTGTATACTGCGGTCAGGGCAGGCAGACAGCACGCACAATCTCCTACAACTGACTGCAAGCTCTATTAAAAAAGAACAAGATAGCTAGCTATATAGCTGGATATAATGGTGTATACTGCGGTCAGGGAACGCAGACAACAACCACTACAGTAGAGCAAAAACACAAAATCGGCCGATAACGAACCGTATACCGTGTTGAAGGTACACAGAACACCCACTAACTCCTACAGACGCCAACACACTACACAAGGCCGCCGCGCTGGTGGCCTTATATAGTGTGGGGCGTGTACTACACAGCCTGAGCTATGATTGGCCACAGGCATCCTGCCTGTGGCCAATCATGGCTCTCCTCGCTGCTGGCGCTGTGATTGGCTAAGCATGCGGGGTCACAGTGCATGCTTGGCCAATCATGAGCCAGCAATGCACTGCGATGGCGCAGTGCATTGTGGGCCGTGAGCACCACACAAATTTGCCGCAAACAGCCCATAACGTTCGGTATTCGGCAATCGGGCTAACAGCCGATGTTCGAGTCGAACATATGTTTGACTCGAACACGAAGCTCATCCCTACTGTCTGCCCTCATATTGTAAAGCGTTGCGCAAACTGTTGGCGCTATATAAATCCTGAATAATAATAATTATATATATATATATATATCTATGCAAAATAATGCTGCTGCTTTCAGCACCTAAAATTTGAAATAATTATACCGCCAGAGAGGTTAAAACGAAACCACAAACTCAGGGTAGCTTAACCCTTTAAAATCCACATTTTTCAATTAGTTAGCATGACTTTACATGGCTCTACCAAACGGTGGAACAGAACGTTAATGGGTTAAGACAACAGGTTTTTGCATCTCCCATAGAAGGTTTGCCTAGGCCAAGGTTCTCTCAGAAAGCAAAGATATCACAAAACCTACTTTGCTTCTGTCTGTGGGAAAAACCTGGGACAGCATCTCAAAGTATATTTCAACCTGTTTGAGAAACCCTCTGCATTGTACTGGATTGCCCCCAAATCCCTGGGGAAGTGGAGCGGAACCAGACATACCTCTTATAGAGGTAATATTCGAGGCGGGTGCCTGCATAGAGACTGGAGCAGCAGCAGGGTCGGCCTGTAACATAGGTTATACTGGGTTGGCCACAGTGGGAGATTCCAGGTGAGACATGTGACACAGGAGCATTTGTAACACCATGGCAAACTGATCCATGCAGTGATCCAGTTCATCCAATCTGGAAAAAATATTACCAACAAGTGGATTGACTGCATCATTTGAATTCATGGCCATCGCCTACTGTCAGAAACCATTAAATCAGACTGAGACAGAAGTACAGTTAAATCACATTTGTTTAATAATAAAAGTAAAAAGAACAAACATAGTCAAACCATAGCCAAAGTTCAGTAACCGGAACGGATAGTCAAGCCATAAGTTAGGTATCAATGTAGTGGAACAGCAAGCAGGATCTGGAGTCAGAAGGGATATCAGCAAAGCAAGTCTTTAAACAGGAATGCAGGAGAATGTCTCTGTGATGTTGACCAAGGTGAAGGCAGAGATCCACTGGGCTGAACGGCTTAAGTAGGCAGGACTGATGAGCAGGATATCATCAACAGCAGAGTAACTGTGGAGAGATAGGTGCTGGCAATTAGCCGACAGCTGAGTGGCCAGCTCTGAAAAGGAAGGGCTGAGCCCAGCCCTGACAACAATTCCATGATGAAAGACATGCTCGTCTCACTAAGAGTGTCCCTGCAAAAAGACCTGATGTCTTGTATACAACAAACCAGACTTGAGCTGCAGGATCTGGGTAAATGGGTGGATCATGTTGAATGCTCTATGTGCGACTTTACTGACAATTACAACACCCTGGTGAATGCTCATACTGCCCAATCTGAGGATATCTCCTGGATTAAAGATAAGCTGGCAGATCTTGAGTATAGATCCAGGAGAAACAACTTAAAAATTAGGGGTATACCCAAAATCAGTGCAAGCCTCAAACTTCCCAATTTTGAATGCAAATTGTTCCTAGCGTTGCTTCCGTCTTTCACTTCTGTGAACCTAACCATTGACAGAATCCATTGCATACCCAAACCATCTTTCCTGCCACAAGAGGTCGCCAAGGACATCATTCTACGAATATACTTCTTTCAAGCGAAGGAACAACTCTTAGATGTCTTCAGATGTCCCAACATAGTGAGTCCGATCAGGACACCGCACATATACAGCCTCCCTCAACCTCGCCTGCTCCTCTAAGTGCCTCAGAGACTGCCCAGACCTCCTCTTTTTCACAGTTATGCAGGTCATATATTCACCTCTAAGCCAAGATTTAAAGGTGTCCCAAACCACCAGAGGGCTAGCGGAGTCCTCATTGTTTAGCCAAAAGTTGCACAGCGCCTCTGGTAACCCTTTCTGAATCTCAGGGTCCATAATCCAGTATTTGGACAAGCGCCATGACCTCTCGCCCTCCACATGAGAGAGCCGGATGCTAACAGACACCAGAGCATGATCTGAGATGCCTCATGAGAAGATCTCGTCAGAGACCACCCTTCGTACTAGGCCAGTGGAGGCAAAGGCCAGGTCAATGCGGGACATGGTCCAGTGTGTGGTAGACAGGCATGTAAATTCCCTATCAGAGGGGTGAAAGTGGCGCCATAGATCAGTCATATTAAAAACGGAGGCCCAGCGGGAGAGATCATACTGCTTAGGGCCAGAGGCCTGCATTCTATCCGGCTCTCTATCCGGCACCATATTAAAATCGCCCGCAAATAAAACATTTTCAGTATTGTACAATCCGTCTTTCACTTCTGTGAACCTAACCATTGACAGAATTGTCAATTGTCATTGACAGAATCCATTGCATACCCAAACCTTTTGCATCAGCACATAAAGTACATCTATATCGGCAGGGAGTGGCAGGTATACTCTTACTAACACAAAAGGAATCTCTGAAATCAGAGCATGGAGAATAATATACCTGCCACCCGGATCGATCTTAACGTCCAGCAGCTGAAATGGTAGGGTCCTGTGTACCAACACGCTGACTCCCCTGGCGTAATTATAATATGGAGCATGGTTATAAGCACCTATCCATGCCCACTTCAGACTGAGAATACGGGATCCCACCAGGTGTGTCTCCTGTAGGATGCACACCTGTGGGCAGATTTTGTGTAGGTAGTTAAGCACTAGTGATTGTTTAATTGCTGAATTAAGCCCCTGAACATTCCACGACACCACTAAGCACTGAGCCATGATAGAGGTATCTTAATAATGCAGAGTGGTCCTACATGAAGCAATGCCCAAAGCCAGTACCCACGGGGGGGCAATTTTTACCTTGGGTTGCCCTGGGTGCATCCCACCCAGCACCACCAGCAGCAGGACACACACAGGACCCACACAGATTCCACCAAACATTTTCTGTAAAAGATCAACAACAGTATAAAAACAAAAGAACAGCAACATGAACAACCACCCGTGGGTAGCAACAGCCATCCCTCCCCCCCACCCCGTGCACCCCAAAACAGTGAGGAGCACTTGAGTCCCAAAAAAAAACATAGTCTGGGAACTAGTAACCTAGGCTAGGGTCGTGTAGCTGGAATGGTCATCACAACACCAGCGACAGACCATCAGGGCCAGGCATGAGTAAGGTTAGTCTTTATCCAGAGCTGGTGGAGTGATAATCAGAGAAAAGGTTCTGTCTTTCCCTTAATGAGCAGGGGCACATCCTTCATAGTCATATGTAGAAGTTCAAAGGAAAAAAAATAGGAAAAAGCAAAACAATAAGCCCAAGGGGGAACCAGTATACAAAAAAAAAACTGCGGCTAGGGTTGCACATTTATAAAGGATCCTGGTGAGTCAGTAAACCATTAGCACACCTTGGGGACCAGGCTTTTGGTAAGGGGAACATAGTCTGGCCCCATCGGCATAGTCACTAGCCATAACATCAGGATTTGGGGGCCAGAAAGGATGTCTAGACATAGGGATAGAATGCAGTTGTACTTACCCGATCCTCTGGCAAATTGACAGGGCCGGTCATCCTTAGCAGGCAGAAGGCACAAGGTGAGTAGAGCGGCCTTACTATGGAGGTAGAGCCTCTAGCCAGGCAGATGCATCCTTGGGGTTTGTAAAGAAACAAACCGACTCACCGCCAACCACCCGCAGCTTGGCAGGGAACATGATGCTGTATTTAATTCCTTCTTGACGCAAGCCGGCTTTAACGGCATCTAAACAGTGGTGCTGTCATTGAGTCTCCATGGTGTAATCAGGAAACAACAGGAGCTTGACGTTTTTATAAGGTAGCTCCCCAGTGGCCCGGGTGGCCCTGAGCAGCTCATCCCTGTCACGGAAATTTAACAGCCAGAGGATGTGAAGGTGTGAGGGGGGGGCTCCCTCAGGTCCCGATCGGGGCGGCACCCAGTGGGCCCTCTCCACCGCGAAGTACGGGGAAAGCTGAGCCGCCAGCAGAAGGGATCGCAACAGTTCTTCCGTGAGCAGGGCCGGAGAGCATCCCTCAGCTCCCTCCGGAAGGCCTGCAATCCTGAGGTTGTTCCTCCTGCTCCGGTTCTCAGCATTTTTGGCTCTGTATTCAAGAGCCTTTACCTTTGTTTGAAGTGTGCGAATAGATGCATCATGGTCTGTTAATGTGTCCTCCACTGCTCCCACTTGCCGTTCAGCCTCAGACACTCTGGATCTAATTTTGTCCAGGTCTTGGCGGATTAAGCCCACACCTAGCTGGACCTCCTCAATTTTTGATGCCAAGGTAGTATGGCAGCTGGTTATAGCAGACTGACAAGAAGTAATAGCCGCCATAATCTCCGGCAGTCCATGGGGTGTCAGATTCGGAGCTGCCTCGTGGTCTGTCTGCGATGCCATTTTACAGTGGTGCACAGGTGATCCCAGGGAGTCGAAGACCGGGCTGATGTCCGCATGGATATTTGGAGGGAATTTCAATTTCTTGCCCCTCTTCTGAATGCCTGGGGTTTTGGAAGGCATCCAGAGACCACAGGGTCCTTCAGTTAAGTGCAGTCGCAAGGCATGGATAGATTAGCGGATCACACTCCAGGAGAGCTCAGATAGCATGTCCATTCACTCCGCCATTACGGCCATGGATTTTCTGATTTACCCACCCACCGGACAAATCCAATATGGAACTGCAGCTGCAGTATCTGCATCTCTCCCCTCTCTGCTCATCATCTTACAAACCTAGACTACAGAAGATGGAGGAGATGGCTTTATGGAGCTCACCGATCCTGAGCATGACTTGCCCTTCTCATCCCTGGGCACTCAACTGGCAGGCAGGCCTGCTGAAGCTAGGATGAGATTGGACACAGACCACACAGCAACTTCAGAGGTGAGCCTAAACAATGTGCATATTCTTAACCACTGCAGTCCTCTTGATCCCTTTGCCAGCTTCCCTACTAATAATAAGCCTATCCTAGACACTGCGCTTAAAGACATGCTATCCACTCAAGGAATTCTCTACAGTCAGATATGATATCCATTATGCAGCGCTTACATGCTGATATATCCTCAGTTTCAGGCAGTGTCACACATTGAAAACCAAATGGGGAGTTGTGCATCAACCATAAACTATCTAGTGGATGCACACAAAGATAATGTTGAGGATCAAGCTTGGATCTAACGCAAGTTGGCAGACCCGGTCACACTGTAACAACATTAAAATCAGAGCAATTGCAGAAACTGTGCAATCCCATGAGCTAGCGGGCTATGCAAAAGTGGCTACTTAAAGTGTTACTGCATGACCTAAAAAATATGAAAATGGTGATTGACCGTAGCCACCGATTGCCTAAACCGTCATCCCTTCCTGACACCAGGGGATGTGGTTTTATGCATACATTTTTACCATGTTAAATTATTTGGAAATCCAGAAGTGTGCAATCCCTACCTGAACCATATTGACACCTTCAAATATTTGCTGATATATCATAATGTACTCTACAACTGCGCGGAGAACTAAATACAGTTACCAAAGCATTGAGAAACCATAATCTTCCATACCGGTGGAAAAATCCTGCTAAACTTCTGATTACTTATAACGGAGCAAAATTCACAGCAAGTGTTCTGAATGAAGGTTTGCAGCACCTCTGCTCATAGGGAATAATCCAGGAAGACACGTATCACAGGCTTTCTAATCCGCCTCCAGATATTCATGTCGCCGCACGCCGCGTCCCTGTCATTGTGGCCAAAGACAGCGATGAGTCAACAGCTCAAGAAGAGAAGAAGAGAAAAACATATGAACAGAAGGCGGCGATAGAAGACCGGGCTACCGCTTGTCCCCACCCCCTTTCCTGACCGGCTGTGCAGCGTGCTCGGATAAGGGTCTGATATGGACCTAGGGGGGACCCCCACGCTGTTTTTTCAGCGTAGGGCTTCCCCTTTAACTCCCTACAAGGTGACAGGGCCAGCGACGCTTCCTTCGCTAGTCCTGGCTACCTGGAGCCGCGCTCAAAATGAGGAGACTTTTCTCCGGTCTGTTCATTTCAAAAGTACGGCAGACTAGCATACACACGGCCGTATTGTCAGCTGGACTGCAAGTCCGGCGGACATATTTTGGTGCAAAACTACTTTCTTAGTCCGCTGGACTTTTGGGTAAAAAAAGTCCACCGGAGCCCACACACGGGGGGGGGGGGGGGGGGGGGATTGTCCAGCGGACTCGAGTCCGCCGGACTTTTCCACCAGATTGTTTGATCGTGTGTATGCGGCATTAGATGTTCTAATAAGGTTAACACCTCGAGCCAATGTGAATCCTTCTGCATACATGAACTGCAAAAGTCTATACCCATCAGGACATAATATTGAGTTTGATATTAATTGCTTTATAAATTATTTCTATTTTTTTTTTAAACGTCATATTCCATACATAATCATTCCCTTATCTTAACTTTTCCTTAATATCTGTTTAGAAATATCATGTTACCCTTTATCATATATAATTATTAATTGACTTAATCTAAAGTTGAGATAAATATCATTTTTTATAATGATTTACTCTAGATTAATTTACATAGAACTATAGTTCAATCATGTTATGGTTTAGTTTAAATTTCTTTGTTATTGCTTTGCATCTTTGATGTAAAACATTCAGAGATGTTCTCTATTTCATTTTCAACATTTTTTAGTGAGATCTCCTAATGTGTATATGTTATGTAGCGCTGGTATTTTTGCCTGCTAGTGCTAGGTAATGTTAATCTATGGGCAGTGTTATAAATTGGTATTTGGCACCAATTTATTTGGCACCAATTGGTATAGTGGCCTAAACGTGAAATGGACTTCATTTATTTTTATTTCAAGAACATAGAGAAATGTTAAAGGAAGTGATTGTTTACATTATACAAGGACCTACCTACCCACAATGCCAAATGATCTACCCATGAACAGTCAGTACTGAATTGCATGCTGGGTAGGATATAAAAGACCCTGCACAGCCATTTTCTTTCTCTTCTAGACACGTGGCCTGCCTACAAGGATCACAGAGGAGGTGTTTCAGAGGGCGCGGACTGTTTCAATTGCGGGGCAGAGCAACGGAACAACCAGTGATTTTGCCTTTCACCTGTGTGCTAGAGAGACAGTGTGACTGGATCGGGAAGGATTTAGAGACACCTGACGGAGCCATTTGAGAGTCCTGGTGATCTTGCAGAGCGGAGCAGTGTGACGGCAATGGCTGGCTTGAATCAAGACTGAGACAACTGGAGCAGAGGTTTCCTATTCTTCACTTTTATACACTTAGACTCAGACCACGATGTTGCTGGGACCTGTAGTCCCACAGAGGAGTTTTCACACCACTTTAACTGAGTTAACACAGGCCTCAAGCCTATACTCCACTGAGAACTGACACTGTGGAGTGTGCTACATCACAAGAACAGTTTCAATATTCATTCTACACTATTCTTGTTTGTTAAACCCTTTGGATTACAATTACTTCTATACAATAGCTAGCAGAAAACAGAAGACCAAAGACTACATTTTTATTGCAAGGCCTTGCATTCAATTACTATAGGAAAGGACTGCATTATAAAGCAGGGGGAGCTCTCAGCAGTTGTATTGCATAGTGTTGATAGTTTTGCCTTTTTGTATTTATCACAGCATGCTGGAAGTGGGAAGGTGCCTGGAGTTGAGGTATTGTCACTCTGAGCATTGGTCCCACTTGGAGATGCACCTGCAGGGGTTATCTAAGAATTCTTTACACATTAAAATTGTTGTGAATTCCCACTGTACTGTCACGTTACGTTTGTGTGACAGTTTAGTCATTGTAATTATTGTTTTATACCAGTTTCAGTAAAAACACTTCCTGGTTAATTACAATTGGTGTGCAGTGTTGTTCTTCTTTCTACAGGTGGAGCAACAGATACCCAGGTAAAGGTACACTATTGTTGTATTGTACATTGTGGGATCATCCTCTGTTGTTAGCTTCACACCAACACTGCACCACAGCTGTGTCAAGTGGGGCGAGACAATTTACTGGGGTTGCAAGAGCAGAGTACAGGCCCAATCAAATACTAGCAGCTCCTTCCAGGGTCAGTGCTACAGTTGTATGATTAGATATCTGATGATATGCTATTTCCACTTTGGTTCTACCTTTGCTTTAGGGTAAATATGTCCCCGTTTTATTGAAGTCCATCGTTTACATAGGCCATGACCAGAAGTCATCATTAAATGCCAATTTACAGTTTTGTTCCGGAAGTTCTTCATCATAACTCGCTATAAAGAAGCACTGTGTCTTGTTGACACAATGTGTCTCCACTGCGCATGTATGGGCGTCCCGGGAATGCCACAGCTATTTTTACTCATGGTAATAATATAGTTTTATACTATAAATTGACCTCGCCATAGCCGCTTGGCTCATTCCTCCAGATGAAGCCACGTGTGAGGTGGTGAAACTAGTAGAGATGGAGCCTGATGGTGGAATCTTGTCACAACTGAGTGAGGCCTTTCTGATGTATTACCAATGCTTTTAATGTTTTAAATAAATGTGAGTTGTATACTAGCTGGGGTGGAGAAGTTCATTTTTAATCCCTCGGATACTGCCCTTTTGGAGGCACTTTCTCTTTTTTCCATGTATTGTTGAAACTACCGGCAGTTAATGTGGATTATAATGTACCCAAGTCTGTACCCAAGTACCCAATCACAGTGGAAGGAACTCTTATCAGATATAGATCATTACCTGTGTCCTGAGAGTCCAATAGAGGTTACCAAGGACCAGTAAGGATTTCCTGAAGGGAGATTAGCATAGAGTGCAAGGCGTGTTTGAACCCTAGTAGGCTCTTGTAAGGAGGTGAGCGAGCATTGCAAGTGGTGGTGGGAGCACTATGTATATAGAGGTTGTTTGAAGTAAAGAAACACTTCCACATGTCAGCGGAAGAAATCATCACTTTAATATTGGACTTTTGTTGTGAACACCTATATTGCACATTTGTTTTGTTCTGTTTTTATATTTTTATATTTTCATGGTTTTCACTGATGTTGTGCTGTCTCATATATATTTAATTTACAGTTTTTCTGTGGGAGCACATAAGTGACAGCAGCAGCCATTTCAGATCTTAAAAATGTATTTTTCTGAATAATAGCTTGTAACTATCCTACTTTTAAAAATGAAATATTCCTTTAACCACTTCCCACCCAGCCAATGCACATATACAGCTGGGTGGGAGCCGTCTACTTCTGATAGGACGTTCAGGAACATCCTTCAGAAGGAGCGGGATCGTGCACACGCGTGCCCATGCAGCGGCGCAATCCCGATGTGCTCGTGTCACCCGGACACGGCGCATCTCAGATCGGCAGGAGGGCTCTGTGATTGGCCCTCCTGATCACATGACGGCCGTGTCTAATCACAGCCGTCATGTGATGTAAACAAACAGCCGGTTGCTAGGCAATCGGCTCCTCCTCTCCTCACACAGAAGTCATCGCTGAAGAGAGGAGAGCAGATCGCTGCAGCTGGCTGATGATCAGTGAGTATGAGCTGTTTTTTATAGCGTTTTACTCACTGATCATCAGTCTAGTGTAAACACACAACACACCACACAGTATATACACAATGTCCCCACATATGTCCCCAAAACACACATGTCCCCAAAACATACATGTCCCCAAATAATAAAAACACATGTCCCTAATAATAAAAACATGTCCCCCAAATATGTCCCACTAAAATCACATGTCCCAATAATTATCTGCACACATATGTACGTGATCACCTGCACACATATGTACATGATCATTTGCGTACATATGTCCGTGATCACACAAACCAATTATTATACACTTAACGGAATTTTTTTTACCAAAAACATGTAGCAGAATACATTTTGGCTTAAATTTATGCCAAAATTTGATTTTATTGGATTTCTTTTAACCACCTCGCGCCCGCCCTATAGCCGAATGACGGCCGTAGAGCAGGCGCGTTCGTCCGGGTGGTCGTCCCTGGACGTCCTGATGTTTACTTCCGCAATGTGCGCCGCCGCGGGCGCGCATCGTGGAAGTTCTGTGTTCGCCGTGTCCCCCGGGGACAGGCAAACACAGATCGCTGTAAACGGCCAATCACAGCGGCCGTTTACAGCGTGATCGGCGTGTCCAATGGGAGATGATCTCATATGTAAACATATGAGATCATCTCTCAGCGCCGCTCTCCCTCCTCACACAGACATTGTGAGAGGGGAGAGATGAACGGCTGCAGCGGCAGCCATTCTGCCTCGAATAAAAAAAAAAAAAGGAAAAAAAAAGTGCCATCCTCCCCCAGCAGTGCCATCCTCCCCCAGCAGTGCCATCCACCCCAGTGCCATCCACCCCAGTGCTACCTGCCCCCAGTGCCATCCACCCCAGTGCTACCTGCCCCCAGTGCCATCCACCCCAGTGCTACCTGCCCCCAGTGCCATCCACCCCAGTGCTACCTGCCCCCAGTGCTACCTGCCCCCAGTGCTACCTGCCCCCAGTGCCACCTGCCCCCAGTGCCACCTGTTGTCAGTGCCATTTGTCCCCAGTGCCATCTGTCATCAGTGCTACGTATAAGTGCCATCTGTCATCAGTGCCACGTGTCATCAGTGCCACATAGTGCCATCTGTCATCAGTGCCACGTATTAGTGCCATCTGTCATCAGTGCCACGTATCAGTGCCATTTGTCATCAGTGCCACCTGTCAGTGTCACGTGCCATCTGTTGTCAGTGTCACGTGTCATCAATGCCACTTATCAGTGCCATCTGTCATCAGTGTCATGCGTCATCGGTGCCATGTATTAGTGCCATCTGTCATCGGTGGCACGTATTAGTGCCACGTATTAGTGCCATCTGTCATCAGTGCCATGTATTAGTGCCATGTGTCTTCAGTGCCACGTATTAGTGCCACGTGTCATCAGTGCCACGTATAAGTGCCACGTGTCATCAGTGCCACATATTAGTGCCATCTGTCATCAGTGCCACATATTAGTGCCATCTGTCATCAGTGCCACGTGTCATCAGTGCCACGTATAAGTGTCATCATTGCCACGTATCAGTGCCATCTGTCATCAGTGTCACGTGTCATTGTCCTGGTGCTTCAAAAGTGTAATAAATAGTCAACAAGTTAGATGTGTAATTTATGTTCCTAGAACACATGATGGCGCTACCTGCATGTTGGGCCTCTCTATGTGGCCAGGCTGTGAAAAAGTCCCACACATGTGGAATTGTAATACTCAGGAGGAGTAGCAGAATTTTTTGGGGGGTGTCATTTGTGGTATACACATGCCACGTGAGAGAAAAAACCTATTACAATGACAATTTTGTGGAGAAAAAAAAATGAAAAATCTTAATTTTGCAAAGAATTGTGGGAAAAAAATGACAACATCAAAAAGCTCACTATGCCTTTTACTAAATACCTTGGAATGTCTACTTTCCAAAAAGGGGTCATTTGGGGGGTATTTGTACTTTCCTGACTTGTTCGGGTCACAAGAAGTGAGATAGGCCACCAGTACATCAGATGTGATCAATTTTGTGCGATTCGCACCACACCTTTTAGACTCTCTAACTTTCACAAAGATCAAATAATATCCACTAATTTGGGTTATTTTTACCAAAGATATGTAGCAGTATAAATTGTGGCCAAAATTTATGAAGAAAAATTGATAATTTGCATAATTCTGTCACAGAAACAAAGAAATATGCGTTTTTTTTCAAAATTTTTGGTCTTTTTTCATTTATAGCGCAAAAAAAAAACCCCCAGAGGTGATCATATACCACCAAAAGAAAGCTCTATTTGTGGGAAAAAAAGGACAAAAAATTCATTTGGGTACAGTGTTGCATGACTGAGTAATTGTCATTCAAATTGTGAGAGCCCCGAAAGCTGAAAATTGGTCTGGGCAGGAAGGGTGTTTAAGTGCCCAGTAAGCAAGTGGTTAAAATAGAAAAAATAAAATATTGTTTTTTTTCCAAATTTCCGCTTTTTTTGCGCTTATATCGCAAAAAATAAAAAACGGAGTCCTGAATAAATAACACCAAAATAAAGCTCTATTTGTGCGAACAAAATGATACAAATTTCATTTGGGTACAGTGTAGCATGACTGTGCAATTGTCACTGAAAGCGCTAGAGCGATGAAAGCTGAAAATTGGGCTGGGAAGGAAGGGGGCGAAAGTGCCCTGTATTGAAGTGGATATATATTGTGCCTGGGAGTTTTCTATAGTATGCCTGTAAAGTGACCCAGTTTTCCTGTGTTTAGTCATTTAAAACTGACAATGAATTGTCGGGTCTCTGAAATATAGATAAAACTCCCTGAAAAAAAGGCATGGGGGCGTGGCTTGGCGTGCAGAGTGGATGGCAGCAGACTAGAGGAACTCCGCTGAACCCTCGGCTCCTATAGCATGAACAGCACTGTTAACTGCAGCTAAAATGAGCAGGCTCACCCGCCACAACTCCAGCAATGGCTCCAGTCATTCCGTACCCCTTTCTGGCTCCAGAAGCATACCGGACATCTTGAAAAAAAAAGCCTTACCACCTCAAGGCCCAATCCAAGATGGCGCAGCCTCGTGGGGAAGAGGAGTTCAGTGAAGACTCACAATCCACCTACGAGGACGAGGTAAGGGATACCCCTTCATCCAAACACCCCCTCACTCTCACCACTATGATGAGGATAGCGGCTGATATTAAAGGCACTTTTTCATCCACCATCACGGAACTTAAGACAGACATATTGTCCCTGTCTGTAAAGCTGGAGGAGGTGGAGAAGGCAGGCTCTAGAAGGGACAAAGCCATCACACGCCTGGAAAAAGTCACAGACTCTCACTCAGCACATCTCATTGAGATGAATTGCCAGCTAGAGGACTAGGACAACAGGGGGAGAAGGCACAATATAAGGGTGAGAGGTATCCTTGTGTCAGTTGAACCAGGCAGTATACCATAGTATGTGTTTAATGAATTACTGGAACGCCAAACAGACACACAGATTGACTTTGAGCACACAGAGCCCTGAGAGCCAGGCTGGCTCTCCCCAAGGATATAATCTGTTGTCTGCCAAACTTTAACCACTTAACAACCGCCCATAGCCGAATGACAGCTACAGGGCGGTTGTTTAACTCTGGGAGGCCGTCATATGACGTCCTCCCAGAATTCCCCTCTCGTGCGCCCCCTGGGGCGCACACTCGAGAGCATCACGGTAAACGGCCGCTCATCGTGGTCGTTCACCACGTGATCGCTCCGTCAAATGACGGAGTGATCACTTGTAAACAAACCAGCGTCATGTTATGACGCTGGTTCCTCCCTCCCCCTCTCTGTACCGATTGGTACAGCGGAGGGGGAAGAGATCAGTGTCAGCAGTGCTGTGGGCTGCATCTGCAGTGCCCACATCGCTGCTCACCGAAATTTAACCCCTCAATTCCCTGCCATTACTCTGCAATACTCTGCATTACTCTGCAATACTCTGCATTACTCTGCAACACTCTGCAACACCCTGCAACACTCTGAAATACCCTGTGACACTCTGCAATACCCTGCAATGCTCTGCAACACCCACCAATACCCTGCAACACTCTGCAATACCCGCCAATACCCTGCAATATTCTGCAAAGCTCTGCAACACCCGCCAACACTCTGCAATGCTCTGCAACACCCGCCAATACCCTGCAACACTCTGCAACACCCGCCAATACCCTGCAACACTCTGCAATGCTCTGCAACACCTGCCAATACCCTGCAACACTCTGCAATGCTCTGCAACACCCGCCAATACCCTGCAACACTCTGCAATGCTCTGCAACACCCGCCAATACCCTGCAACACTCTGCAATGCTCTGCAACACCCGCCAATACCCTGCAACACTCTGCAATACCCGCCAATACCCTGCAACACTCTGCAATGCTCTGCAACACCCGCAAATACCCTGCAACACTCTGCAACACCCGCCAATACCCTGCAACACTCTGCAATGCTCTGCAACACCTGCTAATACCCTGCAACACACTGCAATGCTCTGCAACACCCGCCAATACCCTGCAACACTCTGCAATGCTCTGCAACACCCGCCAATACCCTGCAACACTCTGCAATGCTCTGCAACACCCGTCAATACCCTGCAACACTCTGCAATGCTCTGCAACACCCGCCAATACCCTGCAACACTCTGCGATGCTCTGCAACACCCGCCAATATCCTGCAATATCCTGCAATGCTCTGCAACGCAATACTCTGCAATGCCATACTCTGAGATACCCAGCCGTACTCAGAGATACCCAGCCATACCCAGCCATAGTCGGTGATACCCTGCAATACCCAGCCATAGACATCCCCCCCTCCCGCCGCCCTCCGGTGCTTCTACCAACTCGCCAATACGATCAAAGCCAGAATCTTTTTTTTTTTTTCAGGCTTCCCAGCTTAGAGGTGAGATGTGGGGTCTTATTGACCCCATATCCCACTGTAAAGAGGACCTGTCATGCCATATTCCTATTACAAGGGATGTTTACATTCCTTGTAATAGGAATAAAAGTGATCAAAAAATTTATTTTTGGGGAAAAAAATGTCACACTAAAATAAATAAAGTGAAATGAACAATAACATTTTTTTTTCTTTTAAAGCGCCCCTGTCCCCATGTGCTCGCATGCAGAAGCAAACGCATACGTAAGTCCCGCCCACATATGAAAACGGTGTTCAAACCACACATGTGAGGTATCGCTGCGAACGTTAGAGCGAGAGCAATAATTCTAGCCCTAGACCTCCTCTGTAACTCAAAACATATAACCAGCAAAAATAAATTAAATCGTCGCCTATGGGGATTTTTAAGTAGTGACGTTTGGCGCCATTCCACAAGCGTGTGCAATTTCACATTATACAAAAATTGGGCTAACTTTACTGTGTTTTTTTTTTTAAGCACAAAACTGTTTTTTTTTCCAAAAAAAAGCATTCGAAAAATTGCTGCGCAAATACCGTGCAAGATAAAAAGTTGCAACGACCACCATTGTATTCTCCAGGGTGTTTGCTAAAAAAACATATATAATGTTTTGGGATTTTATGTAATTTTCTAGCAAATAAATTATGATTTTTACATGTAGGAGAGAAATGTCAGAATTGTCCTGGGTGCTCCAGAACGCCTGATGGCGCTTCCTGCATGTTAGGCCTCTGTATGTGGCCACGCTGTGTAAAAGTCTCACACATGTGGTATCGCCGTACTCGGGAGTAATAGCAGAATGTGTTTTGGGGTGTAATTTGTGGTATGCATATGCTGTGTGTGGGAAATAAACTGATAATATGACAATTTTGTGGAAAAAAAAAAAGTAAAACAAATCTTGATTTTTGTAAAGAATTGTGGGAAAAAATGACAACTTCAAAAAACTCATCATGCCTCTTACTAAATACCTTGGAATGCCTTCTTTCCAAAAAGGGGTCATTTGGGGGGTATTTGTACTTTTCTGGCATGTTAGGGTCTCAAGAATTGAAATAGGCCGTCAGTACTTCAGGTGTAATACATTTTCAGATATTGGCACCATAGCTTGTGGACTCTATAACTTTCACAAAGACCAAATAATATCCACCAATTTGTACTTATTTTTATCAAAGATATGTAGTAGTATAAATTTTGGCCAAAATTTATGAAGAAAACATTACTAATCTGCTACATTTTGTAACAGAAACAAAGAAAAATTCATTTTTTTACAGAATTTCTGTATTTTTTCTTTTATAGCACACAAAAAAAAAACGAGCGGTGATTAAATACCACCAAAAGAAAGCTCCATTTGTGTGAAAAAAAGGACAACAATTTCATATAGGTCCAGTGTTGCATGACTGAGTAATTGTCATTTAAAATGTGAGAGCACTGAAAGCTGAAAATTGGTCTGGTTATTAAAGGGTGTTTAAGTGCCCAGTGGTCAAGTGGTTAAACTAAAGGAAGAAATCATGGCCAAAGCGAGACGCAATAAACACATTACATTCAATGACACAAAGATATCCATATTTCAGGACTTGTCTCCTATAACTTTGAACAACAGGCGAGCACTGCACCCTCTACTGAAGTTACTGCATAGACAAAGTATTCCATACAAATGGAAATTCCCTTTCTCCCTAAAAGTTACTTTTCAGGACAAGCAATTGTATCTATGTATACCTAATGACCTCCAGGAGTTTTTACATGATTTGCAGATTCCACCTGTTGAGCTACCTGACTGATACCGGGAAATCTGCAACCCCCCGAAAGCACATTGTGCTCAGGTCTCACCCCACCCGACACCTACTAGGCCCCCAACCAAGAAGGGGAAGTACCAGAAACAACATAACCTGGGTTTCAGCTCTACTCCTACGCACTCCAATGCTTCTAGGACACTGCAGCCTGATTCAGGCCACGATTGACGGAGGCAAGCCATGAGTTTGATACACTCAACTACATACCCCTGAGCTTACTTTTCCTAATACAGATTGAAACCTTAAGGGATAGAAACACCGCAATCAATGGGATACACCAGGCCCTGTTGACCTTCTTGAACAAAGTCCATTTGCGGGGGCAAACCTTCTTTTATTTTTGTCTTTTTTCATTTGAATTTAACAGGTAATTTTTACACAGGTTGTTCTACAGGTATACAGAAGATGGATGCTTGGACTCCTCAAACAGGGATTCAGCTATGGGATCACCATAAAACTCCACTTACTTGAGGTATGAACTATAATTTACCTTGACAGGGGTGGAACTTTACACCCAGGATCTCACTCACATACCAGGGCCCCACACCACTGCGCCCTTCCCCATATTTTGGATTGACACTTGCAATCACAATGCAGAGGCGACTTGCCCACACCTGAACTGGAAACCAGCTTTGATGGGGTTTGTCACATAAAAGACACTAATACACCAAGTGAGAAGCATGGGGCCCCTCATTGCACCCATCTATATGAACTACCATTCAAAAAAGGATAACCTGCGGCCACCTTGATATCTGCATATTTTTTCAACTGTGGATACCACATAGAGAGAGGTAAACATATGTGGCTGAGTTCAATTGCGGGTGACCCCACCCCCTCAGATGTAATGCAGGTTTCCGTTACATCAGAGGGGGCGGGGTCATGCGCACATTAATGGGGAAGCCCAGGTTTCCCCTTGTGTCAGAGGGGGACGGGGTCACGTTACGGGTGGCCCTGTCCTCAGCTGAGAGACCTGTCAGGCTGCCGGGATTCCCGCAGTGTCTCCAGGGGAGACAGGATGCGCTGTGCTGGACATCATCATTGGACCCTGAACCTGGAGAGGAGAGATCATCCATCGCTGGACCCTGGAGAGGTCCCCCCTCTTTTCCTGCGGCCTGCCAGGTTGCGTGCTCGGATAAAGGGTCTGGTATGGATTTTTGGGGGGAACTCCACACCATTTTTTTTTTTATTTGGCGTGTAGTTCCCCTTAAAATCCATACCAGACCTGAAGGATCTGGTATAGATATTTGGGGGAACCCCACGTCATTTTTTTTATTTTTATTTTACGCAGGGTTCCCCTTATTATCCATACCAGACCTGAAGGGCCTGGTAATTGAATTTGGGGGACCCCCACAAATTTTTTTGTTATCAATGACTTTCAATGACTGTTCTCTGTATTACCGGGCACCGACAATTCATTATAGCCGTGAGTGCTTTTAAATGACTTTTTTTCCTTCAGAAATTACACTTTGTGCAGGGACAGTTCTAAGCATGGGAAACAAGCACTACTCTACAGGCATACTATACACACCCCCTAGGTATGAAATTTAAAGGGATATTTCAATTTTATTTTTTTACTTTAAGCATTATTAAAATCACTGCTCCCGAAAAAATTGCCCTTTTGAAAAAAAAAAAATTGCATTGATACATGTCCCCTGGGGCAGGACCCAGGTCCCCAAACACTTTTTATGACAATAACTTGCATATAAGCCTTTAAAATTAGCACTTTAGATTTCTCCCATAGACCTTTTCAGGGTGTTCTGCAGCTTTTCGAATTTGTCGCGAACACCCCAAATTGTTTGCTGTTTGACTTTGCCACGAACACCCCAAATTGTTCGCT
Organism: Lithobates pipiens; assembly: GCF_037356315.1. Taxonomy (NCBI): domain Eukaryota; kingdom Metazoa; phylum Chordata; class Amphibia; order Anura; family Ranidae; genus Lithobates; species Lithobates pipiens. Next base: position 324,627,009 of record NW_027507764.1, read on the forward strand.
GTTCAGCGAACGGGCAAACAGGCAATGTCGAATTTATGAGTTTGAATAAAACTCGAAGCTCGTGCCTATTGCCCACTGTGTCTTGGACGATGGCAAACTCAACTAACATAACACTACACCCCACAATCGGACCAACCGTAGGAATCTTCCACACAGTGACACAACAATATAACATTGCCTCCACCCCTGGTCCCCTGACACCACTGATCCGCAATACAGAGTTTGCGTCGGGTCACACTACCGTGTCCTTTCCACATAGAGAGGACATGACTCCCATGACGGTTGTGCCCACTGTGTTTTGGACCATGGCAAACTCAAGACATTTGACCAATTGAGGACAGAACTGCAAGCGAAACACTGTACCTATTGGCGGTACAGGCAATTACATGACTATGTCCATTGCACTACCAATAGACAACAATTTCTAAGGGAGCAGACTAGGTTCGAACAACTGTGCATCACAGGAGAACAGGAGAAAGAAACTTTTTTGATGTACAATTGGCTACAAACCAATAAGCAGTCCACCGTGCAGACACAAGAAAGAATGAGAAACAGCCCTTAAACAGTCCTTCACGGATGAACAATGGTTCAATGCATGTATTCTCGCACACAAATGTTCCATCAGCACCGGCCCCTTAAGAAACATCCTATAAGTGCTGACGAACTGGTATTCTACCCCAACCAGGTTGCATGCATGGTACCCAGACACAGCAGATGTCTTCTGGTGATGTTGCACTGACAAAGGACCATGCTGCACATCTGGTGGGATTGCCCGCTCTTGCACAGTTTCTGGGATGAGGTCTGCACTCAGATTCACGCCATAACAGAAACTGAGCTGAAACTCACACCTGAATGCTGTTTGCTGTATATATCCAATTAAGGGTCAATGCAGGCCGGAGAGCAGGTAGAGTCAGGCAAGCTGAGTAGTCAACAGGAATCAGATACAAGCAGCAGGTACAGGGAACACAGGAAGCTGATGATAATCCAGCAACCTGCATGCATCTGCAGCAGGCTGAAATAGGCCAGAGGGCTCCAACAGCTGTTACTGTGCGCGCGCGTGCATTGGCACGTGTCTGCACTCACCTGCATGCACTCATCATTGCAACCCTGTGTGACGTTACTGGCAGGACCGCCAGTCCTACGGCCATTTCCTTGACAAGCGAAGCAAATACTATTCTTTCGACAAAGTTTCTTTTACGAACACGGGAACAGAAACAGCAATTTCCTAGCCAGGGCCTTGAGAGGCATCCATTCCACTACTACCATTACTCAGATCAAAAATAGAGAAAATAAATTAGTACACGCCACGGTGCAAATTGCATTGGAGTTTCATATGTTTTACACAAAACTGTACAATCTCCCACCCTCACACAAACCCACAACATTGGAATGACCCAGATTATAGAACAATGCCTGTCACAAAGCGGCTTACCATGCGTGATGGCTTCTGATGCAGAGGAGATTGATAAACCCATAGAGATAGCGGAACTCCTACAGGAGATTAAAATGCTAAAAACTGTGACAAGCCCGGGTCTGGGTGGCTTTTAAGCCATCTATTACAAACCTTTCTCGCACTTACTTGCAAAACCTTTGCTAAATGCACTGAATTAATTGACAACACCCCAGGAACTCCCATCCATCTTCATCATGGCACTGTGCTCTCCAAACCCGGCAAGGATCCCAACACCTGCTCCAACTACACTCCGATATCTCTGCTTAACCTGAACATAAAAATTCTGTCCAAAATCATTGCAACAAGACTGGGCAGATGCTTACCAGATATTATTGGTCCAGATCAAGTGGGTTTTATGTCGGGAAGGGAGGCACGCAATAATGTTCTCCAAATCATAAATCTTATACACTAGCTCAAAGGACACACAGTCGAAGGCCTTCTCCTATCCATGGATGTGGCCATAGATAGGGTGGCATGGGACTTCATGTTTGTGGTGTGCAAGCACATTGGACTTCAGCCCAACTTGCTGGCATTGATTTCAACGTTATGTCAAAACCCTGATGGCTAGATTGAAGATTAATGGGACACTTTTAGAACCAGTGCGAATTGCAGAAAGACCTAGGATATGGCTCAACCCAGAACTATATGTACGCTCAAAACTTTCATCCGCACAACTTGCGACGGGAAATCTCAACCCACTATCTTGGTTTGGGAGGGCGGTGGCAGTAAAGATGACAGTATTACCCAGGGTGTTGTACCTGTTTCATACTTTGCCCATTAGACTGCCTAAAAAGTTCTTCTCCTTGCTGAACATGATATCGAAAGACTTCATGTTGGCTGGGAAAAAAACAATGCATTACTATGCTAACTCAAAAGAAGAGGAGGGTATTTACCTACCAAATTTCAAACACTATTACTATGTGTTGCACCTGACACAAATTCTTGACTGGAATTGTCACACTTCCTCCAAAGACTGGGTGAGAATAGAAAGCCTACAGACTGAGATCTCCCTGAGGTTCTTACTATGGATCACTAAAGGAGCACGCTCCACCAACATAACACTACACTCCACAATTGGACCAACCGTAGGAATTTTCCACACAGTGACACCTTTTTTACAATATAGTGAAACTGTGGGGATGGTGGCATCATCATGCTGTGGGGATGTTTTTTTAGCAGTCAGAACTGGGAAACTGGTCAGAGTTGAGGAGTAGATGGAAGGTGCTAAATACAGAGATATTATTGAGCAAAATCTGTAATAACTCTGTGTGTGATTTGAGGCTAGGATGGAGGTTCACCTTCCAGCAGGACAATGACCGCAGACACACTGCTAAAGCAACACTTGAATGGTTTAAGGGGAAACATGTAAATGTGTTGGAATGGCCTAGTCAAAGCCCATACCTCAATCCAATAGAAAATCCGTGGCCAGACTTAAAGATTGCTGTTCACAAGCGCAAACCATCCAACTTTAAGGAGCTGAAGCAGTTTTGCAAGGAGGAATGGGCAAAAATCCCAGTTATAAGACGTGGCAAGCTCATAGAGCCTTATCCAAAGCAACTTGGAGCTGTGATAGTTGCAAAAGGTAGCTCTACAAAGTATTGACTTCAGGGGGATGAATAGTTATGCACATTGACTTTTTCTGTTATTTTTTTCCTATTTGTTGTTTGCTTCACAATAAAACAAAATCTGCAGCGTTGTGGGCATGTTCTGTAAATTAAATGTTGCAAATCCTCAAACAATCCATGTTCATTCCAGGTTGTGGGGCAACAAAACACGCCAAAAAGGCCAAGGGGGGTTAATACTTTTACAAGGCACTGTATATTGTGGTCATGTAGATTCCTCTCTCAGTATTGGGCTGATGTTTTCAATCTTATCCAGACTGTCACTCACATTCAGATTACTCCCTCACCAGAACTTGACATAGTATACTTAGGAATTGAGAAAATCCCCCACACACTCAGATGTATAATTATCCACATTCTATTACCGGCTAAATTAAATATCACCCATAACTGGCTCTCTAAATTGAGTTCTTCTAGCTCAGAAGTCATTGCAACTACTCAAATGCACAGTATTTATGAAAAAAAATGTTGTCTCAAGCAAAGGCCGACTCTACTTTGCTTGAGCAGAGTGGTCTCAATGGTCCTTCTGGTATAATGAAGTGTTCTCTAAGTGTAGTTGTCAAGGTTAATGTACTGATTGTTAAACTCTTGTTATATAAACGTACATACCTGTTCTGCCTACTTCATTTTGCACCTCCTCTGTGTTAATTTAGTATGATGCATATAGTATTGAATGCTGCCTACAATGTTTTAGCAGTGGGGGCAACATCTGTTATACTTGTCTTTAGTTCATTGATATTCTTGATGTCTTAACTCTCATATTATGTATGAGATATATATATATATATATATATATATATATATATATATATATATATATATATATATCTGTAAAACTTAATAAAAACCTATTGAAAGTAAAAAAATAAATAAAAAATGAAGGTATGCCTGGCATGCAATTATTTGTACACATGAAAAAAAACACAATACAGTGGGAAATTCCTCACTTGAATTCCCCTCTGACCCCACCAATGCATTGCATTGTTTTTTGCCTCAAGACCCTCCATAATGACTGGAGGCCTTATTGTTTTACACTGTTTTGTTTTCTTAATTGTTTTTTTCAGTTTCTTGTTGGAACTGTTTCTAACCTTGTCCACAGCGGGCCTTAATACTCCATAAAGTCTTTCCTTCAAGGAGGACTATGTCTTGTATCTACTTTTGGTGACACCAGTGCTTACAGGTTTTACTGTAATATCTTTTATACTTTCACTAACCTTCATGCCAATACCTATGTCTGACTTACTTATGCATTGAATATAAGGAAGCCCTATGCTTATCACCATTATACTATCACAAGATGAGACTTAAGTTCTTGTCACCAAATGTTAAAGTCCTGAACCATCTGGCCAAATGCCGCTCCCTGTGGACTGAAGCATGAAAAAAAGGTGATGATATCCTGAATGTACAGGAAACTAATTTTCACATTAAAGCTACCCCTAAGGCTGGATTCACACCTATGCATTTTTAGTGCTTTTTGCATTTTGCAGATTTGCACTACAGAACATGTTCCATGGGAAACCATGTTTAATGGACTGTAGTGCAAATTTGCAAAATGCAAAAAGCACTAAAACTGCATAGGTGTGAATCCAGCCTTAGTGTGCGCATCCTTCCTATCCCTACATTTTCATGGCAAACGCTTCAAAAAAAAAAGAGTCCTCTTAGCCATAAAACATACTATATCATTTGTTTTTAAGGAATGCATCATCGATGCTGATGGTAGATGACAGATACATTATCCTGGTTTGTACCCTTAACTCAATTCCCTACACCCCAGTTAATGCATATGCACCGAACTCCCACTGGCTGTGATTTTCCAAATAATCATACCAGAGAGTTAAAACTGTTAAGTCTGGTCACCTGCTTAAATATGGTGACTTGAAGATTGAAGCTAACCCTAGTCTGGATACTATTTCCACCTCCAAACACCATCGACTGGCTCTAGGGAACTTTCTCCATACTGAAAAACTCTATGCTGGGGGGGTGTGGCCTGACCGGGGTCTGAATAGTGCATGTTGCTACAGAGCTCCTGCCATCCTCCTGCAGAATCCTTGGCATCCATCCTCCAGCAAAGTGATCCTGCTCCCCATGCAGCATCCAATGCTAACCAGGTAGCCAGTGTGCCGCTCGAGGCTGATATTGGTGCCCCGCGCTGATGAAGTCCCGCCTACAGATGTAATGCATACGGGGGTCAGGTGTCACGCATGACGTCACCCACAGCCATCTTGTTGGTTTAACAAACATGTTCTATGCTTATACGCCGGCACTTGGATCGGAGTGCTTTTCCATGTAAGTGCATATTTGTTATTTATCTTTTATCAATAAACATATATACAGAGAGTATTCGATCAGTCTGTTCTCTCTTACATATGTGATTGAACTGCCCATTGAGTTTGATCTGAGGATGATTTTGGGAATAAGGATCTGTGTGTTCAGCGATCTACACACTGCACAGTGACCTGTTTCAGGTCGAATGCTCGAGGTGAGAGACCATCTTTCTTTGTGGTGGAGGGATCACAATCACCGGAGCTATCATTCTTTATTGTATTCTACTGCACCAATCAGTTTACTGTACTGTCGTTACGTGCACCATTTTGGACTGTCTTATTGACATTTACTGATTCTGGACATTTAATGAATTGCACAGCACTGTTTTTACTTTTTTGCTTGTTTGTGGTATTGATTGAAATAACCTTAAGTGTCTGCTGGCAGTTCAACTACTGTATTTTATCTGTGTGTGTCAGCACTGAATATTTGCCTATTTTATTGTGGGTATAGCAACTGCCTTTTTCCAGGAGCTAGCACCTGAGATACCCCTGGAGAGACTGAAATTTGACTGTATACACAGATCCCTAGCACCCATACTGTCAGAAGGCCCCTAAGAGATGTCATCATCAAGTTCCATTTTTACCGCACCAAGGAGGGGCTCTTCCAAGCTGCACGGGAATAACAAGACCTCTCTCTCCAGGGTAACCCCCTTCAGATTTTTGCGGATCTCTCTCCAGTAACCATTGCTAGGATAATGGGCCTGAAATCCTACCTCCAGATCCTCCAGACCCAAGGGATCAAATATAGATGGGGGTTCCCTTTTAAACTTTCCTTTTCGCATCTCAGTCATCAGTTCCATGCATCCTCCCCCTCCGACCTGAAACTTAATTTCCAGGAACTGCAGCTGGATAGACCACCTTCACAGGGCGATGCAACTTCCCCTCCCCCGGCCCAGATTCTCCCAGCCTCCTTGCCAGGCCCTTCAGCCCCTCCAAAGGTCTCAACCCGGCTTGTAAGCCTTGCGACACCTGCAGGCCCAAAGGTTCATAGTGGGCCCTAAGGGCTAATGACATGTAACCTCTCATGTTGATGGTTCTACACAGAAAAGTTACGAATGACTCCATGAAACCCTAAGCCTGCCTCCTACTGCTTTCGGACCAACATTATGTCTAGTACCCGCTGATACCCAGCATGTTGTTACTGAGTCGGTAATAGACAGAACTAAGAAAGATAAAAAGAGCTGCGCCAATAGCACTAAATAATAAAAATAACTATATACATATAACTATGCAGAGAACATAAGGCATAGATGTCTATTGCCAAAAGTGGTCACTAAACATGCGTATAGTGTTCACAAAAAGATATATGCATCAATTTAAATAATGTATGAAAAATAGGGACCATACATAAAAATAAACATAAAAATTGTTATAAATTAAAGTCCATTAAGATGTTCCAATATTCCAAGCGATCAGCATATCACCACCGTGATCACACACACACTCCGAGATTCTGTGCCCGTCACCAGATAAGTGATGCGCTTACCAGATGAATAACAAATTACAGCCTTAATGGTATTTAATTCGAAGCAGAGAGGTTAAAGCATCAATCAAGGCTCCTGCAACTATGCAGAGAACATAAGGCATAGATGTCTATTGCCAAAAGTGGTCACTAAACATGCGTATAGTGTTCACAAAAAGATATATGCATCAATTTAAATAATGTATGAAAAATAGGGACCATACATAAAAATAAACATAAAAATTGTTATAAATTAAAGTCCATTAAGATGTTCCAATATTCCAAGCGATCAGCATATCACCACCGTGATCACACACACACTCCGAGATTCTGTGCCCGTCACCAGATAAGTGATGCGCTTAACAGATGAATAACAAATTACAGCCTTAATGGTATTTAATTCGAAGCAGAGAGGTTAAAGCATCAATCAAGGCTCCTGCATCCAGATAACCCCCAATGTAGATAAATGGCCAAATCCCAGTCTTTGGAGCTCCAATGGATATATCATCAGCAACACCGAACTAGTAGTAACAGATCCACAGCTCACGTGCCGAAATAGACAGAACTGATCTCACAGACGCTAGTTTTTTCTGTTCAATGGAAACTGAACTGACATTCAACTTCTCGCAAGAACGTCACAGAACTGGGCCCCCACCGAGGCGAGATGGTGCCTCTGGGATATGTCGACCTCACTGATGCAAAACATTGAGTTCTTAATCTGGCATGACACTTTGGCCCCCTTTGCAGGGAACCTACATGGCGGCCGCGGAGTGTTCAGCTGACTGCTTACTGCTGCCTCTGTAGAGGGGTGCAGTTACAGCCTGTTAAACAGCGGAATAACAGAACTCTGACAGGTTCTACTTTGTTCTATCTTGCTCTGTCAAGTTTTGTTTTTACCTGATGCAAACATGCTGGTTCTCTCAGCTCTCCGGTAGCCGTTAATGTGCTGCGGACTGCTGACAATAGTCTTCCATCCCCACTGGGAGGTAGGTGGGCTTCAAAATATGTTGTTATTTCCTCACCCTATTAGTGTCATTATCTACATTTTTATTGAGATTGATTGCCTCTCCCTCTCTATATATTTGGCTATGTGAAAGCTATGTCAAAAAAAGCCAGCAAAAACTGTAAAAAAGCCCATGAAAATAGCTCTTACAAGCCCATAATATTCATTGGCCAATCACCAACAACATTATTGACCAGTATGGCCAAAACATAGCCAATCCTGGATGAGCATGACCAACATAAAGGGGCAATGAGATGACACAATTCACGAGAACGAGGCTTGGTCATCGCATCACCCCCGGAAGTGACGTCAGAGGCGCACCAACCACCCCGTCTCACACAGAAATGGTGTCAAAGGCGCATGTGCATGCACCACATATTAGAGGCGCACGTGCATGCACCGCCCCACCGTAGAACGCAATGACAGCACACCTACCAACCAAAAACACCGGAAGAGGTGCGTGCACATGCACAACACCACAATGGGCACATTGAACGTGCGCCAACAATTCAGCAATCGCACATCCAAAAATACAAAGCTCAGGATTACATTACTGCAGCCACGAGCGCAAACGTAGATGCTGCTCCATCAGCGAAAAAAAAAGAAAAGATTTACGGTTAATTTTACTATATAACAATGTCGAGCAGTTCCGTTGGATCTCTGCTCCCCCCATGTGTTGGCACTTGGCTGGGACATTAGTCCCAGCCAACATCCAATCCCCTTGTGGGCCCCACAACCAGTTGCACTCATACTTTTTCAGTATTATATGCTACAATTTTTTACTGCCCATTATATGTACTACAGTATACATACATGTGTATACATATGAATCTGCAATAATTCATTTTACCCCATTAAATCTTTTGTCAATTTTATATGCCATCCCTTTGACATGTATATGTAATGTATTCATGAGGTCAATACCATGTATGTGTATGTATACATATTAAACCTTTTCTACTATGTGCATTATTGTTATGTATTGTCGGACTCCATATGCCAACTAAATATACTTTCTAATTATCTCACCCCCACAAATCAACAGCCTCATTTAAAGTTCCACCTTCCTTTTTTTTGTATCTGAACCAGGGATGGAGGCACAGACTGCGTGCTTCATTTAAAGTCCCACCCCCCCCCCCCCCCCCCATTATTCTATATGCAACAGGGATGGAGGCTTTTTGATTATTGGATTGGCATCGTTCCCCTGATGTCCACGTGCGGGGCCACCTATGTCCTGGGTGTTAATGTACCAAATGCAGGGTCCATAAACCCAGGCCATGATGGCATTATTGACATGAATTCCTATGGCACACTTTGCATCGTACTAATTGTATGGGTCTGTTTTTTTGCGGGACTGGGATTTGATGTGCTGTTCATATCTTATTCTTTTGTCCGGGAGCTGCGATTTGGGGTGCTGGCACCTCCCCCCATTTGTGCATCGGGCGATGTGGGGAATCGGGTGAGCCTGCCTCAACCGCAAATTGGCATCACACTTCCATGCCATGCATGCAATGCCCCCATAGGGCTTCCTGGTGCTAGTGTGTTTGAATCTGGTGTCACCATATGGAGGGGGCTTCATGGCCAGCAGCCGCTGCTTGGGCATAGACACCTTTTTTCCTTTCTTGATGCACCTGTGTGATGTTGGGAGGAGCCCCTGGATGTGGGCCGAGTGTACTTAACATCCTCACTCTGTGCTAGCCAGTTCTCATGGCAGCACCTCTCTGTGCACGCTGCACATTACATGGCACCCACTTTTATATCCTAAATAGGTAATTTCATATTTTTTTCTTTCCTGTTTATGCTTATACATCACTCTCTTTTATTGTGTCACCTATACCTTTCTTATGGTCTTTTTCTTCTTTTTGTTTTCCTTTTCTTCCCCCTTTTTTCCTTTTCCCTTTTCTTTCTTTACCTTTCCCTTCCTTTTCTCTTTTTTCTTCCTTTTTTTACCCTTTTTCTTTTCCAGTCTTGATCTCTTTTTTTCACATTCACTTGTCCACCTATACTTTGGCATTGGGCACTATACTTCTTACAAAATAGAATATTTAAAGTAGACCCAATATATATATTTTCAGACATGAAGCCCACTCATACCACTACTCGGATTTCTGTCTTTCGTTCTTCTTTTTTTCATAGGGATGATGTTTTGTGCACCTGGTCCCTCTCCTGCGGGCTACTTCCACAGCTCCTGGTACAGACAATTTGGACAGCCTCTACTTAGAGGGACGATTAACTCTCTCCCTTTTGTCTTGCACACATTCTCCTTGTTGAGGGGTATTTTGGCTAATCATATTGGTCTACTCATGTTTTATTGTTTTTTTTATAGAGTTGCAAGCATCTGCCCCTGAAGAGTGGTATTATCCATCAAACGTGCATTGGGCTATTAGGATGCATTCTTACTCCTATTGATAGGAATCTACTAGGGATGAGCTTCGTGTTCGAGTCGAACGTACGTTCGACTCGAACATTGGCTGTTCGTCCGTTCGGCGAAATCCGAACATTTTGGTCCGTTCGCGTCAAATTCGCGTGGCGCTCACGGCCCACAATGCACTGCGATGGCGCAGTGCATTGCTGGCTCATGATTGGCCAAGCATGTACTGTGACCCCGCATGCTTGGCCAATCGCAGCGCCAGCAGCGAGGAGAGCCATGATTGGCCACAGGCAGGATGCCTGTGGCCAATCATAGCTCAGGCTGTGTAGTGCACGCCCCACACTATATAAGGCCGCCATCGCGGCGGCCTCGTGTAGTGTGTTGGCGTCTGAAGCAGTGGGTGTTGTTGTGTAGTGGTTATTGTCTGCGTGCCCTGACCGCAGTATACACCGCTATATTCACCTCACCTATATAGCTAGTGATCTATCTTTAATAATAGAGCTTGCAGTCAGTAGTGTTAGGGGATAGTGCGTGCTGTCTGCGTGCTCTGTACCCAGTACATACCGCTATATCCACCTACATAGCTGTTCTCTACTTGAGCCCACTTGACATCTGCAGGAGTTATTGGAAGTTGTGTGTGCCTCCAGCACAGCACAGTATACATCTGTATATACCCCTTTATCTCTGGTGTTCTCTGGTTATTGTCTGCGTGCCCTGACCGCAGTATACACCGCTATATTCACCTCACCTATATAGCTAGTGATCTATCTTTAATAATAGAGCTTGCAGTCAGTAGTGTTAGGAGATAGTGCGTGCTGTCTGCGTGCTCTGTACCCAGTACATACCGCTATATCCACCTACATAGCTGTTCTCTATTTGAGCCCACTTGCCATCTGCAGGAGTTATTGGAAGTTGTGTGTGCCTCCAGCACAGCACAGTATACATCTGTATATACCCCTTTATCTCTGGTGTTCTTTGGTTATTGTCTGCGTGCCCTGACCGCAGTATACACCGCTATATTCACCTCACCTATATAGCTAGTGATCTATCTTTAATAATAGAGCTTGCAGTCAGTAGTGTTAGGAGATAGTGCGTGCTGTCTGCGTGCTCTGTACCCAGTACATACCGCTATATCCACCTACATAGCTGTTCTCTATTTGAGCCCACTTGCCATCTGCAGGAGTTATTGGAAGTTGTGTGTGCCTCCAGCACAGCACAGTATACATCTGTATATACCCCTTTATCTCTGGTGTTCTCTGGTTATTGTCTGCGTGCCCTGACCGCAGTATACACCGCTATATTCACCTCACCTATATAGCTAGTGATCTATCTTTAATAATAGAGCTTGCAGTCAGTAGTGTTAGGAGATAGTGTGTGCTGTCTGTGTGCTCTGTACCCAGTACATACCGCTATATCCACCTACATAGCTGTTCTCTATTTGAGCCCACTTGCCATCTGCAGGAGTTATTGGAAGTTGTGTGTACCTCCAGCACAGCACAGTATACATCTGTATATACCCCTTTATCTCTGGTGTTCTCTGGTTATTGTCTGCGTGCCCTGACCGCAGTATACACCGCTATATTCACCTCACCTATATAGCTAGTGATCTATCTTTAATAATAGAGCTTGGAGTCAGTAGTGTTAGGAGATAGTGTGTGCTGTCTGTGTGCTCTGTACCCAGTACATACCGCTATATCCACCTACATAGCTGTTCTCTATTTGAGCCCACTTGCCATCTGCAGGAGTTATTGGAAGTTGTGTGTGCCTCCAGCACAGCACAGTATACATCTGTATATACCCCTTTATCTCTGGTGTTCTCTGGTTATTGTCTGCGTGCCCTGACCGCAGTATACACCGCTATATTCACCTCACCTATATAGCTAGTGATCTATCTTTAATAATAGAGCTTGCAGTCAGTAGTGTTAGGAGATAGTGTGTGCTGTCTGTGTGCTCTGTACCCAGTACATACCGCTATATCCACCTACATAGCTGTTCTCTATTTGAGCCCACTTGCCATCTGCAGGAGTTATTGGAAGTTGTGTGTGCCTCCAGCACAGCACAGTATACATCTGTATATACCCCTTTATCTCTGGTGTTCTATAATAAAGGCATCTGCAGGAGTTAGTGGGTGTTGTGTGCCTCCAGCACAATATAAACTACCGAACTGCTGTTTTACCCAACTCCCTTCAGGCCATTACCATGTCTGGAAGGCCAGCAAGGAGAGGCAGACAGGCGCGAGCCGATAAAAGAGGGCAAGCAGGCTCTGTGTCTAGAGACAACAGTGCTGGTCATGGACGCGGTGCATTGTCATCAGCACGTGGCCATGGGACATGCTTGTCCTTCTTTTCGGCAGCTGGACATGTTGAACCGCAACATGCCAACGACTTGGTAGAGTGGATGACCAAGCCCTCTTCATCCTCCTCATCCTCTCTCACCCAGTCTCAGGGTAGTAGCAAAGCAGCTGCCAACGCATCGTCTTCCCTCCTCTCAATTACATCATCAGTGACTCCTTCCCTAGACCCACCACGTCCTCCTGAGGAGTCTCCTGAACTCTTTGAGCACAGTGTTGGGTACATGCTCCAGGAGGATGCCCAGTGTTTTGTGGGCTCTGATGATGACACTCAGCTAGAGGAAGGCAGTAGCGTGAGCGCAGAGAGAGGGGATGCTCAAGAAGGACAGCAATCTGGCAGTCATGTTCCACAAGCTGCAGCATACTGCCAGGTTTGCTACAGCGATGAAGAGGGAGGGGATGATGAGGGCACTGACTCCACGTGGGTGCCTGGAAGGAGGGAGGAGGTGGAGGAGGAGGAGGAGGAGGAGGCACATGTCCAACGAGGCAGGATGCCCTCTGGGGGCCAGCTTAGGGGCAGCACACCGACTGAATCACACCGCAGAGCTCCGCCTGTGCAGAGCGCTGCCTCTGCGTGTTATTCTAAAAGTTATTTGGTGTGGGCCTTTTTTGAGACGAGTGCATCAGATCGCACCGCTGCTATTTGCAACATATGTCTCAAGCGTATCTCACGTGGCCAAAACATCAGCCGCTTGGGCACCACATGCTTGACCAGACATATGTTGACCTGCCATGCAGCTCGTTGGCAAGCGTACCTCAAAGACCCACACCAAAGAACAAAGCGGACCTCTCCTTGCTCCTCATCAGCTGGCATCTCCAACCCCACTAGACCTTCAGTCCTCTCTGAAACCTGCTCTGAGAGGAATGAAGTTGTAGAATTAGGTGTGTCACAGCCAAGTGCTTCCGGGAACTCTGCTAGCGGTACACCCACGTCCGATTATAGCAGGCAAATGTCCCTGCCCCAGCTGCTGGACCGGCGGAAGAAGTTCACTCCCAGCCATCCACATGCCCAGCGGTTGAATGCTAGCTTGGCTAAATTGCTAGCACTTCAACTGCTGCCTTTTCAGTTGGTAGACTCGGCCCCCTTCCGTGAGTTTGTACAATGTGCGGTTCCTCAGTGGCAGGTCCCCAAACGCCACTTTTTCTCACGGAAGGCGATTCCGGCTCTCTACTGGCATGTGGAAGGCAATGTCCTTGCCTCGCTGGACAGGGCGGTCAGCGGTAAGGTGCATATTACCGCTGACTCATGGTCCAGCAGGCATGGACAGGGACGTTACCTGTCTTTCACGGCCCATTGGGTCACTCTTCTGGCAGCTTGGAAGGATGCAGGACAAGGTGCAGTAGTGTTGGAGGTTGTTCCGCCACCACGCCTCCAAAATGCTACTATTGGTTGTGACACACCTCTCTCCTCCACCCCCTCCTCTTCTTCTTCCTCCATGGCCTCTTCCAGTGCTCTGTCCTCAGAACCAGCGGTGCTCCGTAGGCGTTCCAGGGGCTACGCAAGTACGCAGGCAAAACGATGCCATGCCGTGCTTGCGCTGGTTTGTTTGGGGGACAGGAGCCACACTAGGGCGGATGTTTTGTCAGCTCTGCAGAGGCAGGCCGAGAGGTGGTTGACACCATGCCAGCTTAAGCCAGGAATGGTGGTTTGCGACAATGGCACCAACCTCCTCTCCGCCCTCCGACAGGGACAACTGACTCATGTGCCCTGTGTAGCTCACGTCCTTAACCCGGTGGTGCATCGGTTCTTGGGCAGGTACCCCGGCTTACAGGATGTCCTGAAGCAGGCTAGGAAAGTCTGTGTGCCTTTCCGCCGATCATTTAATGCCTGTGCTCAGCTGGCTGAGCTCCAAAAGGAGTTGAACCTGCCCAAGAACCGCCTTATATGTGACATGCCCACCAGATGGAACTCAACATTGGCCATGCTGCAGCGGCTGCACACGCAGCAGAGGGCCATCAATGAGTACCTGTGCGACTACGGCACCAGGACAGGGTCAGGGGAGCTCGGTTTTTTCTCACCACGCCAGTGGGGCATGATCAGGGATGCATGCACTGTCCTGTCACCGTTTGAGGAGGCCACAAGGATGGTGAGCAGTGACAGTGCATGCATCAGTGACACTGTACCTCTTATCCACCTCTTGGAGCATACGCTGCTTGGAATAATGGACAGGGCACTTGAGGCAGAACAGAGGCAGGAAGAGGAGGACTTCCTTGCCTCTCAAGGCCCCCTTTATCCAGACAGTGTTCCTGCTGTGCCACCCATCACACAGGAAGAGGATGAGGAGGAGGAAGAGGAGGAGGAGGAGGATGATTGTGTCAGCATGGAGGTGGAGGCTGGCACTCAACATCAGCATCAGCAGCAGCAGCAGCAGTGTTGTAGGGATGATTTACAGTCCCAAGAAACACGTGGACTTGTACGTGGCTGGGAGGAGGTAGCTGCGGATCATGTTGTCCTTAGTGACCCAGAGGACTCCGGACCGAATGCCTCAGCTAACCTACGCTGCATGGCCTCCCTGATCCTGCAAAGCCTGCGGAAGGATCCTCCTATTCTTCGGATCAAGGAGAGGGACCATTACTGGCTGGCCACTCTCCTTGATCCACGGTACAAGGGTAAGGTTGCCGACCTTATCTTGTCATCGCAGAGGGAGCAGAGGATGAGACATCTCCGGGAGGCCTTGCAGAAAGGTCTGTGCAACGCGTTCCCAGAGACTGGGAGGTTACAAACTCCTGGTCCTGGACAACGTGTTGCTGAGGCATCGGTCAGAAGGAGCGGTGGAGAAGGTGGCCGTCTGACTGATGCTTTCAGACAATTTTTTAGTCCGCAGCCCCAAGGTATGATCGGTTCCAGCACCCATCGCCAGCGTCTGATTTACATGGTGCAGGAATACCTAGGGGCAAGGTCAGACTTGGACACCTTTCCCACCGAAAATCCTCTGGCTTACTGGGTCTTGAGGATGGATCACTGGCCAGAGCTTGCACAGTATGCAATTGAGCTACTGGCCTGTCCTGCATCCAGCGTTCTTTCGGAACGCACCTTCAGTGCTGCTGGTGGCTTTGTTACCGATCACAGGGTGCGCCTGTCCACCGAATCAGTTGATCGACTGACCTTCATCAAGATGAATCAGTTTTGGATCACCCACAGCTACCAAGCACCTGAAGCTGATGTAACCGAAATTTTTTTTTTGAAATACCACATCCCTTCAAGACTGCCTATGCTGATGATGAGTGACTGTCCTGTTATGTATATTGTCTATCCTCTTCCTCCTCCGCTGATATGTTGGAAGAACATTTCTGGTTCTGGTTGATGCCATCAGCCCAATTTTTCTGCCCCTGTTTAACAGGGGCGTTTAAGTACAATTTTTGATGCAATTGTCACGTACCTGGTTGGAGAGCCCAAGCGTGCAGGGAGCGGCGCCTCGTAAGCCCCGGCTCGAGAGCCCCTGGAGATGGGAACAGGGATTCAGGAGTCCGGAGGGCACAAGTGCCAGACTGGTCAGCTGGTAGAGAAGACCGGAGCAGATGGTGGACCGGAGCAGAGGGTGCAACCAGCGCAGGATGCTGGACAGGAACTGCTGGACGGCTGGCACAGGTGAGCAGGCAGGAGCTGCGGAAGTAGTAGTCAGAGCAGGTCCGTAGGCAGACTGGCAGAAGTAGTCAGGGACGAGCTGGGTCGGCAACAATCGGGCAGCAGAGGTACAAGGCAGAAGGCAGAAGCGTGGTCAATCAGGCAAAAGGGTCGGAGGCAGGCGGCAAACAGGCAAAGTCCAGGAACAGGCCGGGTACAGAATCAGGAACACACACACAGGAACAGATAGCAGGAGTCACGGGAAAGCTGCAGACGGGACAGCACAGAGGAGCAGAAGCAGGTCCCTTAAGTAGGCAACTGGGCGCCAAGAACGGTCGTACGGTACGTCTACGTATCCCCGCGGGTGACCGTGCTCCCGTTCGTGACCCCGCGTACCCGCGTACGCCCGTTCGGCTCGTCGCGCACCCGCGTGCGCCCGCTCGCGCCCGCTCGTGTCAACGCGCACCCGCGTGCGCCTGTTGGGGACTATGTGCACTCGCGTGCATTCATTAGCGCCAACCCGCGTCCGAAGGCACCGACGATCCCCTCGTACCGGGAACCTGCGGGTAAGTCTTACTTGGGTGACCGGGGTGGTGGAACGACCGTGACAGCAATGCTTTGCAGCAGGGCTAATTCCTGCAATCAAACAAGAGTATATGGGAGAGGTTGCAGTGTGGTGGCACCAGCACCAGTGCCTAAGGCCCAATTTTTCTGCCCCTGTTTAACAGGGGCGTTTAATTACAATTTTTGATGCAATGCTTTGCAGCAGGGCTAATTCCTGCATTAAAACTAGAGTATATGGGAGAGGTTGCAGTGTGGTGGCACCAGCACCAGTGCCTAAGGCCCAATTTTTCTGCCCCTGTTTAACAGGGGCGTTTAAGTACAATTTTTGATGCAATGCTTTGCAGCAGGGCTAATTCCTGAAATAAAACTAGAGTATATGGGAGAGGTTGCAGTGTGGTGGCACCAGCACCAGTGCCTAAGGCCCAATTTTTCTGCCCCTGTTTAACAGGGGCGTTTAAGTACAATTTTTGATGCAAGGCTTTGCAGCAGGGCTAATTCCTGCAATAAAACTAGAGTATATGGCAGAGGTTGCAGTGTGGTGGCACCAGCAGCAGTGCCTAAGGCCACATTTTTCTGCCCCTGTTTAACAGGGACATGTAATTACAATTCTTGATATAATATTTCACAGGAGGGCCCCTTTCTGTGCCCACCCAGAGTAACGGTGAGGACTTATAGTGTTGTGGCACCAGCACCACAACCACCAAAGGTCAATTTTTCTACCACTGTTCAACAATGGCATGTAATTACAATTCGTGATATAATCGTTCACAGCAGGGCGCTCCAGCGCCCACCAAGAGTCACTTTGAGGGCTTACAATGTTGTGGCAAAACCAACACCTTGTTCCGCCATTTCTGCAGAGCATATAGGGCAGGCCCCTACTTTCAAACATCCAATTTACATACATCTCCTACTTGCAAACGGAAGGAGACAACAGCAAGTGAGATGAAAAAAGATGGACGACAAAACAAATTATACAGGGGTGATAACCCTTCCCTATGTTTTCCAAAAAGCTTAAAAATAGTTTTTTTGACTGGAGCTACACTTTAAAAATGTACCAGTTGAAAATTACAGATTCAACTTAACACAACAAACCTACACAGTCCATGTCTTGTTTGCACCGCCTGTATACTGCTGTTCTGAGTATATAGGGCCTGGGGGCCACACGCATTTCCTTTTTTTAATATGGGTATGGGGTTCCCCTTAATATGCGTACAAGACCTAAAGGGGCTGGTAATGGGCAGGGAGGGCTACCCATGCCATTTTTCTCAATGATTTTCAACCATATTGCAGGAACCAGATATAACATTAAAACCGCAAGCAGTTTTAAATGGTGTTATTTCCGTTTAATGTCATTTTGTGCAGGGACTGTTCTAAACACGGGAAACACGTGGCACTTCACAGGCATACTACAGACACCCCCCAGGCACCATATTTAAAGGAATATTTCACTTTTTTTTTCACTTTAATCGTCATTAAAATCATTGCTCCCGCCAAAACGGCCATTTTTAAAAACATTTTAGGCATTGACCCATGTCCCCTGGGGCAGGAGCCAGGTCCCCAAACCCTTTTTAGGACAGTATCTTGCATATTAGCCGTTAAAATTAGCACTTTTCATTTTCGAACGTTCGAGTCCCATAGACTTCAATGGGGTTCTAACGTTCGTTCGAATTTGGGGTCCGTTCGAAAGTTCTGGTGCGAACCGAACCGGGGGGTGTTCGGCTCATCCCTAGAATCTACTTAGACTCATTATCTACAACCAAATGATCATATGTTTTTTACCATTGTTTATACTGCATAGTGCCATTTAGATGACGTGTATACATATGAATCTGCAATAATTCATTTTACCCCATTAAATCTTTTGTCAAATTTATATGCCGTCCCTTTGACATGTATATGTAATCTATTCATGAGGTCAATACCATGTATGTGTGTGTATACATATTAAACCTTTTCTACTCTGTGCATTATTGTTATGTATTGTCGGACTCCATATGCCAACTAAATATATTTTCTAATTATCTCACCCCTCTCTACCTCCCTTTTCTATTTTTCTGGTCCTCGCGGTGGGTGAGTAAAGTTGTTTTATGGCTAACTTCCCATGTCCCATGACACTTAACTAGCTATCCCTGAATGTGCAGGGAATGAACTTCCCCCAAAAATGGTTGAAGTTTTTAAATATCTTAAGCAACAGAAAGTAAACATAGCATGCCTACAGGAGACCCATTTCTCATCTTCTTCCTGTCCTAAATACTTAGATGCCCTTTACCCTCAAGTTTTTCTGGCTAATGGCCCGACTAAACAGAGGGGCATTTTGATTGCCATACACAAGTCGGTCCCCTTCAGTTGCAGTAGAGAGATTGCTGACCCAAATGGTAGGTACTTTTTTACAACAAGGTACTATTCAGGACATGGAGGACACCACCCTAACTTATTATGCTCCAAATAATAATCCAGGACCTTTCCTCTCCCATATCTGCTCCCTGTTGCAGTCCCACCAGAGAGGCACTCTCCTTTTAGTGGGAGGCTCTAATGTTACACTGAACCCTACTCTGGATAAGTACCCCTCAGAACTCAAAGCTCCATCACACTATGCAACAAAAAGTTTATGCATTCTTTACAAAATCATGACCTGGTAGATATCTGGAGGGTGTTACACCCCATTGGCAGGGACTTTACCTATTACTCCCATCCCCATCATTCCCATTTCAGAACTGACCACATGTTTGTTCTGAGGAAACATCTCCCCCGGTTGTGTCTGCTTCCATTTTAGCAGCTCCTTGGACAGACCATGACCCTGTTTTGGTCATATACCACTCACTACTCAGCAAACCACAGTATTCCCATTGGACTATGAATGAATCACTCTTATCTTTTAAGGAAGTCCTCACTGATATTACTCAAGCCTCAGTGGAATATTTCAGGCTTAATGCTGCGTCGGTTTCCTCCGAGGTGACTCTCTGGGAAGCAGGCAAAGCGGTATTCAGGGGGCATATAATTCAACTGGCAGCAAAACACAAGTGAGAACGAATAGCAATGCGGCACTCTTTAGAAGCATGCCTAGACTCCCTATCCACAATTTTTACAGTCCCCTGCTCTGGCTAATCATAAATTATTAGTTGCGGCGTGTACAGAACTTGACATATGCCTCACTGAAGAGGCAGAATATACATTATGCTGGGCCCGCCAGAAATGGTATGCCAAAGCCAACAGACCCAACTCAATGCTGGGCATTAGGGTGCGCACCTTTACCCCAAAACACAACCCTATCACTCTTTGCACTAAACATAATGTACTCACAGGTAACCCATTGAAAGTGTTGGAAGAATTTAGGCACCACCTCACTGCCCTCTACAAAGCCCCCACTTAGCCTTTTACCCAAGACCTGACATCCTTCCTGACAAGACTGACATTGCCTAAACTGATACACACACTTCATTAATGGACCGAGACATTCAATTAATGGAAGTATTACTGGGCAGGCCTGGATAGCTTCACGCCCCTTTACTATAGGAAGTTAGCAGGCATCTTAGCCCCCCCAATTACCAACTATTACACAGTTAAAGATGGCCATGCACTCATCCCTAACCTCTTAACTGACAATATTTTTATGATTCCAAAACCCAACCGTGACCACTCATCTTGGACCAACTTTAGGCCCATCTCACTTATTAATGTAGACATTAAAATACTGGCCAAGATCCTGGCCAATCATTTAAACTCCTTCTTACCATGCCTGGTCAAAAATGACCAGGTTGGTTTTGTCCCAGGGCGACAAGCAGGAGACGCTATTAGAAGTATAATACAACTTTAGCACATAGCCCATAGCCGGTCTATAGCAACTATGTTACTGTCTCTTGACATGAACAAGGCCTTCTACACTTTGCCCTGGCCCTACCTGATGATGGTACTCAGTCACTATGGCTTTGGATCATCATTCTTACAATGGGTAATGGCACTATATGACTCCCTCCAGGCTAAAGTAAAATACTATAGTTTTGAATCAGTTCCCTTTTCCATTAGGAGGGGAACTCGACAAGGCTGCCCACTATCCCCACTCCTATTTATTTTAGCCATGGTACTATTGGCAGAGGTGATCCGATCTCACCCGGACATAACTGGTGTCGAGATAGCAGGCACACCCCATAAGATATCACTGTTGGCAGATGATATCCTTCTAATCCTAACAAACCCTAGAATCACCCTACCTAACCTGTTCTCTTTACTAGACTCTTTTGCCTCCCTCTCTGGCTTGTCCGTTAACCCCACCAAATCAAAAGCCATGTCAATCAATCTTCTGCCCTCAGACTTGATAACCTTAAAAAACACATTCACGTTCCAATGGCTGACCTCATTACCCTACCTGGGTATTTGGTTCACCCCAACCTACATGGGACTCTATAAGGCAAACTTTTCTCCTATACTTAAGAAGCTGACAGACATGTTGTCCCATTACCATTAGGCAGGATTGTGGTAATTTGTATGACATACCTGCCGAAATTACTTTACTTCTTTAGAGTCCTACCAGTCCAGATTCCGCTGTATATCCTAGGAATACATCAGTGTAAAATCCTGAAATTTATGTGGGGTTCTACCCATCCCAGAATCAATAAGCAAATACTATATGCCCACAGAATCTAAGTCCCTAACCTACAAACCTACTATATAGCTGCTAACATAGCCCTGTTATCCCAACTCCAAGTACAAAACCAAACGCCACTATGGGCCACTATAGACCTTGTGGACTCACACCCAACACCCATCTCCTCATTGCCCTGGCTCCCCTCCACACATCACCCTTTCATGACGGGGCCATGCCTGGCCCATTCCCTTTGCATATGGGACTCGGTCAAGTACATGGCCGGCCTGATTTCTACTCATCTACCCTTACTTCAACTTCTCCAGTGCCCATTGTTCCCACCAGGCTGTGAAAATCCCCAGCAGTTTTCCTGGTGGAAGACAAACCGTTTCATGGACATCCACTCTTTTGTTTCCCCCCACTAGGATAATATCATTTGAGGCTCTACGCTCCTCTCACGATATCCTGTTACGCGAAAACCACAGCTACCTACAGATTCGCCATTTTCTCCGGGGGGCTTATAAAATTTAGACTGCTCCCTTATATTTTGACCCCCTTTGAGAACTTCTGCTAGACCCCTGATCCTCTTCATCTATTACCTCTAAAAAAAACACTGACACGGCCCTACCACCTTCATTGGGAAAGGGGATTAGGAAAACAGCTAGATCTGGAGGACTGGCAGATCATGACTTTAACAATATCCAAATGCTCAAAGAACGTTATCATTTTAGAAAATGCCTATAAGGTACTTTACAGGTGGTACTACACACCAGCTAGACTGGTCCGTTTCCTTCCAGCCTACTCCCCCTGTGTTTCCCAGGGTGCTCCCAGGAGGGCACAATGACACACATCTGGTGGACCTGTCCGAGGGTACGCAGGCTATGGATCAGAATTTACTCCCTCCTCCGAATCATACTCCATGCTGACCTCAAAAAAGATCCATACAAAACACTTTCCTGAAGCCCAATTAGAGAACTGCTTCGCCCGGAGAGCCAACTGGCTCTGCATCTCTTTACTGCAACCAAACTAACGATAGCTAGGGCATGGAAGACACAGGTTTTGAGGCAGTTAACAACCACATGGACAATATAATGGTTAACGAAAAGCTGACTGCTGTACATTTGGACACTCATAAATTCCTGAAGGTATGGAGGCCATGGGTCGAATATACTAAACTCACCAGATCTGATACCACCCTTCTTTGGATTTAATGCACTCTTTCTCCCCACTGAGAGGACCCCCCCCTTTTTTCCTCTTCTCTCCTCCCCCCTATTCTTTACTCCTCCCTTCTTAGCTAATCTCAACCCCTATTTTTTCTTTAACCTCCCTCTCAATACTCTTACTTCTCAGTTGCACCCAAGAATCCATCTGGCCACCGGGCATAGCCTTGGATGAGATGGTTACATGGATAGACACTCAGGACTATTTACAGTTATGTCCCTGTTGAGACAAACTCTTCAAGTATTTGTTAAAATTTGGATGCGGTCCTACAGGCATTCCTGAAACCTTAGTGTGTCCAACCACTCTCATGTTTCCGACGTACAGCTGTTTTCAGCCTCTGTTATATATATTTTTTTTAAACAATACATTTTTATTCAAATTTTCAGTTTTACAGAGCAGAAAATATACAAACTGACTTTCGTGCATAAAAATTTTACAATCCGCTTCAGAAGGAGACAATAGAGACAGGTCCCATTTACAATGTAAGTACAAAATTAACAAGAGAATGCAATATATTACAACCACACATTTCTATTCAGACATTATCTCCATTAACTAGGACCGTAGTGCCCTCCCACTGCAGGTGCCCCTTGCGGGATCTAACTGCACCCCCAAAGGAGAGCCCGGACAGATCCTTTGTGCAATCGTGTTGTGTGCAAAAATCCAGCAACATGCACTTCCATTACTCAGAAGGTATAGCAGTTACTCAAAATGCAATAGTGCTGACTCCCCATGATATCTACTACACATCATAAAGAAAGTCAGAAAATGGAAAGGAAAAAGAACTAAAACCATAACAGGTAAAGGGAAGGGGGGGGGGGAAGGACGGGGAGGAACCCATAACTAGGTTCCAAGGCAGGATACTGTCGTTCGCCAAAAAGTTTTTAAAAAAAAGCAAGGTATAATTCCATCATTTAACTATGGTACATTAGCCTTGTACCAGTCGCACCACGGTTGCCAGTTATTTAGAAAAGTAGTACGCTTGCCCGATGCCGATGCCAAGATTAGCTCATAGTTATAGTGAATAGCAAGAGTCCGAATGACCTCCGGGACCTCCGGAAGGTGGGGGGATTTCCAGATCCTGAGAAGTACTAATCTAAGCGGAGGTGGTATGTCTTCTATCCCTACGTTAAGCAATGCCAAGGCAGGGGAAGGGGGCATCATGATTCCGGTGACCTGTCGGAATATTGCAAAAATTCTCATCCAGTAACCAGCTAGTTTGCTGCATGACCACAGTATATGAAAAATAGTCCCCACTTGAGAGCAATTCCGCCAACACAGTGAAGAGATGGAAGAGTTAAACTTGGCTAAACGATATGGAGTTAGATACCATCTTTGCGTAGTTTTGTGCGCTAATTCCCAAAGGGAGGTGCATTTGGTGGCAGAATATGTGCGGTGGATAGCTATGCTCCATTGCTCTTCGGAGATAGGGATACCAAGATCTCTCTCCCAAGCCAGCATGGGCCCAGTCTTTTCTAAAAATGATTTGTCATCGAGAGTGTTATAAAATAAGGAGATTCCAACTTTTTTCTCGCTCCATCTATCAAGATACTGTTTGACTCGCCAATGAACTTTATAAGGTGTAATATGTTTACCGGTAATATAAGACCGAACTCGATAATAATTAAAGTATTCCGAGTGCGCTAGGCCATACTCCTCTTGCACTTTTGCAAAGGGTTTAAGCTGAGATTCACTAAACAGGTCGTGAATCCAATGGATTCCCGAGTTATACCAATTTGGCAGGGAGAGCTCCGGGATTAGTAACGTTAAGATTGATATAGGTAGTTGTATTGTGGAGGATAGGCCACTCTGGGGTTGTGTAGAAACTAATAGTTTCCAGGAACGTAGGGATGCCAACACCGGGAGCGGAAGACCTGCCGGTGTCCGCGCCAGGTGCGGGAATGCCAGGGCGAAATTTCTCAAGTTATTGCCCGGGATACTGTGCTGCTCTATTTCCCCCCATAGCGAGGATGGTTCATTAGCAAACCAGTCTCTCAGCTGAGCTAAGATAGCTGCTCTGTAGTAATCCGCCAGCACAGGCAAACCGAGACCCCCAGCTTGTCTAGATTTACTCAATTTTTTAAACGCGCTTCTAGCTCTCCTACCTTCCCAGAGAAATCCTGATAGCATAGTCTGCAATTTACTAAAAAATTGGTTTGTAACCAGAACAGAAACCGTGCGAAAGATATAGAGCAGCTGGGGCAATAGATGCATTTTGAACGCCGCAAGGCGTCTTGACCATGAAAGAATATGTTTGCTGAGGATTTGGAGACCGGATCTTAATTTGTCCACCAGGGGAATATAGTTAGCTTTAAAAAGTTGGTTAGGGTGGGGGGTTAGTGTAATCCCTAAATAAGAAATCCCCAAGTCTTGCCATAGAAAAGGGTAAGTATTCTGCAGGAGTTTCCTTTCATGCAGGGGAATTCCCAGATCAAGAACATAGGACTTGGATGAGTTCACTTTGTAATAGGAGACTTTGCTAAAGTATTCGAGAATCTTGGCGACATGCATCAGAGAAGTCGTTGGTCTGGTAAGCATTAGAATCACATCGTCCGCGAAAAGGCCGACCACGTGTTTGCGACAATTGACTTCGAACCCATGGACATTAGGGTCTTGTCTGATGCACGCAGCCAATGGCTCAATAAGCATATTAAAGATCAAAGGGGATAATGGACACCACTGTCGGGTGCCATTCGTGATTTGGAAGGGTTTCGACAACATTCCAGAGGAGTATACCCTAGCAGAAGGAGAGGTATAGAGAGTCAATATAGCTGATAAGATATGGCCGGTAAAACCAAATGCACCCAACACCCCAGACAGATTACCCCAATGGACCCGGTCGAATGCCTTCTCCGCATCCAAAGCAAGGAGTAGAGAAGGCGTTCGCCGAGCCCGTGCCAAACCAATTACATTTATAACACGCCTCGTGGCGTCCGAGGTCTGTCGCCCTTTAGTGAATCCCGATTGGTCAACGTTAATGATAGTAGGTAGCATCGGCATCAGGCGTAGTGCCAGCATTTTAGCATATATCTTTAGGTCATTGTTTAACAAGGATATAGGCCTACAATTTTGAGGAACCTCCGGGGCTTTGCCCGGTTTAGGCAGAGTCACAATAATTGCTTCCAACATTTCTGGCAGAAAGAGAGCAGAGGCGGCAGCATTCTCATAGACCTTGAGGAGATGGGGACCCAGAACAGCCTTAAAAATCTTATAATATTCTCCAGTCAGCCCATCAGGACCTGGGGATTTGTTGCTTGGTAATATGTCTATAGCCCTATACATCTCAGTAAGCGTGAAAGGCAGATTTAGGCTATCCAGCTGGTCAGAGGTTAAAGTAGGGATCTTTGCTTTTGCTAAGAAATTCGCTATGTCCTCCCTAGAAGGCTGTGGGGTAGAGCTATCTTTACTCAAATTGTAAAGAGATTCGTAGTAATCACTAAAGGAGTCAGCTATCCTTTGCGGATCATATTCCTTGGTATTAGACTTGGGGTTGAACAGATGAGGTATCTTCGATTTAAACCGTTGTCCCTGTAGTCTGCGCGCCATGGCCTTCCCAGCCTTATTGCCCGTAGAATAGAAGGACAGTTTTAACCTCTGCTCCACTCGCTCAAACTTGTGCAATAACACGAGTCTGAGTTCATGCCTCAAACGTCCTAAAGCTGCGTGGTAAGATGGAGAGGGAGTGGATTTGTTCAGATTTTCTAGAATTGTAATCTGGTTGAGAAGGTCGTCCGTCTGCTTCTGCCTCTGCCTCTTTAACCGCACCCCTTGCTGAATAAAAATTCCTCGAATAACCGCCTTATGGGCATTCCATACTGTAACAGGAGAAATCTCAGGGGTAGAATTAATCTGAAAATACTCAGAGAGGTGGTCCTCCAATAAGCGTTTGGTAGTGGGTTCTTGCATTAATTGGGAGTTAGATCGCCACAAATAGGCAGCGTTGGGGGGACTTTTGTCTGCGATGGTGATCAGCACTGATGCATGATCCGACCATGTGATTGAGTTAATTTTAGTGTGCATAATATTCTGGAGGAGCCACCTATCCGAGAGGAAGAGATCAATCCTACCATAAGAACGATGCCGATGAGAGTAGAAAGAGTAATCTCTCTCATCAGCATGTCTGCAACGCCATACATCAAAGATATCGTTGGTTCTTAGGAAGTTATTCAGAGATTGAGATTTCCTAACAGAAGCACAGGTTGAATCCAACTTGGGATCCGGTACAATATTAAAGTCTCCGCACAACAACAATGCTCCTTGTCTAACTTTATCTATTTTCTTCATAAGTCTGTTCAGGAAGCGAATCTGACGAACATTAGGTACATAGACATTTACTAGTGTATACCGAGTATTATTAATATCGCACACCAATATGATGTATCGACCATTAGAGTCGGACAGTTCCTGGTGCAATGTAAAGGAGACAGTATCGCTAATAGCTATCATAGTGCCTCTCTTCTTCTGCTGAGCGCTAGATATAAAATAGAGTTGGAAACCTCTTGAAGTGCATTTGGGAGGGGAATCTTTATGAAAGTGCGTCTCCTGAACACAAAGCACATCACAGTGCGATAACTGGGCCTCTTTCCACAGAGAAAATCTCTTGGCCGGGTGGTTTAGCCCGTGGGCATTGACTGACATAATGTTAAGCGGCATGACATCTATAGGACGGGGTGCTATTCACGGGGAAACACTTGTACTCACTGCCGAACTCATCCTGGTTTAGCTTGGAATAGTAGTGGTGTAGATACAGTGAGTAGAGTGTCTCCGCCACGGTCTCATCATATAGCGAGAGTGTTGGAATCCTTGAATTGGAAAGACTTGGATTTGGGAGTAGCACAGACAGCTCCTGCGGGAAAGACAGAAAAGGGGAAAAACAACCAAAACAAAAACTGAGTAAAAGGAGGGTTATCATAACCCGTGTGCAGATCTTATCTGCTCAGGTAAGTGGGGTCTGTATTGACCAACAGAGCACGGCTCCGTCAGGCGGGGCCCAGAAGGGGCTGGGTAATATAGCACAGCGGCCGCCAGCAAGCAGCCAAACTAACTTCCAGTGTCCTGGTGCAGCTATTCGGCCTGCGACCGACCTTTCGGGCTGCGTGTGTCAGGAGGTGGGGGAGAGTCGTCGGTGAGGATCTTCCATTTCTTTAGAAGCTGAAGGCCCTTGTCAGGTGAAGAAATCACATAATTAGACCCCTCCCTGCTCACAACCAACTTGGTGGGAAAACCCCACTTGTAATTGATGCTGTGGTTCCTCAGAACTTTGGTGATGTTATTCAGATTTTTGCGGAGCTGCAAAGTGTGCTGTGAGAGGTCCACATAGAACTGAATGTTAGAAAACTCTGTATTGCGGTGCTCCCCTCTCCTGGTGATTTGCATTAGACGGTCCTTGGTCTGGTAGAAGTGCATACGAAAGAGGACATCCCTAGGGATATTTTCAGGGATAAATGAAGGTTTAGGGATGCGGTGTATTCTATCTATAGATACCTCTATAGACGAAAGATCTGGCATAAGAGTGGTCAGTAGATTGGTAACATAGGGACGCAGGTCTGCTGAGGTCACCGACTCGGGGATACCCCTGAGCTTCACATTGTTCCTCCTGGCCCTGTCCTCCAGGTCTGCCAGCTTAGCTTTAATCCAATTCTGCTCTTCTTCCACTGAATCATGGGCATCTATGAGATCATTTATGGTGGTGGCATATTCCCCCATTTTGTGTTCAACATGACTCACCCTGTCTCCCACTTCCTTAAGTTCAGTGTTAAAACTTCTCATACAAGACATCATGTCCGTATGAATAGTGCTGCGCAAAGAGATAAGCATGTCTTTAAGAGTGGTGTCAAGGACAGGTTGATTTTATGTAGGAAAGGCAGTAATGGAGTCAGGGAGTTCCCTGGTGTCATCCTGGGAGTCAAGGGGGGATCTCACCTCGTGCTGCTGTTGCGGATCAGAGCTGTCCCTTCTGCTCCTGGCCTTGGCTGGACTTCTGCTCAGCGGGGTGGATGCTTGTGAGTCTCCCGGGGAATGTTCACCGCTAGCATGTGCTTTGCCTTCGGATCGCTCCAGGCTGCTAGATGTGGAGAGCGGAGTGGAGGACGCGCCGGCACCATCTTGGCCATGCTGTCTCGGCGGCTGCATGAAGTATGCAGTCAGTTTGCGGGGCTTCCTCTCCACTCTTTTTCTCCTTGACATGTCGGCAAGCTGTGCCCGGACCAAACCGCCGCTATAGGGCTGCAAACCGACGCCTCTGTGCTCCGTGAGCCGCTCCGTTATCCCGCACTGCACTGGAGCTCTGAGCTTATGCTGCCATCTTGGCTAAGGTCAAGCCACGCCCCCCCTCTGGTATATTTTTATTGTTTTGTTTTTCTTTGATTTACTAGCATACTTATTTTATTTAAAACATGCTAAATGTTGTTATGTTTAATCATGATGCATCCTCTACACCAGGGGTACCCAACCTTTTTAAGAGCGAGGGCCACTTAAGCGACTTGGTAACCAGTCACGGGCCACAATGAGCAGAGCAGGCGGATGACAGGTCCATGCAGAGTGGACACAGTCCACTCTACTCTATTGGTCCTCTGATCCACCCTGATGGAAGGGGCTTGATCCCCTTCTGTTTTTTGGGGGTTTTTTTGCGAATCAGATTGGAAGTAGGCAGGTGTGAAAGGACACAAATTTGTTTACATCTGCCATTTCATAGAGGTGAAGGAGGGTCCGATTTTGTGAAAGGGGCCTTACACAAGTGCACTGCACTGCATTAGTGTGACTTTCCTGTGGGTTAGCTAGACTTTGCCATAGACTTCTATATATTCTTTCTGAAAGCTCACCAAACCCACAGGTAATAACAGAAGTCTATGCCTCATTGCAGGTAACCTGCACTGCACCTGCGGATCAGTTTGAGAGCAGCCCAGTAACCACTGCGCAGATATGCCCATATATACACACTGTAATTTTAGTAATAAACTGAGATAAGTCTTCCATTCAGGTATCGCCTGCTGTTGCTATCCCCGGCAGAGTGCATTTGGTATCACTCTGCCTGTGGCAAGAGACGGTGCTATACAGTAAGCATCAGCTTTTACAGCTCTGCTCCACTTGCTTGGCTGGCTTCATTAACAACACAGATGCTCTGGGATTGCGGGTCTGCAATCCATAATCTGGGCTCGCCAATCTGCCATCCCACAGAAAGAGGTCGCGGGCCACATCGGAGAGGTCCGCGGGCCACATGTGGCCCCCAAGCCACTGGTTGGGCACCACTGCTCTACACTGTTAGCCCTTGTACACACGGTCGGACATTCTGCCAACCAAATCCGTTGGATTTTGTCCGACGGATTTTGTCCTACGGATTTAGTCCGAAACTGTTGCATACACACGGTCGGACCAAGTTGTCGGAATTTGCAGTTGCCAAGAACGTGGTGACGTAAGCCGTGTATGGCAGGACTAGAAAAGGGAAGTTCAGCACCACGTCTGGCACCCTTTGGGCTTCTTCTGCTGATCTTGTGTTAGTAAAAGTTTGGTGAGAGACGATTTGCGCTTTTCAGATTTGTGATTCAGATCGCTACTGCTCTTCGGTTTGTGCTTGTCTTTGCGTATCTGATAATCAGTGTGTGCAGTCATTAAGTATTTGTTTCTCATTGTGGACTATATCTTGGTATAGTACGCTTTGAAAGGCATTTTTTATTGTCTGCTTGCTTCTGCTATTCAGGTCCTTCTTTCAGGCCTTGCTGTTTATCGGTGCTTTCTGTTCGTTCTGACCAGCCGACCGTTTTGAAACCATGTTTCGTCAACGTACTCATCGTAGAGTTTGTGCTGTGCAGGGGCTTCATGTTGGGGTTCTTACTTTGACACAAGCCCAGTCCATGAACAGGGAGGGCCATCCATACGCTGCACATAGAGGACTGCTTTGCCGTTTGTAATTTGTGGTTGGACTACAGCTTCCAGTTTTCCTTTTGGGCTTATTTCCTGGGATTGGGACAAGGCAACCCTGGGTGCAAGTCATATACATGCTAATTCAGCTTGACACACACATGAAGGTGGACTTGAAACATCCAGATAGCCATTGTTTGTTCCAATTAATGTCTCACATAGAAACAAAAACCCCCCTTGCCATAGAATCCGTCTAACTGATCTGGAAGTAATTTGCAGGGCATCCTGTACTTGGTTGATATCTCGATAGTATTTGAAGTACTCTTCAGACATACTTATATTTTTCTAAATGGCAGGCATTTTGATCCTCGAACTTACACCTCACTGGATTGCTATATCATCAAGTTTGTTCACCCCTGATGAAGGTTCTGAATTATCAGCAACTGGAAACGCGTCGGGTGTGGGCGATATAGGACAAGCATTGTTTTAATCATATTTTGTTCTGTATATATGTTTGTTTATTTATTAATATACCAGGAGGGCATTGTTTATCCCATTTGCACTTCCTGGTAATATTATGTACATTGTGTAGTTTATGAATAAAAATGTATATTATTGTGTCCATTTGTGTCCGGAGTTGATGGTCATTTAAAATCCCACCCACTCAGGGGGAAGCCTTTTTTTTTTATATGAACAGGGAGGGGAGGCGTTTGTGGATCAAGAATTGGTTCCACCAGCGTGACCAGTTCTCGCACATGCCTTTGCTCCGTGAGATCCGCGAGAATAATCCTGATTATTTCAGGAATTATCTCCGGATGACGGACCCCGTTTTTTACCTTCTGCTGGCTTTGCTGACCCCTTATATCACCAGGCAGGATACCTGCATGTGGCAATGCATCACTCCGGAGCAGAGGCTCATCGCCACATTGCGCTACTTGGCGACAGGGAGAAGCCTTCAGGACCTCAAGTTCTCTACAGGCATCTCCCCCCAGGCTCTGGGGATCATTATTCCAGAGACCTGTTCTGCCATCATTCAGGTCCTGCAGAAGGACTATATGAAGCTAAGTTTTCTCCTTAAACATCTCATTCTATGTATTTCATGATTGCTAATGTCTTGCATTTCTTTCCTCATTTCCTAATTACCAGCATTGCAATATGCTCTAATTCATATGCTCTGCCCCTTTGTCCTCAGGCATATTTGCCTCACTAACTTCCCCACCATGCTCTTCTTGGCCCATAAAACTATAGTCTAGTGACTTACCAATGTCTTTTGTCAGCTCCAAAGTATTGCTTTTCCCTAAACACCCCCTAAAATGTCTAAAGATGTGATGTGTATGCTTCAATTCATGCAGAGTGACCTTTTTCAAATTTTTGGGGTTGTGCCAAACTCATTAGTAACCCCCCTCCCCCCAACTGCTAGCTCAGCTGATATCAATCCTCTATCTGATGACTTGACCAAACCCAATACACACTATACCTACCTTTTTGATGATCACATTTATGGATGAATTCACCTAAGCATGTAGTGCAAGGGCCTGCCTCAATACTTTCAAATGCTATTTTTTTATAACCTATTAATTATCTTGATATGTAATAGCAGAATGTCAAAATGTGCTTCCATTTTGTTTTCTTTTTGTTATTATGACACTTATTACCTGTCCGGTGGGCTGCCGATAGTGTAACTAAGGAGGGGCTTCCCAAAGTATCACACATTATTTAGGCATTCAGCTCTCAATCAAGTGGAGAGGGTTACCTGTCTTAAACACCCCCCCTCATTTTTTTGCAAGGGCCCATCAGATGGGGGTGGTAGGGGGGTGATGACTCTCATAAGGGGACCTTATACTTTAGGTTTTAAATACTCAGTTCCCAAAATGTTATACTAATTTTGTCCAAAAATGTTGGTGTCTCTAATCTGCTTGCAATGTTGATTTGTCAAATTACTAATTTTTGTTCTTGTTTCACTACACAGTGTCCTTCAATGCCACAGGAATGGCAGACTGTGGCCTCCCACTTTGCCAGTTTTTTGTCAAGTTGTGCCTTTTTCACCAACAGTGCAAACCCAAGTTCAGAGCGAGATGAGGTGACAGTCTCTTCTTCAGATAATGTTATTATGTTGTGGGTCTGCTACACACACACCTTGTTTTTGTAACTAATGTATGTAGTGCATTACTGACCAAAATCCTGCTCATTTTCTGCACCATGGCAGGAAAATGGCATGATTGTCCAAATTTACACCTCACTGTGGGTGTTTTTTACTAAAGGCACATTCACTATGCACTACAAGTGCACTGCAAAAGTACACCTGAAACTGCACTTGGAGTGCAAAGTGGAGTTGCCTTTAGTAAATCACACTCCTTCTCAGCACAAACAAAAATTTTACTACAAATACATTTTTGGCGTAATGAAAATGGAAGCCACACATTGTTGATAATTAAACTTTTTAATACAAGCACATTCACATGTGCGTTTCAAAAAGGTTTTTACAACAAACCAAGAAATTGTGTGTATCAAAAACAGAGTTTTATCCAAATTTTGTTTACTTGGTGTTTTTGTGTAAACGTGCATGTATCAAACTGTAAAATACAGAACACAGGAACTTACAAAGTTCAACTTTGAAAAGTGAACACAATATCAGACATGAGTATGTACAAACTGGGCTGATATTGCCTTCATCACATGGGGTTTCACCCCTGAAAAATCCAAATTTGGAAGATGCACACAGTGTGTCAACATGTGCTATCTCCCATCATGGGGGATCAATGTACATGCTTTGGGGCTGCAACCCCTTCATCTCAGACACTTTACACAAAACACGTACATTGATCCCCCATAATGGGAGATAGTACATGTTTACACACTCTGTGCATCTTCCAAATTTGTAATTTCAAGAAATACAAAAATTTTTGTTTAAAATATCAAAAATAAAACCTTATCTAGTTTTGTGTGTTTCACACTCTCCCCAAAACATCAATGATGTTCTTCATTTTATTTTTAACATCATTGATGTTTTGCTGTATATTTTCCAAATCACGATTGCACCCCATTATCTCCCCAATCAGGATCTGGGCACTTTCACTGGTAAAACGGGAATCTTCTTCCACATCACCTACAAAACAAAGCAAAAAAAACACACCATGTAATAAAAATATGGTGACATACATTGATGAGCTTACCGGAAGCTGTGTTCTCCGACACTCACCTGTTGTGGTGACAATTTGCCCAACCTCCACGATTTCTCCTTCCTCCTCCTCCTCCTGGTCCTCTGTTTCTGCTTTTGGAAGTTGCCCTTCTTTGGGAGGGGTGTGGTCCCTGGTGTCCTCATACTTGCCGAGTCTTCTCTCCCCTATGAGAATGTAAACAAAGAATAATTAGCACACAGAGGGCAGAAATAGGAATCTGAAACATTGCTTGGAAGTGTTGTACAATTGTGTTTTTTGTCCAAGTTCCAAGGTGAGAACATTATTGGGGATACTTTGTTAAGCTGGAATACTTCCCTGCAGAACGATGTTTCTTACGAATGAATGAAACCATGAACTTGAAAGTGGCCATTTTAAAATGCACAACATGAAATCAAAGCACATGGAGCAGTATGCAAGCAAGAATAATCATATGAACACACGACAACTACTTACTTTTTTTAAGAACACGCTTGATCCTTAGGTACTGCTCGTGCTCCCTCAGTTTTAGGTCTGACCAGCGTTTTCTCAGTTGATCCTTGGATCGTCGTACCCCAAAATTCTTATGAAGACTCTTCACAACTTTAGACATGATCTTGGCCTTTCTGATATTTGGGTTTGGGTAAGGGCCATACTTCCCATCATAGTCGGTCCTGTTCAATATGTCCACCATCTCCAACATCTCTCCAAAAGACATATTTGAGGCCTTAAATCTTCTCTTCCTGGATCGGGACGTTTCAGGCTCTGGGTTTTCTTCACCCTCCTCCTCGTTAGTGGAATTATTATTAGTGCGCACCTGCGTTCTCTCTGCCATGTGCTCTCCCCACTGCACCAGAAGTGAAGGGGCGGGGAATAGTCTAGAAAGAACGTCAGAGGCATAAAACGCAACATGCGTGTATCGTCCGTACGATCTGGGAAGAGAGTGAGGCGCGGACGCGACGAACGTGCAAACGAAGGTAAAATTTTTAACTTGGTGCATCACTAGACTAGACTGCTTCTATCTAGGCCGATGTTGGGACAAGATTAGGAGGGTTTTTAATGGCATTATTAGTATTTGGGGGTTTGTCTTGTGTTGTGTCTTGCAGACAATATGGATCCATTCAAAATTCTATTCTATTCCTCAAACTCTACAAGGAGATGCCCTGCCTGTGGCAGTTCCACAACAAGTTTTATGCCGACATAACAAAGAGGAACGCAGTGCTGGAGAAACTTCTTTCTTTGGTGCGGTTTATGGTCCCCATGGCAGACATGGCCTATCTGAATAGGAAAATTGGGGCCATGAAGATTACATATCTCAGGGAGAGAAAGAAGCACCTGGAGTCCTTGAGAGCAGGAGATACAGATGCCATTTATTACCCCAGGATGGTTTACTTTGAGAGGCTGCATTTTCTGGTAGACCAGGCCACCACTCAGGCCACCACTCTCCAGTCTTCCTTCAAGGCATCCTTCACCCCCAGCTGAGACTTCCAACATCCAACCTGGGCCTTCCAGGCAGTAACATGTGGTGGAACCAAGCTTGAGACAGGTATTGCATTGTTGAACATATTTCTTGTGTTACATTTAATGATGTTAACTAGATGTTCTTATTGATCAGTAAGTTGTGATTTATCAAAGTGGTTTACATATCAAGAGACAGTAGTGACCAAAAATGATTGGGACGGGAAAGAAAAATGCTGGGCTCAGAATGATCGTCTGTTCTATTTGGGAACATTCAATTTGCAAAAGCCAGGAGCACAAAATGGTGTGATTGATGAAGACCTCAGTCAGGGGGAGGCTTTGGCAAGTGGCAGCCAGGGGGTCAACCAATGCCCTCCTTCTCCTCCTCCTGCCCCAACTACAGGAGACCATCCACAGCCTCGAAGGATGCCTGGTGGGAAGTGCCGAAGGAAGACGAGTGAGTGATGGCCTGGGTTCAGTCTGGTCTGCCAGAAGATGCAGCCTCTTGAAGATCCACATCCTGGGGACATAAATGGCATCTGAATTTCCTGTTCTCTAGGACTTCTGGACCAGACTTCTCTCCCTGAGATATGTACTCCTCAGGCCACCAATTTTTGATATTCTAATTTGTTCATGTCTGCCCTGGGGGCCAAAGGCTGCACCAAAGTAACAAGTTTCTCCAGTGCTGCGTTCCTCTTTTTATTTTATTGCGACCAAAATAAAGGTTTTTTTGTTTGATCAAATACTTGTGTATGTGTTTTCCTTCAAAAAGTACAGTTTATTTTTGAGCAGGCAGGTACATTTAAAAAAAACAAAGTGAAATGAATAACAAGGGGTACCAACAATAAACAACCTCCTGTAGATTAAAAAAGAAAAACAAAATATCAAAAATACAATAATGTTGTTGTGGTAAGTTTACACACAAAAAACACCCCAAAAAAAGGAGAAATGAGCAAACTGTCTTTAAAGGAGATTTTTAGGAATTAAAAAAAAAAAAACATCCAAAAAAGAATAAACGAAATCTAAAATTGTGTAGATGTGACGTAAAATAAAATTGTATTGCTGAAATGGTGAAAAAAGAGTAATGAAATATGTTCGGGAGAAGTGTGTGTGACTATGAGCATCAAAAGAAGTTTGTTCTTGCAGCATTGTAAAGAACAAGAGAATGCGCTTGATGAAAGAATTTTTAACATTGCAGCGTGACGAATGTGCTATATCGCTTACGAGCAGTAGTTTTACCTGAACGAGCACTTCCGTGTCGGAATTTGAATGTGAGCATGCGTGACACCTTGTCCGTCGGAGTAGGCTAAACATGATCGGAGTATGTCCGATTGGACCAGTTTGTCGGAAAATATTTCCGGCAAATTGGAAAATTGGGTCGGACGGATATTCCGAGGGAAACAGTCCAATGCATACCACACACAGTCAGATTATCCGAAAAAACGGTCCGATAGGACACATTCCGTCGGAATCTCCGACCGTGTGTACAAGGGCAAAAACTGTGAAATTGCTATGGTTATCAATAAAACCTTTTGTAAAAGAAAAACTCTGTGCTGTCTGGAGTTGCCTCCATGGAAAAGAAAGAGACTACACCTTTATTTCTTCCAGATTCCGTTCCTACTCTAGGATTGACTACTTTCTAGTTGATAAGTGTCTATTACATCTTCTCTTCTTCCTCCATCCATGACATTTCTGGGTCTGACCATGCAGCAGTCTTACTTAATTGTGGAGGAGAGAGATGCCCCCCGTTGTTTGGCGATGCAACAACTCGGTCATCCAAAACCCTCACTAAAACATGTATGCTTAGACAACATCTCTGCAACTATTTCCTGATATAGGCATTTTTTCCTCATAGAATG
Organism: Lithobates pipiens; assembly: GCF_037356315.1. NCBI lineage: Eukaryota > Metazoa > Chordata > Amphibia > Anura > Ranidae > Lithobates > Lithobates pipiens. The sequence goes on from NW_027507764.1 coordinate 324,663,852, forward strand.
ACCACAGGGCTTTTATACGTGGAATTATCCTGCAAATGAATGTGAGATTAATAGTAAACTGACAACCCTCTTAACATCCATTCATGATCTAGAAACGCAAAACAGACAAATTCTATACAAATCTATTTCATCTACTCTTCTTTCATTAAAGTATGAGTTGAGGTCACTTTTATGCTCTCAACATGATCTGTATTTAAGGTGCCTTAAATTGCACTACTACACTAACAACAACAACAAAGCCAGAAAACTCTTGGCTAATAGGCTAAAATCATGAGCTTTTAAATTTAGACTACCATTTATTTACCACCCACTCATGAAACAAAAGCTTAGTAACCCTCAGCAAATATCCAATGCTTTTGCTGACTATTACAAAGCTCTGCAAAATTTGAAAGACTCTGCAACCTCTCAACCCAATGTTGATGTTATAAACAATTTTAGGAATCAGATTAAGCTCCCAATCCTTAAGGCCCCTTTCACACGGGCGGATAGAATAGTGCTTTTAGCTGCGGATTTTCTAGTTTTCCACCACAGCCAAAAGCACACAATGCTTTCCTATGGCCCTGTTCACACACAGCATTTAGCTGTGATTTCATTACGTGCGGTTCGGTGCGAATATAAAAAATAGAATTGAATGCGTCCAGGTGCGATGTAGTGCAGCTATATGCACATAACCACAGGTAATTGCAGTCTTTTGTGTCAACTGCGGCTAGCAGCGTGAACAAAAAAAAACACCCCGGAAGCACATCATAATCAGCAGGTATACATGGGAAATGACACAGGAAGTTGAGAAGGATATGGGAGAAGACAGCATGGCGGCAAGAGACATCTCGCATGAGGCCATTATAGCACTGGTGCATGCCAGACTGGAGTTATGGGACTCAGAATGCCCAGGATATGCCGACCGAGTGCTGAAGAGAGCAAAGTGGGAGGAAGTCTACAAATATGTCACACCAAACTGGGACGAGATGTCTGCAACTGAACAGGATAACCGAGGTGAGTGCAAGGTTTGTTGTGTCTATGCAGCAGGGTAGACATGCATCATAGCAAAGATTATAACCCCCTAAATGACCAGGCCATTTTATAGCAATACAGCACTGTGTCACTGACAATTGTGTAATGCTGCAAAAAAACTAAATTGAATGGGAAATGAAATGGTTGGGGTCTTCCCTAAAGTGTTTTGTGGGTGGGGGGGAGCAGATCTCTCTCGACTTTTGTCCCTAACATGTGTTATGTTTTTTATATATTGCAGGAAAGGAGGTTTATACACTTTGGAGATCCCTTTGCGACCAGTACAAAAAAGAAGTCAATGAACAGAAGGCTGCAGAGAGAAGTGGAGCACCCTCAACTCGTCGCAGGCCTAACCCCCATGCAGAGGCTTTGTAATTTTTGAGGCGCACCACCGAGATGTGCACGTAAGTATATCCATTTATTTTACTTAGCGATTTGTGACCAGTATAGCCGTATTCATGTTCACTTGTACTTCTGGCTTTGGAGGTCTTCAGTGAGATCAGGATTTTGCGGCTAAACAAGTACCTGTGTCTGATCTATTCTAAACAGGTGATGCAAGCTCTGACACGACTTCAATATTTTTACAAGCATCATATGCTGTTCACTAAAGTGTGACCTCAATATCAGAAGCATAATATATATATTCAAACTATTGCAGGCAAATCCAGATAGGAGAGTCCAGTCTACTTCCACCATCCGTCAAACAAGCCTTACTCAATAAGAGACACCTTTTGAGGAATATTTCAACTGTATCATTGAAGAAATGAGAAACCAATCACAAAACCGGGCCAAAGATGATGAATTCCTCAACATCTCAGACCCAGATGTTATGTTCTTGAGAATGTCGCTTTGTGTAATCAGGGAGATTCCTTCAGATGAGCACACTGAGGTCAGGTGTGATATACATGCCTATTTAATGTATATCGTGTCCGCTTGCAAAGAGCAACGCCCATATCCAAAATTTCAGCCATGGGCTATGGGTTTTAATTCACCTAGTGGCTCTTTCAGTAGACCAATGCCCAGTCAGCAGTGCCATAACACAACACCTGTCATTGACCCTTATGCAGGACCCCCACCACTGTATACACCTTACCCATCTAATCCTGGTTATCAAAGAATGCATATGCAGCCACAACCAGTGTCTTCACCCTCATCTTCCCATTCAGGATCACCCATAGATGTTGGCAGTGAACCAAGCCACTCTTCCCTGCGTAATCCTAATTATCCAGTGTATGAAAACTTATAGTTTTGTCCTTCTAATTTGTTATTCATATGACAGTCATATTACAGTTTTATTTTTCTTGTTGTGTTAATTTAACCACTTGACCACTGGGCACTTAAACACCCTTAATAACCAGACCAATTTTTTAGCTTTTGGTGCTCTCACATTTTGAATGACAATTACTCAGTCATGCAACACTGTACCCATATGAAATTTCTGTCCTTTTTTTTCACACAAATTGAGCTTTCGTTTGGTGGTATTTGATCACCTCTGGGTTTTTTATTTTTTGCGCTATAAATGAAAAAAGACCTAAAATTCTGTAAAAAAATGAATTTTTCTTTGTTTCTATTATAAAATTTAGCAGATTAGTAATTTTTCTCCATAAAATTTGGCCAAAATTTATACTACTACATAGCTTTGGTAAAAATAAGTACAAATTAGTGGATATTATTTGGTCTTTGTGAAAGTTATAGAGTCCACAAGCTCAAGGTGCCAATATCTGAAAATTGATCACACCTGAAGTACTGACGGCCTATTTCAATTCTTGAGACCCTAACATGCCGTAAAAGTACAAATACCCCCCAAATGACCCCTTTTTGTAAAGAAGACATGCCAAGGTATTTAGTAAGAGGCATGATGAGTTTTTTGAAGTTGTAATTTTTTCCCAAAATTTTTTGCAAAATCAAGTTTTTTTTCCTTTTTTTTTTCATAAAATTGTCATATTATCAGGTTATTTCTCACACACAGCATATACATACCACAAATTACACCCCAAAACACATTCTGCTATTACTCCTGAGTACGGCGATACCACATGTGTGAGATTTTTACACAGTGTGGCCACATACAGAGGCCCAACATGCAGGGAGCGCCATCAGGCGTTCTGGAGCACCCAGGCCAATTCTGACATTTCTCTCCTACATGTAAAAAATCATCATTTATTTGCTAGAAAATTAAATAGAACCCCAAAACATTATATATGCTTTCTTTAGAAAAGACCCTAGAGAATACAATGGTGGCTGTTGCAACTTTTTATCTCACACAATATTTGCGCAGCAATTTTTCGAACATTTTTTGGGGGGAAAAAAATAGTTTTGTGCTTAAAAAAAAAAAAAAGTAAAGTTAGCCCAATTTTTGCATAATGTGAAAGATGAAGTTATGCTGAGTAAATAGATACCTAACATGTCACTCTTCAAAACGCTCACGCTCATGGAATGGCGCCAAACGTCGCTACTTAAAAATCCCCATAGGCGACGCTTTACTGGTTACATGTTTTGAGTTACAGAGGAGGTCTAGGGCTAGAATTATTTCTCTCGCTCTAACTTTCACGGCGATACCTGTGTGGTTTCAACACCATTTTCATATGTGGGCAGGACTTACATATGCGTTCACTTCTGCATGCGAGCACATGGGGACAGGGGCGCTTTAAATGTTTTTTTTTTTTTATTGTTCATTTTAATTTTACCCCAAAAATACATTTTTTGATCACTTTTATTCCTATTACAAGGATAATTTTACAAAGGATAATAGGAATATGGCATGACAGGTCCTCTTTACAGTGAGATATGGGGTCAATAAGACCCCACATCTCACCTCTAGGCTGGAAAGCCTGAAATAAAAAAATAAAATAAAAAGATTCTGGCTTTGATCGTATTGGTGAGTCAGTAGAAAGCACCGGAGGGCGGCGAGGGGGGGAGACATATATGGCTGGGTAATGCCGGGTATCACCGAGTATGACTGGGTATAGCTGGGTATCTCCGAGTATGGCTGGGTATTGCAGGGTATCTCCGAGTATGGCTGGGTATGGCAATTTATGACAGGGTATTGCAGAGTATTGAAGAGTATTGGCGGGGTATTGCAGAGTATGGGCTGGTATTGCAGAGTATTGGCGGGTATTGCAGAGTATTGGTGGGTATTGCAGAGTATTAGCGGGTATTGGCAGGATATTGCAGAGTATTGGCTGGTATTGCAGAGTATTGCAGAGTATTGACTGGTATTGCAGAGTATTAGCGGGTATTTCAGAGTATTAGCGGTTATTTCAGAGTATTGGCTGGTATTGCAGAGTATTGGCTGGTATTGCAGAGTATTGGCGGGTATTGCAGAGTATTGGGTGGTATTGCAGAGTATTGGCTGGTATTGCAGAATATTAGCGGGTATTGCAGAGTATTAGCGGGTATTGCAGAGTACTGGCTGGTATTGCAGAGTATTGTCAGGGTATGGAGGGGTTAAATTCGGTGAGCAGCGATGTGGGCACTGCAGATGCAGCCCACAGCACTGCTGAGGCTTATCTCTTCCCCCTCCACTGTACCGATCGGTACAGAGAGGGGAGGGAGGAACCAGCATCAAACATTGTTTACAAGTGAACACTCCGTCTTTTGAGGGAGTGATCACATGGTAAACGGCCGCGGTGAGCGTATTGGTGAGTCAGTAGAAGCACCGGAGGGCGGCGAGGGGGGGAGACGTATATGGCTGGGTAATGCCGGGTATCACCGAGTATGGCTGGGTATGGCTGGGTATCTCCGAGTATGGCTGGGTATTGCAGGGTATCTCCGAGTATGGCTGGGTATGGCAATTTATGGCAGGGTATTGCAGAGTATTGCAGAGTATTGGCGGGGTATTGCAGAGTATTGGCTGGTATTGCAGAGTATTGGCGGGTATTGCAGAGTATTGGTGGGTATTGCAGAGTATTAGCGGGTATTGGCAGGATATTGCAGAGTATTGGCTGGTATTGCAGAGTATTGCAGAGTATTGGCTGGTATTGCAGAGTATTAGCGGGTATTTCAGAGTATTAGTGGGTATTTCAGAGTATTGGCTGGTATTGCAGAGTATTGGCTGGTATTGCAGAGTATTGGAGGGTATTGCAGAGTATTGGGTGGTATTGCAGAGTATTGGCTGGTATTGCAGTATATTAGCGGGTATTGCAGAGTATTAGCGGGTATTGCAGAGTATTGGCTGGTATTGCAGAGTATTGTCAGGGTATGGAGGGGTTAAATTCGGTGAGCAGCGATGTGGGCACTGCAGATGCAGCCCACAGCGCTGCTGAGGCTTATCTCTTCCCCCTCCACTGTACCGATCGGTACAGAGAGGGGAGGGAGGAACCAGCATCATAACATGACGCCGGTTTGTTTACAAGTGAACACTCCGTCTTTTGACGGAGCGATCACATGGTAAACGGCCGCGGTGAGCGGCTGTTTACCGTGATCCGTGATGCACCGGGTCACGGATGGTCTCGAGTGCGCGTCCCAGGGGGCGCGCGAGAGTAGAATTCTGGGAGGCCATTAATTAGCGGCCTCTCAGAGTTAAACAACCGCCCTGTAGCCGTTAATCAGCTATGGGCCGGTTGTTAAGTGGTTAATGTTACTTAATGCTATTGTTATTGTTAGCTACACAAACTAATGTTTACAACCAACCCCAGATTCCTCCATCTACACTGACCTGTACGCACTGAAGAATCTCCCACTGTCCCAAGCTTACATATGTTGCTACTCGGCCCCACTTGCTCTCACAATACCTGAACATTCTGATTGGGTGCTACCATTGTTTAGGTTGAGAGCCAGCGGGGCCGACTAGATACTGAAACTTGGCCCAGTGGGAGATTACCCCATCTACACAGTGCAGTGTACATGGAGACATCTTTTGCACTTTCTCCATCTAGCCAAATATTTCTGAGCTGTTTACTGCACTCAGTGTCCAGCTGTAAAATCAAAAAAATTTTAACAGCACTTCAGAAATACTGTATTTTTTTTTTGGGGGGGGGGGATTTTGGGGACTCGTTATCTGAGTCAATTAATACTTGAAACTAAAAGGAAATTTTATATATTCCGAAGGAATTAAAAACTGTTTTCTATACTTGCAAGCATTCAATGTTTTCTAAGGTTTGTCTATTTTTTAGACCCTTTGCATAGCAAAAAACTATTTAAATTGTAGAAAATTGTCGACTACTTTATTTAAGGCAAACGTGAAAACTGAGATAAAGAACATGAAAACTTTGACAAGCAACACAGGTAATAAAGACAAATTTAGACATACTCATATTGCCATGGCAGCTGTCCATCTTTAGTCAGAAAGTAATCTGTGAAATGTTCACGTACTTGTAGGGCCTGATTACTGGGACCAGTGCCAGTAAAGCCCCGTACACACGAGAGAACTTATGTCCGACAGACTTCCGAAGGAGTTCTGCCGGAGTTCTGCCGGAGTTCCGACAGAGTTCTGACGGACTTTTCGACTGAGCGGACTTGGCCACACACAATCACACTAAACTCCGACGGATTCGAATATGATGACGTACGACTAGACTCGAATAAGGAAGTTCATAGCCAGTAGCCAATAGCTGCCCTAGCGTCGGTTTTAGTCCGTCGGAATAGCATACACACAAGCAAATTTTTCGGAGGGACCGGGTCCGGCGGAGTTCCGTCGGAAAAATTTGAAGCATGTTCCATATTCTAAAGTCCGTCAGACTTTGGCGAATCAAAAGTCCGTTGCAGCCCACACACGATCGAATAGTCTGACGGAATCATTCCGTCGGACTTTGGATGTTCAAAAGTCCGCTCGTGTGTACGCGGCATAACACGACCCATGGGTTCTTTGGAAACAGGGGATTCGGTGGCCACAATTTCCTTACCCCTCAAAAAATTGAGGAGAACACAACATGCCAGAACCACATTGACGGCATGATTGACTTCCAGATGCATGGCTGTCATCAAAACACGCCATTTGGCAGTGCAAATCCCAAATGCGCACTCAACCATTCTTCGAGCTCTGCTGAGTCGATAATAAAAAATGTGCCTCCTGGCAGTGAGACCATGCCTGGTATAGGGCCTGAGCAGGTGGGTAGATAAGGCCTCATCTCCAAGCACTACAAACGGAAGATCCGGTCCAGCAGTACCAGGGAGAGGTCTTGGCTGTGGCACCTGAAATTCGCCATATTCAAACAGCCGGCCCATTATGGAATTTCAGAAAATTCTGGAATCTCCAGAACTCCCATACGCTCCAACATCCACAGCGATAAACTTCATATTTGCGTCGCTGAGTCCCAGGAGGACAATGGAAAAGTATTTTTTGTAGTTAAAAAAGCGGGAAACGGATTTTGGAGGCTTGATGAGCCGGATGTGTTTCCCATCTAATGCCCCTATGCAGTTTGGGAAGTTGGTCTTTTCCCAAAATTCCTCCGCTATTTCCTCCCACAGACTGGATGTTGGTTCCGGCATGACTGATGTTTTCAGTTCTTCCCCTATAATAAGACAGGTATCGTGCACTAAGGTGGATATGGTGGAAATTCCCATCAGAAATTGATAATGGAGGGAGGTGAAACTGGCACCAGTGGCAAGGTATCTGCAGTACAAAATTGATAACAAAACAAAAAATAGTAAAATAAAAAATAAAAAATAAATCAATATAGATATGGCGTTCTACATGGTAACAAATAAACATCAGCACCTATGTAGCTGCTGACTTTTAACACATCGCAGCCCAAAGATGAAAAGTCCGTCAGGCTCTGATGGTAGGTGCTGGCATCCAAACAGGAAGCCTTGTGGTGGGTGGGTCTAATAAAAAATAATTTGGTGGTACCTTGCTTGATAATGCAAATTTCTGCCTTTGTGTTCAGAGCTCACCTACATAATTATAAACTACTGAAATATTATGATGTTTCCTATTTTCAAAAAAAAACATTCAGGATTTTCACTAGAAGTAAAACACCAGAAAATAGTGAACATATTCTTTCTTGGGACAGAAACGTTGTGCGCCTCCACACAAATTAGGCCCTATCGCATATGGATATGATAAATATATCGTAAGGATCAGAAAAAAAACTGACTCTGCAAGGTACGATAAATAATTTTCAAGGATAAAAAATAATGGTAATGGTAGTAATGTGAGAAAAATCGCTGTTGTGATATAGATTAGGCCATAGATTCATATATATATATATATATATATATAGATATATATATATATATCTATATATATATATATATATATATTTTTTTTTTTTTTTTTTTTTTTATGCAAGAACATATATACACATACATACATACACACTCATGTCAATAATATTGGCTACAACTGCATGTACATGAATTTAAGCAAAAAAGCTTAAATTAAGCTTAAAGTAAGTAACAGACATTCTCCTGGACTAATGCTTCTTCACATGTTGGTCTTGGTTCTGGTCAGGCGTCCTCTAACAAGTCCCAACAGCTCATCGAAGCTTGGAACTTGTCTCCATGAGTCCTCAGCTCACCGAACATGAGGGCAAAGTAGCCGATCGATAGACGCTGGGACGTTAAGGGATGGACCCAGTAACGACGAGGACGTCACCTGCTCTGGATTGCTCTTCTCATCTTCATCTTCATCCTCATCATCATCAATATGAGCATTGCCAGAAAACTACCCATATTTGCATTCATTTTTCAAAAAAATCTCTGGCACAAAACTGAACACTCCTCTCCCTGCAAAACTCCAACACACACAGCCAGAGAACAAAGAAACAGGTTTGAAATACAGAGGACCGAAATGCATCATGGGTACATTCCAGAGACCAAAAACATAAATAAAGAAAAGGGTTGCTATGGGAATAACACTGCAGCTAAACACAACCGCACAAAAAATGCATGTAAACGCAGGTAATCGCACTGTACAAATGCAGCTGATCGCTGTGCCTGGAGTCTTGAATTTCATAGAAAAAAATAAACATGCTAAACTGGGGCAGAACAGCCGCCCGTGTGAAAGGGGCCTTACAATGCTCAACTAGAGGCTTTGCATGCTGCATTCATGGATAATGAAATAGCTATATCAATTAAAACCTTGCTCACTGGCAAATCTCCAACATCTCTGGGCTTGAGAAAGGAGCTGCATTCCTCCCACCAACAGGGTGTGCTCACTTGGAAACGTGTTGCAAACACGCCAATGACATCATTTTGACCAGCACTGCAGTCCAGAGAGTGTTACACCCCTCTCTCTCGGCTTTCCTCCTACACACCCCCATTTTGCCAGCCAAAACAGCCATCAGAATGACCAGGATGACTCTTCCTGCGGACCAGTGCCATGGATGCTTGACTTCTAATACGAAGATGTGCCTGTCGTTAAGTATTAAAAAGTGAGTTTTTACTATTGTGGTTTACTTCACATTTAACTGCCTACACTTAGAGATGCATGCATTATTTTCTTATTTTATATATCCTGGAGATTGCTTCTGCTTCCCTGCATAAGGCTGGCCCTGACACAGTGGACTTCATTTACTTCTCCATCTCTTGTTTGCCACAGCGTACAGCTTTAGAACTACAAGGACTACATAGCCTTTTAGTGCAGCAGGATCTGCCACAGATTTGGACATAAAGTGATCATCCATACAAGCTATATGGTGTTACCAACATCCCTGGTATCAACAACAAGCAAAGAGTACCTCCCGGTACTAATGGGACTTTAATGGCAAGCAATTAACCACAAAATTATAAAGGATACTTCCATCCACAGTTGCCAGCCACAGGACACGTGTGTGGAACTGTGGGGCCCCACCATTCACCCTATAATTGTCACTCCCATGGCATAGGGTGTCCTCACACTCCGTGGCTGCTGTTGCTGGCTACATGGCAGAATTTTTGCTGTCTGTCTTTTCCAAATATTGTTCCTATGTAACAGCCTGATGAAGAGACACAGTGTGTCCCGAAACACGTTGTTCCTCTAGGAACAGTTACATTTACATATACTGTTTGTATTTTTCAATCTCCACTGGTGATGTTAAACACCATTTGTATCTGTTTTGTATAATACAATTTGTTTTTATATTCTTGTGGTTAATTGTTTGCCTTTAAAGTCCCATTAGTACCGGTGGGTACACTTTGCTTCTTGTTTGCACAGAATTGCGCCACACATGTATGTTTGTCTGTATAATTCTCCAGCACCGAATGGTCTTATAAACAAATATTATCAGTGCTTTGCAGAAATGCTATCCCCATATATGACATGGCTCTTCTCTGAAGCTGCCACTAAAACATCATTTCCTGAGGAGATGTTGTCAGCCAATACCACTACCCTGTATAAACCTGGCAAGGAATCTATCACTCCTGCCAACTGTAGGCCTATTTGTTGAACAGTGATGTGAAAGTTTACGCCAAACTTCTAGCTAAACATCTTATAGATGTCATCCCCACCTTGATTAAGCTCGATCAAATTGGCTATACCAGGGGGAGACAGGCATCTGATGTGACAAACTTAGTCATGCAGAATCAAGTAGAATGCCTTCTTTCCTCTTATCCATAGACGCAGAGAAGTTGGTCGACCGAGTTCACTGGCTGTATATGAAAAGTGTACTGCCTAAATTCTAATTCTCTGTGTATATTATTTCAGCTATTATAGCCCTATATTACACTCCCTTTGCACAGATTTATTCCTGCAGCCTCCTAAGCTTTTTCCCATTACTAATGGAACTAGCCAAAGTTACCCCCTGTCCCCATCTACTTTTAACCTCATGATTGAGCCACTAGCTAAAACCATATGCTCACATGCTTCCATTATAGGCTCCCACTTCAACATCCATGCCCATGTCATCAATCTCTTTGCGGATGACATAATCCTCCTTCTCACTGCCCAAAGAAGTCCCTCCCACATGCCCATCAAGTGCTAACCTGGTTTAGCTGTGTATCACATTATAACGTGAATTACACGAAATCCCTAATTTTAGACTTAGGCATTTCCAAACTCAATAGAGCCCACCTTAGTTCACATCTACCTTACTCCTGGGAAGATAAAAGTATTCCTTAGGTATCCAACTCACACCCTCTCTCACCTAGCTGACAGTAGCAAATTATAAACCACTCATTGTGAAATTGACCAATGAAATCCACAAAACAAAATGCTCCTATGCACATCGTATCAATAAATTACATTTGCCAACAATTCAAACTGTCATTTTTGCTATAGCACATTCTACAGCAAGAATAAAAAAAAATACAGCCCCCCACCCACCCCAAAATACATTCTAGACCCTTTAAGTCTGGTATGAATTTTAGGGGGACTGCATGCAAATGAAACAACAAAAGTGTGTGAGGTCCCACAAAAAATCCATACCAGACTCTTTATAAGAGCATGCAGCCAGGCTAGCCGGGGAAGGTGAGCGTGACTTGTAATAGCATGTTGTAAGAAGCTGAATATTGTAATTTATTTAGTATATTCTGTAACTATTTCCATGAATAGTAGACATCAACATGCTGGATAAATAGCATCCTAAGAATGCATGCACAATTTAGTCTTGTAATAATCACTGTTTTGTAAGTAGCTAGTTCAGTGAACCAGTGTTGTTATAATTTGTTGATAAGCCTTCAGACCTCACACAAGACACTAGAGCTAGGCTGTATGAAAAATGTAAACATAACAACTCTAATTTATTTCTTTAGTTAAATTCACATGTTGCAAATTAGAGAGACTGTAATCCTCTGCTGGGAATTCTTTTCTGAATTTGGCAAAGTGTGTTGGAGCTGCATACAATTAAATGTTAATAAATCAGTGCAATGTTATCACTGGAATAAGCTGCAAAAATATTAGTTGCAACTATTTTCAGTCTCATTAAGCCAGCAAAATGTAAGGCAGTTTCAGATTGTAAATACTAAAAACTCTATTTCAACATCTTCATTTAAGATTAAGTCATATAATGTGTGTAAGGGCTGTTTTTTTCTGATTAGGATTACCCAACCTTATCTTGGAGGGGATGGGGTGGGCTTTATGGGGGATGGTGATAATGTTTGTAACTGAAAAAATCTTTCACTCTCCCTCTCTTCATGTTTTCTGTTAAAAAGGATCAACATGAAGGAAATAAACTGCATCTCTTACCCCTAATATATCTCCCACCAGAAACAGCCTTCACTGATGAAGTATTTCACCCTTAACAGATCTTAATTTTTGAGTACTTTTATGATTAAGCACTGTTAATGGTAAAATGAATCAGAGGCGATGCTTACGTCTGGGAGCAGATACATCTATTTCTTCAATAACATTTCAATCTTTGCAATTTAGGGGTGATGCTGCTTACTTCCTTCTTGTTACATGGTCTATTCTCATGACCCAGTAACCCAGTGGATCGCCAGCTGGAAAGCTCTCCATATCTGTTTTTGCCCCAGATAATCTCTCACCATATGATGAAGACGCTGCCAATGGAATGTGGAAGCTGGCAGCCCTGGGCGCCGAGGACTAAAATAATTTTGAAAGGCATCACTGAGGAGGCCTCTACTCCACCGCTCCTCTCTTGACCAACAGAAGCCTCAAAAAAACAACCTTCTGTGGGGACTGGATAAGTTCTGAGACTTTCTCCTTGTGATCAAGGAGGGTTGCCAACCAAGAATGAGGGAGCCCATGCACCGCAAGTTTGTGGAGTCATGAGAAGCAGACTCCTCAGGGTCACTGAGGATTACCGTATCTGGGACTGCCTCCTCCCAGTCACATACTACTCCCAAGGGTTCTGGGGATGGAAAATTATCTATTAAGGTTTGACCTATTTCTGGCTCTATTTCCTTGCCTCCAAAGCTGCCAGAAACCTCCTCCTCCCTTTCCTCCTGTGTGTTTTGTGGCATAGGAATAATGGTGTCTGCATAAAGCGGGCCTTGAGAGGAAAGGAAGTTCTTCTCATACTGCTCTGTCTCGAGTACCCTGTCCATAATGCCATGCAGAGTCTGCTTCAGCAGAAACACAACAGGGATTGTGTCACTTATGCATGCATTGTCATGGCTCACCATCCTTGTGGCTTCCCCAAATGGTGACAGTACAGTGCATGCATATTTTATCAGCAGCCATTGGCATGGGGAAAAAAAGCCATGCAGGTCTGAGCCTGATGTTGTGCCATACTCACACAGATACTCATTGACAGCCCTCTGCTGCATGTGCAGCCTCTCCAGCTTTGCCAAAGTTGACTTCCAACTGGTGGGCATGTCAAAAATCAGGCAGTTTATGGCCAGGTGAAATTCCCACCAAATTTCAGCCAACTGAGCACTGGCTGTGTATGTCTGCCTGAAATGGCTACAGACTCTTCTGGTCTGACCTATTTAAAAAATGCTGCCCCACCAAATTGAGGCCAGATATGGCACTTGTGTTAACTCTCCCTGTCTTAGGGCAGACAGGAGGTTTGTGCCATTATCACACACCACCATTTCTGGCTCAAGCTTCAGCCTGACTTATTAAATAGCCCTCTGAGAGGGCGCATGCGTGAATCTTATTGATGGCGGATGCACACTAGGGGAGCTTCAGTCCATCCCCGCTCTCTCTGGCCCCTGCACCGATTCATTAGCTTCAGATAGACTAAGGGGTAAGCATCCTGATCCCCACACTTGCCTGCCCACCTCATGCTTAAAATTGGATATCAAAAATCCATATCCCGATCGAGCCCTGAGCCGTGGCCTTCTTTCAGCATGGATCGCCTCCTAACTAGGCCTCAAGTTCACAGGTCAACCCAGTCGAGCGCTACATCTCAGGCCAAAAAAATGATCCACAGAGCCTCTCCACATTGAAGCACCATGCTTTCCACTCTGTATTAACCCTGAGCAGCTGGATGAAAAATTCCAAACTTTATTACACAATATTACACATAATATAGCTCAGGAAATAGGGAAGTTATCCCAGGAATTGTGAGGCAAACTGGATCAATTGGGGGAACGTACAGATGTGTTGGAGACTAAACTTGAACATGCCGTATCTCAACTCCAATTACATCAAGAATATTTCGAAAACACAGAACGTCATCAAAATCTGTGGATACGAGGAGTATCGGAAAATGTGAATGATAAAAATATCCGACCATTTCTTCTTGGACTGTTCAATACTTTTGCTCCTGATATTGCAGCCATTGACTGGTGCTTAGATAGGGCCCATAGGTCCTTTGCCCCCAAACCCCATTCTGGGGCTAGACCAAGGTACATTGTGGTATGGTTTCATTGTTATGAAAGCAAAGAAGCCCTCACCTTGGCCACACATAACCACTCACATGTTGACTATAAAGGAGACAGGATGCAGATATTCAGTGATCTCTCACATATCACTCTGGCAAAAAGACGATCCCTGAGGCCCATAACATCTCACCTTCAGTTTCATAAAATCCCTTATTACTGGGGTTTCCCCTTTCGCATAAGCGTTATGAAAGATGGAGTCTAACATATCCTATGTGAAGGAGAAGCTTTCCTTAGAAACACGGGTATCCCACTATTACCTGCTGAAGACCCAATGCGGCTGCCATCTACACCAAGAGCCATATCTGCCCCAACCAGAATCTGGACCCCGGTTAGAGGAAGAGGGAGAAGATCCTCTTTTACACTTCAATGCTCTCATCTCAACCGACTACCAACTTGAGATGAATTTAAATATATACCCTTGGATCCTCATGTTTGGTTTGTTAACGTTTATTCCAATACATGGATTTTCTGTTCTTCCTACCTCCCTGGTCATATTTTTGACTACAACAGAGTTCCTTACTCTCTACCCCTCCCTTGTTAAGGCAGCGATTTAAGTTTAAGTACTTAGTTACATTTACAAGTCTTTTGTACTTATTTATGCATTTTTACCACAGTGAGAGCAGAATATGGACCTCCACTATGCCAATTCTATGGAATCTACATGTTTTCCTCATAATTCCAAGACCACGGCCTTGGTTTCTTGAGATGCTCTCAATCACTCTGATAAACATACATGCACCTAATACCAGTGAGATAAAGTTTCTCAATGAGGGCTTTGAAGTGCTGAAGCACTTTGCCCAACCTTTTACAATTGTTGAAGGGGATTTTAATGTTGTGTTTTCCCCACACATGATAGGAGATCCCTGTTCCAATCTGGTCCACCCTCTTTGACTCAATCCATAAGCTACCTTCTTCCAGACATTAATCAGAGCTTGTCACCTGTTTGGCTCTTGGAGAATTAAACATACTACTGTTAGGCACTTTTCTTTGCTCATACTCATCATAAGTCACAAAATGTTCTCCAGACTAGATTACTTTTTTGAGACTGCCCCTCTTCTGACTAACTTAGTAGCAGCGGAGATTGGTCAGATAACTTGGTCTGACCATGCTCCTATTAGATTAGATCTCTCCCTGAGTAACACCTATTCTAAAAAATGTCATTGTCGACTTAAAGTGGTAGTAAAGTCTTTTTTAGAAGTTTAACCTACAGGTAAGCCTATAATAAGGCTTACCTGTAGGTAAAAAAAAATATTCTCTTCCCAATGCGCCACTGACTGCAGCAGCGCATGTGCACAGGGGCCTCTCGGCTGAAAGTCCAGCAGACGCCGGATCCTGCTGGAAAGCGATCTCCCACGCGCATGCCCGGAAATTACTATATCGCGGCTATGGACACCCACAGTGCCGGAGCCGCGATACCCGGAAGACACGCCGAGGGAACATGTCAGCTACCTCGGCATGGTTTGGGCGAGATGTCGGGGCCTCGTTCTAAGGTAAGTATGCAGTGCATACTAGCTCATTATGACTTTTCCCTTGCAGGTCAGAGAAAAAAAAAACGTCAGCGGGTTTACTCCTGCTTTAATGAATTTCTGCTAAGTCGAATGGATACAAAAGAGAAACTCTCTAGTTCCCTCACTGAGTTTTTCCAACTTAATACAGGCTTTGTATTGGATGCCTGTACTTTGTGGGAGGTGCACAAGACTTATTTCTGAGGGCAATGTATCTCTGAACGATCCCGATAAAGAGAGATGCAGCTGCCCAAAAAAACTCTCTGATGACCAAACCAATATATACGGAACGTGCTCTTGTGCTCTCCTCCACAATGATCCCCCTCTGAGCAGTGACATTTCTCCGCAATCAACTCAAATCCCTAGCCATGACAGGTATAGCTAAATCCTTACTTTGGGCAAAATAAAAATTCTTTGAATATTCAAAAAAAAAAAAAAAACACAGAATGTTGGTTTCTAGGCTTACTCCCTGCCCCTTCAATTCTTTCCCTGATTTTCGTATTCAGCCAGATGGTACGCCTAAATATTGTCCCCAAAATATGACCAAGGTCTTTGGTGAGTGCTACACTAAGCTATATAACTGATTTACCCCAACCTACCATGTACCTGAGCCTGCTCAGATTGAAACCCTCAGGTTGGTTCATGACTCCAATCTTTGTAAGGAATGTTGTAAAAAGGCTGCTGACAGACATCTCGGATCACTCCCTAAATTTCATGTGGGTGGCAAAGTTTAATCAACCAAAAATTTGAAGGTACACATTGCATCTGCAAAGTTGTGTCAAATGTTTGTGGGACCTTTCCAGATTTCAGATCAAATGAACCCAGTTTGCTTTCACATTAAACTTCCTGACAATATGAAGATTCGCCCAGAGTTTCATGTATCTTTGCTTAAGCAATTTCATTACAATCCCTTCTCTGGGAGAATTCTCTTACTCCTCCACCTGTTGAGGTGAAAGGGGAAAAAGAATTTGTGACAGAAAATTCTTGATTTCAATATCTTTAGAAATAAAATATAGTATCTGATTCAAAGGGAAGGATATATGCCAGATGAAAATTCTTGGGAACCTGAGAAGTACATTTATGCCCCCAGATTAACAAGAGAATTTCACCAGAGATTCCATCACAAACCTGGCCCTTAGCCCCTGTACACACGGTCGGACATTCTGCCAACCAAATCCGTCGGATTTTGTCCGACGGATTGTGTCTGAAACTGTTGCATACACACGGTCGGACCAAGTTGTCTGATTTTGCGGTTGCCAAGAACGCGGTGACGTAAGCCGTGTACGGCGGGACTAGAAAAGGGAATTTCAGTACCACGTTCGGCACCCTTTTGGCTCCTTCTGCTGATCTCGTGTTAGTAGAAGTTTGGGGAGAGACGATTCGCGCTTTTCAGATTAGTGATTCAGATCGCTACTGCTCTTCAGTTTGTGCTTGTGTTTGCGTATCTGATAATTGTCTACGTACTCGTCGTAGAGTTTGTGCTGTGCAGGGGCTTCATGTTGGGGTTCTTACTTTGATACGGGAGGCGTTTGTGGACCAAGAATTGGTTGCGCCAGCGTCACCAGTTCTCGCACATGCCTTTGCTCCGTGAGATCCGCGAGAATAATCCTGATCATTTCAGGAATTTTCTCAGGATGACGGACCCCATTTTTCACCATCTGCTGGCTTTGCTGACCCCTTATATCAGTAGGCAGGATACCTGCATGTGGCAAGCCATCACTCCGGAGCAGAGTCTCATGTTGCGCTACTTGGCGACAGGGAGAAGTCTTCAGGACCTCAAGTTCTCTACAGGCATCTCCCCCCAGGCTCTGGGGATCATTATTCCAGAGACCTGTTCTGCCATCATTCAGGTCCTGCAGAAGGACTATATTATGCTAAGTTTTATCCTTAAACATCACATTCTATGTATTTCATGATTGCTAATGTCTTGCATTTCTTTCCTCATTCCCTAATTACCATCATTGCAATATGCTCTAATTCATATACTCTGCCCCTTTGTCCTCATGCATATTTGCCTCACTAACTTCCCCACCATGCTCTTCTTGGCCCATAAAACTATAGTCTAGTCACATAACAATGTCTTTTGGCAGCTCCATAGTATTGCTTTCCCCTAAACACCCCCTAAAATCTCGACAAATGTGATGTGTGTGCTTCAATTCATGCAAAGTGACCTTTTTTTATTTTTGGAGTTGTGCCAAACTCATTAGTAACCCCCCTCTCCCCAACTGCTACCTCAGCTGATAGCAAACCTCTATCTCAGGGATCTGCAATTAGCGGACCTCCAGCTGTTGCAAAACTACAAGTCCCATCATGCCTCCGCCTCCGGGTGTCATGCTTGTGGCTGTCAGAGTCTTGCTATGCCTCATGGGAGTTGTAGTTCTGCAACAGCTGGAAGTCTGCTAATTGCATATCCATGCTCTATCTGATGACTTGACCAAACCCAATACACACTATACCTACCTTTTTCATGATCACATTTACGGACGAATTCACCAAAGCATGTAGTGTAAGGGCCTGCCTCAATACTTTCAAATGCTATTTTTATTTTTTTAACACATACATTTTCTTGCTATGTAATTGCAGAATGTCAAAATGTGCTTCCATTTTATTATTATGACACTTCTTACCTGTCCGGTGGGCTGCCAATAGCGTAACTAAGGAGGGGCTTCCCAAAGTATCACACATTATTTAGACATTCAGCTCTCAATCAAGTGGAGAGGGTTACCTGTCCTAAACATCCCCCCTCATTTTTTAGCAAGGGCCCATCAGATGGGGGGGATGGGGGGTTAGGACTCTCATAAGGGGACCTTATACTTTAGGCTTTAAATACTCAGTTCCCAAAATGTTATAAGAATTTTGACCAAAAATGTGGGTGTCTAATCTGCTTGCAATGTTGATTTGTCAAATTACTAATTTTTGTTCTTGTTTCACTACACAGTGTCCTTCAACGCCACAGGAATGGCAGACTGTGGCCTCCCACTTTACCATTTTTTTTAAGTTGTGCCTTTTCCACCAACAGTGCAAACCCAAGTTCAGAGCGAGATGAGGTGACAGTCTCTTCTTCAGATAATCCAATAATGTTGTGGGTCTGCTACACACACACCTTGTTTTTGTTAACTAATGTATGTAGTGAATTACTGACCAAAATCGTGCTCATTTTCAGCACCATGGCAGGAAAATGGCATGATTGTCCAAATTTACACCTCACTCTGGGTGTTTTTTACTAAAGGCACATCCACTATGCACTACACGTGCACTGCAAAAGTACACCTGAAACTGCACTTGGAGTGCAAAGTGGTTTAGTAAATCACACTCCTTCTCATGAACAAACTCAAATGTGACTACAAATACATTTTATGCGCAATGAAAAAGGAAGCCACACATTGTTGAGAATTCAACTTTTTAATACAAGCACGTTCACATGTGCGTTTTGAAAAGGTTTTTTACAACAAACCAAGAGATTTTGTGTATCCAAAACAGAGTTTAATCAGAATTTTGTTTCCTTGTTGTTTTTGTGTAAACAGGCATGTATCAAACCGTAAAATACTGAACACAGGAACTTACAAAATTCAACTTTGAAAAGTGAAGACAATATCAGACCTGAGTATGTACAAACTGGGCTGATATTGCCTTCATCACATGGGGTGTCACCCCTGAAAAAAACTAATTTGGACGATGCACACAGTGTGTCAACATGTGCTATCTCCCATCATGGGGGATCAATGTACATGCTTTGGGGCTGCAACCCCTTAATCTCAGCCACTTTACACAAAACACGTACATTGATCCCCCATGATGGGAGATAGCGCATGTTTACACACTCTGTGCATCTTCCAAATTTGGAATTTCAATAAATACAACATTTTGTTTTTAAAATAGCAAAAATAAAACCCTATCTAGTTTTTGTTGTTTCACACTCTCCCCAAAACATCAATGATGTTCTTCATTTTATTTTTAACGTCATTGATGTTTTGTTGGATAATTTCCAAATCCCGATTGCACCCCATTATCTCCCTGATCAAGATCTGGGCACTTTCACTGGTAAAACGGGAATCTTCTTCCACATCACCTACAAAACAAAGCAAACAAACACACCATGTAATCCAAATATGGTGATATACACTGATGAGCTTACCGGAAGCTGTGTTCTCCGACACTCACCTGTTGTGGTGACAATTTGTCCAACCTCCACGATCTCTCCTTCCTCCTCTTCCTCCTGCTCCTGCTCCTCTGCTTCTGCTTTTGGAAGTTGCCTTTCTTTGGGAGGGGTGAGGTCCCTGGTGTCCTCATACTTGCTGAGTCTTCTCTCCCCTATGAGAATGTAAACAAAGAATAATTAGCACACAGAGGGCAGAAATAGGAATATGAAACATTGCTTGGAAGTGTTGTACAATTGTGTTTATGGGCTGAGTTACAAGGTGAGAACATTATTGGGGACACTTTGTTAAGCTGGAATACTTCCCTGCAGAACGATGTTTTATACGAACGAACAAAACCATGAACTTGAAAGTGGCCATTTTAAAATGCACAACATGAAATCAAAGCACATGGAGCAGTATGCAAGCAAGAATAATCATATGAACACACGACAACTACTTACTTTTTTTAAGAACACGCTTGATCCTTAGGTACTGCTCGTGCTCCCTCAGTTTTAGGTCTGACCAGCGTTTTCTCAGTTGATCCTTGGATCGGTGTACCCCAAAATTCTTCAGAAGACTCTTCACAACTTTATTCATGATCTTGGCCTTTCTGATATTTGGGTTTGGGTAAGGTCCATACTTCCCATCATAGTTGGTCCTGTTCAATATGTCCACCATCTCCAACATCTCTCCAAAAGACATATTTGAGGCGTTAAATCTTGTCTTCCTGGATCGGGACGTTTCAGGCTACGGGCTTTCCTCACCCTCCTCCTCGTTAGTGGAACTATTATTAGTGCGCACCTGTGTTCTCGCCGCCATGTGCTCTCCCCACTGCGCCAGAAGCGAAGGGGTGGGGAATAGTCTGGAAAGAACGTCAGGGGCAGGCGGAGTTTCACGCATGCACACTGTATATAAAACGCAACACGCGTGTATCGTTCGTACAATCTGGGAAGAGAGTGAGGCGCGGACGTGACGAACGTGGAAACAAAGGTAACATTTTTAACTTGGTGCTTCACTAGACTAGACTGCTTCTATCTAGGCCGATGTTGGGACAAGATTAGGAGGGTTTTTAATGGCATTATTAGTATTTGAGGGTTTGTCTTGTGTTGTGTCTTGCAGACAATATGGATCCTTTCACAAATGCAAACTTTATGGGGCTATTCATAGAACTGTACATGGAGATGCCCTGTCTGTGGCAGTTCCACAACAAGTTTTATACTGACAGAACAAAGAGGAACCCAGCACTGGAGAAACTGCTTTCTTTGGTGTGGATCATGGTCCCCATGGCAGACATGGCCTATCTAAATCGGAAAATTGTGGCCATGAAGCTTACATATCTCAGGGAGAGAAAGAAGCACCTGGAGTCCTTGCGAGCAGGAGATACAGATGCTGTTTATTACCCCAGGATGGTTCACTTTGACAGGCTACATTTTATGGTAGAACAAGGGGTACCCAGGCCACCACTCTCCAGGCTTCCTTCAAGGCATCCTTCACCCCCAGCTGAGGCTTCTGATGTCCAACCTGGGCCTTCCAGGCAGAAACATGTGGTGGGGCCCAGCTTGAGACAGGTTTTGCATTGTTGAACATATTTCTTGTGATTTCTCAAAGCGGTTTACATCTCAATAGACAGTAGTGACCAAAAATGATTGGGACGGGAAAGAAAAATGCTGGTCTCAGAATGATAGTCTGTTCTATTTGGTAACATTCAATTAGCAAAAGCAAGGAGCACAAAATGGTGTGATTGATGATCAAAAAACTAAAACTATGTCCCCTTTTCATACATAGGAAGACCTCAGTCGGGGGGAGGCTGTGGCAAGTGGCAGCCAGGAGGTCGACCAACGCCCTCCTTCTCCTCCTGCCCCAACTACAGGAGCCCAGCCACAGCCTGGAAGGATGCCTGGTGGGAAGTGTCGAAGGAAGACGAGAGAGTGATGGCCTGGGTTCAGTCTGGTCTGCCAGAAGATGCAGACTCTTGAAGATCCACATCCTGGGGACAGAAATGGCATCTGAATTTCCTGTTCTTTAGGACTTGGGGAGGAGACTTCTCTCCCTGAGATATCTACTCCAGGC
Organism: Lithobates pipiens; assembly: GCF_037356315.1. Taxonomy (NCBI): domain Eukaryota; kingdom Metazoa; phylum Chordata; class Amphibia; order Anura; family Ranidae; genus Lithobates; species Lithobates pipiens. Next base: position 324,685,723 of record NW_027507764.1, read on the forward strand.
CACCAATTTTTTCTATTAGAACTTAATCATGTCTGCCCTGGGGGCCAAAGGCTGCACCAAAGTTAAGAAGTTTCTCCAGTGCTGCGTTCCTACTTTTATTTTATAGCGACCAAAATAAAGGTTTTTTTTGTTTGATGAAATACTTGTGTAATGTGTTTTCCTTCCAAAAGGCCAGTTTATTTGTGAGCAGGCAGGTACATTTCAAAAATACAAAGTGAAATGAATAACAAGGAGTACCAACACTAAACAACCTCCTGTAGATTAAAAAAGAAATACCAAAGATAAAAAATAAAATAATGTTGTTGTGGTAAGTTTACACACAAAAAACACCCCAAAAAAAGGAGAAATGAGCAAACTGTCTTTAACCACCTCAATACAGGACACTTAAACCCCCTTCCTTCCCAGACCAATTTTCAGCTTTCAGTGCTCTCTTACTTTGAATGACAATTACTCAGTCATGCTACACTGTAACCAAATGAATTTTTTATAATTTTTTTCACACAAATAGAGCTTTCTTTTGGTGGTATTTATTCACCACTTCATTTATTATTTTTTGTAATATAAGCGAAAAAAGAGCGAATTTTTTGAAAAAAAAACAAAATTTTCTACTTTCTCTTTTAAAAGAAACAAAAAAAATCTAATTTTGGCGAAAATTTAGGCCAAAATTTATTCTACTACATGTCTTTGGTAAAAAAAATCCTGATAAGTGTATGATCATTGGTTTGTGTGAAAGTTATAGAGCCTACAAGCCATGCTATGCATAATTGAAAATGTATCAATCCTAATGCACTGAGGGCCTATCTCAGTTCTTGAGGCCCTAAAATGTCAGGACAGTACAATAACCCCCCAAATGACCCCTTTTTGGAAAGAAGACAGTCTGCGGTAATTGGTAAGAGGCGTAGTGAATTTTTTGAAGTTGCAATTTTTTCCCCACAATGCTTTGGAAAATTAAGAAATATATATATATATATTTTTTTTTTCACGAAATTATCATATTTACAAGTTATTTCTCACACATGGTGCAGGCATAATTGCAATTACACCCCAAAATACATTCTGCTATTCGTCCTGAGTATGGTGATACCCCATGTGTCAGACTTTTCCACAGCCTAGCAACATACAGAGGCCCAACATCCATATAGCACCATCAGGCGTTCTAAAGGCATAAATTACACATTTCATTTCCTGAGTACCTATTACATTTTTGTGTCAGACTTTTACACAGCCTGGCCGCATACAGAAGCCCAACATACAAGTACCACCTTCAGGCTTCTAACATATAGCATGTACACACCAAGAATTACACACCAAAATACATTCTGCTGAGCAAAGGGTAAAAAAAAGGCTCACCTGTGGTTTTAGCAGACAGGGACACCGTTCCAGAGCAGTCAAAGCATTTTCTAGACAGCCAAAGGAAATGTCCAGGAATTGTTCAGGCAGCAGACAGATATGGAAAATTATGAACATGGTTCAGTACAGTCCAAGGTTTAGCAGGCAGTTCAGGCATAGGCATGTCCAGTTCAGGTGGCAGGCACAGGCATGGCCAGTTTAGGTGGCAGGCAAAGGCAGGGCCAGTTCAGATGGCAGCAGGCGGCACTTTGTACATTGGGCCTTGGTCAGGTAAGACCCGAGGACAGGGGTAGAGGCTTCTTCCCACCCAAATCTCTACGAAGCCTCCGAGTCTCCAGACCCTAATCCGAGAAAACGAAAAACCTGGAGAAAAAGGTTTTCTCCACTCGGAAAACTTTTTCTGGAGCCCCTCACATGTGAGACCCCTGTGCTGTACAGTGGCAGGGCAAATGATCAGTTCAGGAGGCAGGCAAAAAGCATGGTCATTTAACAGGCCGAGGTCAATTCACGTTGAAGGCAGAAATATGTTTGGCAGAGGCATAGTCATTTAACAGTCAGGGTCATACACAGAAATGGCAGAAAGTGGATACTGGAAAGAAATCATCTTCACTTTATTAATAGTTTAGTGAAGTATGATAGCTTCGATAGCAAGTTCCAATGCAGAGGCCTGGCTGGGAGGGACAGTCTGGACAGTAGTATCGGGTGTCACGGCGAATTCCTCTACTTGTACACACACGGCATTTTTTGGGGGGTTTGCGACCTGTTTGGGTAGGAGGGAGGATGTCGGGAAAGTGCCTTTCATGGAGTCTGGCTACTGCATCAGACCGAATTAGTTGAGTGGGTTGGCCATGGGGATAGACAAGGGCTGTGATGACATCTTCTTGGTATCTTAGATAGGTCAGGGAACTTTGGGTGCTCTTAGAAAAAATAATATAAGAATTGAACATGGCCAATTGCATCAAATAAACGGCGACTTTCTTGTACCAAAACCGTGATCTCCTGGTGGCCAAGTAGGGCTGCATCATCTGGTCATTCATATCCACCCCCCCCCATGTATAAGTTATACTCGTGGATACATTTTGGCTTCTGGATGGGGCCTTTTCTTCTTTGCAGTTCCACCAAGGTGTCATTGTGTATTGTGGAAAGGATGTAGACATCTCTTTTTTTATCTCTCCTCTTCACCGCTAGTACCTCGTCAGTCCGCATACTGGCCATTTCACCCTGTTTTAATTTCTTGGTGACCAATATCTGTGGGAAACCTTTGCGGTTGGTCCGTGCTGTCCCACAGGCCACAGTCTGCTTTAGGTATAGATGGCGGAAAAGTGGGAGACTTGTGTAGAAATTGTCTACATATAGGTGGTAACCTTTCCCAAGCAATGGTTGGATCAGCTGCCAGACAATTTTGCCACTTGTTCCCATGTAGGTAGGGCATCCAGGGGGGGTTAGCTGTCTGTCTTTTCCCTCATAAATTATGAAGTCATATGTGTAACCCGTGGCCCTGTCACACGCCTTATAAAATTTTACCCCACGTCTGGCTCTTTTACTGGGCATGTATTGTTGTATTGCAAGTCGCCCAGTGAAGTGTAATAGGGATTCATCCACACAAATATTTTTATCAGGGGTAAACATCTGTTTGAAACTGGCGGAAAAAAAAATTGATTAGGGGCCGAATTTTGAATAATTTATCATAACTGGGATGATTTCGAGGGAGGCATTGGGCATTGTTATTGAAATGTAAAAATCTCATGATCATCTCATAACGGTTTCTGGGCATAATTGATGAATAGACCGGCATGTGGTGGATAGGTTGGGTAGACCAGTAGGAATGGACTTCATTTTTTTTTGTTAGCCCCATGTTGAGGGTTAGGCCAAGGAAAATTTTAAATTCTTCCACGGTGAGGGGTTTCCAAAAAAAAGGACGGGCATAGGAGGAACTGGGATTGTTGGCTATATGTTGGCTGGCATATAGATTACATTGCTCCACAATGTCAGTTAGGAGATCATTGGTAAAAAATAAATGAAAATAATAAAGTGGGGTTACATTTTCCGTCTGTATCTGAGGGCCTGGCTGGCATGTAAAAAGGGGAATAACAGGTTCTACTGACGTATCGGGCAGCCATGTTGGATACAGCAGAACATCTGGAAGGCTAGTATGGGCACTGCCTCGTTGATGGGATGCTCCGTTGCTAGTATCTGGCCTATCTTCAAGGAAGGTTGCAGAACTGCTGGTGGATGCCTGCCTATCCCGGAGTGCTGCGCTGCTGGTGGATGCCTGCATATCATCCTGGAGTGGTGCGCTGCTGTTTGATGTCTGCGCCTGCTCATTTCTCCTGTTTCTCCTTGTTAGGATTCTATCTTCCTCGGTTTCCATCTCGGAGCCACTGCTTTCCACTGGCTCATAATTGCTATCCGAGTCTGACGGAGAGAGTTCCCCGCTACTCTCGTCCGACATACTTTGGAGCATCTGGAAAGCCTCCTCTGCGCTGTACGACCTTTTAGTCATGTTGACGGGCAGATGTCAGATGGCGGGCGGAAGATGTCAGATGGCGGGCGTCAGATGTGCCTGATGGCGGGCGTCAGATGGGCCTGATGGCGGGCGTCAGATGGGCCTGATGATGGCGGGCGTCAGATGGGCCTGATGATGGCGGGCGTCAGATGGGCCTGATGATGGCGGGCGTCAGATGGGCCTGATGATGGCGGGCGTCAGATGGGCCTGATGATGGCGGGCGTCAGATGCGCCTGGTGATGGCGGGCGTCAGATGCGCCTGGTGATGGCGGGCGTCAGATGCGCCTGGTGATGGCGGGCGTCAGATGCGCCTGGTGATGGCCGGGCAGATGCGCCTGGTGATGGCGGGGCAGATGCGCCTGGTGATGGCGGGGCAGATGCGCCTGGTGATGGCGGGCAGATGCGCCTGGTGATGGCCGGGCAGATGCGCCTGGTGATGGCCGGGCAGATGCGCCTGGTGATGGCGGGTCAGATGCGCCTGGTGATGGCGGGTCAGATGCGCCTGGTGATGGCGGGCAGATGCGCCTGGTGATGGCGGGGCAGATGCGCCTGGTGATGGCGGGGCAGATGCGCCTGGTGATGGCGGGTCAGATGCGCCTGGTGATGGCGGGTCAGATGCGCCTGGTGATGGCGGGCAGATGCGCCTGGTGATGGCGGGCAGATGCGCCTGGTGATGGCGGGCAGATGCGCCTGGTGATGGCCGGGCAGATGCGCCTGGTGATGGCCGGGCAGATGCGCCTGCTGATGGCCGGGCAGATGCGCCTGGTGATGGCGGGGCAGATGCGCCTGGTGATGGCGGGTCAGATGCGCCTGGTGATGGCGGGCAGATGCGCCTGGTGATGGCGGGCAGATGCGCCTGGTGATGGCGGGTCAGATGCGCCTGGTGATGGCGGGTCAGATGCGCCTGGTGATGGCGGGTCAGATGCGCCTGGTGATGGCGGGTCAGATGCGCCTGGTGATGGCGGGTCAGATGCGCCTGGTGATGGCGGGCAGGTGCGCCTGGTGGCTGATGTGTCAGATGGCGGGCCGATGTGCCAGGTGTTTTTGGGGACACTGTGTTTTTGGGGACACTGTGTTTTGGGGGACACTGTGTTTTGGGGGACACTAGCTGGGAGATCAGTGGGTAAACAGCAGACAAACAGCTAGAAAACTCACTGATCTTCCCGGCTGAAGCAAAGATTTCTCTTCCTCTCCTCACTGACAAGTTCTGTGTGAGGAGAGGAAGAGATGAGAGCAGTTACAACTGCTCTCTATTTACATTACATGACGACTGTGATTGGACACAGTCGTCATGTGATCAGGAGGGCCAATCACATGGCCCTCCTGTTGTATTTTTCTCTCCGGTCTCCGGGGGTCTCAGGCAGATCGGGATCGCGCCGCTGCGCGGGCACGTGGCGGCGCGATCACCGGTTGTCTGCCGCCCATCCCCCTTTGTTTACTTACGATGGCTGTGATTAGACACAGCCATCGTGCGGATCAGGAGGGCAAATGACATTGCCCTCCTGCCGATCCGAGATGCGGCGTGTGCGGGGGACACGCGCGCACCGGGATCGCGCAGCTGCGCGGGAGCGCGCCCGCGCGATCCCGCTTCTTTGACAGGACGTTCAGGAACGTCCTGTCAGGAATAGAGAGCTCCCACCTGGCCGTTTATATGCAGTGGCCGGGTGGGAAGTGGTTAAAGGAAATTTTTAGGAATTAAAAATAAAAAAGCATCCAAAAAAGAATAAACCAAATCTAAAATTGTGTAGATGTGACGCAAACTAAAATTGTATTGCTGAAATGGTTAAAAAAGAGTAATGAAATACATTCGGGAGAAGTGTGTGTGACTATGAGCATCAAAAGAAGTTGGTTCTTGCAGCATTGTAAAGAACAAGAGAATGCGCTTGATGAAAGAATTTTTAACATTGCAGCGTGACGAATGTGCTATATCGCTTAAGAACAGTAGTTTTACCTGAACGAGCTCTTCCATGTCGGAATTTGAATGTGAGCATGCGTGGCACCTTATCCGTCGGAGTAGGCTACACATGATCGGAGCATGTCCGATCGGCCCAGTTGGTCGGGAAATATTTCCAACATGTTGGAAAATTGGGTCCGACGGATATTCCGATGGAATCAGTCCGATGCATACCACACACAGTCGGATTATCCGACCGATAGGACAAAATCCGACGGATTCTCTGACCGTGTGTACAAGGGCTAATACTTCCAGTGGACTGGGAGGAGGAGAGAACTGTCAGGACCCAGGTCTTAACTAGGGATGGGCCAAACACCCCCCAGTTCAGTTCACACCAGAACATACCGGACAAGGAAAAAAATTTGGCAGAACACACAAACACCATTAAAGTCTATGGGACACAAACATGAATAATCAAAAGTTAATGATAACGATTATTGTTATTATAGTCAGTTGGTAAATAATGTTTGACCCATGGTTGCCAAATCTAACTTAATGTATTTATATTATTGTTTTCTATAACCGTCGTTTGGGCAAAGATAAGGGCTCTGTTCATCCTATGTTTAGCCTCAGCCACTACCAAGGTTTGAGATTTCCATGCTTTGGCTATAGTTTGTTTAGCTGCAGTGGCAAGGTGAATGAATAATTTGAATTGAGTTTGCGTTAGATCCGATGGTTTGAGATTCCAAACAGCCATTGCTAGGCCAGGAACAATAGAGGTGCCCAGAGCTTTGGAGGCTATCTCAAATATTTTCTTCCAAAATTCTTGGGCTATCGAACATAGCCACCGGATATTAAAGTGTGTACCAGGCATTGGACACCCCCGAAAACAGGAGTCTGAATAGGATGGAATAAATGTTGTTATTCTGGCTGGCACTAAAGACCATTGAGCCAAACCTTTAAAATTGGTTTCTAATGAAAAAAAATTCAGGAAAGATTTGCTTTGCATTAGAAAAGAAAAAAAAAAACTGAGAAAAAGGAAAAAAAAAAGAGAAATTGCAGCTAGTTACACTATACAGTTAAGTCTTATTCCTGATCCAGTTGTTGATACATAAGAAGTAATGCCAACATCAACTTTCCTATTGTACCATTGGGTCCATGGTTCCCATATCTTAATAGTGTGTAAATAGTTGCCCCTTATTGAAGCAAAGAGTTGTTCATATGTGCCATAGGTATTGATTAATTGTGTAGCCTCAGAAATTTCCAGGCTTTTGGTATCCTTCCAATGCCTTACCATGGTTAGACATGCTGCTCAGAGGATGTGAGATAAAAAGGTTCTCATATGTTGGGGGATAATGTCCATCACCAGAGAGAGCAATTCCATACTCAGAGATGGATCAAGATTAACTGTAACCACCTGTGATATAAGATTGTATATTTGCTTCCAAAATTGTGTTATGACAGGGCAAGCCCATAAGAGGTGGAATAATGTACCTGTTGCCCCACATTGTCTCCAGCAAAGAGAGGACACCTCTGGTACAAACTTGGACAACCTATACGGTGTGAGGTACAATGTTATTTTTGGGAAAAGTTCCCAGAGGTTAACACTTTTGGTGGAGGTATATGTTACATTTATAGCTGTTTGCCATTGATCTTCCCAATATATCCTGCGGAAGTCTCTTTCCCAAGCTTGCATGGGTGGTGTTTGGTCAGTACTAATTTGTTTTAAGGGTGTGAATAAAAAAGTGATATTCCTTTAGTGTTTGTGTGTTCCGATAGGTAGTACTGAGCTATATTCCATGAAAGAGAAGTGGTCAATTTGGGAGACTGTTTAATTAAATGTGAAATTTGAAGGTATCTATATTGTTCAGAAGAGGTAATAGAGAATTCCAATTGGAGAGATCTAAATGTTTTAAGAGCAGGACCCACAAATAAGTCCTCCAAATCCAGCTCCTTATCGGACCTCCAACTAGACAGGGAAATTCCCGGTATAAGAAGAGAGAGAGACGATATTGGGAATTTCAACCGAGATATGTGGGGATGAACTATCAATTTTTAATGTCAGTTTTAAATGCAGCCTTCAAAACATATTTCTTTTACCATATATATATACAGTATATTGATTCTGTTCCCTTAATATAGCTAGCATGGGGTCCTTTGGGCCACTAACTAATTCAACATCACTATTTCCACTAACTATATGCCATTGCTGAAGCTTTTTTTTAACCCATAATTTCTATAATACAGTAATTCCTGCATAATGTCTATTTACAATGTCTTTACATTCGTTTTTTTACAAAGGGTAGTGGTAATGACATCCTTTAGCCTGCTTGCTGACTCAGCATTCTTTAATACAGGTCCAAAGTATGATAAAATACCAGAGCCTTGTCAGGAAAGTATACTTCCTGGTAATCCTCTGGGGTGTACATGAATGAACAAAAGTCTATATTTGATCAGTGGAACCTCAGAGCATTAATGGAAAACATCCCTTGCCCCTTGTAAGTTGTGATTAGATCAATTTCTGTATTATTATATTATCATAGAGGTTTATGTGTCTGTTTTATTTACATATCCTAAAAGTCGGAATACTTCAAACATATCAGCTTTGTCTCGTGTGGCTTGGATTTGAGTGACCCGATGTTGTTTTATATATTGGTGTTGTTGTTGTGTGGATTTGTCCATACACGTACACATCAATTATTAAAAAAAATATATATATATATACACATGCATTAACATGAGTTTACAAATGGCTTGGGTCTGAATGACCCGTTGCTATTATATGCATCGATGTTGTTACTGTGCAGACTATTAGTAATCTATAAAAATGGGGTATTGGTGCTACCTAATATTAGAGAGGAAGACCACCATTGTCTCCAACAAACCAGGTGTCACCTCAATTTAATCGATTATTAGTATACGTAAACCTTTCTGTATCAATTATATGGGTTCCAATTATCACATGCCAAAATTATAAAATTAAAAAATTTTGAAAAATGTCCATGAAAAGTGCTTTAGTGCAAAAAGGTGTAAAGTATGATGCTTGATGCGACTGACGTTTAAAATTGCATAGATACTATTATGTGTTGGATTTTTCCAAAACAGCAACCAATCAACTATTCAAAATAAAGTGCAAGCATATGAAAAAACAACAGTATGGCTTTAGAATCTATAACCATATACTCCAAACCTCCTGTATATAATCGTGCAAAAACAGCATCTCATATGAATATATGTGCCTGGGATATATATCAGAAAAAAAACGTATTTATCATAAACAAAAAATTATCAACACTTATGTGCATAAAAATAATGAAAATAAAAATAAAAAATAGATAAAAATAAAACAAAATTAGAGAAAGAGCAAGAAGTCTTTAGTGTCTTAATGTCCACAAAAAAATTGAAAAAATTAGAAATGATCCTCAGTTGTGCAAATCCAGCAGAAAAAAGTTGACTTTGTACGGACTATTGTCCATGCACGTACACATCGACCAACAAAACATGTTTATATGCATGCACTTATATGGGTCATGGTCATTCCATATGTCACACTAACATGGAGGTTAGCATACATGTTTATACGTGTTTATTGTCATCAGCCCCTTATTTTTACTATCTGTTTTTCATGTCCTCCCCACGTTTAGACACTCATTCCAGGATTGGTTTTAAAACTAATGCCGTAAACCAAGTAATCTCTTTAACTTTTCTCATCATCTGAATTGAACTAATATATACAAGACATTTGATCTTAGACAGTATATTTACACATTTTTGATTTTGGTTTTTGGCTGTCTGCATCTGTCTTGTTTTTACTTTTTGTCTTTGAATGCCTGCATTTGTCTTGACTTTACTACCTGTAAGGGTTCTGCTTCTTTATACGACTGTTTCTCTCATCCGATTATCTATACATTGATATATATTACAACTTGCCTTATAAGCATAGACATATGGTCTATAGTGGTTTATTATATGATAATGTATTTTATATATGGGATTCCATCATTTTACATACGTGTTTGCACCATACTGTACATTCTAAGGAGGATTAGAGTCTACAGCCGAGGAACAAGCACAGCTCAAGATCCCTATGCAAATTAAGTTGTTTTACATTTAATTTTCATTGAACTTTGAAACAAAATGTTTTTCTTTTGTTTTATGTGCAATATTGGGTTATTTACTATCAAGTCACTTGTTTTTAAATTTTCTTTTAATATTTTCATGCCCACTCCGATCGTGCTACATGCACGGTTAGGTTTGGTTGTGCCTGCTATATAAAATGATTCGGAGTCGGCCCTTGTATGTGGGGATGTGCAAACAGCTGTCAGTGATTACCGTTTATTAAGTGTATGGAGATCTCCAGACATGTGAACAGTTAACTTTAGCTTTCATGATGTTTCACTCTGAGTAGATGTCGATATATAACATGAGATTACATGGTAGTTAATATAAACAACAAAAACGTTTAATGGGATTAAATGAAGGGCATGTTGGACATCTTTACGGAGCTAACTCTATGAGACAGCCCCCAGCATATTTTGTTACACATTCCTCAGTCTCATTCATTACTGTACTACTATCCACATATGAGCCCACGTAGACACTTTAATAATAAACCTGCCATTATCATGACATTATTATTATGAACGTTTAAACAAATATTTATTTTATGACACTCAATTTTAGGATTTTCTTTTCATTGTCTCTTTTTTTTTTTTCTCTTACACACACATATATATAGTATTTCGTAGGCATTAATTTTTATAATTTTTATATTTATTTTTATATTTGCTTTTAATGCACTATATTAGAGACCATATTTCACAGCACACATTCAATTAGCATTTTCCACCATATATAGCACGTGCACACATGGTTCTTATGCACATATTAGTCCAACATTAAGTAGTATCATATGGATACAATTTTCATTCATATTATAATCTTTAAAAAAAAAAATTTTTCATTCACTCACTATTCTGTATCTGTTTTCCGTGTGTTTACATTCACATATGGCTTTTTTTTATCACTGCACACATTATATATATCCTTTTGCACATATAACAGATCATGATTAATTTTGGATACACAAAATATATATTTTTTATATACTTTTTACATATGTATTTTTGAGCAATTTGTTTTGTTTGAGGTTCTCTTCAATTCAAATTCGTTTTTTGCTTTTTTTTCTCAATTTTTCCATTGGTTTTAGAAAACATGTTTACTGGTTTGGATTAGGGACTTATTATAGGTATCACATGTGTGGAGATTTCAAGTTAATGGTCTGGCAGCTGCCATGGATTTTCATTATTGATTATAAGGTCACATGATGCCACTTATAGAGTATATATTTGTCCCCCATTTGGATTGATAACTAGCTATGAGTAAGCACTGATTTCAGTGTGAAACGCGTCAGTATTTTTTGTTCTATGTTCTCCTTTGCTGTGGTATGTGCCATGTCATTTTTACTTGAAAAATAAAGGCACAAGTTATTTCATGCGGAGTGTCGCTGTCCAGAGTTTATTTCTTTCCTATCTAGATCAATTTCTAATGGGAAATTTTGCAACAGCTCAAGAAAACCATCATTAATGTTAAAAAGCATAATTTATTTTTACTTCACTTCACCGTTGAATGGTAATTATAAGAGAGGAATAAACTCAGTTTACTGGCATTTAATGCATCAGGTCCTGTGATTTATAGATCCCATTTCATATTTACACTAATTAGATTAACAGCTCTACTTGAATGAGCTACAGTGTGCAAGCAATTTTCCTCTGTTGCATAGTGTTAAACTCTCCCAAAGTAATCAACTGGCTATGCCACTTCAGGTACAGTATTTCTTCCTTTAACAATGTATTCTCAAGTTAACAGCCAACCCACCCCTCCATTAGTAATCAGTAATCAGCTGACCCAACCTTATAGTATTTTTTAATGGAGCTGTTAAATTAGAACTCTGAATTTTTTTTACTCCAGGCACTCCCACTTCCTATTAGAGGTTTTGACAGGTGCTGACATCTTCATTTATGCTCGGCAGTGCACCTTAAGACCCCTTTCACACTGGGGCGTTTTTCAGGAGCTTTAGCGTTAAAAAAATCGCCTGTAAAGCACTTGAAAGAAGCCACAACTGCAATCCCAATGTAAAATCCCGAGTGCTTTCACACTGAGATCCCTTTCACACTGTGGCGTTTTTCAGGCGCTTTAGCGTTAAAAAAAAATGCCTGAAAGAAGCCGCAACTGCAATCCCAATGTAAAAGCCCGAGTGCTTTCACACTGAGGCGCTGCACTGGCAGGGCATCAAAAAAAGTCCTGCAAGCAGCTTCTTTGCAGCGCTTTTGGAGCAGTGAATACAACACTCCTAAAGCGCCCCTTCCCATTGAAATCAATGGGAAGCGCTTGAAAAATGCTTTTGACAGCAGCGTTTTGTGGGCGCTTTTAACCGATTATTTGGCCACTAGCAGGGGTTAAAAGCACCCCAATAGCGCTCGAAAAACGCTGGTAAAGCGCTGCTAGTTTAAGCGGCAATTTACGAGCGTTTTTTGGGTGCTGACATTGGGAAAGGGCTCTTAAAGCACTTGGGCTTTCGCATTGGGATTGCAGATGAGGCTTCTTTCAAGCTCTTCACTGGCGCTTTTTTTTAGCGCTAAAGCGATTGAAAAACGCCCCAATGTGAAAGGAGTCTAAAATGGCATCTTCTAACTCAATCTGTATAATTCAGACCTAAGCAGTTTGGTGTACACATCATTTATACTGCATATCACACTAACCTTGTCTTTCAGCAGCTAAAAAGAAAAATATACAGGCTGTGTATTACAACTACCTATACTGTATGTGTCTTGCATGTTCAGGTATATATACATGTGTGTTCACATTAGATGTTGTAGTATAGACTTATAGTACTTGCCCACAAGGTAACCGATACTTTTAGTTCTGTTGGGCAGTGGCGGCTGGTGGTATATTTTTTATCACCAATCAGTGACGCAGTCGGTTAGTCACAAGGCCCACACTTACCCCATCTAGGTTGCGGGCAGTGCTTCCTCCGGGCGGTGGGCAGCGGCTTCACCCTGCATCTCCTCTTCCTGGTGTTTCATGGTGGCTTCCCCTATGTCTCCTCTCCCCTCCTCCTCAGCAGCCATTGGGATCACTTCTCCTCTCAGGACCTGCTTCCTAATTTGCCAGGAGGAGAATCAGGAAGACAATAGTGAATATGAATTCTCTATTGTCACACAACTGGGTGGGCTGGGAAAGCAGTGCTCTGCTTCCCAAGTTCACCCTTTTCTGAAGCCTATAAGAGCCTCTGGCTCTAATCACATGCTTCTAAAAAAAAAATGGAATCCATGCGTTTGTTGTCCTGCATATAGATTAGGGGGCTGGGCGCATGGATTAGGGAAGCGGCACCCCATATGGACATGCCCCCACTGCTGTTGGGTCTTCTGAAAGAGGACCCACAATGGAAAGGTAGGTCCTCTTGTAAACTGATTACAGTGCCTTGAAAAAGTATTCTTTCCCACCTTGAAATTTTTCACATTTTGTCATGTTACAACCAAAAATGTAAATTAATTTTATTGGGATTTTACGTGATAGAACAACACAAAGTGGCACATAATTGTGAAGTGGAAGGTAAATGCTAAATGTCTTTATCGCATTTTTTACAAATAAATATGTGAAAAGTGTGGCTTGCATTTGTATTCAGCCCCCCCTAAATCAATACTTTGTAGAACCAATTTTCGCTGCAATTGCAGCTGCAAGTCTTTTGGAGGATGTCTCTATCAGCTTTGCACATCTAGAGAGTGGCATTATTGCCCATTCGTCTTTGCAAGATAGCTCAAGCTCTGTCAGATTGGATGGAGAGCATTGGTGAGCAGCAATTGTCAAGTCTTGCCACATATTCTCAATTGGATTTAGGTCTAGACTTTGACTGGGCCATTCTAACACATGAATATGCTTTGATTTAAATCATTCCATTGTAGCTCTGGCTGTATGTTTAGGGTTGTTGTCTTGCTGGAAGATGAACTTCTGCCCCAGTCTCAAGTCTTTTGCAGATTCTAACAGGTTTTCTTCTAAGATTCCCCTGTATTTGGCTCCATCCATCTTCCCATCAATTCTGACCAGCTTCCCTGTCTCTGCTGAAGAAAAGCATCCCCACAACCTGAAGCTGCCACCACCATGTTTCACAGTCGGGATGGTGTGTTCAGGATGATGTGCAGTGTTAGTTTTCTGCCAAACATAGCATTTTGCTTTGAGGCTAAAAAGTTCAATTTTGGTCTCATTTGACCACAGCACCCTCTTCAACATGTTTGCTGTGTCCCCTACATGGCTTCTTGCAAGCTGCAAATGGGACATCTTGGCTTTCTTTCAACAATGGCTTTCTTCTTGCCACTCTTCCATAAAGGCCTGATTTGTAGAGTGAACGACTAATAGTTGTCCTGTGGACAGATTCTCCCACCTGAGCTGTGGATCTCTGCAGCTCCTCCAGAGTTTCTCTGGGCCTCTTAGCTGCATCTCTGATTAATGATCTCCTTGACTGGCCTGCCAGTTTTGGTGGACGGCCATGTCTTGGTTGGTTTGCAGTTGTCCCATACTTTTTCCATTTTTGGATGATGGATTGAACAATACTATGTGAGATATTCAAAGCTTGGGATATATGTTTATAACCTAACCCTGCTTTAAACTTCTCCACCACTATATCCCTGACCTGTCTGGTGTGTTCCTTGACCCATGTGATGCAATTGGTTCCACTAGATTTTAGTTAGGGGTATCAGAGTAAAAGGAGCTGAATACAAATGCACACCACTTATCATTTTCCTTCCAGTTCACAATCTTGTGCCACTTGGCGTTGGTCTATCACATAAAATCCCAATAAAATAGATTCATGCTATTGGTTGTAACACGACAAAATGTGTTACAATTTCAAAGGGTAGAAATACTTTTTCAAGGCACTGTATATTGGCATTAAGGATGAGCGAAACACCACCCGGTTCGGTTCGCACCAGAACCTGCGAACAGACCTAAACTTTGTGTGAACTTTAGAACCCTATTAAAGTCTATAGGACTCGAATGTTCAAAATCTAAAGTGATAATTTTATATTCAAAAATTTTATTGACAATAGGAGCATAGAGTACAGAGAAAACAACAATTTGTCTTGTACACAATGGGAAAAATAAGAACGAAATGTACTCCAAACCATGTCAGGTTACAATAAAGTAAAGCAATTTAACATTGCGAGATAGATCAGCCTGAAACCTAACTGATACTAGGCCTAGTCACTAAATCATATGAGCAGATGCGTGTAATACACATTGGGGCTAGGACACTATCACAGATAAGAAAGCAGAATAACTAGTTTAGCGTTTATAGAAAATTACAGAACATTCAAATCATAACTAGTGTTGCCATTAGTCACCACTAGGGTGAACATATACAACATATGGGTACACTTAGAGGGAAGAAGCTAAAGTACAAGGCGAGAAAAGTAGAAAGAAAGAAAAGGGAGAGGGGGGAAGAGCAGGAGAGAAAGAGATAAGAAAAAAGAAAGAAGGGAGGGGGGAAGGGGAGGAATAGAGGCGGGATTTTTAAGAGAGGGAAGGAGAAGGGGAAGAGATAGGATCGGTGGGTGGGTGGTCGGTCGGCTCGTATTAGGCACCCAAAGGCCAGCAGTCAACTGTTGACCGAGGGATGCTTGCAACTACGGTTCTAGCAGATGGCGATCAAAATTCTGAGGTAAATAATGGTCAACCCATGGTGTCGGGGGACATTGTCTCGAACAGTCGCTTCAATTCTGCCATGTATCATTGCCTGTGTGACCCTGTTCTTGACTTCAGTCAAGCGCAGGGTGGAAGTTTTCCAGGCCTTAGCAATCGTTTGTTTAGCCGCCGTAGTGACCTGCAAAGAGAGACGTATCTGCGCTTTGGTATATAAAGTGATAATTTTAAAGGCTAAAATGCAAGTTATTGTCCTAAAAAGTGTTTGGGGACCTGGGTCCTGTCCCAGGGGACATGTATCAATGCAAAAAAAAGTTTTAATAACGGACGTTTTTTCGAGAGCAGTGATTTTAATAATGATTAAAGTGAAACAATAAAAGTGTAATATTCCTTTAAATTTCGTACCTGGGGAGTGTCTATGGTATGCCTGTAAAGGGGCGCATGTTTCCTATGCTTAGAACTGTCCCTGCACAAAGTGTCATTTCTGCAGGAAAAAAAGTCAGTTAAAATCACTCGCGGCTATAATGAATTGTCGGCTCCCGTAATACAGAGAACAGCAATTGAAAGTCATTGATAAAAAAAAAAGCATGGGGTTCCCGCAAATTCAATGAACAGGCCCTTAAGGTCTGGTAGGGATATTAAGGGGAACCCCGCATCAAATTTAAAGAAAATTTACATGGGGTTCCCCCTAAAAATCCATAACAGACCCTTTATCCGAGCACGCAACCTGGCAGGCTGCAGGAAAAGAGGGAGGACGAGAGAGCGCCCCCCTCCTGAACCATGCCAGGCCACATGCCCTCAACATTGGGAGGATGCTTTGGGGGTCTGTGACCCCTCAAAGCACCTTGTCCCCATGTTGATGAGGACATGGGCCTTATCCCCACTACCCTGGCCGGTGGTTGTGGGGGTCTGCGGGCGGGGGGCTTATCAGAATCTGGAAGCCTTTTTTAACAAGGGGACCCCCAGATCCCGCCCCCCGTTTGAAATGGTAAGGGGGTACAAAAGTACCCCTACCATTTCACAAAGAAAGTGTAAAAGAGTGTTAAAAAAGACAAACACACTTTTGAAAAAGTCCATTATTAAAAATTTTAAAAATGTAAAAAGATTCCAGCGGTGGTAATCCACTCTTGCTATCCAGCGACAGATGATCATCTCTCGGGGGTCCAGCGATAGATGATCTGATCCAGCGACGGGTGATCTCTCCATCCAGCGTAGCACAGTCCATCCACCGATTGCAGGATCGGTATTGGTAGGGTCCGAAAAAGGTATAGCACGTGTGGTAGGAGGAACATCTTAGAGAGGGCTATTCGACCTGCCCAGGTAGCTTTCGCAGATAGAAGCAATTTAATAATGTCCTGTAATTTCTGACTCAATAGAGATAGGTTAGTGCGGAGAAGTAGGTTAGAGGGGGAGATCAGTTGGATCCCCAAGTAGGTCATAGAGGATCCGGAGGCCCAGGAGAAGGGAAAAGAAGTTGTAATGTTATCTTTAAGTTGTGGGGAGAGGGAGACTCCCAGCATAGCTGATTTAGAATGATTCAGTTTATACATGGACACCTTGCTAAACTGATGAAGGAGAGCACACAGTGGTGGGAGGGATTGTATTGGGTCAGTGAGCCAGATGATTATATCATCGGCATAGAGGCAAATCTTGTGGTGGGTTTGGCCGACAGTCAGGCCGGCAATATGTGGGTGTGCTCGAATGGCTTGAGCTAGGGGTTCCATTACTAGAGCAAAGATTAGTGGGGATAGGGGACACCCCTGTCGAGTTCCATTAGTTATAGGGAAGGGGGTGGATAGCATACCAGAGGTGAGAACTCTGGCGCACGGTGTGGAGTAGAGCCCCAAGATGGCTTGTCGAAATGGACCATGGATACCGAATTTCTGAAGGACAGAGTCTAAATATACCCAATTAACCCTATCGAACGCCTTCTCTGCGTCAAGAGAGATCAGCAGAGAAGGCGTTCGGTGGTGCTCAGCCCAGTGGATAAGATCTATGAATCTCTGAGTGCCATCCTAGGCTTGCCGGTAAGGAATGAAGCCTACCTGATCCGGATGAACTAGATCAGGTATATGTTTTGCAAGGCGGGAGGCTAATAGTTTTGTATAGATCTTGAGATCCGTATTAAGTAGAGAGATGGGGCGGTAATTGGCTGGATCTTGGGGGGGTTTGCCTGTTTTATGTATAGTGGTTATTATCGCTTCAAGGGATTCAGATGGAATCTCTCCTGTTGACAAGAACCTATTAAAAGAATTACAGAGGTGGGGCACTAGTAGATCCACATATGTTTTATAATATTCGTTAATGAAGCCATCAGGGCCTGGGGCTTTATGAGAGGGAATATTTTTAATAATTTGTTGAATCTCTCCATCTGAGAATGGTTGGCTTAGTGACTGGAGTTGCGTTGAGGATATTGAAGGTAATTGGAGGGGATCAAGAAATTCTTGTATAAGTTGCGGAGTGGGATGGGATTCCGAGGGTGATAATGAAAGATTATATAATTTCGAATAAAAGGTGCTAAATTCGTCCGCTATATCTTTTGGGTTTGTTAGCTTGTGTCCCTTATCATTAATGAGAAACGGGATCCTGGATTGTGCTAATCTGCGTTTATATTGTCGGGCCAAAATTTTCCCCGCTTTATTCCCCTGGGCATACCATGTAGCTCAGAGGCGCGTAAGATAGAAGTCGTGGCCCTTTTGGAGGTATGAGCTGAGGTCATTTCTCGCTTTGCTAAGTTCCGCTGTGGTAGTTGGGTTAGGATTTTGTTTGTTCCATATTTCGAGTGTTTGGATATTGTGGAGAAAAGAGTTTAGTGTGTGGGTTCTCTTTTTTCCCTTCCTGAGCACTTAACTGTATACAGGTTCCTCGTATGACCGACTTGCGGGCATTCCAGAGCGTACTTGGGTTAGAAACGGAGCCAGTGTTATTAGTAAAAAAGGATGATATCTCAGATCAAACCAGTTCCCGAGTTTCCGGACTGCTCAGTATCGAGGCGTTCAAGCGCCATGGAGTGTGTCTGGGAGTAGTAGGGGACATAGAAATAGTGATAGAAACTGGGGCGTGGTCTGACCACGTGATAAGTCCTATAGTGGATTTAGTAATTTTTTGAAGCAGGATTTTGGAGGTCAAGAACAGGTCGATCCGAGAGTATGATCTCTGGGTATGTGAATAGAAAGAATAATCTCTCTCAGTACCGTGTTGGCACAGCCAGGGGTCATATAGGTCTTCTAGAGGAAGCAGGGAAGAGTTTTGTGTTTGACAAATCTATCTGGGGGTCTATGACTTCCTTAAAGTCCCCACATATTATAATTTGATCTTTAGGGTAATGTTGAATTTTTTGCAGCACGGATTTGTAGAACGATTTCTATTGTGTGTTGGGAGCATATACATTCACAATTATGAGGGGTTGGCTATTGAATGAGGCCAATAGAATTAGGTACCTGCCTGAGGGGTCCTGATCAAGATGGGTGAGATGAAAGGAAACCGAGGATCGTACCGCTATCATGACTCCTCTTGTTTTCTTGTTGGACCGTGATTGAAAGTGATGGGGAAATAATTTGTGGGAGCATTGGGGGGATTTATGTTCAGCGAAGTGCGTCTCCTGAACGCAAAGTACGTCCTCCTTTAATGAAATAGCTTCTCGCCATAACAGTGAGCGTTTAAAGGGACTGTTAAGACCTTTGGCGTTGAGGGATACTATCGTGAGTGACATTTCTGCTTGAGGAGGAGAATTGATTACAGGTGCTGTGACGGTACTGAGATCGCTAGTCTCCTATGGTAAAGAAGAAATACGGTAAGGGGGGAGTTGTTGCAAATACAGTGAGGAACACGGAATGAAGTGTGGGCAGATCGTAAGCTGCAATGGGTAGGTGGGCTTAATCTGCTCACACTGTACAAAACAGAGGCGACAAAGTCTATGAATCAATTAACAAAACAGACTGAACAGTAGAATGAAAGAATGAACTTTAACACAAGGATGTGCTTAGCACATCAAAGAGATCCTGTGGAGTGCCGAAGAGGTGACATAAACGTCTCCACTCCTCCACTGATTCGTTAAACTCGTGTGATGAAGATTTTATCCAGCCAAAATCATGAGACTCTCTGACCTTAACCAGGGTTTGTTAGGGCTTCCCGCAATTGAGTCGGAGCTCGCGGTCCCCATGGATTGGCCATTTTGGGGATTTACTGCACATTAGGAATCGGTGAGGTAGTTTGTGAAGTAACACCCCAGTTGTTAAGCTGTTTCATGCCATCCTTAGGTGTTAGAATGGAAACTTGTTGGTTGCGGTATGTCACCAGCAGCTTTGTGGGATAGCATCATTTGTAGGTTATCTTGTGCTCAGTAAGAACCGAGGTCACTGGAGCAAAGGCTTTGCGGGCTTGCGACGTGGCCGCAGAGATGTCATTGTATAGGGACAGTTTGTTAAAGGGTTCCGGCAGGGAGCACATAGCACGTGCCGCACGCATAATCTCCTCCTTCACATGGAAGAAGCATGTCCTTCACTGTTAATGTTGGGACAAGTTTGCGGAAAAGCTGGTGTAAATATGGTATTATTTCAGGGGTAGCTAGTGACTCAGATACCCCCCTTATCTTAATATTGTTTCGTCTCGAGCGGTCCTCGAGGTTTGCGACTTTTAAGTGGAGCATATGTATAGCGGCTGCCTGATCATCCTGTTTAGTAACAATGGCGTTATGAGCCCTTGTGGTATCAGACAAATGCTGCTCAATCTGGTCTGTGCGCTGTTCTAGTGAGGTAACCTGATCTTGCATCTGGTTAATAGATATTTTTAATTCCCTGTGAAGGTCAGCTTGCAGGGATAGAAGCATGGCTTTTAGGGAGTGTTCAGAGGCTGGGTTATCAGTGGTAGGGTATGCAGCCAGCCAATGTGAGGAGTGAGGATCTGGTGTGGGACTACAAGCCCCAGCGCCATATTGCTTTTTGCTGGGAGGCAGCTTGTCAGGGGATTGTGCAGGCATTTCAGCAATCCTCTTACCTCTGTCCCCTAGAGAGGGAGAAGGCACTGCGCTCTGTTTCATCTTGTCCTCCGGGTCAGGAAGAGCAGGGGGGCTGCCATAGAATGATCCTGCGGCCTCTCCGTGTTCCAGCGCTCCCCGCAAGCGCCATGTTGTCTCCCTTGCTGTGAGGGCTGCATATAGAAATCCAGCAGCCTGCAGGATGTCTTCAGCTGCTGCCGCTTTTGGGACATAACCCGGTGAGTGCCCTGTCTCTGTCCCTCCGTTCGGAGGGTAAACGCTGTTCCGGAGAAGGCTGGATATGCCTATGAAGCGTGTGGAGGAGCGGATCAGTGAGTTCAGGCGGCCATCTCTCTCAGCGGCCAGGCCACGCCCCCCTTTTTTTTTTTTTTTAAATAAAGGACTTTTTCAAAAGTGTGTTTGTCTTTTTTAACATTCTTTTACACTTTCTTTGTGAAATGGTAGGGGTACTTTTGTACCCCCTTACCATTTCAAACAGGGGGGGCGGGATCTGGGGGTCCCCTTGTTAAAGGGGGCTTCCAGATTCTGATAAGCCCCCGCCCACAGACCCCCACAACCACCGGCCAGGGTTGTGGGGATGAGGCCCTTGTCCTCATCAACATGGGGACAAGGTGTTTTGAGGGGTCACAGACCCCCAAAGCATCCTCCCGATGTTGAGGGCATGTGGCCTGGTATGGTTCAGGAGGGGGGGCTCTCTTGTCCCTCCTCTTTTCCTGTGGCCTGCTAGGTTGCGTGCTCGGATAAAGGGTCTGGTATAGATTTTTAGGGGGAACTCCACGTAAAAAAATTTTTGTTTGACGTGGGGTTCCCCTTAATATCCATACCAGACCTGAAGGGCCTGGTAATTGAATTTGGGGGAACCCCACGCTTTTTAAAAAAATCAAGGACCTTTAATGACCGTTCTCTGTATTACGGGAGCCGACAATTCATTATAGCCGCGATTGATTTTAAATTACTTTTTTTCCTGCAGAAATTACACTTTGTGCAGGAACAGTTCTAAGCATGGGAAACATGCGCCCCTTTACAGGCATACTATAGACACCCTCCAGGTATGAAATTTAAAGGAATATTACACTTTTATTGTTTCACTTTAAGCATTATTAAAATCACTGCTCCCGAAAAAACTGCAGTTTTTTAAAACTTTTTTTGCATTGATACATGTCCCCTGGGGCAGCACCCAGGTCCCCAAACACTTTTTAGGACAATAACTTGCATATTAGCAATTAAAATTAGCATTTTAGATTTTGAACTTTGGAGTATCATAAACTTTAATAGGGTTCTAAATTTCACACGAAGTTTACAGTGGTGTGAAAAAGTGTTTGCCCCCTTCCTCATTTCCTGTTCCTTTGCATGTTTGTCACACTTAAGTGTTTCGGAACATCAAACCAATTTAAACAATAGTCAAGGACAACACAAGTAAACACAAAATGCAATTTGTAAATGAAGGTGTTTATTATTAAAGGTGAAAAAAAATCCAAACCATCATGGCCCTGTGTGAAAAAGTGATTGCCCCCTAAACCTAATAACTGGTTGGGCCACCCTTAGCAGCAACAACTGCAACCAAGCGTTTGCGATAACGTGCAATGAGGCTTTTACAGCGTCCTGGAGGAATTTTGGTCCACTCATCTTTGCAGAATTGTCCTAATTCAGTTACATTAGAGGGTTTTCAAGCATGAACGGCCTTTTTAAGGTCATACCACAACATCTCAATAGGATTCAGGTCAGGACTTTGGCTAGGCCACTCCAAAGTCTTCATTTTGTTTTTCTTCAGCCATTCGGTGGTGGACTTGATGGTGTGTTTAGGATCATTGTCCTGCTGCAGAACCCAAGTTCGTTTCAGCTTGAGTACACGAACAGATGGTCGGACATTCTCCTTCAGGATCTCCTGGTAGACAGCAGAATTCATAGTTCCTTTTATCACGGCAAGTCTTCCAGGTCCTGAAGCAGCAAAACAGCCCCAGACCATCACACTACCACCACCATATTTTACTGTTGGTATAATGTTCTTTTTATGAAATGCAGTGTTCCTTCTACGCCAGATATACTTGGACACACACCTTCCAAAGAGTTCCACTTTTGTCTCATCGGTCCACAGAATGTTGTCCCAAAAGTCTTGGGGATCATCAAGATGTGTTGTGGAGAAATTGAGACGAGCTTTGATGTTCTTTTTGCTCAGCAGTGGTTTTCTCCTTGGAACTCTGCCATGCAGGCCATTTTTGCCCAGTCTTTTCTTGATGGTGGAGGCATGACGCTGACCTTAACTGAGGCAAGTGAGGCCTGCAGTTCCTTGGACGTTGTTGTGGGGTCTTTTGTGACCTCTTGGATGAGTCGTCGCTGCGCTCTTGGGGTAATTTTGGGCGGCCGGCCACTCATGGGAAGGTTCACCACTGTTCCATGTCTTCGCCATTTGTGGATAATGGCTCTCACTGTGGTTCGCTGGATTCCCAAAGCTTTGGAAATGGCTTTATAACCCTTTCCAGACTGATAGATCTCAATTACTTTCTTTCTCAATTGTTCCTGAATTTCTTTGGGTCTCGGCATGATGTGTAGCTTTTAAGGATCTTCTGGTGGACCTTACTGTGTCAAGCAGCTCCTATTTAAGTGATGCCTTGATTGTGAACAGGTGTGGCAATAATCAGGCCTGGGTGTGGCTAGAGAAATTGAACTCAGGTGTGGACAACCACAGTTATAGTATGTTTTAACAAGGGGGGCAATCACTTTTTCACACAGGGCCATAATGGTTTGGATTTTTTTTCACCTTTAATTATAAACACCTTCATTTACAAATTGCATTTTGTGTTTACTTGTGTTGTCCTTGACTATTGTTTAAATTGGTTTGATGTTCCGAAACACTTAAGTGTGACAAACATGCAAAGGAACAGGAAATGAGGAAGGGGGCAAACACTTTTTCACACCACTGTAGGTCTGTTCGCAGTTTCTGGTGCGAACCGAATCGGGGGGGGGGGGGGGGGGGGGTGTTCGGCTCATCCTTACTCATGAACCTGAAACTTGCCATTTTAAACTGTACAACAAGAGCACATGGAGCAGCACTAAAGTAATAATAATAATAGGAACACACGGAAAATACTTTTTTGCAGCAATCTCTTGATCCTTCTGTACTGATCTTGCTCCCTCAATTTCAGGTCTGACCAGTGTTTCCTCAATTGCTCCTTGGATCGTCTTACCCCAAAATTCCTGTGCAGATGTCTTACAGCTTTAGTCATGATCTTGGCCTTTCTCACATTTGGGTTGCTGTATGGTCCATACTTCTCATAATAGTCTGCCCTCTTCAAGATGTCCACCATCTCCATCATCTCTACAAAGGAAATATTTGAGGCCTTATATCTTCTCCTGGATCAGGAACTGCATTGCTCCGGGCTTTCGTCATCCTTCTTGTTGCTGCTAATATCACGCACCTGCTGTCTCTCCACCATGTGCTCTCCCACTGCGCCAAAAGAGAAGTGTCAGGGAATACACTAGAAAAAAGGTCAGGGGTTTTACGCATGCGTAGTGTATATAAAGCATAACACGCATGCGTCGTACGTACGATTTGTTAGCGGAGGACGGAGTAGCGTAAGCGCCGATCGTGCAAATAAAAGTATGATTTTAACTTGGGGCATCAGTGGTTAGTGGCCTATACTGCATATACATTGAGGCCTATATTGGGACACGATTAGGAGAGTTGAGCCTGACATTAGGGTTTGTCTTGTGTTGTGTCTTGCAGAGAAAATGGATACATTTACTGACCCGGACTTCCTGCCAAACTTTATAGACATGTACAGGGAGCTGCCATGTCTGTGACAAGTCAAACACAGAGAATACTCCAACAAGCTAAAGAGAAAGGCAGAGCTTGAGCAACTGTTGAAATTGGTGAAGCCTGTGTATTCCATGGCAGACATCACCTATTTGAAGGTCAAAATTGGTGGCCTGAAGAATACATATAATAGGGAGCTCAAAATGGTCCAGAATTCCATGAGATCAGAAGCAGCAGCAGATGATGTTTATGTCCCCAGGCTCTGGTACTATGACAGACTGCATTTTTTATCAGACCATAGCCGCTTGCTGACTGCCTTGTGCTGATATACATCGGCAGAAGAACTTGTACAGGCAGAATCACGTACCTGTATGGTGCCCTTTAAGAGGTGGCTAGCTGGCGGCGTGCGCCATCAGCAAGCTCCATGAGGTGGGTCGTGGGCATACCTGTGATCGCCTCACGGGGAGGAAGAACGGGGAGATGCTAATGTAAACAAGTGCCAGTGTCACTGATCTCTGCTCCGTGTGATCGGAGCAGAGATCAGTGACATGTCTCACACAGCCACGCCCCACTCAGTTAGAAACATGCACCTAGGACACACTTAACCTCTACACTGCCACCTAGTGGTTAACCCCTTCACTGCCAGTGTAATTTACACAGGAATCAGTGCATTTGTATTGCACTGATTGCTGTATAAATGACAATGGTCCCAAAAATGTGTCAAAAATGTCCGATGTGTCCGCCATAATGTCACAGACATGATAAAAATTGCTAATCGCCGACATTTAAAAAAAAAATATTAATAAAAATGCCATAAAACTATCCCCTATTTTGTAAACGCTATAACTTTTGCGCAAACCAAACAATAATCGCTTATTGTGATTTTTTTTACCAAAAATATGTAGAAGAATACGTATCGGCCTAAACTAAGGAGAAATATGTTTTTTTTATATATTTTTGGCGGAGTATTTATTATAGCAAAAAGTTAAAAATAATGTATTTTTTTTAAAATTGTCGCTCTTTATTTGTTTATAGCGCAAAAAATAAAAACAGCAGGGGTAATAAAATAACATCAAAATAAATCTCTATTTGTGGTAAAAAAGACATTTATTTTGTATGGGGGGCCATGTCGCACGACCGCGCAATTGTCAGTTAAAGCGACACAGTGCCAAATCGTAAAAAGTGCTCTGGTCAAGAAGGGGGTAAATTCTTCCAGTGCTGAAGTGGATAGTGAACCCAGGCCATCACTATCTACACTTTCTTCCACACTTCCTTGCACATCAGATGAGGCTTCAGAAGTCCAATCTGGGCCTTCCACCCAGGAAGAAGATGTGGAGGAGCCCTGCTTGAGCCAGGTATAGCATTGTTCAACATATTTCTTGTCAAAAATAGAATGATGTTAACTAGATGTTATTATTGATCACTAATTTCTGATTTAACAAAGTGGTTTACATATCAATAGACAATAGTAACCAAAAATGATTGGGACAAGAATGAAAAATGCTGGGGTCAGAAGGATATATATATATTTTTTTTATTTGCAACAGTCATGAGCTCAAAATTGTGTGTGATCAATGACAAAAAACTAAAACTATGTACCCTTTTCATACACAGGAAAGTCTCAGCCAGGAGGAGGCCATGGAAAGTGTCAGCCAAGAGGTGGTCATGGAAAGTGGTAGCCAGGAGGTGGCCCTGCCCAGCAGCCTGGCCGAATCTCAGGTTCCTCCCCTCCGCCTTCCAACAAAAAGGACCAGGAAGGCAAAGAACCTGGAGGAGTCAGTGACTGTTTTGATTCGGCAGGCTACTGCCATCCTCACAACAAAACCTGGTGGCCCGAGTCGTATGGCTGTCTGACAGCCAGTAAACTGGAAGAAATGGAGGTGGGCTAACGTTGCATGTGTGAGGAGATAATAATTCAGGCCCTGAACAAGGGGATGAGGGGTCAACTCACAACTAAAACCCACTTGTGGGAGTTGGAACATATTATTGCTCCACCACCTCCAGCAACACCTCCAACAACACAGCCACAAAACAGCAGCCTGGAAGGAAACATAGAAGGAAGTGTTAAGAGTTATGGCCTGAGTTTGGTGTGGTCTGGCAAAAGACGCAGGCTATTGTAAGACGACAGCCTGGGGACATATATATGTTATAGTCCTGGACCGTATTGTGCTCCCTATTAAATGGACTCCTCAGGTTACCAATTTGTCCTATCAAATAATTGATGTCTGCCCTGAGGTACAAGAGCTTCACCAATTCCAACTGTTTCTCCAGGATTGCCTTCCTCTTTATTTTTTTAGGACCCCTAATAAATTAAAATTTTTGGTTTGGACAAATACTTGGCTATGTGTTTTACTTCAAAAAGAACAGTTTGTTTTTGAGTAGGCAGGTACATTTCAAAAATACAATGTCAAATTAACAAGGGACATCAACACCAACCAACCTATTTGTGTTAAAAAATACAAGATAATAATGGTGTTGTGGTAACTTGACACACAAAATGACAAAATATTATGGAGATCACTAGGAAAAAAAATTATACTGGAGATCTGGAAAAAAATGTTTTAAAATAAAGGAGATCACTATAAAAAAAAAGGGGGGGGCGTGGCCTGACGCGAGTTCCGGATGGTCGCATAATTCCGGAGCTCCGGTGACAAGGGATCTAAGCGGCTAAAAGTGACATCATCCGTGCCCTTTGGAAGCCTCACCTGGCAACGGAAGATCTCCCCAACCCCTCGGGACCATGCCCGGTAAGCGCCGAGGTGCGTAAAAACCGCTTACGGACTTCTATGCTAGGCTCCCTGACAGGGAGTCCCAAGATGGCGCCCGGGCCTACTCTGCGCAGAGAGCTTCACCGCGCACGAGGGGAGCAGAACCAGGTAACCGGCAGCACAAACAGGCCTCCACCACTGGCCAGCACTCCTACCCCTCCTCCCCTTCCACTAGCAGCCCGGCTAAGTTGAAACCCAGGTTGGATGGCAACGGATTGAGTGGGGAGGGCAGCCCATCCGCAGACTCAGGGGATGACACCCAAGAGTTACCCAAACCCATCGAATCCTATCCCACGCAAAATCAACCGGTGGTTGATACTGTTCTGAAAGACATGTTATTATCGCTCCGCAGCACCATCCAGTCAGACATGGCAGCCTGCATGCACGGTTTTCATAAAGATCTTAATGCTATTGGAGATAGAGTGGATAACATAGAAACTAAGATGGGAGAATATGCTGGGACCATAAACGATCTAGTGGATGCACATGAGGAGAGGGAGGGGGAGGTGGAGAAGCTTAAGGAGAAATTAGAAGACCTGGAAGATAGATCACGAAGAAACAATATCAAAATTAGGGGTATCCCCGAAACGATCTTACAGGCCGACCTACACGCACATGTGGTGACGGTGTTTAAACAAATACTTCCAGAGGTGTCGGATCTTGATGTGACGATCGACAGGATTCATCGTCTTCCCAAACCGACTCACTTGTCTGATCAGGTCCCGAGAGATGTACTTTTAAGGCTACACTTCTTCCATGTGAAAGAGGACCTTATGGCAGCCATGCGTCAAAAAGAACATATTCCGCCACAACTTCAGCACTTGCAGTTTTTCACAGACCTTTCACAATATACTCTTCAGAAGAGGAGAAACCTGAATACCATTACCAAAGCTTTGAGAAACCATAAAATTGTATACAAATGGGGATTCCCTACGAAACTGTCTGTGATTAAGGACAATCGCACATACTCCATTACCTCGTTGGACAAAGGCATTACCCTCTTACGAGAGTGGGGAATACTTTCGGACTTGGAAGTAAGCGCAGCACTGTCTTCTGCTCTGAAATTGGTTGACCAGGAATGGAAAACTGTCACGTCAAGGAACGCCAAATCGCATCGTGAGTTGGGACGGATGTATTCATCTAAAATTGAGCTCCCATTGTCACTGTTACTGAGGAGCCTCAGGCTGAACTCTTCCCCCCAGTTAACTTTGCAGCACCCGCTGCCCACGGTTTTATTTTGTTAGACCTGCTCTAGAACTCATAGAGCGGCCGTTGCTAATTCGTTCACTAATTAATGTGCTATTTTAATTTCTTCTGTTACGTTCTCTTATTTTTTTCTTTTTTTTGTTTGGATGCTACACCATTTGCTAACTGTAGCCTGCTTACCGTATGGAGGATGGGTGAATCGACAGACATCACAGATTGCTTCATAGAAAGAATCAAAGAACCTGCACGGCACCAAGATCGGAAAATTCCTCCACGCAATAGTGAGTACTGTTTACCTAACAGCCCATGTGGCATACTTGGAGGGGATATGGATCCCCCATGGAGAGGAGAGCCCATATTTGACGGGGCTGATCAGCACACTTTTCTGCATTCCTTGCACCCATTCCCTCTATGCCTCTGAATATTTTATCTATTAACACTAAGGGGCTCAACCACCCCGTGAAACGTCATTCGCTCTGGAAAGAAGCGGAATCGCACAAATGCGACATTGTCTGTGCCCAGGAGACTCACTTTGTAACTGCCAAAGCTCCCAAGTGCTTGCACAAAAATTTCCCGCACATATTCACAGCTAATGCAACAACCAAAAGGAAAGGGGTCCTAACAGCTGTCAGGGACTCTGTGGCCTTTCGACTGCACGAAGCTATTAGTGATCCCCATGGCAGATTCTTGATATTGATCTGTGATGTAAACTTGACTACCTACACAATTATAAACGTATACTCCCCTAACAATCACCAGGTGAGATTTTTTAACAGCCTGATGCGAAAAATACGGAAAATTCAAAAAGGATTGATGTTAATGTGTGGGGATTTCAACTTGACACCAGACCCTACTTCCGATTCTACGTCTCAGTCCACAAGACTGCGCCCGGCTATGCAGCCCGCTATACATTAACACGGACTATATGACGCTTGGAGATGCCTGCACGCAAACGAGCGAGACTTTACCTACTTTTCCCCCCCACACCAGGTATATTCTAGAATAGACCTGTTTTTGGTTGACCAGCAGACTCTGATGCGGACATCTTCGGTGGCTATCAAACCAATGACTTGGTCTGATCATGCACCGGTGGTGCTCTCCGTGGAGGGCTCGGCAGCTGTTAATGCGAGCCCACTGTGGAGAATCAACACCTACGTGCTGCAGAGAGAGGAGTGCAGAGAGGTTCTCCAGAAGCATCTGACTGAATTTTTTAATGACAATGTTGATTCCGTTACAGATCCATTTGTGTTATGGAATGCCCATAAGGCGTTTATGAGGGGAATTTGTATTCAAATGGGAGCGAGGCTAAAGAGGCAGAGGCAAAGCAAACTTACAGGCTTTTTGTCGGACATCGAGAAACTAGAGTCGCTTAACAAGGCTAAACCGACAGTCCTCCTATCCCAAAAACTAGCTCAGCATTGACATAATTTGCGTGTACTACTACTTGAAAACTTTGAGAAATATAGCAAACGTAGGAAAATTACGTTTTATGCCTATGACAATAAGGCTGGTAAACTCTTAGCCCATAAAATCAAAGGTCACAGATATAGAACTAAAATCCCATATATCATCCACCCTACTTCTAACATAAAAGAAACCCACCCTAAGAAAATTGCGGACGCTTTGAGCTCCTATTATAGCTCGCTTTATAACCTTAAGGACGACCCCACGATTCACCAGCCAAATCAGGAACACATTGTGGATTTCCTTTCCCATCTCCCAATCCCGCGACTAACCCAGGAGCAATTGGATTTGCTCAATGCCCCATTTACCGATGCTGAAGTCCAGACGTCCATTAATTCCTTACCACCCAATAAATCCCTTGGATCGGACGGCTTTAGTGGTGAATACTATAAACTGTTCAGGAACATTCTCACCCCGCACCTTACTACAATTTTCAATAAAGCTGCTGCCTCTGCCTCTTTCCCGCCAGAGATGTTAGAAGCTCTGATCATAACTTTGCCTAAGCCTGGGAAGGATCCAATTTCTCCGCCAAACTTTAGGCCAATTTCTTTACTCAATAGTGATTTGAAACTATATGCCAAAATAATTGCCGCTCGTATGGTGGATATACTACCTACGATCATTCATCCCGATCAGACGGGCTTCACAAAAAATAGACAAGCCTCGGATGCGACCCGTAGACTTGTTAATTTAATCCACCTAGCCGAGACGAAGGGGAGGCCTTCTCTGCTTCTATCACTGGATGCAGAGAAGGCCTTTGACCGCATTCACTGGCAGTATCTCGGTGAGGTTCTGAGGGCTTTTGGATTTGTAGGCGGCATCGATTCGGCAATTAGGGCACTATATTCTAAACCCTCGGCTAGAGTTTTTGTATCAGGGGTTATGTCCTCCCCATTTTCTATTTCGAATGGAACACGGCAGGGGTGCCCTCTCTCTCCATTGATATTTAATCTACTGATGGAACCCCTGGCAATCCACATTAGATCTCATCCACGTATAGTGGGCTTCGGAGTGGGGACGGGGAGTCATAGTATCAGCCTGTTTGCTGATGATGTGATATTGATGTTGACTAATGTGGAGACTTCCCTGGCTGAGGCACATGAATCTCTAACACTGTTCAACCGGGTTTCGTATTACAAGGTAAACGAAAGAAAATCCCAGATACTGGGACTGGGGATAGATGATGTAATAAAGTCCAGACTGCAGCGTATCTTCCCTTATGCTTGGAGCTCCACTGGTATCAAATATTTGGGTATAGTGCTCTCTGATAAAATAGGTAAATTGTACAACGACAACTATGTGCCATTCCTGGAGGGTCTAGAATTCAAACTGTTGTCTATTTCTAAAAAAGAATTGACTTGGTCAGGTAGATTAGCTGCTTTTAAGATGATGATATTACCCCAAATATTATATATATTTAGGACCCTTCCTATTCCGGTTCCGAATGGCTTTTTCTCTAAGGCACAATCTAGGATTAATTCCTTTTTATGGCAAGGTAAAAAAGCTAGGTGCGCCTTCAAGAAACTGATTCAGACGAAAAGAGCGGGAGGGGTGGGACATGTTCTGCTGCGGGATTACTACCTGGCGGCTATCTTGGCTCAGGCAAGGTATTGGTTTGTTCAGGGCAAGGGTCCTAGATGGATAGAAATAGAACAAGCTCAATGCCCACAGCATTCCATTGCAGATCTTTTGTTAAGGAGCTCACTCATCCCGAGGTTGGTGGGTATCCTGTCTCCCCCTATGAGAGCCACGCTGGCGGCCTGGAAAATACTTCTAGACAATGCCATCCCAGATCAACCCACCAAGGCAATCCCTTTAACACTATCAAGTCTACGACTCCTCATCCCTCAAATATCTGTTGGAAGCTGGCAGAGGAGGGGGATTTTATCAGTGCAATATATTATGTTAGGCCCAGCTATTAAAACATTCAGAGCGTTACAACTAGAGTTTGGGTTGAAGCCTAGGGATCAATACACTTACATGCAGATAGTACATCTCCTTAGTACAATCCCTACAACCGAAATACCCCTCCCGGTGAGAGTATATATGTACTACCGCAATGATCAGACAAAAATTAAAGGCATATCATTGTTTTATAACCTCTTAAATCACAAATCTGAGTTCCGGAGGTCTCCATCTATGAGATCTTGGAAACTAGAGCTGGGGTCTCCCTATTCTCAGGAACAATGGGAAGAATCTATAAAGGTGGTTTACTTGGACGACTAAATCAGCAAACCTGTGGGAACTTTCTACTAAGATCCTTCTAAGATGGTATCTAACTCCGGTGAGGCTGGCGGGTTTTCATCCCCAGGCCTCGCCGCTATGCTGGAGACTTTGCGGTCGTAATGGATCGCTGGGTCACATACTTTGGATGTGCCCAAAACTAAATAAGGTGTGACGCCAGGTGTTCAACTTGATTTCCACAATAACTGGTGTCCTTACGGGTGGGGACTCTGGCCTAGCGGTGTTAACACTAGGGATAGATAGATTCCCGAAAAAATACAGACTGGTAGTCTTTCACATATTAGCGAGCACTAGACTAGCGATACTAAGACGATGGAGGACCGAAGACGTACCACAGCTAGGGGAGATCATTAGAGAGGTGGACTTACACATACGGTACGAATTAATGTTTGCAGCATCTCAAGGCAACCTAGCAACCAAACGAGCCTTATGGCAGCCCTGGATAGATTGGAATAAATCTGCTTCTTACTAATACTATTGAATGCATCTGGGTTAAAATATTTTCTTACAAATCTTGTAGTAAAGTTTTTGCTGATATCATATGTCTACATCCACTTACGCAAAATATAGTATATATTTTTTTTAAAAAACACAAAAACGAAATAGGCATCCAGTTTTCTTATCTTGTTTTTTTTTTATTTTTCTTGATTTTCTTTCAATGTTCTTGTGTTACCGAATATCACTGGCTATTACCCCATGATGGGTTATTGTAAGCATTGAATGTATAAATACCTGACTTTTGTATGATACTGTGGATTTGTGATATTCAATAAAAATTTATTGAAATAAAAAAATAAAAAAAGATTATTCTGGAGATCTTGATAAAAAAAACAACAAAAACAAAGATTATTTATGAGATCACGAGAAATAATAAAAAAAATTGTCAGAGTTCTGTGAATAACAGCAGCACAGCATTATTCTAGCATTATAAAGAAGAAGAGAATGTGCTGCGTGACGAATGTGCTATCTCCATTACGAACACTAGTTTTACAAGACCGAGCACTTCCGTCTCGTACTTGATTCTGAGCATGCATGGACTTTTGTGTGTCGGACTTGTGTACACACGATCTCAATTTCCAACAACAAAGTGAAGTTGTCTGAAAATTTGAGAACATGCTCTCAAACATTCGAGTGCGGAAATTCCAACAGCAAATGTCCGATGGGGCATACACATGGTCAGACTTTCCGGCAACAAGCTCACATCGAAAAATTTCCCGTTGGAAATTCCGGTTGTGTGTACACGGCATAACACTGTCAAAGTACATATAGATTATTAGCAGTGTGTTTTCTTATTTTGCAAATTGCTTGGATTTTTTTGGCATTCAGCTCGAACTTTTATTTATTTTGTTGTACATGTAATTCCTACTTTCCTTTTTTTACAATTTATAACATGGGTAGAACAAGGAGTATTTTTAGATCGCTTATAAAATGCTTTACACAGTGTGGTCATGAAATAATATGACCTTTAAACTGGACGTTCTGTCCTTTGTATTTCAGGTAGTCACTTCAACACACTAATTTGCTGTCTTTGAATTGCATGGTTTGCTCATCAGTGCATATCAAGAAATGAAATTAATGTATCTTCCTTTACTAATTGGGTGTAGACGTGTGGAAGAGGTTTGCAGAGTTTGATATCTTTTTTTCTCTAGAAAAACAAAGACTACACTTTTTTTACTACTTCTGTTCTGTTTATTGAAATGGGAGACTTATTTTAGACTTTTTTGGCCACTGTATACACAGGTTTTGTTTTCTGCTCTTGTGGTACTACACAAACTTTAGTATTATGTCTCACAATGCAGGTCTTTCAGATTTTTGAAAGGGATTGGGGGGGGGGGGGGGGGCTTTTCTTTTGCATGTGATTTTGTCTATACACAATTGGGTGTTTAAAGTGAAAACATCTGACTCTTATTAGGTAGAGTAAGTAAACAATCTTTGCTCCTTCAGAAATAGCTGGGCAGTAAAGACAGCTGGCGGAGCCAGAGTTTGAGCCCATTTTGAGTCATTTTGAGCACAGTTTGAGCCCATTCAGTTTGAATCTGAGCAGGGCTCAAGTCCTGCGGGAACCCATGGGAATGGAGTTCCTGTACTTTTTCCACAGCAGGAACTCAGTTGCCGTTAGCAGCCGTGTCCTGCAAGACTTTGAAGTATGCAAGCTGTGTGGCAGGTGCTACACCAGCAGCCGCCGACACAGCTCGCAATAGTAAGTGCTGCACACCTAACCATTCAGGCATTGCCAGTAGGGGGCCCCATGACAGCTTCCGCTTTGATCTACCTGTCAATCACAGCTAGCTGACGGGTAGATCAGGTCTAGGTCTAGCTGACAGGTAGATCAGCTATTCTGCTCACAGGACATGCAGGGAGAGAGGTGAGCTGAGGGAGGAACATCAGTTTGGGGTGGTAAGCTGAGCACAAAACCTGGAGAGTTTATGTGGAAATATGTGAAGGGTTGGAATAGCAGCAAGAGTGTGTTAGAGCCCTGCAGAGTTTGCAGCCCCCCAATCTAACATACATCTCCTAAGCAGGAACACATCACTATTTCCCCAAGCATTCTGTCCAGATAATGTGCAGTTAATTTATGACCTTTCCATTTAACCCTGTGTTATCCAAACTCAGTTCAATGAAAAGTGTAAACTCACCACATAAACACTCTATATACAAAATAAAATTCCCCAATAAAAATCAGAACATGGTGTTCACATTTGCATGGAAGCACAATTGAATGAATGCTGATTATTCAGAGAATTACTGTATTTATGTTAATTGAGGATTTTTTTTATGTACTAACAGTTAAGCTTCATACACACAATACAAAAAGTGGATGAAAAATACCACTTATGAAGTGTTCGTGCATATGAGCGTATCATTTTTTATTTTTGGTGGGGGAGTGGATCTTGGGTGGGAGTTCCCGCACTTTTTTCCCCAGGACTTGACCCCTGAATCTGAGCCACAGAGCCCATGGTCATCAACCTAAATCATACCATTACAGGCAGACAAGACTATACACATTCTGTTGGAGTGATGCTTTGCTTCACGGCTATGGCAATTTTAACACAGCCTGCAGAGTTTGACAGTCTCCCGAGTTTGAGGTCAATGGGAGTGCACTAAAACTGTGAGCCAAACACACACTTTGCTCATGGTTCATGTATTTTAATACAAAATCCCCCTCGGGATTTTAAAAACACACAGCTATTAATCACTTCCCTACTATCCCCTGTACATATACAGCAGTAGGATGGCTCTCCTGTGGGAATCAGGGACAGAATAGGACTTGGGTAAGTAAACACACAAATCCCTGTTCTGACAGGAGAGGAGAAACAGATCGCCTGTTCCTACTAAGTAGGAACAATGATCTGGCTCCTCCACTAGTCAGTCACATCTCACAGTTAGAAACACACATAGGAAACTCAGTTAACCCCTTGATCACCCTCTAGTGTTAACCCCTTCCTTGCAAGTGACATTTACACAGTAATCAGTGCATATTTATAGCACTGATCGCTGTCTAAATGTCTATGGTTCCAAAAAAGTGTCGAAAGTGTCTGATTTGTCTGCCACAATGTCACAGTCCTGCTAAAAATCACAGATCACCTCCATTACCAGCAAAAAAATAATAATAATAAAAATGCCATAAATCTATTCCCTATTTTGTAGACACAAAAACGTTTGCGAAAACCAATCAATATACACTTATTGTGATTTTTTTTTACCAAAACTATGTAGAAGAATACATATTGGCCTATACGGATGAAGAAGTTTGTTTTTTTAAAAACATTTTTGGTGATATTTATTATAGCAAAAAGTAAAAAATATTGGGTTTTTTTTCTAATTTGTCGCTCTTTTTTTGTTTATAGGGCAAAAAAAAAAAAACACAGAGGCGATCAAATCTCACCAAAAGAAAGCTATATTCAGCAATGAATGTCAAATGTTTAACTGACAATTGTGCAGTCGTGCAATGCTGTACGCAAAGTGACATTGTGCCGTATCGCAAAAAATGCTCTGGTCATTAAGGGGGTAAAACCTTCCAGGGCTGAGGAGGCAGCAGTATCACCTCGTAAATGTCTGCCAACTGCTGCTTTACCATCCTTTGCAGGTCACTTTTTAGAGGGCAGTAAGCAATGCCACCCATTTGAAAGCACTTTTAGTAAATCAACATATTACTATGTTGCTATTTTTTAAATCAAAAGTTATTTAAGCATTAATGTCAATATGAATTAATTAATGCTACTAATAGTAAAACTACAGTAATGTACCGTCGTCCTATAGATTTAGAAAGACAAAAAAAGCAGAAGATCCGAAGCAACTGTGGTACGGCAAGGCCTTACATACACAATTATATATAAAACTAGAAATGTATTGAAAAAAGACATAGCGGTAATTAAAAAAGTCCTAAAAAGACATGGTATATATTGCACATACAGTAAATAGGTTCCCTGAATGGGAACTGAACAGTAGGATGTGCATCCACCCCAAAAGGAGTCGGAATGTCATTCAGGTCAGTTCAGACGGAGTCATTTCATGCACCAATGTTTTTGAAGAACAAACGTAAGTAATCATAAACAAATCGATCAGAAGTATTTACAATACTAACTGTAAAGATTTGAACATATATGGGCCACTCCTCCAATCTGCCATAGAGGTGAGCACATTCCAAAATCTAAACAGTAAGATATGTCATATATACAGTTCCAGCTCCTAAATGCATACCCCTTGTAGCTTGAACATGAATGCTTACCACGGCTAAACCAACCAAATCAAGGACATCTATGGCCCCTAAGGGAAAAATCCTGGGCAAGTGTGGGAGCCAGGAGAAGGTTCAAGAAAAAAGAAAAACTGTCAAAAATAAATAAATAAATAAATAATATATATATATATATATATA
Organism: Lithobates pipiens; assembly: GCF_037356315.1. Taxonomy (NCBI): domain Eukaryota; kingdom Metazoa; phylum Chordata; class Amphibia; order Anura; family Ranidae; genus Lithobates; species Lithobates pipiens. The sequence goes on from NW_027507764.1 coordinate 324,722,477, forward strand.
TATATCTATATCTATCTATATATCTATCTATCTATATATATATATATATATATATATATATATATATATATATATATATATATATATACATATATATATATATATATATACATATATATACATATATATATATATATATATATATATATATATATATATATATATATATATATATATATATATCATATCATATCATGACAAAGTATCATGCAGGTGTAAATGTAGTTTTTGCCTCAGAACAGTAGGGGTTCTGAAGTTAATTATATAGGTTGACCTTGACATCAGTTTGGCTGGGTTATGTTAGAAGTTCTGCTTGGTCATGTGTGTGGTGACCCGTCTGGTCTGGGGTAGGGATCCGTCTGTTCCCGAGTCTCGGAATCGGCTGGTCTGAGGCGCAGTAACTGAGGGAGGATTCAAGATGTCCGGGTGTGCTCTCGGCTTGGAGGGGCACCACAGCTCGTAAAAGTGACCGGGGGAGGACTCTTCAGAAGAGGGCCGACAAGTGGCATCCTGAGAAGTGCCTAGTTACTGAGTTGGGAAGGACATTGACGAATCCACGCTTTTTCCAGTACTATTAAGGAGACAGAGAACATTCCAGGTACTGAGGAAAAAGGTTCCTGTTTACTCTTGGTTACAACTTGTGTACTTTCATAGGATTGTTTCCAGTTTTGAATCAACGTGTTGACTGTCACTATCTCTGGCTAGAGATCTGTTCAGCCTTGAAGTGGCTACTCTGTGGGTGGAATTAGAGACTTTGTTATATCTGCAGTTCAAGGTACCTGAGTTCTTCACCCATGCTCTCTGTTCCTATAAGAGACTGTGTTATTGGAGGTTATCACTGCAAAATAAAACCTTTCAAAAGGACTTTATTGGTGTCGGTGTTCAAGTCGTTGGGTATCAACCCTGGGAACCCCTAGACATGGAAAAACAAGCTAAGCGGAGGTAACCGGTAAGCCCATTAAGTCAAGGCCACCCTACAAAAGGTTATGTCCGCTATATATATATCTCATTGCAGCCTTGCCCAGCCTTGCCCTGCCTCATTGCAGACTTGCCCAGCCTTGCCCTGTCTCATTGCAGACTTGCCCAGCCTTGCTCTGTCTCATTGCAGACTTGCCCAGCCTTGCCCTGTCTCATTGCAGCCTTGCCCAGCCTTGCCCTGTCTCACTGCAACCTTGCCCAGCCTTGCTCTGTCTCATGGTAGCCTGATAGTTTTTAAAATGAGTGTCACCGAGATACACATAGCCGAGTGTACTGTGTACTCGGCTAGGCTTGTCTCGGCTCCACTCGCCCAGTCCCACCCATTGGCTCCTATAATGGACACAGTACACTTGGCTATGTGTATCTCAGCAGCACTCACTGCTCACTTCTCTCGTGTTATACACCGATAAATACAGGTATATATATATATATATATATATATATATATATATATATATATGTATATATATATACTTTCTTTATTTTTGACAGTTTTTCTTTTTTCTTGTACCTTCTCCTGGCTCCCACACTCGCCCAGGATTTTGCCCTTAGGGGCCATAGATATCCTTATAATTTGATTGATTTGTTTACGATTACTTACATGTTTGTTCTTCGTAGACATTGGTGCATGTAATGACTCTGGAAATATACTCCTAAAGAAGCGGTTTTCCCCCGAAACATGACGAGTCTGTACTGAACTGGACAACATTCTGACTCCTTTTTGGATGGATGCACATCCTACTGTTCAGTTCCCATTCCGGGAACCAAATTTATGTGAAATATATTCCTTGTCTTTTTAGGACTTTTAATTATGTCTTCAGATCTTCTGCCTTTTTGTCTCTTCATTAATGTTAATATACTGAAGGTTTTAAATGAAGGCAGTCTGCAATTACTTACCTTTCAGTAAGTAATTACAGATTTCTTTTACAGGTATGCATTAATTTAAAACCTTGAATATACTGTAGCAACATGGGTTTCATAGGCAGCGAGGTAGAGTAATACCAAAAAAATACATAGCTTCTTCTAGATAATCTACACATAACATTATTAAATACAAATACAAACAAGTAAGGCCGCGTACACACGCGCGGACTGTTGGCCCAACTTTGTCCGTCCAACAGTTTGAGCGAACAGTCCGCTCAAACTTAGCATGGACGGACATGGCCACACACGACGGACGAACAGTTTGCTGAAACCGTGCGCGATGACGTGAACGGCACATACGACGGGACGAAAAATACGACGTCCTATACACTGCAATGCAACCTTCCGACGTGGAAATCCTTTCTGAGCATGCGCGAGACTTAGTTGGCCGAACAAGCCTACACACGAGCGAACAGTCCGCTGAAACAAGGTTTCAGCGGACAGTTTTTCGGAATTTCCGTAAGACCTTGTTCGGCCAACTGTCCGCTGAAACAGTCCGCTGAAGCCCCACACACGAGCGGACTGTCCGCCCAAACACTGTTCAGCGGACAAGGTTGGGCGAACAGTCCGCGCGTGTGTACGCGGCCTAAAAGTAGCATGAACGTTTATATGTAAAACAAGTAAACAATGTAATAATAATGTAACATATCTGACCAGTTCTGTTAGTTTATCAATAGAAATACTTAAAATATCTAGATAATAACTGTGAGTGAAAGTCACAAAAAATTAAAGCAGCGCTCCACCCACTCGCCCCCCCCCCCCTCCACTGCCACATTTGGCACCTTTTGGGGGGGAGTGGGTACCTGGCTTTGACAGGTACCTGCTCCCACTTCTGGCTCACTTCGCTACGGCAAAGTGAGCAGGAAGTTCAGCCCCCTCCTCCTTCCTCCCGCAGCCCGATTATTCACAGTAAGATGGAACAGTGCCATTCCGCATGTGCAGTAGGAAATCTGTGAAACCACAAAGCTTCACTGCCGGTTTCCCCTAGCTAAGATGGAGGTGCCAGCACCCAAAAGCTGATTCAAGAATGATTCAGGAATGGGCTAAGAGAAGGACACTGCTGGATGCCTGGACAGGCAAGTGACATGCTTTATCTGGTGGCAGGCAATGGTGGCAAGTGACAAGCTGCATCTGGTGGCAGGTGATGATGGCAGGTGAAAAGCTACATCTGGTGGCAGGCAACGGTGACAAGCAACAAGCTGCATCTGGTGACAGGAGATAGGTGGCAAGTGACATGCTGCATATGGTGACAGGCGACCGGTGGCAAGTGACAAGCTGCATCTGGTGGCAGGCGATGGTGACAAGCGACAAGCTTCATTTGGTGACAGGCAATGGTGGCAAGTGACAAGATGCATCTGGTGGCAGGAGACGTTGGCAAATGACAAGCTGCATATGGTGGCAGGCGTCGGTGGCAAGTGACACACAGGGCTCCCAATGATTCTGAAATATGGTAAGTTAAGCTATTTAATTTTACATTACAATGTAATAATATAAATAATGTGCTTCAATCATTGTAACATGATATTAACCATGGTGTAGTGATGTCTGAAGCGCTAACACCTTCCATAGCCCCGACAAATCACCTGCGTGGCCTCCATACAGTCCCAACGGTCCTTGGCAAAGTTTTCTTCAAAACTATTTTGTGTATGAATATAGAAATATGTGGGATGGGTTGTTACCAAAAAAGGAAAAAAAAAGTTTTGGAAACATTTTTATTAAATCTATGTTGGTAGCATAGCGAAAAGATAACTTAATATTGTAATTTATTCAAATTGAAATTGTCATGAGGTCTCCCCCTAAAATATATACCCGACTCTTATCCGATCATGTAGATCAGGCAAGGAACAAGGGGGGGGGGGGGGGGGTGAGAGGGGTGCACAGGCAGCAAATGGCCAGGGATGGCAGCAAAGAGCCCAATGTCAGCTCATGACAGAGGAGCAGCCTGCCGACTCACACAAATACAGGAGCATCCATGGAGCTTCTCTGCATCCGCCCCTGCTTTCTGGGGCTCCTTACAAGTGTATGGGCCGTACCCTCCGATGGCGGCCCTGCTGCCTGATACCATGCTAATCCTCTTCCCGCGCCATTAGGTTAGCTTTCCTTGTCAGACTCCCATCTCTATTGCTGGAGACTGCAGATGTTTCAGCAGCTACAGATATAAAGATATATACAGATATAAATTCTTGTGGGAGAAGAGGTGGAAAGGGTGGAGTAAGAAGAAGGTATTGCTGGGCCATAACTCATGTGTCTCTTCATGCATGTAGTAATTAAATGTTTGGTAGAATTAGCCTCTTGATCTGCTGAGAGCAGAGGCTGCCTAGCACTAATATGCTGTCTGCAATACATTTGTGAAAAAGTGCACAGAGTAGCAGACCTGGGGTAGCTTACATACATGGAGCCCTGCCATCTGGTGGAATAGAACAGCTGCTCTCTCCACTCCTGAGCCAGCTTCCCCTGGATGAAATCCTTCCTTGTCGACGTGGTGCCTCTTCTTCACTTTGCTCCTCTACAATCTTAAACATTAAGTTTTGTTCTACCACCTCATCATTCCTGATCTCCTCATCACTTACTTGGCACTTGGCAGTAAGTTACAGCTGCAGTAGCATTACTGGCAGTTGCTTCCCTCTGCCTGTTGTCTACTTTCTCTTTCTCTGTACTGGTTGCTAGGGGTCAAGTCCTGGGGAAAAAAGTGTTGGAACTTACCCAAATTCCACCCCCACCTCAAAAATAAAAAAGTGTGGTTTTTTTAGTTCTGTATATCAGAAAATAGGTGCAGGAACTCAACCACGACTCCCCCCCACACACACACATAACTTCCAAACCACATCAAATAGTGGATGTTGTCAAATTTCACGAACAGTTGAAGTGTCTTAAAGAGGCATTAAATACCAGTAGTGCATTATCTTGACTACTTGTCTTTATTGTGTTGCTGTATTAAGCTGAAGCACCCAGGGTGCTATAGTACCTACCCACAATCTGTAGGTGGCTCTGCCTCTCTAACTTGCAGGGAGATCATCTAGTGGGGTTGTCAGCACCTGCACCTCCTTTGTCTCCATCATACACTCAGTGGAAGCCACTCAGGAGATCAGATCTACGGGAGCTGCTGGGAGACAAGCTGTCTCTTGTAAGTGATAGTGTTGAGCAGGAAGCAGAGGGCCTGAGCCAGAGGTGGTGGAACTGAGTTCCTCAGTTCCACCAAGTTCCAGATGAATAAAAGCCTATAGATATATAGATATATATATATATATATATATATATATATATATACACACACAATATCTCACAAAAGAAAGTGAGTACACTCCTCACATTTGTGTAGCTTTTATTTATTTTATTTTTATTATATTTTTTCATGTGACAACACTGAAGAAACGACACTTTGCTACAATGTAAAGTAGTGAGTGTACAGCTTGTATAACAGTGTAAATTTGCTGTCATCTCAAAATAACTCAACACGCAGCCATCGATGTCTAAACAAAAGTGAGTACACTCCTAAGTGAAAATTTCCAAACTGGGCTCAATTAGCCATTTTCCTTCCCCGTTGTCATGTGACTCGCTAGTGTTACAAGGGCTCAGGTGTGAATAGGGAGCAGGTGTGATAAATTTGGTGTTATCGCTCTCACACACTCATACTGGTCACTGGAAGTTCAACATGGCACCCCATAGCAAAAAAAAAGAATTGTTGCTCTACAAAAAGATGGCCTAGGCTATAAGAAGCTTGCCTAGGCCCTGAAACTGAGCTGCAGCAAGGTGGCCAAGACCATAAACCGGTTTAACAGGACAGGTTCCACTCAGAACAGTCCTCACCATAGTCGACCAGTGAAGTTGAGTGCACATGCTGAGCATCCTATCCAGAGTTTGTCTTTGGAAAATAGACATATGGGTGCTGCCTGCATTGCTGCAGAGGTTGAAGGGGTGGGGGGGTCAGCCTGTCAGTGCTCAGACCATAAACCACACACTGCATTAAACAGCAACAAAAGTGAGTACACCCTTAAGTGAAAATGTCCAAATTGGACCCAAATTGGCAATATTTTGTGTGCCCACCATTATTTTCCAGCACTGCCTTACCACTCTTGTGCATGAAGTTCACCAGAGCTTCACAGGTTGCCACTGGATATCTCTTACACTCATCCATGATGACATCAGGAAGCTGGTGGATGTTAGAGACCTTGCACTCCTCCACCTTCTGTTTGAGGATGCCCCACAGATGCTCAATTGAGTTTAGGTCTGGAGACATGCTTGGCCAATCCATCACCTTTACCCTCACCTTCTTTAGCAAGGCAGTGGTTATCTTGGAGGTGTGTTTTGGGTCCTTATCGTGTTGGAATACTGCCCTGAAGCCCAGTCTCCAAAGGGAAGGGATCATCCTCTGCTTCAGTATGTCACAGTACATGTTGGCATTCATGGTTCCCTCAATAAACTGTAACTCCCCAGTGTCGGCAGCACTCCTTCAGCCCCAGGCCATGACATTCCCACCACCATGCTTGAGGCAAGACACATTTGTCTTTGTACTCCTCACCCAGGTTGTGCCACACACACTTGACACTATCTAAACCAAATAAGTTTATCTTGGTCTCATTACCACAAGACATGGTTCCAGTAATCCATGTCATTAGTCTGCTTGTCTTCGGCAAACTGTCTGCGGGCTTTCTTGTGCATCATCTTTAGAAGAGGCTTCCTTCTGGGATGACAGTCATGCAGGCCAATTTGATGCAGTGTGCAGCTTATGGTCTGAGCACTGACAGGCTGACCCGCACCCTTCAACCTCTGCAGCAATGCTGGCAGCACTCATATATCTATTTCCCAAAGACAAACTCTGGATATGATGCTCAGCACTTGCACTCAACTTTATTGTTCGACCATAGTGAGGTCTGTTCTGAGTGGAACCTGTCTTGTTAAACCGCTGTATGGTCTTGGCCACCATGCTGCAGATGAGATTCAGGGTCTTGGCAATCTACTTATAGCCTAGGACATCTTTATGTAGAGCAACAATTCATTTTTTCAGATCCTCAGAGAGTGCCATGAGATGCCATGTTGAACTTCCAGTGGCCAGTATGAGAGAGTGAGAGCAATAACAGCAAATTTAACACACCCGCTCCCCATTCACACCTGGGACCTTGTAAAATGAACGAGTCACATGACACTGGGGAAGGAAAATGGCTAATTGGGCCCAATTTAGACATTTTCACTTAGGGGTGTACTCACTTTTGTTGCCAGCAGTTTAGATATTAATGGCTATGTATTGAGTTATTTTGAGGGGACGGCAAATGTACACTGTTATACAAGCTGTACTCTTACTACTTTACATTGTAGCAAAGTGTAATTTCTTCAGTGTTGATATATGAAAAGATATAATAAAATATTTATATATAATACGTGCTCCTTTTTAACACATAAAGTGCAACATTTATTGTAAAATGCCAGTTTAAGAGGACACCTCCAACATTCACATGTATCAAACAAATATAAAACAGATGTAACAACAAAATTATTTAACCTGTATGCTATAGTAACAAAAAAACACCACAATGTGTGATAATGGTCCCCTAGCAGGAAATTTCTAAAACAAGTTGCAATGACTGCAAAGACCCCCATATGCACTATGTCTCTATGCAGGGTCTTTCTGAGGTCTGGGGGCCCCTCCTGCATTATGATTCTATGCAGGCTCCACAATGTGGGCCACCTCCTGCCCCAAGGTGTCCGCACACATGTTGGTCTGTGCAGGAGCAGGAGTGAGGTCAGGAGTGCTGAGTGTGCTGGCCTAGGGGCCCCTCTTCTCAGGCTGCCTGTATTGATTGTGCCAAGTGGGGCCCAGGCCTGGGCCACTTACTCCTCAGTGCCCATCAAATGCAGCCTGAACAGTGCCCATCAATGCAGCCTGATCATTACCCATCAATGCAGCATTACCTGTGCCAATCAAATACAGTCTGATCAGTGCCCATCAAATGCAGCCTGATCAGTGCCCATCAAATGCAGCCTGATCAGTGCCCATCAAATGCGGTCTGATCAGTGTCCATCAAATGCAGCCTTACTAGTGCCCATCAAATGTAGCCTTACCAGTGCCCAGTAATGCAGCCTTACCAGTGCCCATCAATGTAGCCTTACCATTGCCCATCAATGCAGCCTTATTAGTGCCCATCAATGCAGCCTCATCAGTACCCAGCAATGCAGCCTTACCACTGTCCAGCAATGCAGCTTTACCAGTGCCCAGCAATGCAGCCTCACCAGTGCCCAGCAATGCAGCTTGATCAATGTCCAGCAATGCAGCCTCACAGTGCCCAGCAATGCAGCTTTACAAGGGCAATTTGGCCATACCAGTGCCCAGCAATGCGCCCCCTTATCAGTGCCTCTCTCAGAGAGCAGGTGTCCCCATCTGAGTGTCCCCATCAGAGTATCCTCATCAGAGTTTCCTCATCAGAGTGTCCTCATCAGAGTGTGTCCATCAGAAGACCTCATCAGAGGGGCCATGTCAGAGTGTCCCCATCAGAGTGTTTTCATCAGTGTGTCCCCATCAGAGTGCCCCATCAGAGTGTCTCCACCAGAGTGTCCCCATCAGAGTTCCCCCATCAGAGTGTCCCTATCAGAGTGCCCCATTAGAGAGCAGGTGCCCCTATCAGAGTGTCTTCTTCAGAGTGACCCCATCAGAGTGACCCCATTAAAGTGTCCCCATCAGAGTTCCCTCATCAGAGTGTCCCCATCAGAGTGTCCCTATCAGAGTGCCCTATCAGAGAACAGGTGTCCCCTTCAGAGTGTCCTCTTCAGAGTGACCCCATCAGAGTGACCCTATTAAAGTGTCCCCATCAGACTGTCCCCATCAGAGTGTCCTCATCGCATGTCCCCATCAGAGTTCTCCCATCAGAGTGTCCCCATCAGAGTGTCTTCACCAGAGTGTCCCCATCAGAGTTCCCCCCATCAGAGTGTCCCCATCAGAGTGTCCTCATCACAGTGTCCCCAACAGAGTTCCCCCATCAGCATGTCCCCATAAGAGTGCCCCATCAGCGTGTCCCCATCAGAGTGCCCCCATCAGAGTGCCCTCATCAGAGAGGCCATTTCAGAGTGTCCCCATCAGAGTGCCCCCATCAGTGTGTCCCCATTAGAGTGCCCCATCAGCGTGTCCCCATCAGTGTGTCCCCATCAAAGTGCCCCCATCAGAGTGTCTTCACCAGATTGTCCCTATCAGAGTTCCCTCCATTAGAGTGCCCCCCATCAGAGTGCTCACCATCAGAGTTCCTCCATTAGAGTGTCCCCATCAGAGTGTCCTCATCACAGTGTCCCCATCAGAGTTCCCCCATCAGAGTGTCCCCATCAGAGTGTCCTCATCGCATGTCCCCATCAGAGTTCCCCCATCAGAGTGTCCCCATCAGAGTGTCTTCACCAGAGTGTCCCCATCAGAGTGTCCTCATCGCATGTCCCCATCAGAGTTTCCCTATAAGAGTGTCCCCATCAGAGTGTCTTCACCAGAGTGTCCCCATCAGAGTTCCCCCATCAAAGTGCCCCCCCATCAGAGTGTCCCCATCAGAGTTCCTCCATCAGAGTGTCCCCATCAGAGTGTCCTCATCACAGTGTCCCCATCAGAGTTCCCCCATCAGAGTGTCCTCATCACAATGTCCCCATCAGAGTTCCCCCATCAGAATTGTTAGCCATCATAAAGTAGAAAAGTGTACCTGGATATATCCTTGTAGGCAGGTGCGAAGCTCAAAGAAGGAGTGATTCTAGCAGCCAATGACAGTATTGCAGTGGGGATCTTACACTGAAGATTGGCGGGCATGGTCTGGCATTTATTTAAGGCTGCTGAACCTGTATAGTATAGCGGCCGCTGGAGGAGGAGGACTGAGGGAGAGGAGGACAGGTGCACCAGGATGACACCCCCCTGAATGTGTGGCATCTGGTGCAGACCACCCCCATTGACACGGACATCCTCCACTTCCCGCACACCCACACTGCCTGCCTGCCAAAGCTCGCATACTTGAGGCCAGTCCTGCTAATGGGAACAGAGTTCCTGCTGTGTAAAAAGTACAGGAACGTAGTTCCCAAGCGTTCCTGCAAGACTTGAGCCCTGCTTTTTGTACTCTCTACCTCAGCATCTTAAAAAATATTTCTTGTGCAACCTCCTGCAGAAAGTTATTGGTGATGTGCTCAAATAAGTCAGTTAGCTCCTCAATGACAGTTTTCAGGGCAACAGCACGGTAAGTTATAGAATGATAAAAAGAAAAGGGTGTTTTTGCAGCTGCCTATGAAGATCTTGTAATCTGAGCCTGGCAGAAAGAGAATTAAGAGGATGAAAGCTTTGTTGTCCACTCCACCACAAACTCCAAGGGCTCTGGCAGTATAGCACACTCACTACTACCCTGTTTCCCCCGAAAATAAGACCTAGTTTGATTGTCGGGGATGGCTGCAATATAAGCCCTACCCTCCAAATAAGTGCTAGTTAAAGTCCTTGTAGGTCTTATTTTCAGGGTATGGATTATTTTTGGGGAAACAGGGTAGGGCTTATTTGGGGGATATGGCTTATATTGCAGCCCTCACCGACATTCACGCTAGGTCTTATTTTCAGAAAAACAGGGTAGAAAGGAAAGTCCAACATGCCCTGCCTCACTGGTTTGGCTTGTGGATGCAGAACCTGCATAAAGTGGATTTAAACCCAAACATTTTTTAGTTTTTTTATGTCATAATGTAGAGTATAAGATATCCTATCATTTGAGCCCAGTCTTGCCATAAAGAGTTAATCCAGCTCTGAGCAATCCTCTTTTATTGTTTATTGTTTTATTGTGAGATAAATCTTGACAAACAGAGAAACACTTTGTCAAATCCTACACCTTGCTGTGAGTGACAGGTGATTTACATATCTTGTGCACTAGCCTAAGAGACATGCATTATTTTTGAATTCCCTCCCACTCCTTTCTTCTGCTGCTCTGCAAGGATTGGCTGTTCCATGTGGTACTTTTCTGGGTTTCGCCTGGATGTTAGTGATCATAGAAGAAGTTCAGTGTAAGAAATACACAGGAGAAAATGCATGTTGATAGGGGAGTGCAGAAGTGGGCGGGGAGTCTACTGACATCACGACTCCACCCATTGAGCCCTGGAATACAGACCCCCCCACAAAATCTGCAGTTTTTCGGGTCTCATAGCAGACAGAGGGGAGACATTTAACAGATAAGTATACATGCGGGAGGCATGTATATCCTTCTAGATAACCAATATTTCAGTAGTTTAGAAAGGATGAGAGTGGGTTTACATCCACTTTAACCTCTGCAATATGCACTTACAAAAGAGTCATGAAGGAGGAGACTTTTATAGGAAGTGGGCTGGAATATTGCAAACAGTAGAATTCAATGCATTGTGAAGGATTCAATGGCAACACAGTGGTGAATGAATCCCTAAATCCGCTGTTCAGGCAAAGTGAGAACAGGCAAAGGCTGGATTCACACCTATGCATTTTTAGTGCTTTTTGCATTTTGCAGCTTTACACTACAGAGCGTGTTCCATAGGAAACCATGTTGAATGGACTGTAGTGCAAATCTGCAAAATGCAAAAAGCACTAAAAATGCATAAGTGTGAATCAAGTCTTAAAGAGGAAGTAAACCCTGATGGGTTTACTTCCTCTTTCATTCCCTGCAAAGGCAAAGCATAATGGACTACTATGCATCGCATAGTAGTCCATTATGTGTCACTTACCTGACACAGGAGCCACCGAAGTCACCGCTGTCCCCTATAGTCCGGCGCATCCATCTTCTCAGTGGGGTCTCGCAGCTCTGCCACTGTCATTCGGCGAAGCCGCGATGACGTCACTCCCGCGCATGCCGTGCTCAGTGCGCCTGCGTATGCGGTGCCTGTCTTCGGGCAAATATCTTCTAAACCGTATAGGTTTAGGAGATATTTCTTGGACCTACAGGTAAGCCTTAATCTAGGTTTACCTGTAGGACAAAGTGTGTTGTAAGGGTTTACAACCACTTTAAAGTTTATAACATAGGCACTGGAATTACAGCTACTTTTATTTTTACAGAATCTTGCAACCTACCAGTGCCCTAATGCAGATACAGAGCAGGTGTTTCTTTGTTGCTTACATTTTTTGAGAATTAAATACTTCACATGCAGCTAGAGAAGTTGTAATGGCTTGTTTTAGCTTGGTTACTATTTTACTGCTTGTTAAGAATTTGTAAATATTTTCCTTCTGACCTGCAAAAGAAAAGGCATAATGAGCTAGTATGCACCGCATACTAGCTCATTATGAAATACTTACCTGAGAACGAGACACCAACATCTGACCTGATCCACGCCGAGGGAGCTGACATGTTCCATTGGCGTTTTTTCTGGGTATCGCGGCTCTGGTGCGGTGAGTGGCCGGAGCTGCGATATCGTCATTCCCGTGCGTGCGCGCAGGAGATTTCCTCCTGGAAGGGTCTGGCGTCTGCCGAGCTTCCAGCCGAGAATCCCCTGTGTGCATGTGCCACTGCAGTCAGCGGCGCATTGCGAGGGGAATATCTCCTAAACCGTACAGGTTTAGGAGATATTTTTTTACCTACAGGTAAGCCTTATTATAGGCTTTCCTGTAGGTAAAAGTAAAAAAAAGAAATTGACTATACAACCACTTTAAAGTCTATAGTGTGGGTACAGGTACTCTTTAAGATTCTAGCCACATACAAGTTTAATTGTGGGGTATTTGTCTGAGTGTTTTTTTAGAAACCTTAAAAGCACATATAAAGCATACAGCACCTTTACAAAGAAAGCATATAAGGCATGCAAATGGTACAAAAGCAGCAGGTGTAAAAGTTGTACAAGGTCCACAAGTGGTGCAAGTATTGCTATTCACATTGAGACCTGATATATGATAGACTCTTATAGAAGTGAACAAAAAGCATATAATTAAATAGAACTCCAGCCAAGGGTTTTTTTTTTCTAGATTTGAATGGAGAGGTGAAGGATTAAGATTATCAATAAGCTTGGGTTCAATTTGAACCCATGTTAGGTGGAACATAAAAGGAAAATGTTATTTTTATGTTTGTAGCTGGAAGTTATGGAGGGGATTTCATTCAATGTGGAATCTTGTTCCACTGATAACGTTGAGACTTGCCATTTTTCCTGAGTTTGGAAATATTTCTGTTCAATTTTGTTTGTATCCCTGTGTTGTATATTACATTGATGTACCAAAAGTGAATGTTAAAGTGACACCCAATATACTTAATACATAGCATTACATTACGTTGATCTATCAGTGGAAGAAAAACATTTTTTTTTGTTGGGAGGGGGTCAGGGTAGGTCCCAGTCACAGATGAAAAATACCCCACTTGCTTTTATGCCAAGTATTGGTAAAACTACCAGAACTATATGTAGATGTAAACACTCTAATTTTGTCGGAGGCATTGAAAAGCTTTGAAAAAATAAATCTTGTTCTGCATTCAGGCACTTTGGAAACTAAATCTTAGTATAAGGATGACTTATTAATTTTAAAAAAACTATTTTTGACAAAGCATAACAAGCCTGATTTACCAAAGTAGCAAAACTAAGAGCTGGAATCACTTTTCCATGGTTGCTAATCAAAAATACAGTATGCTAAGTTCGATTCTGACAAAATAGAAAACAATATTAGGCAGTTAGTGCTCCGGAAAATAAACATGTTCCTTAGTAACCCACAGTTACTGCAAAATACATGTTCCTAATCTGTTTTCCTCTGATATAAAATTAAGTAATTGTGCCTTCTTTCTGCTATCATGCTGAATAAATGATACAGCCTTAGTTGTGCTGTGGAAGAAAACTGGCTGAGGAGTACTGTATCCAAACCTTCACATAACCTCACTGCTAACCACAAACGATAAGCAAACCATTGCATGAGTTAGAATTTATTATTGTTTGAGCATTTTCCTTAAAGAGGTATCTGATCTATATGTTATATACAGAATATCATGAATCTAGCTGTTATTTCTGCCGAAATGTTTTATTTACCTATTAGATAAATAGGCTTTATTAGCACTTCCTCCTTTCCTCTCTGTATGTTCTCCTCAACTTCCGAGTTTTCAAGTGTGCTCCCTGCAGAAACATCATGGCTTCAAAGGAACTACAACTCCCTTGATTCTTAGCAGCATCGCGCATGCGCAGTGCTGCTTTTTCGATGTGTGACGACGAATCTGAGTGACACTTCCACTTCAGAAAAAAAGGGGCGGAGTAGGGCAGAGTAAAGGTGGGGCTGTGCTGAGATGGTCATTCAGATTGCACTAGCAAGACATGGGAGGCAGAGCTACAGCTTCTTTGACACGCGAGCACGCTAACAAACCCCCAACCAGAATGGCTTGGATGATGGGGCAAGCTTCTAGAGGAGGAACAGGAAGTTGTAAATTTGCACGGAGAAAAAAAGCATCTACAAAGGAAAACAAAGGGAAAGGTAAGTGAGCCAACAGTACACTACCTTAAAGGAACATATTTAGAAAATAAAAAATGAACCTTTAGTATCACTTTAAGTCAAATGTTTACAAATAACAAGAACTGTTATATGCCCCATAAGGCTGGCATTTGCTTTGTTTTTTTTAATGTTTTTTTTGTTTTTTTACTTTGTTAGATCTTCCCATAACCTCTCTAAAATCCCTTATGACCTATGAAAACATATTTTCCCAGATCAGCAAGGCAGCACAGGAAGAGCACTTTGCTCAGTATAAAAACCTCAGCATTGAAGCATAAGCTGTAATTTCATGCACAGAGAAAGGGGGGGGGGGGTTATTGACTTCATAGACACAATATTTATATATACAATATACAAAGATATCTAATTTAAATCTGAAATCTGTCATCTCCACATATACCAGTCCGTGATTCAAAGATCTTTTCCTTGATGAGTCTCCACGACTATCTATACAGAATTTTCATGTAGTGAATTCCAACTCTTGTCTTTAGTTAAGACTGTCAATATTATATAAATGCATATGCACTTTAATCAAATGGAACAATGAAATGATCTGTCAATATAGCCTAATCCCATATATATATTTTTAACATTCTTTGTGAACAATTTTTTATTTCACATAACAATTTTTTGAATTGGACTTTTTGAGTACTAAGATCGACAAGATTGTTTTAAGGGATATCTCAAGTCTATGGTATATTAGAGGTGTGTATGATTGTGAGTGGTGGCCACCTGTGTCCCATTAAGACAGTTTTTCTTAATTTAATTAAGTGTGTTGGAATTGGGTGTATATAATTATTGTTTTCTAATTTTATTTATGTGGTTAATCATTAAAGATATTTATTGAAGAGTACCTTTGGGAATTCTTTTCTCGTCTTTTCTTCCTATGTGCCTGTGTATATTACCACCCCGGACGGATCTAACCGATTGTGTTGGATGCCTTCGGAGGACGATATCAACAGATTGTTATACAGGGAAGGTGCCTGTCTATGCCGTTAAACAATCCCTCTCAATCTGAACTAAATTGTATGAGCTATTGTGTGTTCCCTTCCCCCTTTCCCTTTGGTTTGCTGGCCTTCATAATGATTGACGATGGAGTTACATTGGGAGACATGTTTATTCATTTTTTTTTTTTTTATAAAAGACTTGTCAAAAACTGTGTTTGTGTTTTTATTTGATCTTCTCAGGGCTGGTACCAGCCCTTCCTTCTCTGAGACGGCCGCTCAGCTGTTGGCTAATTGCCAGCTCCCATCTCTCTCCACAGTTACTCAGCTGTTCATGATCCTGCTTGTCAGTCCTGCCTACTTAAACTGTCCAGTCCAGAGGAGCTCTGCCTTCGCCTTGGTCACATCACAAGAAATTGTGATGCCCTTTTTTGACATTCTGGGCGAGGTATATAGATGACGTTCTCCTCTTGTGGGAAGGGGACTAAATCCCAACTCGATGAATTTTTTCTTAACATCAATTCCAATGATAGGGGCATAAGATTTTCAGTCGAAGCTAGCTCAGACAGCATTAATTTTTTGGATTTGACGATCAGTAAATTAGAAGGGGGTTTTAAGACGATGTCCCATTTTAAGAAAACTGATAGGAATTCTTTCATACCTATAGGTAGTTGTCACCATGATTCTTGGTTAAAATCAATCCCCAAAAGTCAATTTATAAGAATGAGGAGGAACTGTTCTGATGTTAGGGATTTCAGATTGCAGGCGAATATTCTGAAGGGGAGACTGGAGGAAAAGGGGTATGATGTTGAGTCCATGGATGTAACCATAGAACAGATAGCTGAGGCTGATAGAGCCTCTTTGTTGAAGGTCGGTTTAGGTAAGGAAAAGAAAAAGTCTATCATTCCTTTTGTTACAACCTTTTCTACCCAACACTATTTGGTTAGAAAGATGTCACGGAAACATTGGCATCTTTTATCTAATGACAGAATCATCCGCACTTTCCTTCCAGCTAATCCGGAAATAATTTTTAGGGGGGTCCCCTCCTTGAGGCATAGGATAGCCCCTAATGTAATAGATCCCCCCACTAAGAAAGTCTCTTTTTTTCAACAATTAACAGGATATCATCAGTGTCAATGGTGTCAGATTTGTACACTAAATAAGAGTAAAAAGAAAAAAACTGAATCATTTGTTTCTACCAGCACCCGAAGGGAACATGAAATTGAACCTTTCATAACATGTAGCTCTAAGGGTGTGGTATACCTTCTGCAATGACCATGTGGGCTCCAGTACATAGGGAGAACGAAGCAAGCCATGCAAGTTCGCTTGGGGGAACACATTACGAACATTAAGAATGGATATAAATTTCATTCTGTGTCCAAGCATTATGATTTACATCATGGCCGTAATCCAGCAAACACCTTATTTTTAGGCATAGACAAGTACAATGCGCACTGGAGGGGTAGTTCCCTGGTGCGTGACCTGTCAAGACTGGAAATGATGTGGGTACATAAAATATGATGCTACATACCTTATGGTCTCAACGTGGATGTTGATGTGAATGCTTTTATTGATAACGGTTAGACCCTTACACTGTGAACCATTTTCGAGCTCCTGGATTGGATCCAATGATCTTGATTTGACAAAAATTTTTGGATAACATTTAATCTAAGGATCTTGTTTAGATTGCATTTTCTAATAACATCATGCGTTGTTAATGCGAATAGTCTAAAAGTTGAGTGTAGGTGTATCCATCCAACCGACACCATCTCCCTAGAGGAGATGGGATGGGTATATTTTGCCTGTTATCCGGGACTTGTGCATTGAATATAATTCATACATGCACATCCTTCTGGATATATAGTGATAGATATCCTATCAATAAATGTTTCTATTAATGAGACAATGATATTAGGGTACTTGTTGAACCTAGCCGAGGGGTTTTAGTAAAATACTTGAAAAAACTTTTTTGGCAGGCCTTGTGATTGAGATGTAAGGGGTGCCCCCATACATACTCTTTAGTTCAACCAATATGTTTTGAGCTGATTAAACCTTTAATCTAACTTAGTCTGGTTTGTTGGCGGTCTATGGTCGACTATAAAATATTAACCCCTTTTAGGGATTGGGGTCAACTATCTTTCCCTGAGGATGTGGTTTTATGTAACATGCATTTTGATGTAGAAACATACCTTGTTCATAGGGAAAAAATTTTTTTCCCCCTGGTGATTATAGTGTCTGTGACTGGGGTTGTCTAAATTCCCCTTTGGGGGTTGTAAATTTATTTAATACGCATCTTAATGCAGGAATATATTTTTCTAATAATTTCCCACATTGGGACAATTTAGATAATGTCCTATGAAGAAAAATGTTTTTTACCTAAATTTTTATATATGTATTTTTTATATATGTATCTTTTATAAGGTTTTTTGAAATGATTTGACCATTGGTCCTGGGCATACATTCCTTATTCATCAAGGAGGGTATGACCGGTGTAAGAGCTATGGGTTCTTCCGTGTCGGTTTGCGCACAATGAATCTGTGCGTATGAACATGGACGCCCCCGTTTTAATTAACATTTTTATTTTTTATTTGTATTTTGAATATATGTTCCCAGTGTAATGCGTAAGTGTTAACTTGCCATTATTGATTCGGGAAATGGTTCCCTCTCCCCTTTTAAATAGGTTGATGGTTCAATAAGGGCAGGAGATTAATATTGCCCTGTTTCAAAATAGCGGATTGGGAGCTGTAACCAGGAGCTCGGAAATGGGCGGTTATATTGATTACCAGTGAGTATTTATGGCGGTGGATCAGCGCGCCGCTCGTACCCCAGGAAGAAGTCACTTTTGACAAAACGACGTAGGGTGGGCGGCGTGCTGACGTCACCGCAATTCCACATTAACCAGGAAGGGCGGGCAGTGTAAACAGGAGAGAGGCGGCCGGCTCGTGATTTTTATACACGCTTATACTCTGCTGGAAATTCGTGAGTTTGTTACTTTATCTTATTGTATTTTTTATTAAAATTTTATGGAGTTACGCTATGGGAGCCTTTCTCTTTTGTCTTGCTAAATGATTGTGGTGGAATGGGAGACGCTTTGAGAAGGGGCATATGAGTTGGAGACACCAGCAGAGCCTATTAAAGGGACCAGGAGGGATTTTCCTATTTGCAAGCTCGTATGATCTCCTTAAAAAAGAGATCTTGGCAGCTGGTAAGCCTCCCTGAATTTGGTGGTGGATAAACCTCTTTCCTCTGGGTGCACCTGCTACATGCTTGAAGGGTGTTTTTGAAGTCACTGAAATGGACTGAGATTTATCATCCTGTCTATCTTCCATCTTTCTTGGACTGTTTATACATTTTTAAAAATCAATGTTTTATTGAATTTTTCTTTTGCGCTATTTTGCAATTTTAGAGATTTTTGCAAAAAATAGGATAAATTATGTCATATTATAATTTTGGTTTCTTATAAGTTTTAGCGCAGCTTTTTCTTTAGGATTATTGTATATTGTGTGTGTCTCACATTGGGTTGCAGCACGAACTTATTATTATTATTCAATTTTTCAATTTTATCTTTTGTTTCACTAGCACTGGATTATTCTTAATTTTAAACACTTTTTGGTCAGCGCTGTTTTTCAACGATTTTTTACATCACAAAAAATGCCCGCATGCCTGTTTAAAGACTGGCTTTGCTGACATCTCTTCTGGCTCCAGATCCTGCTTGCTGTTCCACTACTTTGATCCCAGACTTCTGGCTTGGCTGACTATCTGTTCCAGTTACTGAACTTTTGTTTTTGTTTAATGATTTTAATACGTTTGTTTTTTTTTTACTTTTATTATTAAACAAGTGTGATTTAACTGTACTTCTGTCTCGGTCTGATTTCATGGTTTCTGACAGATCTTGACTTTTTTTGGTGAATGAGTGGAGATTCTATGTACCCCAAGCTCATTTATATGGGGGGGGGTGGGATATTCTAGATTCTGCTAAGCTACCCCCCAAACTCCCATAACCATTAGGCCAGGGTTGTGGAGAAGAGGCTATTGTTCTCATCAACTTGAGGACAAGTGCTTTGCTAGTGGGTCTGTCCTGGCAAAGAGCCCCCCACATGTTGAGGGCATGTGGACTGCTATGGTTCAGGGTGGCATTTGCTTGCCCCCCCTTTCCTGGGTTGCTGGGCTGTAAACTGTGTATGGATTTTGGGGAGGACCCCACGCCATTTTTTTGGCAAGTGGTTGCCCTTAAATTCCATGCCGCACTGAAGGGCCTTGTATGGATTTTATAAGGACCCCACACATCTTTTGTTTTATTTGTGTGGCATAGAGTTCCCCTTAAAATCCATACCATACCCAAAGGGTGTGGTATGGATCAGTGGGGGACCCCCATGCTGTTTTTTTATGCCAGCTCTTTCGTTTACATTCTGCTGTCGGTGGGGAGTCCCCCGCTCATGAGGCTAGGTTTTGTAAAATGGGTGTCTCAATATGGCACCCGGATGAAAGAGAGGCTTGGTTTTGGCCCAAATGTATTTAAGTGATGGATCAACATATCACCTGTGCCCCAGGAGGACGTAAGGTATTACGAAACATGTCGGGCATAATATGTTGATTCCATCACGCTTCATGTGACCCTTATGCATGGGTGTTATACGTTTTATTTAGCTTGATTTTATTATTTCAACCATTTTTTTACTAATGTTTTTCTTGCTCAATATTACCATGTATTGTGGCCGCTAGTGGGTTAAACCATCGGTCTTTTTTCTATTAAAATTTACTCTCCAATATTAACGGTAATTCACTATTGGAGTCCGTTTTTTCTCCCCTCTCCTACCCGCACTCGTGGCCGTGTGTTTTTTCTTTTTAGATAAAGCTGATATATCATCTTATAAACTGTCTCTTGTTTGGCTGAGCAACCTTGGATCCCTTCCAGGAGAATCACGCTGGATTATAGTGGCGATTAGTGAGTTTGCATGTCCATGTCTCAGTGCACCGCCCACCGCCATTCGTGACCCCTCGTCCACTTCCGGATTTCGTTGGGGGAGTTTGTGTTTACAGAAGTTCCAGGTGTCCCCGCAGAGGGCTGTGTCTGCCTGCCTAGTTGACTCTGCTCACACGGGAGTTCAACTGATCTGGTAAGGACCCTTAGATACTATTATCGGAAGGATTTGTTTCCTATTGAATACCGCTGCCGGGGTTCATCTGAATATCTCTCCCATCTGCAGTATTCCTATCAAGGACATTAGAATCACTATTTTTTGTGTTTTATTACACGTAAACCAGAAAGGACAATTCAGTTGATGGGTTTAATTTGATTTTTTGTTTTTATTCATTTTTTCACTGTGATTTTCACTCTCATTTCACATTTTGTAGCGCAACTTTATTTTTATATTATTTTACGTTAGCCATAAGGATATTTGATGGTGTTTAGTTGCAGCTTTATTTAATATTTTTATATTTGTTTCTAGCACGGTATTTTTTGTTTTTTGTTTTTTGTATACCCCCCTCTGCAGTGCTTGGAGCAGGGCTGACATCATCGGGGATCTCAGCACCTCCCTCAACAGTGCTTGGAGCAGGGAAGAAGAGCACCAGCGGGTCACGTGAGCACTATGTGGCGCTGTAAATAAGGTATTTTCTACAATAAGGTTACATAAAGACACAGATTGGACATTATATAATCCTTTTGCAGAGCAGATTACATGATTTTACATGGACTTTAACTGGGTTTATTTTGGAGATTACAGAGATGCTGACTCCTGAGCTGACAGGGAAGAAGGGGGAGAGGGGAGGGGGGGGGGAAAGACAGAGGACACAGGAACTTAAAAAAAAAAAAAAAACATTTTATTGTTTTATTCCTGTAATAAAAACATTTAGATTATTGTACATAAATAAATAAGACATCCCCTGAAAATAATCCCTAGTCTGTTTTTTGTAGCCAAAATTAATATAAGACTCAGTCTTATTTTCGGGGATGCACGGTAAATAGCTTTATATATACTAAGTAGAAGTTGCCACTTATTAACCCTTACCTATAGCAAATTCTTGCCTAAAAAATATTCTAATTTTGCATAGATTGTAATACATGTTCAAGCTGGGTCAGAGTGATTCTTCTCTATTCTGTCTTCCAAAAAAAACCTTATTTGCTAAAATAGCTACTCTCTAGCATGGGATTTTTCAATAATTGGGCAGACAGAGCTGGAGACTAAGAAAGCTCTGGGCCAAAATCAAGCCATGCTCTTCCACAATAAGAAAAAAGGTGTGTGCAGTATTTATATATGCAGTCCATTAGACAAAAGAACTTGTAATTATGTAGGAGATCCAGTGTGGGGTATTATGGCATTGTATTATGCCCTAAGAGGAGGATTTACAGTATTTTGTTCTTGTAGTTTAAACACCATGAAAAGTAACTTAAAGAAACTTGAGAAAAACATATTCAAATATTATGATATACTTCATTCGTGGCAAAATATTTACTTCTTTCTGAAAATATTGCTGGGATATGATCATTCAGACCTGTGTTTGAACTTTTCTTTTACAGTTTTTAGCAAAGTTAACATCCATCACGGATTCAAATTATTACATTCACCTTTGATCAACAGTAGACAGAATGACACAATTGCTATTGTTTTGTGGATTTGAGTACACATTAGATGCTAGTTCCATTGTTACCTGCATATTTTCCTTTCTATGTCCATAAGTACAGATATTTTAAAGTACATGTAAACCCTAACTGAATGACATTTGGTTTGCTAAGTCCCTATGCATCATAAACAGTTACCGTGTTATTTTTAACTACCTGCAACACTTTTGCTGTCTCTACCTGTTTATGTATTTATTTTTTATAAAAAACTGTGTTTACCTTTTTTATTATTATTTTTGCAACACATTACTGCTATTCTCCTGCAGCCTATTTGCAGCAATGGCTGCATAGTATTTCTTAGGTTGGGTTACCTAATGGCAACAAGTGTACACCATGCCTGTGCAATAGTCTCTACTGTGCAAGTGTGTAAGCTGGTGATAAGGCAGCAGAACACTTGGGAAATGGGGACAGAACATTGTCATCCTATAAAAGGACATTTTTGAAGAAGAACATGGCAGGATCATCCAGGATTATTTTCATGAAATAAAGAGATTCAAAATATTGAAATTACTTTTGAAATTATTTTAATTGATTAATTAAAATCTAAATCCCAGCTGAAATGTCAGTTCTCCACTGCCTAAATGACAATTGAATGTTGACTGGTTGCCTTGTAGCAGCAAGGATTTTTCACTTCCAGCATTTATATAAAGTCACATGGTGTGGACAAAGAAATGGTTTCCATGCCCGCTCTTCTAAAGTGAAATGTATGCACATTTTGTAAGTTGTTTTAAAAGAGGTAATGTGTAAATACCTTTTGCTTTAAGAAGGCAAGCTGTACTTTTCATATTCACTTATTATAGAAAGTGATTTATATGTGCAGGGAAATTGTTTCTAATTCACATTAACAATGTGTGCAAACATGAGCACAGTATTACAAAATGTTTACCAATAATAAAAAAGTATGTAGATGTTAGATAAACATGATTTCCATGTACAAGTCCTTTAATTAATATACATTATGCTCTTTCTATTAGGAAATAACAATAACAAAATTAAGATAGTGAAAAATAATGACGTATACAGTACATCAACATAGTCTCAGTCTTGTGTCTCTTCCCTTCTATCTGTGCTGTTGGCTCAGTAACAATCTTTCTCTACTAATCTCTAGTCCATGACCACCTCTACTTTTTGTCTTATCCCATCCATATCTCTGAAGACTGACACACACTGGTTGAATATTGGCGGGTATCAGCTTCTTCAACAATTTTTTTTCAACATTTTGCCAATGTGTCATGGTCGGCTTTAGGGGGATGCTGGTGTGGGCAATGCCCCCTCAGATTTCAGTTGCCCCCCCCAAGCCTTCAGGTCCACAACTCCTGCCTCCAGGGACACTGATATAAGGATACAATCAGACATGGGTTTCATGGGATCTGCAGGGGTGAAGGGGGGGTGGCAGAGAGGCTTTATATTAGGCTACCACTATCCCTTCCAATAAAAGACCATTTCATGGCATAATACATGTCCTCCCGACACATGTGCGGTATATTAGAGATACCAGGGACCTTGAGGAAATGCCATTTCACCTCTACCCATTCAAGGCAGATGGTAAATCTGACCTAAGATACCCTGCCGTATCATGGTAGCAATGGTTTGAGACCTGGGAACACTGAGGGGCTGATTTGCTAAGAAGAATGCATTGCGCCAGTTCATACCTCAATTGGTGTGCTGGAAGAGTCATTAACCAAACGTGCGAACCTCACACTTTGAAGCGAAAATGATAATAAATATGTAACTGGTGCTAGGGTAACTGCAGTTTTTGCATTGATAATAGCACACGCCCAATACAATTGGTTAATTTCATCTCATTGGATGTGTCTTGTTAGGAAATTAGTAGGTGTAGCCTTCCTATTACTTCTAATATAGTTTTGAATTTTTTTTTATTTTTTATTTTTACCAACATTTTTCAATACATTATAAAGTACAGAAAAGTGTTTCTAAACCCAATAAATTAATATTAGCAGATCTTGATCTTTAAAGTTGACCATACACTAAAATCAGTTAGATCTTAAAAAAATAGATTTAGTGCAAGAGCCTGTTTGAATGATTTCCTATAATTTGAATTAATTGTTCAAGTATGTCCTCCTATTACCTATTTTGCCGAAATATCAAGTTGTACAGGGATTGGCCAATCAGATTGCATAGTGCATGACTATCTTAAGTGCCAGATTTGGAATGTAGATATGCCATGATCTACTTGTATTTTCCTAACGCTATTTCTTGGGCATTATACAAGGCACATGAGAAGCCACCTTTTTTCAAGACATGCTAGAGAGAACAAGAGTCTTCAAACTACGGCTCTCCAGCAGTTGTGAACCTGCACATCCCATGAAGCATTGTAAAACTCTGACATTCACAGACATGACTAGGCATGATGGGAATTGTAGTACCTGAACAACTGGAAGGACGTAGTTTGAAGACCCCTGTGCTAGACCATTATTATGACTCCAGAATTGGGAGTGTTTCATCTACCCGACTTCTCTCTGCTGGTGGGCACAAGAACCTACATTTATAGCTATTTATCTGGGCAGTTGTGTAGTGGTTAGCACTTTCACCTAACAACAAAAAGGGTCACTGGTTCAAATCCTGTCTGTGACACATCTGCCTGGAGTTTGCATGTTCTCCCTGTGCCTGCGTGGGTTTCCTCCAGATACTCTGGCTTCCCCCCACACTCTAAAAACATGCTGCTAGATAAATCAGATCCTGTCTAAATTGTCCCTAATATGTATGAATGTGTGTTAGGGACCCATGCAAACACCACCCCATGTTAAAAAAAAGTTCTTTGTTTGTAAATAAGGATCATCACTTTCTCAGAAAACAGTGAGCAGGGCATGATGGTGGGAAGAAATTAGCAGAAGTAAGCAAATTCATGGAGGGGCATGATGTCATTCCTATGTGCTGGCCACCACTTCCAGCAACCAGATATGCACCATGGGTAAATACCTCTGCACACACAGCAGTTGCATATCTCACATACACAGCAATCATGCATCTAGTTGCAGGAACCCAATTAAATTTTTAGGGAAATTATTAGTAAAGCATATGCAGATTTCCAGGACTGGAATAACAAATGTTTCTAGTGAAAGGCAACTGGTGTTTTCTATAAAACAAGATCTAAATAGGCCATTGACATGCATCAGAGTTGAACTTAGGAATGTTTCTTTGCAAAGTTAAACTAAATAAAATCCTTTCTTATTTTTGCATGGGCATAAAGTGCAGCGGGATTAGAATTCTTGTCAGTTTTTGGGGATGTCTGCATCCCTGATAGGGTGAAGACATCTCACAAATTTTGCCATTTTCTCCTTCAAATTTATTCACTTCCTGTCATATAGACAAACAGGAAATGAGGGTAAAATCCTACCAATTTCTTTCCCTGGGGACACACGGGTCAAATCTAAAAAGCCTCCCCATTAGGTAAATTGTACTCTTGCAGTTTTCTCTGTACACCCCAAATTATTAGGTATCTTGGACTTTGGGGTTTATTTATTAAAGGCAAATCTACTTTACACTACAAGTGCACGTGGAAGTGCAGTTGCTGGAGATCCGAGGGGGACATGCAAGGAAAATAAAAAAACAGCATCTTTGCTTCTACATGATTGGATGATAAAATCACCAGTGCTTTCCCTCAAATTTACAGAAAGTACACTTTTATTGCAGAGTGGATTTGCCTTGAATACATCCCAAAATACCTAATAATTTGGGGTGTACACAACAAAGTGCTAGAGTACAATTTGTCTAATGGGGACACTAGCTAGATTGACCTGTGTGTCCCCAAGGCATTGGTAGGGTTTTACCCTTACTTCCTATTTGCCTGTGACAGAAAGTGAAACCAATTTCCAGAAAAGGGACACAAAGACCAACCTAAAAAGAGAAGCGGGGGTTCTAACACTCACTTGGTTTGCCTCAAATGCCCACAATTAGAATAGGATTGTCTTGAGCTAGATTTGAGCTCAGTGCTCTAAATCAGTGTTTCTCAACCTTGTCCTCAAGTACCCCCAACAGGCCATGGTTGCAGGTTTTCCATATTTTTGCACAGGTGCTTTAAATATCACTCAATGGCTTGGTATTTTGGACAGCTATTTTAGCTAAGATAAATCCCAAAACATGTCCTGTCGGGGATACTTGAGGACTGTGGCTGAGAACCACTGCGCTAAAATGGAACATTGAATACTTATTTTTCTGTAATTTTCCTTTCCTGGTGCCTATCCATGCCAGCATACACACAATCCATGCATATGCTACCATGAAGTCACCAGGAAAGTAGCGTTTAGACAAAGCACACCTTTTTTTGTTTTGCCATGCCAATCAGCCTAGTTAAGCTGCAGCTGGGAAATCTGTTGCATGAAAATTAACAAAACAGATAAAAACATACACATTTCCTACAAATTTTATTGGTCAACAAAACAGGATTTGGAAAAGAGCAAGGAAAGCAAAAAACACATGTATGTTAACTTGAGACACTAACAGAATGTTGTTTTGAGGTCTGACCATTTTGCAGAGGAGATTAACAGGAGTTAAAAGGACTGCGCCCACAAACAGACATCTATTAAGGATTTAATTAGTCACAACATCTTGAGGAAGATTTTGCAAAATAATGCAGCAGAGACAATTAAATCAAAGTAAAACAACCTACAAACGACACACATTGACAACATCAAAAATATTTCAGGGGAAAATATCCCCCCTACCCAAAAAAATACAATACATCAAAGTAAAATACAGTAAAGTAAAATAAAAACTTGCTCTAAAACAAAGACATAACAAAGAAAACACAAAGAGAAAATACATGTTACAAATGCTATATGGACACCCAAATGTACTCTCTTGCTGGCCCCACAAACAATCTTGTCTCTTTTCAAGGCAAGGTAAAGAATGCTATCTGCAAGCTTAACATAACATAGGTTTGCATGCTAATGAGGCAATTGAAAACACATGCACAGTCCATGAAACACACAAAATGCAAGTTCATCCAGTGTAGAGACAGATTTTTAAAGTGGGTACCCCTGTTAAGAATGTCCTTAGTTTACTAACCCAAAAAACACAAGCTCTGAGCCCAGAAATATCCAAGTGCTGTTCACACAGAAAAATTGGGTCCCGTAACATGCCCAGACCAAGCCAAATGCATTTCACCCACCAAAAGGCACAGGCAAAAATCAAAGTCCCTGAGCATGCCCAGACCAACCCAAAAGCAGCTGGCACAAAATAAGCCACCCCCTGTCCAAAATTAAGCACATCATCCTGCATGCTATAAAATTACAGATGGGACAAACACCCCCCCCCCCCCGATCCAGGCGGGCAAACAAAGAGCCTAACATGGACAAAAGTTATACAACAAATACTATTGCAGTCTATGGGAACTGACTTATTATTAATTGTGCTAGTCCCGACTTGGCTGGCTTATCTTCTAATTATTGGCCTGAAAATGGTTATGGGGGCTCAGATCCCACCCTAAGGGACATATACCAATGTCACCAATTTGGACAACCCCAAAAATGAAAACTAGGAAAAGTGCCTTTAACCACTTGCCGACCGCCGCACGACGATGTACGTCCATTTTTTGAAGAGGGATATCTCGGTAACGGCAGCAGCTGCTGCCACAACCGAGGTGTCCATCTCTTCAGGCGGCGGTCGGCTGTATGATAACGGTGGTCTCCGCGGCGGATTCGCTGCGAGATCACCGCTATCGGCGGCGGGAGAGGTGCCACCCCCCCTCCCGCCGCCCTCCCGCACCTTCCGCCTCTTACCGGAGCCGTCGGTAGCGGCGGAGGCGATCGGGTCCTTCTGTCGGCTGGGCATAGAGACAAGTGAGGCTAAGATGGCCCCCACTCGTCTCTATACCATAGGAGGGTGGAAGCGACGTCAAAACGTCACTTCCGCCCATACCTCTTAAAGGTATATTTTTTTTTTTAAATGTCAGATTTTCTTTTTTTTTTTTTTGTTGCATTTTAGCCCAAATATGAGATCTGAGGACCTTTTGACCCCAGATCTCATATTTAAGAGGACCTGTCATGCTTTTTTCTATTACAAGGAATGTTTACATTCCTTGTAATAGGAATAAAAGTGATCCATTTTATTTTTATTTTTTTAAAAAGTGTAAAAATAAATAAAATAAATTAAAATAAATAAGAAAAAAAAAATTTTTTTAAAAACACCCCGTTACGACGAGCTTGCGCACAGAAGCGAGCGCATACGTGAGTAGCGCCCGCATATGAAAACGGTGGTCAAACCACATATGTGAGGTATTGCCGCGATCGGTAGAGCGAGAGCAATAATTCTAGCCCTAGACCTCCTCTGTAACGCAAAAAATGCAACCTGTAGAATTTTTTAAATGTCGCTTATGGAGATTTTTGAGGCTAAAAGTTTGACGCCATTCCACGAGCGGGCGCAATTTTGAAGCGTGACATGTTGGGTATCAATTTACTCGGCATACCATTATCTTTCACAGTATAAAAAAAAATTGGGCTAATTTTACTGTTGTCTTATTTTTTTATTCAAAAAAGTGAATTTTTTTCCAAAAAAGTGCGCTTCTAAGACCGCTGCGCAAATACGGTGTGAAAAAAAGTATTTCAATGACCGCCATTTTATTCTCTAGGGTGTTAGAAAAAAAACAATATAAAATGTTTGGGGGTTCTAAGTAATTTTCTAGCAAAAAAAACTGTTTTAAACATGGAAACACCAAGTCCGAAAAAGAGGCCTGGTCCTTAAGTGGTTAAAATGCATAATTTCTTAAAAGCTAGTAACTTGTAGCTAGTAACCCCCCCCCCCCCCCCAATACATACAAGGCCATTTGGGTATGTTAAGGCTAAAATTAGAACCCCCACGTAAAAAATCCCACCTCAAACTAAAAAGAGATTGTGCCCCTCCCACACACTAACAAACCCCTAGCCAAACACAAAGCAAGCCAGCCCATGAAAGGGGGGTGGATGCTTGGGGGCAGGAGGGGCTCGGGAAATATTCAGGGGAACAAGGGCCTCTTCCCCACAACCCTTTACAAAATGTGGAAAGCCCCTTTAACCACTTAAGGACCGACCCTCTTTTTGAGATGTGTTGTTTACAAGTTAAAAACAGGGGGTTTTTTTGCTAGAAAATTATTTAGAACCCCCAGACATTATACTTTTTTTTCTAACATCCTAGAGAATAAAATGGTGATCATTGCAATACTTTCTGTCACACCGTATTTAGGCAGTGGTCTTACAAGAGCACCTTTTTTTGGAAATACACTTTTTTGAACAGTAAAGTTAACCCAATTTTTTTATATTGTGAAAGATAATGTTACGTCGAGCAAATTGATACCCAACATGTCACGCTTCAAAATTGCGCCCGCTCGTGGAATGGCAATAGACTTTTACCCTTAAAAATCTCCATATGCAACGTTTAAAAAATTCTACAGGTTGCATATTTTAAGTTACAGAGTACGTCTAGTGAATTATTGCTCTCACTCCACCGATCGCGTAAATACCTCACATGTGTGGTTTGAACACCGTTTTCATATGTGATCGCTACTCTCATATGCTTTCTCTTTTTTTTTTACGCGAGGGGGGATGGGGTGCATTACATTTTTTTTTCTTATTTATTTTACCTTTTATTTTTTTTATTTTTACACAATTTTTTTAGTAAACATCCCTTGTAATAGAAAAAAAGCTTGACAGGACCTCTTAAATATGAGATCTGGGGTCAAAAAGATCTCAGATCTCAGATCTCATATTTACATTTAAATGCAATTAAAAAAATTATCATTTAAAAAAAAACAATAAAAAAATGGCCCTTTAAGAGCTATGGGCAGAAGTGATGTTTTAACGTTGCTTCCACCCTGCATTGCTATGGAGACGGTTGGGGGCCATCTTCCCCTCACTTATCTCCATGCCCAGTAAGGGTGAAGATCCGATTGCCTCTGCCACTGCCGACAGCCCCGGTAAGTAGCGAAGGGCATCGGGGAGAGGCGGGCCCCTCTCCTGCCACCGATAAAAGTGATCTCACGGTGAATCCACTGCAGAGACCACTCTTATTGGAAACCAGACTGCAGGCTGAGGAAGAGGATACCGGGTTATGGCAGCTAGCTGTTGCCATGACAATGATATCCCCCTTCAAAGTAAGGAAGTACATCGTCATACGGAGGTCTAGAAGTTGTTAAACTAGTGGGTACAAGGTGCTTTGTGGTTGGTATTGGGCTGAGCCCAACATGCCCCAAAGGCAGCTAGCTGTGTTGAGTGCATGTGGCCTTATATAGTTCAGGAGGGAGTTGGGGGGTTGCTCTTCTCGCCCCTTTCCTAGCTGGCCTTGTATGCTCAGAAAAAGGATGTAGTTTGGATTGATTAAGGCAGCTCACAGCCCCCTTTAAAAGCAAATGTTAGCCCATGGAAATCCAAGGGATTAGATGACCTGGAGGATGGGGTAAATAGTTCAATCTCTGTATTTGCAGACCATACTAAGCTAAGCAGGGCAATAACTTCTCCTAAGGGTGTGGAAACCTTGCAAAAAGATCTGAACAAATTAATGGTGTGGGCAACTACATGGCAAATGGGGTTGTCAGGATCAGCGGCTAGGGAGACCAGACACATAGCTAAACAAGGGAACTGAGACCAAACAAAGGATATATATATTAAAGTGATATTTATTTATAGTTAAACACAGCAAATCATTAACACAGCAAACAAAGCACAAAGTAAACGTGAACATAAACAAACCCCAAAAGACAAATAACAAAGGAACCTAACTACTAACTATATACAAAAACCATCTAAAGGACAAGGATAAGGGAATGCAAGGTTGCAAGGAAGGGGGATCTCAACAGGGTACTCAAATAGAAGCAAGGCAGGAACAAGGCAGAGAGGTACAGACTGGATCAAGCTAGGCACAACCTGCAAGGAAGGGACCAGAATTGTGACGCACCGGGGAAGGGAGGAGAAGCCTTAAATAGCCCCCAAGCAGCTGAACATTAATTAGCCTGATTACACCAGCCTGCTGGCTCCTGGATAACACCTGCTGGTGGACACTGGAACTGCAGCAAACAGCCCAGAGCAGGATAGTGCCACCAGCAGGCGAACTTAATTCTAACAGAGGTTCAATGTAGAAAAATGTAAAAGAATGCATTTGGGTGGCAAAAATATGAATGCAATGTATACACTGGGGGGAGAACCTCTAGGAATCTAGGATTGAAAAGGACCGGGGGGTCCTAGTAGATGTTAGGCTCAGCAATGACATGCAATGCCAAGCTGCTGTTAACATAGCAAACAGAATATTGACATGCATTAAAAAGGGGATTAATTCCAGAGATAAAACGATAATTCTCCCACTCTACAAGACTCTGGCCCTGCCTGGTAAGGCTCAGGAGGGGGG
This sequence comes from Lithobates pipiens, assembly GCF_037356315.1. Taxonomy (NCBI): domain Eukaryota; kingdom Metazoa; phylum Chordata; class Amphibia; order Anura; family Ranidae; genus Lithobates; species Lithobates pipiens. The sequence goes on from NW_027507764.1 coordinate 324,753,669, forward strand.
CCCGGTATGGACTTTGGGGGGACCCCCACGCCATTTTTTCTGTGTAGGGGTTCCCCTTTAAATCCATACCAGGTGACGGGGCTCGCGAGGTGTCAATCTCGATGATGGAGGCGGCAACATTGACTTCCTGCGCTAGTCCTGTCTACCTGGAGATGCATTCAAAATGAACTCAAAAGTCCGGCAGACTAGCACACAGATGGGCGGATTGTCGGCACTCGGCAGTCCGGCAGACAATTTTGAGTCAAGTTTTCTTTCTAAGTCTGCCAAACTTTTAGGAAGAAAAAGTCAGCCGGAGTCCACACACAGGCGGATTGTTCAGCGGACTCTGGTCCGCCAGATAATCCGATCGTGTGTACGTGGCATAAGAGGAGCAGAGTTCCAGGTGGCTCTGTATTTCACTGTTGGTATTTTAAATCTTATACTCTTGGCTATCAGAAGCCAGTGACGCAATTGGTAGATGGGGTCAGAGGACAGTGTGCAATTGGTAAGTTGGTAAGATATGTCTATCAGCAACATAATAGACTGAAAGAGGGATAGCTTGTGTAAAGTTAGGACAACAAGAAGGAAAAGGATAACCAGGCACTGAATTAATAGCATTATGGTGCCATTTGTTAAGAGCGGCCAAATTTGTAACTGTGTTGGAGATTAACACATTTTGCTGGCTGGAATCTAAAGCGTGGATAATTTGAGTGGAGAGTGACTTTTGACTGCTGGTGATTGCTTGTGTTTGCAGTTTATTTCTTATTTTGGGGTCTTTGTTAGCAGATTTTTAACTGTTGATGGGGACAAGGGTCTCTTCCCCACAACCCTGGGCTGTGGTTGTGGGTGTCTGTGGGCAGAGGGCTTATCAAAATCGGAACCACTCGGAAGCCTTCATTGACGATGAAGCATTTCTTTTACGTGTCCAACGGTGGAGGGCGGCGGATCTACATCGGGGGACATTATTTTTTCATTTTTTTTTATAAAATAATTGCCTGCTGTTTTTATTTATTTTTGATACTTTTTTTGGTAAATGGGTAGGGGTACAATGTACTCCATACTTAGTCAAATAAGGAGGGGGGGATCTGGGAAAGTGAGGACTTTTGATTTCTCATGTTACTCTCCTAAAGAACTTTACCCCTGTTCAGAAGTTCTGCTGCAAATCAAACAAGGGGGTGTTTTTCGGCCTATCTCTACTAGACAGCTGGTGGTAATAGTGGATTCTATAATTACAAGAACTGATAGAATAATCTGTTGTCAGGAACGCCTCAATCGGATGATTAAATTGATGACTGGGTTGATAGATTACTGGGAGAGCCTAGATATAATCCAGTTGTCTTGGTCCATGTTGGAATCAATGATAGAATACATGGAAGGTGGAGGCTCTTTAAGAATCAATTTAAAGAACTAGGCTGCGAGTTGAAAGTATGGCCCTCCAGGGTGATATTCTCTGAAATATTGCCTGTGCCATGCGCAACACAGGAAAGACAAGGGGAGATTAGAGAACTGAATGCATGGCTACAGACCTAGTGTAAGAGGAAAGGATTTGAGTTTCTGGAGCAAGGGGCTAACTTTTCATTGGGGTACAACCTGTATGGTAAAGATGGTTTGCACCTAAATTGAAGGGGGTCTTCTGTGCTGGGGGAGAGGTTTATTAGAAGGCTAGTGGAGTATGTAAACCCCTAGATTGAGGGGGGTGATTTTTATTATAATGGGGCAGACAGGTCAGACAGGGTTCAGTCCCTATTGGTGGGTGGAATGGGGAAAGGTGGGGGGGGGGGCTATGGCAGATAAGAAGGTCCTCATGTTACAAACAACCATTGGAAATGGTACTATTTGCATTAAAATAAGAAATATGCAAAAAATGCGTGCAAATTGTGACAATAAATTAAAGTGTTTGTTTACCAATGCCAGAAGTCTGCCAAGAAAAATAGGTGAGTTGGAAACTTTGGTGCATGAAGAGAATTATGATTTAATTGGTATCGCTGAATCTTGGCTTCATTCTTCACATGACTGGGTTTTAATATTCCTGGCTATGCTCTATTTTGGAGTGATGTGGTAAAAATGAAGGGTGGTGGTGTCTGTCTCTATTAGAGAAGTGATCTCAAAGTGAGTGTGAATGAGGACCTACAGTGGTGTGAAAAAGTGTTTGCCCCCTTCCTCATTTCCTGTTCCTTTGCATGTTTGTCACACTTAAGTGTTTCGGAACATCAAACCAATTTAAACAATAGTCAAGGACAACACAAGTAAACACAAAATGCAATTTGTAAATGAAGGTGTTTATTATTAAAGGTGAAAAAAAATCCAAACCATCATGGCCCTGTGTGAAAAAGTGATTGCCCCCCTTGTTAAAACCTACTATAACTGTGGTTGTCCACACCTGAGTTCAATTTCTCTAGCCACACTCAGGCCTGATTCTTGCCACACCTGTTCACAATCAAGGCATCACTTAAATAGGAGCTGCTTGACACAGTAAGGTCCACCAGAAGATCCTTAAAAGCTACACATCATGCCGAGACCCAAAGAAATTCAGGAACAATTGAGAAAGAAAGTAATTGAGATCTATCAGTCTGGAAAGGGTTATAAAGCCATTTCCAAAGCTTTGGGAATCCAGCGAACCACAGTGAGAGCCATTATCCACAAATGGCGAAGACATGGAACAGTGGTGAACCTTCCCAGGAGTGGCCGGCCGCCCAAAATTACCCCAAGAGCGCAGCGACGACTCATCCAAGAGGTCACAAAAGACCCCACAACAACGTCCAAGGAACTGCAGGCCTCACTTGCCTCAGTTAAGGTCAGCGTTCATGCCTCCACCATCAGGAAAAGACTGGGCAAAAATGGCCTGCATGGCAGAGTTCCATGGAGAAAACCACTGCTGAGCAAAAAGAACATCAAAGCTCGTCTCAATTTCTCCACAACACATCTTGATGATCCCCAAGACTTTTGGGACAACATTCTGTGGACCTATGAGACAAAAGTGGAACTCTTTGGAAGGTGTGTGTCCAAGTATATCTGGCGTAGAAGGAACACTGCATTTCATAAAAAGAACATTATACCAACAGTAAAATATGGTGGTGGTAGTGTGATGGTCTGGGGCTGTTTTGCTGCTTCAGGACCTGGAAGACTTGCCGTGATAAAAGGAACTATGAATTCTGCTGTCTACCAAGAGATCCTGAAGGAGAATGTCCGACCATCTGTTCGTGTACTCAAGCTGAAACGAACTTGGGTTCTGCAGCAGGACAATGATCCTAAACACACCAGCAAGTCCACCACCGAATGGCTGAAGAAAAACAAAATGAAGACTTTGGAGTGGCCTAGCCAAAGTCCTGACCTGAATCCTATTGAGATGTTGTGGTATGACCTTAAAAAGGCCGTTCATGCTCGAAAACCCTCTAATGTAACTGAATTAGGACAATTCTGCAAAGATGAGTGGGCCAAAATTCCTCCAGGACGCTGTAAAAGCCTCATTGCACGTTATCGCAAACGCTTGGTTGCAGTTGTTGCTGCTAAGGGTGGCCCAACCAGTTATTAGGTTTGGGGGGGCAATCACTTTTTCACACAGTGCCATGATGGTTTGGATTTTTTTTCACCTTTAATAATAAACACCTTCATTTATAAATTGCATTTTGTGTTTACTTGTGTTGTCCTTGACTATTGTTTAAATTGGTTTGATGTTCCGAAACACTTAAGTGTGACAAACATGCAAAGGAACAGGAAATGAGGAAGGGGGCAAACACTTTTTCACACCACTGTAGTTGATGAAGAGTGTGATGAGCCTTAGATATTATGGATGAAGCTGCACATGGGTGTGAGTACTACAAAGGTAATAATTGGAGTTTGTTATAGGCCTCCTAGTGTTAATGAGGAGGTGAAGACCCATCTCCTTGCACAGATAAAAAGGGCTGCAAGGGCTGGGACAGTGATAATGGGGTATTTTAACTACTACTACTACTGGAGTAATTGCACCACAGAACAGTTAAAGGGCAAACATTTATAAACCTACTACAAGACAATTTTATGGTCCAAGGGAACTGGAGAAAGTGCAGAGAAGGACAACCAAACTGATAAGAGGCATGGAGAAGCTCAGCTATGAGGAAAGATTAGAGGAACTGAATGTACAGCATTCTCTCTTGAGAAGAGGAGATTAAGGGGGGATATGATCAACATGTATAAATACATAAGTGGTTAATATAGTAACATAGTTAGTCAGGTTGAAAAAAGACACAAGTCCATCCAGTTCAACCACAAAAAAAAATAATATATATATATATAATAAATATCATACTTAGCCCATATATCCACAGTTGATCCAGAGGAAGGCAAAAAACCCCAGCAGAGCATGATCCAATTTGCTAAAGCAGGGGAAAAAATTCCTTCCTGATCCCCCGAGAGGCAATCGGATTTTCCCTGGATCAACTTTACCTTTAAATGTTAGTATCCAGTTATATTATGTACACTTAGGAAATAATCCAGGCCTTTCTTAAAGCAATCCACTGAGCTGGCCATAACCACCTCTGCAGGGAGTCTATTCCACATTTTCACAGCTCTTACTGTGAAGAAACCTTTCCATATTTGGAGATGAAATCTCTTTTCCTCTAGACTTAAAGAGTGCCCCCTTGTCCTCTTTTTTGACTGTAAAGTGAATAACTCGACACCGAGTTCCCTATATGGACCCCTTATATATTTGTACATGTTGATCATATCCCCCCTTAATCTCCTCCTATCAAGAGTGAATAAATTCAATTCCTCTAATCTTTCCTCATAGCTGAGTTCCTCCATGCCTCTTATCAGTTTGGTTGCCCTTCTCTGCACTTTCTCCAGTTCACCAATATCCTTTTTGAGAACTGGTGCCCAAAACTGAACTGCATAATGATTTGAACAGGGGCAAAATAATATCTCTCTCTCTGGAGTACATACCTCTATTAATACAGGAAAGGACTTTGCTCGCTTTGGAAACCGCAGCTTGGCATTACATGCTATTATTGAGCTTATGATCTACCAAAACCCCCAGATCCTTCTCCACTATGGATTCCCCCAGTTGTACTCCCCCTAGCATGTATGATGCATGCATATTTTTAGCCCCCAAGTGCATAACTTTACATTTCTCAACATTAAACCTCATCTGCCCAAGTAGACAGAGCATTGAGGTTGGCTTGTAAATTGGAGACATCGTGTAAGGACGTTATTCCACTGCATAGCTTGGTGTCATCTGCAAAGACGGAAATGTTACTTTTGATCCCAGACCCAATATCATTTATAAAGATATTTAAAAGTAAGGGTCCCAACACTGACCCTTGGGGTACACCACTGATAACTTAGACCATTCAGAGTAAGAATCATTAACCACTACTCTCTGAATTCTGTCTTTTAGCCAGTTTTCTATCCATTTACAAACTGATATTTCCAAACCTGTAGACTTTACCTTACACATGAGCCGTGTGTGCGGAACTGTATCGAACGCTTTTGCAAAATCCAAATATATCACATCCACCGCCACTCCTCTGTCCAAGGTTTTACTTACCACCTCATAAAAAGAAATCAGGTTTGTCTGACAACTTCTGTCTTTCATGAATCCATGCTGTCTGTTGCTAAAAATATTTTTTTCCTGAAAGAACTCGTCTATGTGATCCTTTATTAATCCCTCCAGTAGCTTCCCAACTATAGAAGTTAAACTAACGGGTCTATAATTACTTGGTAAAGACTTTGTTCCCTTTTTAAATATAGGCACCACATTGGCCCTGCACCAATCCAGTGGTACTATTACTGTCATTAATGAGTCCCTAAAAATTAGATACAATGGCTTTGAAATTACAGAGCTCAATTATTTTAGGGTCCGTGGGTGGATGCCATCAGGTCCAGGTGCTTTATCCACCTTTATTCTGTCCAAATATTTCTGGACCATATCACTTTTGAGCCATTGTGGATTTGGGGCTGCGTCAGTACCACCCCCATTATGGACATGAGCTCCCCCATGCTCTTTTGTATACACAGAGCTGAAGAAAGTATTTAATAAATTAGCCTTCTCTTTGTCCCCAGTCACCCACTACAGATTATTTTGCAAAGGGCCTACATGCTCAGACTTAACCTTTTTACTATTAATATATTTGAAGAATATCTTTCATTTTTTGTCTTTCATTTTGAATTTTTGCATCCTTGATTTCCTTTTTACATATTCTGTTATATTCCTTGTAACATTTAAATGACACTAGTAATCCTTCATTTTTATATTTTTTAAAGGCTCTTTTTTTATAGTTTATAGCTTTTTTAACTTTGGCCATGAGCCACATCGGTTTTATTTTTAACCTTTTAAACTTATTGCCCATGGGAATATACTTTGCCGTGAGATCACAAACAGTCTTTTTGAAGAATTCCCATTTCTGTTCTGTGCCCATTGGTGCCAATATTCTCTCCCAGTCTAAGTCCTGGAGAGCAGCCCTCATCCTTGGAAAATTTGCTCTCTTGAAATTAAGTGTTTTTATCTTTCCCGTATGTGATTTTTGCTTACAGCTAACATCAAATGAAATCATGTTATGGTCACTGCTACCCAGATGTTCCTGTATCTGAATATTAGTAATACGTTCTGCATGATTTGAGATTACCAGGTCCAACAGAGCATCATTCCTAATTGGGGCCTCAATAAACTGGACCATAAAATTGTCCTGTAATAGGTTTACAAATTTTTGCCCTTTAACTGTCCCAGCAGTGCCATTACCCCAGTCAATTTCTGGGTAGTTAAAATCCCCCATTATTATCACTGTCCCAGCCCTTGCAGCCCTTTCTATCAGCATGCATATACTGTAGTGAACTTGGTTTTTAGTTATTCACTTTAAGGTCATCACTGAGGACAAGGGGGCACTCTTTACATCTGCAGGAAAAAAGATGTAATCTCCAAATGCAGAACGGCTTCTTCACAGTAAGAGCTGTGAAAATGTTGAATAGACTCCCTCAAGAGTTGGTTTTGTCCAGCTCAGTAGATTGCTTTAAAAAAGGCCTGGATTCTTTCCTAAATATACATATAACTGGACGCTAACATTTATAGGTAAAATTGATCCAAAGAATATGCTGGAGCAAATTGGATTGTGCTTTGCTGGGCTTTTTAGCCTTCCTCTGGATCAACTGTGGGTATGACATTGTGTATATAGGATTGTAAAAATGAAAATCTCCCCCCCTCTATTTTTTTGGTTAAAGTAGATAGACCTTGGTCTTATTCAACCAGACTAACTATGTAACTATGTAATTAAGATGGCAAGATCTGGAAAGGTCAGAGTCTAGGATTACACACCCTGACATGAGTAGAGGTACTGACACTTGTACTATTTGTCTTGAAGGAAAAGCCAAAGATGTAGACATGAGGGGCAAGGAATATTATGAGCTCATTGAGTTTGGGGAAAGTGGCATGACTGATATATCAGTAATTTAGTGATGTATGAGGAGATTGAAGGGGCGAGCTGAGGAGAGAATTAAGGAGTCATTGGAACAGTATTGGAAGCTGTGGAAGGTAATCAACTGACCCAGGGAGAGGTGCAGATACAGAACAGATGGGGACCAAGGACAGAGCCTTGGAAGACCACTACAGAAAGCAGAAGAGGAGAGGAGTTGTAGGTGACAACAAGAGATTACTAAGATAGGTAGGACAAGGTTCAGTTTTGGGGGCAAGGGTTGAAAGGGGCATGTTAAAAAGACCCCTTATGTTCATATTGTGTTTTGCAATCGGAAACACAACGCCTTTAAGTTTAACATGTTTGCTGATTAAGTAAATATATATTGTTGTTTAAGAAGTGAGCTTGTGTTGAAATTGAACCCAGAAATAAGGAAGTTACATGTTGGTCATTAGTTTTAGTTTTAGGTGACATAATATCTGGAGCTATATCTGTCTAGGTGACATAATATAATGTGACATAATGAGTTTGTTTAGATACAGAGATGTATCATCAAATGATGTAAGGGCGGTGCGGTCCCTCTCATATGACTGCGTCCCATGCAGCCAAAAGCCTCCTGGGAATTAGGGGCTGAGCTAATGATAGTTGTTGCATGGTGGAGAAATGCAGCCGTGGCCCCTTTTGATGGAGGGCGGAGGGGAGGAACCTGGCATTCAGTCAGGCTGCTTGGCACGGCCTCCTCTTGGCTTGGGCTGAGGCTGAGACTTTCCTGTGTATGAAAATGGTACATAGTTTTAGGTTTTTGTTCATCAATCACATACAATTTTGAGATCATGACTGTTGCAAATTGAATGTTAACAAATAGAAAAGACTATCATTCTGACCCCAGCATTTTTCATTCTTTTCCCAATCATTTTTGGCCACTAATGTCTATTGATATGTAAACCACTTTGGGATCAATAACTTCTAGTTAACATCATTAAATTTTTGCCCACAAATATGTTCAGCAATCCTATACCTGGGTCAAGCTGGGCTCTTCCACATCTTCTTCCTGTGTTGAAGGCCCAGGGTGGACCTCAGGAGCCTCAGCTGATGTGGAAGGAAGTGTTGAGAGTGATGGCATGTGTTCGGTCTGGTCTGACAAAAAATGCAGGCTGTTGTAGTTCCACAGCCTGGGGACATATATGCCATCTGCTAATGCTCCGGATTTCTGGGAACCCTGGAACTTCTTGCTCTCGTTATTATATACACTCCACAGGCTACTAATTTCGGCCTTCAAATAATTGTTACACAGGCACCAATTCCAACAGTTTCTCCATCGCTGCCTTCCTCTTGATTTTATTGGCATAATCCTTGCATTTAACTTGCTGTCACATACTTTACAGCGGAGCCTGAGATGATGAGGATGGCCTCTTGCACGGTTCCTGTCAGAGCACTCCTGGTGGTGGAGATAGGGACTGCTGGGGCAACGGAAGGGTGCAGGTGCCTGCTGGCAGAAGGCTGAAGCTTTGGAGACAAAGGAACTCCTGTCGGGGAGACGTGGAAGCTGATCAATAGACTTGTTCAGTGGTAGCCAGGTAGGTAAGTACAGATTTAAGATGTGCAGAGTCAGGAACAGGCAGAAGTCGGCAATGGGCTGGCACCGGGGTATACAATCAGAAGGCAGAGCCATAGTCATAAGTCCAAGCCAAGGTCAGTATCATAAGCAGAGGCAGACAAGCAGGGAGGGAGGATCCAAGAGAGTAGTCAGTGGAAGCCGGGTTTCCAGGAACAAGTTCAGCAAGCAAAAGCAGTAAACAGGAACACAGGGACAAGCTGAAGACAATCCAGCACTGACACTAGGTAGACTCTCTGTTTTAAATAGGGGGCCATGAGCCAGAATTCATGGATGCATGTGCGTGCGTGTGTGCGCACTAATGCGCACTTACTCATATGGATGTGCTATTGCGCATAACTGCTCCGAATCTTACTCGTTTCTGTCTAAGGCTCCATGCATGCACATTGGCAATAGAAGAACGTGTATTGGCAGCTGCTGCATGGAAATGAGCTCTTGCTGTATGAGTTCCCTGACATTGCCCCCTCCTTAGGGGCAGCCACCGGATGCCCATTTGAGTCATCTTCTCTGGGTGGGAATGAGGAAAGGCCTGTATAAGTCTTTGGGCATGGAGATTTGCCTCAGGCTTCCAGGAATTCTCCTCTGGGCCAAAACCTTTCCATTTGATCAGATATTGGTTCTGCCCCTGTCTTTTCCTGCAATCCAGAATAGCTTCAATTTCAAACTCTTCCTACCCATCCACCATTATAGCTTCTGGGAGTCCTAATTCACGATCCAAAAAGGGATTCACCACATCAGGCTTTAGTAGAGGGGCATAAACCCAGGGTGAATCTTAAATGAGTCAGGAAGTTCAAGTTCATAGGCTATTGGATTAATTTTTCTCTTAACTGGGAAGGGCCCCAAATATCTAGGTTCCAGTTTCTTGGAGGGGCATGCCAATTTTAGGGTTACCATTGAAAGCCACACATGGTCACCAGTCTTTAAGTCCAGTTCCCCCTTCTTCTCGTATCAATTATGTTTTTATTATCCTCCTGTTACTTGGAAATGGTTTCTCTCAGCACCCGAAATTTAATCTGTCTTGGATAGCTGGCAAAGGAGAATCCAGTATCGGAATTGTCAGAAAAGAGGAATGAAAACCATAGTTGGAAAAAAAGGGTGATTGGTCTGTGGCAGAGTGGGTAGAATTGTTAAATGCAAATTCCGCCAGTGGCAGCAGTGAGGCCCAATCTTCCTGGTTGAAAGAGGAGAAACAACGCAAGTATTGCTCTAACGTTTGGTTTGTATGTTCAGTTTGCCCGTTGGTCTGAGGGTGGTAGGCTGAGGAAAAACTGAGTTTGATACCCAGTGCTTCACATAGTGCTTTCCAGAATTTCGATGTGAGCTGTACTCTATGATCTGAAACAATGTCATGGGGAATTCCGTGGAGCCTAACAAGTTAATGAACACCCTGGCAGTTTCTGTTGTTGATGGAGTCCCCTTCATGAGGATAAAATGTGCCATCTTGGAAAGGCGATGAACCACCATGGAGATGGACAAAAATCCTTCAGAGGAAGCTTGACAATAAAGTCCATTGCGATCCTATCCCATGGTTTTGAGCAGTGGGAATGGGCAGCGGCCTTAATAATCCCTAAGCCTTGTTTTAATAGTTTCTGTTCTTGAGGCAGGTTAAGCAGGAACTAACATATTTCCTGCAATCCTTTGCTAGGTTGGGCCACCAAAAATGCCTTTGAACTCAGTCCATAGTTTTGTATCCCCCGAAATGACTGGCCAAACGATAGTCATGGCAGATCTGTAAGATGGTAGTGCACAAGTTCTGCAGTACAAAGATTTTATTTTCCTGCCAGTAAAGTCCATCTTTCTCTTGAAGGTTCATGCCCAGGGGCAGGGAAGCTCTCAGGAATGCCTGATGGATCTGTGATATTAGATCAGATTGGGTTGACAGAAAATTTCCAGCCTGCAGGATAGTATCTGGTTGGGATGAAACTTTGGTTTCCACGAACATGCGAGATAATGCATCGGGTTTAACATTCTTGGATCCTTGTCGGTAAGTAATATGGAAATTAAAGCGTAAAAAAAGAGCCCATCCCATTTGTCTGGATCTGAGGCGTTTGGCAGTTCTGAGATATTCTAAAATGTTTTGTTCCGTGAAGATCAATAATGGGTGTGCCGCTCCCTCCAAGGCTGATTTTATTGCCAAAAGATCTCGCCCCCCCCCCACATCGTAATTCTTTTCTGATAGACCTAGTTTCTTCGAAAAAGAAAGCCACAGGGTGCATTAAAGATATAGGTCACCTCACCCCACTCCTCACCTTCCAGTACCCCAATTACCCCCATAATTTTCGCAATGGGACTTGAGAGAATAGGCAAATGGAGTGGCATTTGGAGTGAGTAAAATGTCATAAAAGACTAATATTACCTTGCGTGGATCATCAATATCTAGTTAGGTATATATATACTTGAACACAGACACAATTATTTTATTTATTTATTTATGTATTTAATTAATTCATTAATTACAATGTATTTATTTATTTATTTCAGGTAAATATAGTTTTTTTCAGGTATTTATTGAAATATATTCAAGCTATAGTTATGAATATATGGGCTAAAAGTGCAAATTCTCAGGTTTAATTTGAGGGTATGTACATCCAAATTGGAGGAAGGGTTTAGAAATGAAAGCTCTTAAGAATAACCATCCACCTTTTTAAGAGAACAAAGGTAATTGGACAGTTGAATCAAACGCTGTTTCATGGCCAAGTGTGGGCTACTTCTTCGTTTTTTCTTCATCAATTAAGCAGGTAAAAGGTCTGGAGTTAATTCTAAGTGTGGTATTTGCATTTGGAATCTATTGCTGTGAACCTACATCATGTGTTCAAAGGAGCTGTCCATGCCAGTGAAAGAGGTCATTGTAAGGCTTCAAAAACTAAATAAATCCATCAGAGAGATAGCATCAACATTTAGAGTGGTCAGATCAACCGTTTGGTACATTCTGAGGAAAGAAGAACGCACTGGTGAGCTCAGCAACATAAAAAGGCCTGGACATCCATGGAAGACAATAGTGGTGGATTGATCAAAGGATCCTCTCTATGGAAAATAAAAGAAAAGAAAAACCCATTCACAACATCCAGACTAGAGATGGACACTCTCCAGGAGGTGGACGTATCATTGACAAAGTCTACAATCAAGAGAAAAAAATTAGAGGGTTCACAACAAGGTGAAAAACAATCATAAGCCTGAAGATAAGAAAAGCCAGATTAGACTTTGCTAAAAAAAAACATCTAAAAAAGACATACCAGTAGGAGAAGGCTTAGAGCAGCCCATGATCCAAAGCACACAACGTCATCTGTAAAACATGGTGGAGGCAGTGTGATGGCATGGACATGCATGGCTTCCAGTGGCACTGGATCATTAATGTTTATTGATGATGTGACAGAAAACAGAAGCAAGCAGATGAATTCTGCAGTGTTTAGAGATATACTGTCAGCCCGAATTCAGCCAAATGCAGCAAGGTTGATTGGACAGTGCTTCACGGTACAAATGGTCAATGATCCAAAACACACAGAAAAAGCAACCGAGGAGCTTTTTAAGGAAAAGAAGTGGACTATTCTGCAATAGCCAAGTCAATCACCTGATCTCAACCCAATTGAGGATGCATTTCACTTGCTTAAGGCAAAACTAAAGGCAGAAAGACCCACAAACAAGGGACAACTGAAGATAGCTGCACGTTAGAGCCTGGAAAAGCATTAGAAAGGTTCAATGGTTTGTATCTTGCCACCACTGAGTACATGAGAAAGCATGAAAACCCCTCTGGAGCTCCACATGCTAGAGTGGTGGGAGTTGTAGAACCTCAGGCAACATTTTACTATAGACATGACTGATAACCAGACCCGCTTGTGGTGAAAGGAGAGGAGACAGAAGAAGAGACAGAGTGTCTCAGAAAAGCATGTTAGCCCCCTAGTCCTCTTAACACATGACAGAATGGGTGCAGGAGATGTGATTCTGGAGGGCCACAAACCAAAGAGAGATACCTCTGTTGAACAGATTTATCTATATGATAGAAATAAGACAACTGTGCCGCCAAACAGTATAAACCAAGGTTAGGAACCACAAGGCCTCCTAAGGAGGTTGGAATTTTTTAAGCTTTCCATGACAGGTTTGTGTCTACTAATACCCCAAATAAAAGATTGCAGTATAGTATCCATAAGGTTAAAATATCTAAGAGGAATATACTGTATACTGGAAAGTGCCAAAGAACACAAAGGATATTAGGAAATAAAATCATTTTCACAAGGCCTAGCTGACCCATAACTCCTAATGGTAATCTTGTCCATGGCTGAGTTTTATTTTTGGGCAGTGAAATGAGAGGCTCCACATTTAGGGCTACATAGTCAGATAGGGATTGGGGAAAATTAATGCCTAATTATCTGAATAAGCTGACTCTGACTAAGAGCAAGTGGGAAAACATAAACGGTGATTTTGAGGCCTGAAAACCTGCCAAACTGCTCTATGATGTGAAGTACTTACAATAGGGAGGGACCAAAGACACCTAAATATAAGATCATGTCATTGGTATAAAGCCCTTCAAACAGGGGTCCTGAGCTCAGACCTTGAATCTCGGGGTTAAACAAAAGGTTCAACTGCTAGTGCACAGAGGAAAGGTGACAGAGGACAGCCCTGGCGTGTCCCCCTAGAAAGAGGGAAATGCCAGTCATTAACCACTATGGCCTGGGGGTCATCATAAAGAATGGTAAGCCATTTAATAAAGTTTGGGTCAAAGCCACAGTAATGTAAACACTTTCATAGATTCTACTAAATCAGGGATATGCAATTAGTGGACCTCCAGCTTTTGCAAAACTACAAGTCCCATCATGCCTCTTCCTCTGGGTGTCATGCTTGTGGCTGTCAGAGTCTTGCTATGCCTCGTGGGAATTGTAGTTCTGCAACAGCCGGACGTCCACTAATTGCATATCTCTGTACTAAATCAAAGGCTTTGGCGATATTTAATGTGACTGCCCCTCTTGAGAATATATGGTAATTTCATCCCTGTCCCTTAACCTTACTCGGCCTGCTGCTTCCTTTTTTTTTATATTAGTCAATGATCAGCTCACTTTCACCCTTGTCTATCCCCTGTCCTTGACAACTATGCTCTCTCTCACACTCCCCAGCCCTTGATCAGCTTATGTTCTGCTTCATTTCTGTGCCCTTTCCATGCCAATACAAAGTCAATTCCTGCTCTGCTTTCTTTCTCAGAGTTCAGCAGTCAGCTGCAGCTCTTATCTCCCCTCCACCCTCTGCCCTGAATAGGTCTAGCTTCTCTATGCCCCCTTAGTCCAACCAGTTTCTATTTGGCCCCTTCTACCACCCTATTACACAGTACAGTATTAGCTGTCATTCTGACTTCGCTTTTCTTTAGAAATTATCCAAAATGAACTCCTGCATGTTTTTTTTTTCTCAAAGGTCTATGGCCAGCCCATTGCCTTGCCTCCTCCTCCACAGCCAGTTGACAATCCCCCCCACCCACACACACACCCACACACACACCCACCATCACCACCCCCACCATATTTACCGTAGTTTAATTTAGATGGCACACTTATGCAAATTACACATGTCCAACAAAAGTATTGCCTTACTGGGCAGATATAAAAAATATAAAAATGAATAGGTTACTAGAGTTATGAAAATTCCCATAAGACAAAATAGAACTTCGTACGATGATGTAATGTATTGTATTGTTATGTATTCTTATGTTTTTGAGCATGCACAGTCTTGGTCACTCGATTTTTTTTAACAGACAATACTGTACTGATTAAACGAAAATCTTTTGCTAATTTTGCATGAACTATCATGATTGGCTCTTGAAAGCTGTTTACTAACCATCAGATTATGGGACGATCACTCAAAAAGTGGTATTGTTTGTCAAATTTTCTCTTTGTGTGCACTAGGCATCACTCTCTTTTGATTGACACTGACATGGTGATCTGCTGTTGATGAATGTTACTGATAAATGGGTTTCAGCAGTGAACAAAAAATTTTTTTATTAACACCAGCAGAGCAAATGCCAGTTTGACTTTAGATAGAAATAATATGATTTCATAAGTTTAAAAAAAAATTCCAAGAGATGTTTTTTGCCTAAATTATTTTCTTAGAATTGTCGGTGTTCTAAATTAAAATAGTTCTCTTCAAAGCAGTATTGAAGTTTTCTTTTTTTTAAATCAAATAGAATTTTATTGAAAGAACAATATCTGATAATAGGAAGTACAATATACAAAATATTGTACATATTAGACATACACTTTTGGTATGTAACAACAAATAATTTCTACTCAGTACATCATCATACTTCTTGGATCAGGCAAAAAAACATTCCTATGAGTAATGGATAACCTGGGTGCCATACTCCCTCCAGTGCCTATCACCTCCTCTCTACAGTAGTAGGCAGTTCATAATTAGATCAACTGGAGCTAAACCTGGAACGTTCAGCCATGGCACCCAAATTTTGTCAATTTTTTTCACACTCCCCCTGTGTTGATAAATGTGTTTTTCCAGCCTAATAGGGTCACCCATTTGATTCAGACACTACTTCACCATGGGGGGTTCTTCTTATTTTCAGTGTCTCAAGATTAGTTTCCTAGCCTGGAAGAGAGCCCTAGGTATCGCTACTCTTGAATGTTCTTCCTCAGGGACACTGTTTATAATTCCCAATAAACATAGTTTAGGGTGTCCAGTAAGATGGACCTGCAATACACAGTTAATAGTTTTCAGAACATCCTTCCAGTAGATATCCAATTTTGGGCACCTCCACAGCATGTGGATCATGTCTCCGTGGTCACTCATGCATTGTGTACAGGAAGGATCATCAGTCTAGCTGGTGTGTAATGGACACGCAGGAGTATATATAACTGAGACAACCTTTGGGCCACATATAGGGAGCATAGGGGAACTGCTGAGAGAACCTCTTCCCACTGGTCCTCCTCAATGGCTCCTATATCCTTCTTCCACTTGGATATAATCTCTGCGGTGCTGTCAGGTAGGAACTTGTTGAGCAGCATAAAGTAACTGCACAAAATTAAATCTTTATATGAGGTTACTTCCCTCAGGTATTTGAAAATAGGTGTGGGGCTCTGAGTCCACACATCACTATCCAGTTGGGCCTTAACCGTGTGTTGGAGTTGGAAATAATAGATCTGCATGAAGGTAGGGAGTTTAAATTCTGACTGTAAATTTAGGTAACGGGCACAGTTTACCATCTCAAAATATTTGTGTCACATGCTAAATCCTGTAATGTTGCCATCTCATTCCATATTGTAATTTCTCCTACTCCAAGTATCGCTTGTTTCCCCAAATGGGGCTAAACCTTGTGAAACCCTAGCTTTGTTCCATACTTTTTGCCTCAAGTTGTAAGTAGGAAATAGCTTATTTGATTTGGAAAACCTCAGTGTCTCTAGGCCCTCTGCCATCCCCCCATTGTGAACCAGAGAAGGTGAGCTATAGATTCTACCAAGTTCCACACTGGAGCACCAAGAGGGCTCAGAACCCTAGCTATGTGTTGGGGTTGGAAAGCCAGATAGCACAGCCATGATTTTTGAAGTGCCATCCCACCTGCGTCCTTAGGACACGGTAACTGTTCCAATTTTACTCTTGCTGTTTAGTTTAGCCAAATAAGGGACCTTAAAATGAAATTAATAACTTGCTTTATTAATAACTTGCTTTAATGGGACAGCCATGGGGGATTTGTGGGGTATATATAGGAGCAGTGGCATCAAGATAATTGTAATTTCGCTATCTGTAGCTCCTCTAGCATCAGAGGAGCATCCAGTTGTTGTCAAGCCGTGTCTGATAGAGTAGGTAGCCCTTCAAGAAATGCATGTAGGGAATCGTTAGTGTAGTTCTGCTGAAAACGGTATAAGTCAGAATAGTATGAACTGGGAACCATCATAATATTATCCAGGGAATTGGTCACCTTTCCATCAGATGACCTTAAGGCACCAATAGATGGTGATGTCTGTTGAGAATGGGAAATGTTAGCTAAAAGGCAACCTGTATGTTTAACCTTCTCATAAAAGGCAAGTTTGCTGAATAATTGTTTCCGCTCTGCCACTGAGGAGGTGAGCCGGCTCAGCACCTCTTGAGCAGATAGCAATGCGTCTCTACGATCCTCAGTGGGGTTAGCGACAAATTTGATCTCCAGTTCATCTGTCAATCGTTCCACCTCCTCCCTTTGTGCTTTTGAATGCATTTACTTCTCTAATAAACAGCCCCAAGGAGAATGGGCTTGAATATCTTCCATGCCACCCCCACATTTGGGTACTTTGCCTGATCACACCAAAAATCTGTAATTTTCGGAGACAGTAGAAGATTAAGCCAAAAGGCATTTAGCCTCCAAAGGGCCAAGTAGTGTCGATGGGGGACAGACCTCCAGACCAAGAATCAGTGGAGAGTGAAGTGCATAGTTTATCTCTACCACTAGGTCAATGCGTGAAAAAATGATTTTGAAAAGCATGAGAATTGGCACTTCCCAGGGTTCCTTCTTGTCCACACTTCCAACCAGCCCACCTCTTTGACCAGTTTTCTTAGGGCTGTTCGGCCTACTCCTCTCCCTGAAGGGTGTTTGTCTAATTGTGTGTCCAAGTAACAGTTAAAGCCACCCAAGATATACAGGGGTACATCCAGAGGACCCAACTGAAATTCCAGCACTGTTAGCAGGACCTGATGGCTATACAGAGGTGGGATATATACAAAGGCAAGTATACATTTCAAAGAAAACAGGTGGAGGGGAGAATAGGAACCTACAACCTAGAACCTCGAAAATAGAGACTCCCAATATGAGATTGATTAAAAGCAGAAGGAAACAAAGGGTACCACACATTACGTATGACTACTGTTAATCTCTTGATGTATAACGTCAGGGGCCTAAATTCACCTGTAAAGAGACATAAAGTGTTGAATGAGGTTCAGCAGTATGGTGCAGGGATTGTCTTTCTACAGGAAATTAATTTATGCCATGAGTCTAGGGCCAGACTGTACTCCCCGTGATATCCTTGTTTTTATTATGCCGACTCAATGTCAAATAGAACAAAGGGCATAGCCATAGGTATGGGGAGGGAGGTGCGCTTCACTCTGGAGGACAGATTATGCGATCCAGAGGGAAGATTCCTCTTTCTAAAGGGAAAGCTTTGGGGAATAGAATATGAGATGTGTGTCTGTAAGAACTTCAACACTATAAAAGGCCATTCTATGCAACTGGATACATTCAGTATGAGATGTGTGTCTGGAAGGAATTAGACACTGAAAAGCTGCTCCATACAGTTGGATAATTTCTTTATAAATAGAAACGCAACTGTTTCCAATCTACTTAAATGCTTGGATGCTTTACACAAAACTCTGAGACTATGCTTCTTTGATAATACTGCTATTTTTGCACAAGAAACATATATGTATATTTTTTTTGTGGAAAAGTAATGTCTATGGAGGTCATGTGTGGAAGTGGATTCTAATCCTAAAATTAGTACTTGGGTACTTGTGTAACTAATTCTGTGTGTGGATATTTGTAAATCCACATTACAAATGAGTTAATTATGGACTGAATTATGCTGTCACTTTCATCTGGGGTATAATGGATACATGGTGTGTTTTTTTTCCTGTAGAAAGACCCTGTATTTTTAATCTTATAATGCTGCAGCTTATTTTTATGGATAGTTATATTTAGTGAGATATATAGTGTTAAATAGGATTTACTATATTCCTTTTTTGCATACACTTGTTGTATTGTGTATAAGGCCCCTCTCCCTACGTTTCAATAAAGCCAATTTTTTACTTTGTATCAAAAGCCATGGTTGATTCTTCCCTTTTTTGCTTTCATGGGACTCCCTTGTCCCTAATTTCTTTATTACATAGTGCTTTTTGCTTATGCGGTAAGTATCCCTCCTTTTATTTGACAAATCGGCTGATACTTTATCTAGGTGAAGATGGATTCTAGGACAATTTTTAATTTTTTTTTTTTTTTTAATAGAATATACCCTGGCTAAAATATATAGTCCTAATAGAGGGCCCACGATTTTCCTGAGGGAAACTCTTAGTAAACTATGGAAGTTTAAGAGTGGGTTTGTGATCATAGCTAGAGGTTTACATTTCTGTATGGACCCCAAACAGGATAGTACGTCTCATGCACAGGGGATAAGGAATCTACAGTTAAAAACAATAAAATATCAGATGTATCAGCTTCAATTAGTGGATGTATGGAGAATTCAACACCCAAGAACACAGGATTACACATTTTATTCCCCTGTGCATGGGACGTATACCAGGATAGATTATTGGTTAGTGGAACATAGGCTATTAGACTGGGTGATATCTAAAAATATAGAAATAAGATCTCTATCCGACCATGCCCTGTCGTTAATGAAAATTAAAATTCCCGGCGTACAGAAGCAGCCATTGTTTTGGAAGCTCAACAAGGAATTACTAGATGAAAGGGGTGAGGAAATAATAAAAGAAGAGTTAGAGACTTTATTTCTGATAAATGATACAGGGGAGATGGCAGAGAATATCATATGGGAGTCTCACAAGGCCTATATCCGAGGAATCTATATTTCAATGGGAGCCAAGAGAAAGAAAGAAAGAATTAACAAAAGAAGAGAACTAATTGAGGATATTTTTAGATTAGAACAATCCCATAAAAAAGAATAAAAAAAGAGCAATAGAGGACAAGATGGTGAACTGCAACATAAACTAGTCAAAGTAAAAGAGAGTAGCTAAAGGAATAAATAGAACTGGAAATGAGAAAAACCTATAATAAGATAGCGAAAGAAAGATACCAATGGGGCAATATAAATAGTAAATGCCTAGCCAGAATGCTGAGGAAAAAAAGATCCATGAACTACATAGAGAAAATTCTAAATAAGAAAGAGGTACCGATATATAATACTAAGGATATCTCTGGAGTATTTCGAGAATATTATAAGCAGTTATACTCAGTTAAACAAAGGCAATCAGGACAAGTAGAGATTAACAGAAGAGCAAAAATTAAGGAATATGTGGGTTGGGCAAAGATCCCTAACTATCGGAGGAGTTAGCGCAGGAATTGGAGAATCCAATAACAGTACAGGAGATAAACCAGGTAATAATGGAATCAGCGGGAGGAAAAAGTCCTGGGCCCGATGGCTTTATAAGAGAATACTTTAAAAAAAATTGAGAAATTCTAGCCCTGAAACTTTGTGCATATTTTAATGGGTTGGGAAAGGGATACGGGCTGAGCAAAGAAGCTTCGAGAGCGACAATTACCACTGTGCTAAAAGAAGGTAAAGAAAATATAATCTGTTCCAACTATAGACTGATATCTTTAATGAATATAGATACCAAGCTGTTCTCTAAGGTAGTGGCAACTTGAATAAAAAAGCTAATGCCGAGTTTGGTGCACCCGGATCACACCGGTTTCATAGTAGGGAGGGAGGTTGAGGACAACGGGGTAAGAACACTTCTCCTCCTCCAGAGGATAAAGGAGAGTGGAATCTCCAGTCTACTCTTTTCGTTTGACGCAGAAAAAGAGTTCGATCGAGTAGACTGGGGATTCATAATGGGTATTCTGGAGGTAATGGGTTTTGGCCCTAGAGTGCTGGAGTGGATTGAGGTACTTTATAGAAATCCAGCTGAAGCGATAAGGGTCAATGGAATATTATCTCCCCCTTTTAATATGTTTAATGGAACCAGGCAGGGGTGCCCACTATCTCCGCTTCTATTTTTCTTAGCATTAGAACCTTTATTGATGATGGTAACGAGCAACTCCGACATAGGAGGAGTCAGAGTAGGAGAAGAGATACACAAGCTGGCTGCATTTGCAGACAATGTATTATTCTATATCTCGGATCCCCGACTCTCTATGCCAAATCTATTGAAAGTTTTAAAAGAGTATGGAGAGCTATCCAACTTTAAGATTAACACAGGAAAATCAGAAATATTAAATATCAATATATCTTCAAAAGAAGAGCAGAGCCCTTGAGTGGAATTTCCTTTTCCATGGAAGAGGACAGGAATAAAGTACTTAGGAATTAAGTTTACACCATCCCTTGAAGAGATATATCAGGCAAATTATATCCCATCATTAGATGATCTTAAAGAAGAAATAAGGAGAATAACAACAAAACCCCTGTCCTGGTTTGGCAGAATAAATGCCTTAATTACCTAGAATATTGTATAAATTCCAGATGCTCCCGGTCTACATCCCCCCGGTGTATTTTAGAATTATTAGAACCTTAATTTCAAAACTCATTTGGAAAAATAAGAAACCTAGAATATCCCTAAGGATACTGAAAAAGGATGAAGATCAGGGAGGAGCAAGTGTACCAGACTTTAAAAAAAATACTATGAAGCTGTGATATTAACAAGGGCTGTGGAATGGACTAGGCAAGGGAGCAAAAAAGGTGGGCGGAAATAGAGCACTGTATGGCAGACACAAATTTGGGGAAGGATATCTGGTTACCACCACAATACAGAGCACTAGGGAGAACTACACTTATATTGACTACCAATGCGATTAGGGTTTGGGATGAAATACACAAACACAATAAATGGAAATATAACTCCCCTCTGATATATTTAAAAGAGAATGATTTTTTTCCCACCAGGTAAAAGTAGATGGGGAGGGAACTGGATAAAAGATGAAAATGTTCAACTTAGACACATAATACACGAGGGAAAATAATAACACAGGAAAAGTTAAATAGGGAAAAATAAATGTTTGAATTAAATGATTGGTGATACCTCCAGCTCAGACATTTTGTCTCTGCCTTATCGTGTCCGTTGAGAGGCAGAGAAGAACTCTCCGCCTTTGAGTGTACATGCAAGGGAAAAACAGCACAGACAGGGACCTCACAGATATATAAGATCTTGGTACAAGAAGAGGCGCTGAAGGTACCGGCATATATAAAAAAAATGGGAGAGGGAAATAGGTCCACGAGGTGAGAAACAAGAGGTAGGGAAAATACTGAAATTGGTCCATGGTTCCTCAATTAATATAGGGATGATAGAAACAAATTACAAGTGCTTAGTGAGATGGTATTGGACACCAGATATTGTGGCAAAATACCAAAGTGGGCAATCTGGGGAATGCTGGAGAGGATGTGGGCAAATATGATCTATGGTTCACGTCACGTGTGGTGGAATTGCCCAAAGATCAAAAGATATTGGGAGGACATATTAAGTTATGTAAAAGAGATGACTAATGTCCAGGCCCCCCCGAAAATCCTTGGGTGTGCCTATTCTTTGGGACAGATATACCCTAAAAAGAATATAAAAAATCTCTGATACCTCAATTGCTAAACGCAGCTAAGAGCATGATTCAGAAAAAATGGAAGGAAGTGGAAGAGCCTATGATAAAAGAATGGTTTGAGAAAATAGATGATATATTTAGAATGGAATATTTTAATATTGATGAAGATGGAGGTAGGGAACCCCAGGGAAGATGGGAGAGATGGAAAATCTTTAAGTCAGGGAGGAAATACAGTGAGGTATATAGGTTGTAGGGAGGACAGGGGAAGGAGGCCCCCTTTCCCCACTGATGCTATATATTTAAAAAGGGATGGGTGGGGAGGGAGGGAGAGGGGGGAGATAAGGGGAAAGGAGGGACTGAAGTTATTAAGAAATAGGGGAATAGATAACATGAAATAAGTAAGCTAAGAACGTGTATAAGTTATTGAGATATTAGAGGTAATGGGTGAGGAGCAAAATAATACTACCCCCTCTATTTTTATATATGTTCTATATGTGTTGTTTTGCCTTCTTTTTAGCTTTATTATGATGAAAATTGGATATAAATAAAAAATAAAAAATAAAAGTGTTTTGATCTCTGTACTGCACTGCATAAATAGTTCCAAACAAACGGAAACACTGAGTGCAACGGCACTCTAAATTCTATGTGTACAATCCATTGAATTGTGGCCTTAGATGGGACCGCAAGCAGATGGTGTAATGCCCTGGTCTCTGCCACAATCCCAAAGGCACACAGGAGAAGACTTGCAATGAAGGATTGAACAACAGGTAAGTTAATAGGACAACAGATTCTGTCTCCCACTGGCGTCACAACCACTAGCCGAGGAGCCACATTAGGCAATTCGTGACACATTAATCATGGGGTAGAAATTTGCTTCGTACATGCTCTCCATAGGGAGATACAGTTGAGAACATCCAATCAACTCTTGTTCCCAGCACATCATATATCTGTAGCACAGCAATGTAGAAGAAAGCAGTCAAACAGAGTACTGCCCTGGCACATGTGATCTGGTGCCACCTGCAGGCCTGGAGCAGGTCAATCCTCTTCAGCCGCCAGTCTCTTGGCCTGATGAAAAGCATTCTCATTTGTATCCAACCAAGAAGATGCATCAGCTGCCTTTTCAAAGAAATGGGCCTGGCCTCTCACAGTGATGCGGAGTCTCGCCATATAGAGCATAGCATACGGCGCTTGTAATGTCTGTAGCCTTTTCTTGACCTCAGTGAAATGGGCCCTTCTTTTATGTACATCAGAGGAAAAGTCAGGATAGAAGGAGATATGTGCATCGTTAAACTGTACATTTTGCATTTCCCTGGCCATACTCAGGATAAACTCTCTTTCGCTGTAATGCAGCATTCATGCCAGAATGGGCTATAGGGGATGCCCCAGGGGAAGGGGCCACAGGGGAACTCTGTGAGCTCTCGCTACCGCATATAGTGATGCAAATGCCTCCCTTTCAAGCACCTCCAGCAGCCATTTTTTCACAAAATCAGTGGGGTCTCTACCCTCCATTTTCTCAGGGAGACCTACAATGCGTACATTATTTTGTCTCATTCTGTTTTCAAGGTCATCAGCACATTGATCTACAGCTGAAACCATCCTAGTGTTATGTTGTGGGTCTCTTATCAGAGGGGGAAGCTTGTCCTCTACGTCACTGATCCT
This sequence comes from Lithobates pipiens, assembly GCF_037356315.1. Taxonomy (NCBI): domain Eukaryota; kingdom Metazoa; phylum Chordata; class Amphibia; order Anura; family Ranidae; genus Lithobates; species Lithobates pipiens. Next base: position 324,777,508 of record NW_027507764.1, read on the forward strand.
GCTTTCAGCAGCAGTGGTTCTTTCTCTGATCTTTTGTATATCCTGTCTTATCAAAGACACTTCCTCCTTCAGACCACCAAAGCATTCTTGCAAAGTATTAACTGAGGCAGTACATTTATTAACAGCTTCCAAGATCTCAGCTAGTGTAGGCTGTGCAGCTTCCTCATCCTCACTGCCCTCTTCCATCTCTTCTGACTGTGCTTCCATGATGTTTGTATCTGTGCACTCTGGAACTCCTTCCTCCATATTCCCTTGTGCAATGAGTTTCCCCTCAGGCTCCCCCGCTCCCCAGCCGGGTCAGTAATATTCAGCTTCTGGGCATAATAACAGATTTCTTTGGGGGGGGGGGGGGGGTCGTCGGCTAGTATTCTTAGAGGTTTTGGGAGGATTACTCAGTTTCTTTTGTTTTATCTGTGCCACGCTGTCCGCACTACTGGAGCCCCACAGCGACGCCACTTTGGAGCTCCGGATGCTGCACATCTTCCTTGCTCTTTCCCCTCAATACCATCATGGGTTCAGTCAGTCCAGGTGGCTCAACAGGGTCTCACTAGATTCAGAAATCGTTCTATAGCCAATAGCCAGCACTGTTTAGCAGGGTATAGGATAAATTCAGGGTAACCTGCGGGAGCTCTGCGAGAAAGCATCTACTCACATGCCAGTCCAGGCCACGCCCACATTATTGAAGTTTTCAAATTCACTATATTTTTTTTCTTTCTGTGGCTGGCCCTACTAACTCCTTCATTGACCCAGTGATCTGTAAAAGCAGAAGAAAAAAAAAATTGTCAGCCTTCAACCAAACATCACTGATTGTTGCTCTCATTGTACTTTCACCTCTTTCCCTCATACATGCGGTACCGAGTCCACTGAAATCATTTCTTTCATTTTCAGTCACTATCTCATTTTTTTTTTTTTTACAGTTTGTTGTTGGTTTCACTTGTTCAATACATCAAAAACCCATCTACTCATTTTACCATTGATAATTTTTTGCTTCTTTGTTTGCAACCCAAAATCTTTAAGACATTACTAAAGCTACAGAAGGCTCTTTAGAGTCATTTAGAGTTGTGCAGTTGGTCTTTGAGAATGGAATACAAAATCTGCAGGTCCCCCAAGCTGTGCATAGTTAAACAGATTGTCCTTTTTTTCTAGAGTATACAGTTAAGATTGATTAAATTTGAGCTGCTATTCTTGTGCTTCAATAATTTGTCCTTGGAAACAGGTGATTTAATAAACCAAATGGCTAAACGAAATAAAAGAAAAAAAGAAAGAAATCCTGTTCCAGAATATTTTATTGAAGGATTTCAAATACAGTAACCTTGAAGGTTCATGAATACAGTATATGATATATAGAATCGTACAATAGTGCCTCCAATAGCAAATACAGTAATTATGTTTATTAGCATATTATCTTACCTTTTTTTTTTTTACATTTGATCTAATATGAACCTTCAATAAAATGTACCTCTGATATAAAAGGAAAATTATTTTCTAAAATGTCAAAGATATTATAAAATCCTATAAAGAGGGACATTAATCAACAGTCATTTAAATGCACTAAAATAATGTACAAACAAATCATTCCAGCATTTACCAGAGTCTGAAAATAAAAAACTGTAGAAATGATATGCTATAAACTATTTTTGAAAAATAACCTTCTGCCAGTTTACAGTAAAGAAGTGTGAAATGGCACTGGGCTATGTGACCTTTAACCATTTCAGTTTACTGCTGCATGCAATTAGAACTTGCATCTTTACTTATTATCATAATTAATCCATAATGCACAATGGTAATATGTAAAAAAGTAGTTTAAATTGATAGATACTATTGAATACCAACTTTGCACTTGGAAGTGACTTAAATAACTGTACATAATTGATTAATGATGTTTTTCAGTATATCTTCATCTATATGAACAGTTCGTAATATGCTTGAATTAGTGTCCATTATAAGGTTTAAAATGTTTTCATATTCACTCTTGCTTAGCAGCAAAAGCTTCATTTTATCTATCAAATATTGACTGAGTAACTTTATTAGCAGTTTGTCAAAGGATCTTTTTTTTACTCTGCATTATATATGAAAACCTAAGGAATACAGGCAATCTTGATTGGAAGCTTTTGCTGCACAAGCAATTTCCTGAGCGAAAGGGCAGCCAATTAATTATATTAACCTCTAAGGAACAGAAGTACTGGTAGTGGCTAGAACAAATGTTAACTGAAACAGGTCAGTGATGGGCTGGTTGCTAAAAGATTTTAAGCAGGTAAAATGCAGCAGTACTTAAATAAAAATACATTGACTAAAACAGCTACCTATACTTAACAGTAAATATAGTACTGCAATGTTTTTTAAGTTCAAATAATTATATACAAATTGTTAACAGCATGTTCTATTGCTTGCTGGGGTTTTTTTTTATATTTTTTTTTCTTTTCCTTTTTTTTATATATATTTCAAACGCTAAAGGCTTGCTGTATATATGGGGGAATAAATAATTAAAACTTAACTAAAATATATTTTAATTAGTTGTATGTAATGTCTTCTGTTTAGAAGTAACACCCTTTTTCTGTACAGTCCATCCTATGGTGCACATCTTTTGCAACTATTAAAAACTGAAACCACATTTTATGTGACTACAGTTTGTCAGTTCATGGTTTGTGCCAATTTTCTTTATAGATATTTTAAATATATGTGATTCCTAAACACCTCTGTCACCCTCGTCCAGTACCTTCCAGATTGTTTTGTAATTTGGGTATGCCAGTGAATTGGAAACCAAGCTACTCAATTTATGACATTTGTGTTCATACAGAGTTTCAAAGGGTAACAGCAATAATTAGAGGGATCTACTAACAAAACAGAATGCTCCCTTAGCCCAGGGAATATCTGAACATATATATTTATTAAAAAACTAAAATTTGGCCTACACATGACTGGATGATCAAAGTGAATACAGCGCATTGGGGGTTATTTACTAAAGGCAAATCCACTTTGTACTGCAAGTGCACTTGGAAGTAAAGTCACTGTAGATCCGAGGGGGATTTGCAAGGAAAATAAAAAAAAACAGCATTTTAGCTTGCACGTGATTGGATGATAAAATCAGCAGATTTCAGATCTACCCCTTAGATTTAGAGTGACTGCACTTCCAAGTGCACTTTAAGTGCACTTTCAAGTGCACTTGCAGTGCAAAGTGTATTTTCCTTTCTTTTTTCCAATTTTTATTTTACCTCCACTGCACTGTGTACCTTCCCATTTACTGCCACTAAACGGATGTACACTTTGGGCTAATCATGGGCTAATCATGAATAGGCACACTTTTGGTCTTTTATTATATTCAGGTTACATAATTAGTCTGGTTGAAAAAAAAGACAAAAGTCAATCAAGTCCAACCAATAAAAAGGGGGGGGGGGGGATGTACAATCCTATATAAACAATCTTATACCCACAGTTGATCCATATCTTGCTGACCTTGTACAGTATCTGCCATACTACATTAGAAGTAAAGTGATAAAATAAGCCAATGTGCAGGCATTTCCCATTTAGATATACAAGATGGACAAAATAAATATAGATTACAGAAATATATCCACAAATTATTACATGAGAGACAGTGAGTGCATTTTAGGTCTAGAAAGCAAGTTCTGGATAATAAAAAAGTTAGCTAAAATACAGGAAGGGTATGCAACGTATTTCCTATATATTAATGATGATTATACAGGCTCAAGACACAGATTCTTCAGATGTTAAATGATTCTAAAGTAAACAAAGGAAGAAAAGGAAATAAAAAAATGCTGAAGGTAAATATTGAAGAATTCCCAGCCAAAGTACCACTCTATTCCCCTGTTATCAGGCTAGATGGGAGGTTGTATAAAACATCAATTGATGCAAAACTTTCTCAAATTTCACCTTACTATTCTCTTGTTAGCCATGATCCAGGTGATCTTGCATTTTGTGGCTGCAATATCATTCACCATAGACTTCCAAGCCTTTGCTATTAACAGTTTTTCAGCTAAAAATCATGATCATGGAAAGTGAATAGATCAGGGCATACATTTTTGCCCAAGGCATTTGAATTTGGAGCAAATCCACCATATATGGAACATTTGCCCCATCCTTGGAAGCATAGATGGGAGGTCTTAGGATACATTTTGTCTAGTGAAGAAGGTACCAGGAACCAACCAGAGAGGTCTTTATATCTGGCCTCCACCACTGACATTTCAGTATGCCTTTATGTATCCTGGTGGACCAGGAGTTCCAATCCTCTTAATCAATCTTCAAACCCAACTCTACATCCAAGGTGGGGATGTGGGCAGCTTGGTAGAGATCGCCAATTGCAATCAGTATAGCATTGAAATGCTACCTCCCTTTTCTTATCCTACAACTCTTTCCAGATCATTCTTGCAGTATTGTCATCCATTCCTTTTTGATAATAAATGTTAAATTTGGCCTAAACTGAACTTTTCAGGGGGGATTTTGAGTTGTTGAAAGAAGTAATCTGGAGGTAATATACCCCTGTGATCAAAGAATTGTCCAATGCAGTATAGTTCCTTATTTATGTATTGAAATTGCTAGGGTTTTAAGTGGTTTGCCAAAAATAGGGAGTATGTGTAGATTTATTAACTGATGTTTTACAGGAGTTTCCCACTGGGGGCAATATTGGACAGTCACATTTGGAAAACTTTAGGGAAACGTTCTGCTTATGCTACAAGGGTTACCCAGTCTGATCTCTATGATTCAGAATAGATCTGTAACTGGTGAGTTAATTGGGCACAACAATAGTATTTTAGGGCATATAGGGCTCCCCTTAAGTAAAGCAGATTGCAATCTTTATTGTTTTTCCTGATGAAGCTGTTCACAGCAAAACTAGTTGAAATACCATACCATCTTCAATTTCAGATATTAATTGTTGTCTTTGTATCAATAAACTTTGTTATATATTTTTATACATGCATTGTACATATATTTGTTGTTTACATACTTTACCTGTACCAAGATAGTCCACATGCTCTCCCTCTTTTTGTAAAATAATATGAAAAAAAGATTTTACTCCTCTAGGGAGAGGACTTTAACATGGACAGGGGGTCATACAAAGTATACAAAATTAAATCAAAGTGAAAATACGCAATTTAATAATAATGAATAATTAAAATTAGCAATATTAGATACAATACAAATAACATGTGTTTACAAACATAGAATAATGATTATACAAAATACATATCCTGTTACACTGTATACTTCCTCAATCCAACTGTATAACAGAGCCCTACAGTGGACGGAAGGCAACGAACCCAACGCGTTTCGAGATCTTAAATAAATAAACTGCATCGAACAGAAAACAGGAAATCTAAAAACAGAATAATACAAAATTTAGTATCTATATTGATAAAAAAACACAATTAAGTTAGATAAATGGGAAGTTACAGGAAAAAGAAAAGGGAAGGGCAGAAAAAAAAATCCTCATAAAAAATTATAACCATTTTATTTGTTTTGCAACAAAAAGCGTCACTCCTAACCGAATGCCTCAGCTAACCTACGCTGCATGGCCTCCCTGATCCTGCAAAGCCTGCAGAAGGATCCTCGTATTCTTCGGATCAAGGAAAGGGACCATTACTGGCTGGCCACTCTCCTTGATCCACAGTACAAGGGTAAGGTTGCCGACCTTATCTTGCCATCGCAGAGGGAGCAGAGGATGAGACATCTCCGGGAGGCCTTGCAGAAAGGTCTGTGCAACGCGTTCCCAGAGACTGGGAGGTTACAAACTCCCGGTCCTGGACAACGTGTTGCTGAGGCATTGGTCAGAAGGAGCGGTGGAGAAGGTGGCCGTCTGACTGATGCTTTCAGACAATTTTTTAGTCCGCAGCCCCAAGGTATGATCGGTTCCAGCACCCATCGCCAGCGTCTGATTTACATGGTGCAGGAACACCTAGGGGCAAGGTCAGACTTGGACACCTTTCCCACCGAAAATCCTCTGGCTTACTGGGTCTTGAGGATGGATCACTGGCCAGAGCTTGCACAGTATGCAATTGAGCTACTGGCCTGTCCTGCATCCAGCGTTCTTTTGAAACGCACCTTTAGTGCTGCTGGTGGCTTTGTTACCGATCACAGGGTGCGCCTGTCCACCGAATCAGTTGATCGACTGACCTTCATCAAGATGAATCAGTCTTGGATAACCCACAGCTACCAAGCACCTGAAGCTGATGTAACTGAATAATTTTTTTTGAAATATCACATCCCTTCAAGACTGCCTATGCTGATGCTGAGTGACTGTCCTGTTATGTTGATTGTCTATCCTCTTCCTCCTCCGCTGATATGTTGGAAGAACATTTCTGGTTCTGGGTGATGCCTAAGGCCCAATTTTTCTGCCCCTGTTTAACAGGGGCGTTTAAGTACAATTTTTGATGCAATGCTTTGCAGCAGGGCTAATTCCTGCAATAAAACTAGAGTATACGGGAGAGGTTGCAGTGTGGTGGCACCAGCACCAGTGCCTAAGGCCCAATTTTTCTGCCCCTGTTTAACAGGGGCGTTTAATAAAAATTTTTGATGCAATGCTTTGCAGCAGGGCTAATTCCTGCAATAAAACTAGAGTATATGGGACAGGTTGCAGTGTGGTGGCACCAGCACCAGTGCCTAAGGCCCAATTTTTCTGCCCCTGTTTAACAGGGGCGTTTAATTACAATTTTTGATGCAATGCTTTCGGCACTGCGTCGCTTTAACTGACAATTGCGCGGTCGTGCGACATGGCTCCCAAACAAAATTGACGTCCTTTTTTTCCCACAAATAGAGCTTTCTTTTGGTGGTATTTGATCACCCCTGCGTTTTTTATTTTTTGCGCTATAAACAAAAATAGAGCGACAATTTTGAAAAAAACGCATTATTTTTTACTTTTTGTTATAATAAATATCCCCCAAAAATATATAAAAAAACATTTTTTTCCCTCAGTTTAGGCCGATACGTATTCTTCTACATATTTTTGGTAAAAAAAATCGCAATAAGCGATTATTGATTGGTTTGCGCAAAAGTTATAGCGTTTACAAAATAGGGATAGTTTTATAGCATTTTTATTAATAATTTTTTATTATTTTTTTTACTAGTAATGGCGGCGATCAGCGATTTTTATTGTGACTGCGACATTGTGGGGGACCCATCGGACATTTTTGACACATTTTTGGGACCATTGTCATTTATACAGTAATCACTGCTATATAAATGCTGTGATTCCTGTGTAAATGACACTGGCAGTGAAAGGGTTAACCAGTGGGTGGCAGTGTAGGGGTTAAGTGTTCCTAGGGGTGTGTTACTAACTTTGGGGGGGTTGGGCTTTCATTTAGTGAACACTGATCTCTGCTCCAATCACATGGAGCAGTGATCAGCGTCACTAGTTGCTAGGCAGAATGGAGAAATGTTGTTTACACAGCATTTCCTCCATTCGGCCGCTCCGTGAGACGATCGCGGGGATGCCCGTGGCGATCGAGTCCGCGGGTCCCGCGACCGGACTCACGGGGGTCGGACACGTACGGGAGACCACCTTCTGCCCAAGCGGACTCACCAGTTCGGTAAGTGCCAGTCTGACAGTATCAGGCAGCCATGACTGAGCCCGGGCAGGGGGCCTCCCCCATGGATGAATTATGCAGACATTTGGCCGGTCTGACCCAAGCCGTGAAGAATCTCCAGGATGGCTACTCAAGGTTGGAGGAGCAAGTTCAAGCCTTGTCCTCCTCATCTAACCCTCAAGGAACCTCTCCCACCGGTCTTTCATCTGCACCCTCCGTAGTGATGCTTCCTCCAGAGCCAAGGGTACCTACGCCCGAGAGGTTTTCTGGCGATTGCACCAAGTATCGTGTGTTTCGCAACTCTTGCGAACTGTACTTCGCATTGCAGCCCCGGACATTCTCTCTAGAGGCAACCAAGGTGGGCTTTGTAATATCCCTGTTGTCCGGCGAGCCTCAGACCTGGGCCCACCGTCTGCTGGAGCAGAAATCTGGAACCCTGGATAGCCTTGATAATTTCTTCTTGGCCATGTCTCAGCTATATGAGGACCCCCAATTGACTGCGACTGCGGAAGCCGCACTGCACTCTCTTCAACAAGGTCGCAGAGCGGCCGAGGACTATGCAGTGGAATTCCGCCGTTGGAGCTCCGACACGGATTGGAATGACGCCGCCTTGCGCCACCAATTCCGGTTGGGACTTTCTGACCCCCTTAAGGATGAGTTGGCACGGGTAGGAATACCACAAACCCTGGATGAGTTAGTCAACCTATCCATTCAGATTGATCGTCGTTTAAGGGAGCGCCGGTCGGAGAGGTCCTCCAGCCACTTCCGTCCCACCTGGGTGCTCCCCAAGGTTTCCAGTTCTGCTGGTCAGTTCTCTTCTACCTCTTCTGCTCCCGCTCTGGAAGCTCCTGAACCAATGCAGCTCGGGTTACTTCGGCCCTCGTTGACCCCTGAAGAAAAGCAGCGCAGACGTGCCCACAACCTATGTCTCTACTGTGGGGAACCTGGGCACTATGTCAGGGCCTGCCCCAACAAGACACGTAAGTGTGTTTCCTCTTCCTTCATGTGTGCCTCTGTTCTACAAAAACCCAGTTCTCACCTTGCCCTTCTCCTCACTTTGCAGCTTCCAGGAGGGAGTTTCCCAGTGTCAGCCATCATTGATTCCGGAGCATGCAGCTGCTTCATCGATCTGACTTTCGCTGCCAACCATCACATCTCACTTCTACCTAAGGCTCAGGGGCTTGCTGTACATCTAGCCGATGGCTCCGCTCTTAGTTCCGGTCCTGTCACGCAAGAGACTGTCCCTTTGCTGGCTACTATGGACACCTTTCACCAGGAGCACCTACGTCTGGATGCCATCTCCTCCCCCTTGTTTCCCATTATCCTGGGGATACCCTGGTTGCAGGCCCACAATCCAAGCATAAACTGGGCCACAGGAGAAGTCAAGTTTCTTTCTGAGTACTGTCAACAACACTGCTTGGGCCAACCAACCAATAATTCCTCTCAACTTCTCTGTTTGGAAGTCGATCCGGAATTGCATCAGTCCGTTCCTGAACCCTATAAGGACTTTCTGGATGTATTCAGTAAGAAAGGGGCAGAGACTCTTCCCCCCACAGGCCGTATGACTGCCCTATTGAACTGTTACCAGGTACTGAAGTCCCTTTTGGGAGAATTTTTCGATTAACGGAGCAGGAGTTAGGCCGCGTACACACGGGCGGATTGTCTGCCCAACTTAGTCCGCTGAACCGTGTTTCAGCGGACAATCCGCTCGTGTGTGGGCTTCAGCGGACTTTTTCAGCGGACAGTCTGACGGACTTTGTCTTTTGGAATTTCCGTAATTTTGTCCGTCCAAACTTGGTTTTGTCCGTCCAAACTTGGTTTCAGCGGACAGTCCGCTCGTGTGTAGGCAAGTTGGACGGACTAAGTATGGCGCATGCTCAGAAAGGATTTACACGACCGAAGGTTGCATTGCAGTGTATTGGACGTTGTTTTTCTAGTCCCGTCGTACGTGCTGTACACTTCATCGCGCAAGTTTTCAGCGGACTGTCTGTTCATCGTGTGTGGTCAAGTCCGTTCATTCAAAATTTGGACAGACTGTCTGTCGGATTGTCTGACGAACTTAGTTGGGCAGACAATCCGCCCGTGTGTACGCGGCCTTAGGCACGCTGAAGGACTATATTGATGAAAACCTGAAAAAGGGGTTTATCCGTCCTTCTACTTCCCCTGCCGGTGCTGGCATTTTTTTCGTAGAAAAAAAGGACCATTCCCTCCGTCCCTGCATTGACTATCGGGAATTGAACAAAATACAGTGGTGTGAAAAAGTGTTTGCCCCCTTCCTCATTTCCTGTTCCTTTGCATGTTTGTCACACTTAAGTGTTTCGGAACATCAAACCAATTTAAACAATAGTCAAGGACAACACAAGTAAACACAAAATGCAATTTGTAAATGAAGGTGTTTATTATTAAAGGTGAAAAAAAATACAAACCATCATGGCCCTGTGTGAAAAAGTGATTGCCCCCTAAACCTAATAACTGGTTGGGCCACCCTTAGCAGCAACAACTGCAACCAAGCGTTTGCGATAACGTGCAATGAGGCTTTTACAGCGTCCTGGAGGAATTTTGGTCCACTCATCTTTGCAGAATTGTCCTAATTCAGTTACATTAGAGGGCTTTCAAGCATGAACGGCCTTTTTAAGGTCATACCACAACATCTCAATAGGATTCAGGTCAGGACTTTGGCTAGGCCACTCCAAAGTCTTCATTTTGTTTTTCTTCAGCCATTCGGTGGTGGACTTGATGGTGTGTTTAGGATCATTGTCCTGCTGCAGAACCCAAGTTCGTTTCAGCTTGAGTACACGAACAGATGGTCGGACATTCTCCTTCAGGATCTCCTGGTAGACAGCAGAATTCATAGTTCCTTTTATCAAGGCAAGTCTTCCAGGTCCTGAAGCAGCAAAACAGCCCCAGACCATCACACTACCACCACCATATTTTACTGTTGGTATAATGTTCTTTTTATGAAATGCAGTGTTCCTTCTACGCCAGATATACTTGGACACACACCTTCCAAAGAGTTCCACTTTTGTCTCATCGGTCCATAGAATGTTGTCCCAAAAGTCTTGGGGATCATCAAGATGTGTTGTGGAGAAATTGAGACGAGCTTTGATGTTCTTTTTGCTCAGCAGTGGTTTTCTCCTTGGAACTCTGCCATGCAGGCCATTTTTGCCCAGTCTTTTCTTGATGGTGGAGGCATGACGCTGACCTTAACTGAGGCAAGTGAGGCCTGCAGTTCCTTGGACGTTGTTGTGGGGTCTTTTGTGACCTCTTGGATGAGTCGTCGCTGCGCTCTTGGGGTAATTTTGGGCGGCCGGCCACTCATGGGAAGGTTCACCACTGTTCTATGTCTTCGCCATTTGTGGATAATGGCTCTCACTGTGGTTCGCTGGATTCCCAAAGCTTTGGAAATGGCTTTATAACCCTTTCCAGACTGATAGATCTCAATTACTTTCTTTCTCAATTGTTCCTGAATTTCTTTGGGTCTCGGCATGATGTGTAGCTTTTAAGGATCTTCTGGTGGACCTTACTGTGTCAAGCAGCTCCTATTTAAGTGATGCCTTGATTGTGAACAGGTGTGGCAATAATCAGGCCTGGGTGTGGCTAGAGAAATTGAACTCAGGTGTGGACAACCACAGTTATAGTATGTTTTAACAAGGGGGGCAATCACTTTTTCACACAGGGCCATAATGGTTTGGATTTTTTTTCACCTTTAATTATAAACACCTTCATTTACAAATTGCATTTTGTGTTTACTTGTGTTGTCCTTGACTATTGTTTAAATTGGTTTGATGTTCCGAAACACTTAAGTGTGACAAACATGCAAAGGAACAGGAAATGAGGAAGGGGGCAAACACTTTTTCACACCACTGTAACTGTTAAAAACCGTTATCCTTTACCCCTCGTACCCGAGTTATTCCAAAGGCTGGGGTCTGCAGTCATCTTTTCGAAATTGGATCTTCACGGAGCTTACAATTTAATCCGTATCCGAGAAGGAGACGAATGGAAGACAGCGTTCCGTACTCGTTTTGGGCACTTCGAGTACCTTGTCATGCCCTTCGGGTTGTGTAATGCACCCGCGACCTTTCAACATTTTGTCAACGACATTTTTCGTGACTACCTGGATCTATATGTAATTGCATACCTGGACGATATCTTAATCTTTTCCTCATCATTGGAAGACCATCGTAGACATGCCCGTAGCGTTTTAGCTCGACTCAGGGTACACGGGCTCTACGCAAACCTCGAAAATGTGAGTTTGAACACCAGTCTATCCAATTCCTGGGCCTGGTTATATCAGTGGAGGGCTTCAAGATGGATCCCCAAAAAGTGTCTGCCATCCTGGACTGGCCTGCGCCTGTGGACAAGAAGGATGTACAGCGCTTCATCAGCTTTTCCAACTTCTACCGGAAATTTATCAGGGGTTTCTCTGCAATTATTGCTCCCATCACCGAACTGACCAGGCAGGGTACCCGATTCTCTTGGACCCCTGAGGCTCAGCTGGCCTTTGAAAGACTCAAGATGCTATTTACTTCTGCCTCTATTCTGAAACATCGGGATCCAGCCTTACCCTTCGTTCTTGAGGTTGATGCTTCAGAAATCACTGTGGGGGCGGTGCTCTCCCAGCGGCAGGGTACCAAGGCCCTTCTTTTTCCGGTATCGTTCTTTTCTCGCAAACTGTCGTCATCCGAAAGGAACTATGATGTTGGGGACCGAGAACTTCTGGCCATTAAGGCGGCTCTGGAGGAATGGCGTTATCTATTGGAGGGTGCTGCACATCCCATCCTGGTCTACACTGACCATAAAAACCTGGAATATTTGAGAACTGCCAAAAGACTTAGACCACGGCATACCAGATGGGCTCTTTTTTTTTCCCGGTTTCAATTCCACATCACCTATAGACCTGGTTCTAAGAACGTCAAGCCGGATGCCCTGTCACGTATGTTTTCTAACCCTGAAAAGACTCGGCCTCCTGATACAATTCTCCCTTCTGGGAACTTCCTGCTCCTCCAAGGGGACCTTATCTCCCGGATCAGACAGGCTTCTGTTGGAATGCCCCCGAGCCCTGACGTCAGCTGTAGTGAGGGGTTGTTCTGGCATAAAGGCAAGATTGTGGTTCCTGAAGCCTTGAAGGTGAACGTGTTGGAACTCTGCCACGACCATAAGATGGCCAGACACTTTGGTACCCTGAAGACTGCCGAACTGGTTCAGCGCACCTTCTGGTGGCCTCAACTTCTCAAGGATTGCAAGGACTATGTGGACTCTTGTAGCACTTGTGCCCGAAGTAAAAACAGCCGGACACGGGCTTGGGGTCTACTGAAACCTTTGCCTGTCCCTGAGAGACCGTGGAAAATGATTTCGATGGACTTTATCGTGGAACTTCCCCTATCCGAGGGGTTCTCTACTATCTTTGTTGTTGTAGATAGGCTGTCCAAAATGGCCCACTTCCTCCAGATGAAGGGCACCCCCTCGGCAATGGAGACGACCAAGATCTTTATCAAAGAAATTGTAAGGCTGCATGGGGTCCCGGCAAGTATTGTTTCCGATCGAGGTGTCCAATTCACTTCAAGGTTTTGGAAAGCGCTCTGCGGGTCTCTTGAAATTGAATTGGCCTTTTCTTCCGCTTATCACCCCCAGACAAATGGACAAACGGAAAGAACCAATCAGTCCCTGGAGCAGTACATCCGCTGTTTTTCTTCTTTCTCGCAAGATGACTGGGTCTCGCTACTACCTATGGCGGAGTTCGCATATAACAACTCCTTGCATTCCGCCATCAACCAAACACCGTTCTTTGCCAATTACGGCTTCCACCCAGCTTTTTTACCCAGCTTAGTCCCAGAATGCTCTGTTCCGGCAGTTTCCGAGACATTGGACTTCTTCTCTAATAACAACAAACTCCTAAAGGAGACTATGGCCCGGTCCCAGGAATGCTATAAACGAGCGTTTGACAAGAAGAGACGTGGAGAACTTGTTCTGGTGCCCGGCAGCCAAGTATGGTTATCCACAGCTAACCTAAAGATGGCCCTAAATTCATGGGCCCTTTCACAGTAAAGAGGAGGATAAATGAAGTTGCCTATGAACTTAACCTACCTGACTCTTTTAGAGTGCACCCGGTCTTTCACGTGACCTTACTGAAACCCGTTACTCCAAATCCCTTTGCTGACCGCACTACTGGCCCACCCGAACCTGTTATAGTGGACAATGAAGAAGAGTTTGAGGTCGAAGCAATCCTTGATTGTAGGAAGAGGGGTAATGTAACCCAGTACCTCATCAAGTGGAAGGGGTATGGCCCTGAAGACAACTCCTGGGAGCCCGAGGGCAATCTACATGCTCAAGAACTTTTGCGGGCCTTCAAGAACCGCCAGGTTTCCAGATCGGCTCACTTGGGCAGCCGGAGTCTGCCCTTAAGGAGGGGGCACTGTCAGGGTCGTTACCTGGATGGTCGCGGTGCTGCCCGTGTTGGTGTGCGCCGATGTCCTGCGGTGCGTGCTGGGGTGCGTGTTCCTGTGCGCACGGTGTTGCGCGCTCCTGTGGGCGCTGGTGCGCGTCGGTGTGTGCCCTCGCGTGCCCCTGCTGGTGCCGGTGCGCGCTGTTGTGGGCACTTGCCTGCACCCGGACCTGCCTGCTCTGCTCCTGCTCCGTACCAAGTTTGCCTGTGTCCTACCTATGCACCTGCTGCTGGAAGTTTCCTGCAAGTTCCTGCTCCTGGAGCCATACCACAGGCTCTCTTACCACTCCGCACTCTCAGCCACCTGTCTGCTCTATCAGGGGTTGTAAGTCGGACACGTACGGGAGACCACCCTCTGCCCAAGCGGACTCACCAGTTCGGTAAGTGCCAGTCTGACAGTAGGTCTGTGTAATGTAAAGGGTTCTGTGTAATGTAAAGGGGGGTCTGTGTAATGTAAAGGGGTCTGTGTAATATAAAGGGGGGCCTTGGAATGTAAAGGGGTCTGTGGAAAGTTTTTCCTGAAATTCCCCTCTTAAAATTAGTGTGCCTGTTATACGTCAATAAACACGGGTACTTCATTTGCTGCAAAAATCACGCCAATCGTAATACAATGTACATGCATATGGCAATGGTCTAATATCTTGTCCCCCACTACATATTTAATATATGTAGTAGGGATACTTTACTTTTTCACAATTATTTTTATAGATATGTTCCCAAGTTCCCACTGACATCATTGATCTTTTTAGCTATCCATAAGGGGGTACTAATGTATCATGAGTTGTAGATAGAATAATTTTTAGCAGGGATTTCCTAGGACTGGAAAAAATTATTTCAAAGGTTCCTCTGTGTTGAAAAGGTTGAGAAAGCTTGTCAACGAAGTCCCGTAAGAAGTAAAGCGTATGGGAGGAGGAGCAGCAACTTGTGATGTCATCTGCTGCTATCCTGGCGGGCTGACCCGGGATCGGTACTGTGTATGTTTTTTTATGCTGGATATCAAGTTAAATGTCTGTAAGTATTTTTTTTTTTTTTTCTCAATCAAAAGGTTTTTATTGAATGAAAATGTAACAAACATTGAAAGCCACAGAAAAACCAGGGGTATGCATAAACATGGCATCAAACATGGCAAATTAATGAAATTTTGACATCAAGTAAATCAGACTGTTGTAGTACAATCCTTAGGTGTTGGGGGTCAGGAAAAGGTGATGGAGGATGGGGGATAGAGGGGGTAGGAGAAAAGGGGAAGGGAGGAGGGGAGGTAAAGTGGGTAGAGGCAATGTTACAAAAACAAATGGTAGTATTAATAATATCGATGGCATACCAGGCATTGGAATATAGAGCTGGGTTGGACTCAAAGGAGTCCTTGTGTATGTTGTTTACCTCGTATTTTCATTAGATCTATACCGAGCTGAGGATTTCAGGAAGTGATTACAAATACATTGCTTCAGTTTTTATAACTGTAAAGACTGGTATTCCCTTGAGAGCGTGAATAGTAGCCAGGGCTGCCAGGTTTCATGGAAATGGGTACAGTTTTCCTTTTTCATGGCCACCACCTCTTCCATTTTATACATATAGTGGGCCCTGTCCAGCCAATCCCTGATCCCCGGAACATGCTTGGATTTCCAATGGAGTGGAATTAGACTCTTAGCTGCTGTCAGTAAATGTCTTGATAATGACTTCTTATATTTGCCTATAGAAAGTGAGTTAATGTGTAGCAAGCAAGCAGCAGCATCAAAGTTGATCTTGGAGTCTGTCATATGTTTAATCCAGTAAATAATTTTGTTCCAGTAATCTTGGATCGGGGGACACCCCCACCACACGTGTACAAATGTGCCTACATCTTTTTCACACCGCCAACACATGTCTGAAGATGTGTGAAACCATTTTTTAGTTTTGACCGGTGTTGTGTACCACTGTGTGAGTATTTTATAAGATATTTCTTGATACCTTGAGCTAAGGGAGCACTTGTGTGAAAGAATACTCACTTTTTCCCATTGAGCATCATTTATCTGGACGCCAAGATCCATTGCCCATTTTTCTTTATGTTTGTTACTGCTGTTTGGTGGTGGGGAGGCTAGCCATTTGTACACTGTGGATGTGGTTCCAAAAGTTTGAGAGCCCTTGTAACATATATCTTCGAGCGGGGTCAGCCTTTGATAGAATGACTGCTTGTGTTTACTGTTGAGTAAGAAGCTTTGTATCTGTAAGTAGAACCATGGGTTCGGGGCAGCGTTGCCAAGTTCTGATTTTAGGGTGTCCAGTGATTTGACCCTATTTCCATGTAAACAATGCATAGCCAAGAAGCTTGAATTCGGGCCAGGGGTTGGGAGTAGCCTCTGATTGAGACCTGGCAGGAAGTCAGGATTGTTGGCCAGCGGAGTCAGTGGGCCTGGTATGGTGGCAAGCCCGTGACGGGAGGCGATTTTATGCCAAATACATAATGTATTGGCCACTAGTGGATGTGTTATTCTTTTGGTGTTCTTAGAGTGTGTGGACCAGGGGTAATATAGTAACTGTGGTTCGCCGTGTTGGTATTCTATTTGAACCCAGTCTTTTGTTGTGGTATGGCAGTGCCAATCAATCAATCTAGACATGTTCGTGGCGTAGTAATATTTTTTGAAGTCCGGTAGACCCAGTCCTCCTTTATGTTTGGGCCAAGATAGAAGGTGGAAGTTTATTCTAGGATTCCCGTTGGCCCAAAGAAATTTTCTTTGTATTACTAATAGTTTGGAGAAGAAGGAGTTAGGTACTGGGATGGGCAATGCGCTAAAGAGATACAACAGTCTCGGGAGTATTGTCATTTTTAATATAGCGGCTCTGCCAAACCAGGAGAATCCTTTTGAAGTCCAGTTCTGGAGATCTTTTTGTATGGATCTCAACATAGGGGTGAAGTTGGCTGAAAAGAGGGATTCTATGTTGGGTGTTAATTTTATTCCTAAATACTTAAGCGTGTCCCGTTCCCACTTGAATTTGTAATTTCCTTTAATTGTGTTGAGCTTTTCAGTTGGGAGGTTTAGATTAAGTGCTTCAGATTTGGTTTTATTCACCTTAAAATTGGATATATATCCGAAGGTGGAGAAGGTTTTCATGAGGTTGGGCAGAGACAAGTGTGGTTGGGTAATAAAAAATAATAAATCATCCGCATATGCGGCAATTTTGTAATTTCTGTTATTTAGGGTGAAGCCTTTGATGTCGGGGGACAGGTTTATAGTTCTTATGAGTGGTTCTAGTGTCAGGATAAAAAGGAGTGGTGACAGGGGACACCCTTGTCTGGTACCGTTACGGATATGGATCGGGTTTGACAGTGTATTATTTACTTTTATTTTGACCTGTGGGTTTCTGTAGAGGGCTTTTATCCAGTTTAGCATGTTACCTTCAAGTCCAATATGGGTACATGTGGCGAGCATATAGTCCCAAGAGACCCTATCGAAGGCCTTCTCGGCGTCCGTAGACACCAGAAGGCCCTCTAGTTTGGAATTGCGTGCATAATGAATCAAGTTCAGTGTCTTAATGATGTTATCCCTGGCCTCTCTGCCAGGCATGAAGCCTACTTGCTCTGGCCCTATGATTTTCGGGAGTAGGGGTTTCAATCTATTGGCTAGGATTTTTGCTAGTAATTTGATATCAATGTTTAATAGGGATATCGGCCGGAAGTTCGTACAATCAGTATGGTCTTTATCTGGTTTGGGTATAATCGTTATGTGTGCCGATAAAAGTGTGTTAGAGTCATGTTCATTGTTAGCTAGATGATTAAAAGCTTTAAGTAAGGGTTTGGTAAGAAGTTGTGTGAAGGTTTTGTAATATTGTGTCGTGAAGCCGTCTGGGCCGGGCTTTTGCCTGTTTTTAATTGTTTGATCGCTTCCTCTATTTCTGTGGTGGTGATAGGTTCATTCAAGATATCTTTGTCCGATGTTTGTAGTGAGGGTAACTTGCTTTCTGAAAGAAAGTGTTTGACAACGTCTGCTCTTGGTTGTGACACGTGTGTCGGTTTGTGTTGGGGGGGTAAGTTATAAAGTTTTGTGTAGTAATCATGGAAGAGTGTTGCTATTTTTTCTGGGTTGTGTTCTAAATTACCCTCTTTGTTCCTTATTGCATGTATGTGGTTCTGTGTCTTCGCATCCCTTAGGGCTCTAGCTAATTGTTTCCCACTCTTATCACCAAACTCGTAAAATATACTTTTACGAAAGAAAAGAGATTTCTGGGATTGGAAATTTAGTATCTGTAACAAGGATTGTCTATGCTGGGTTAGTTCTTCCGCAGCTTGAGCCGTAAGGGATTTCTTGTGTAGTGTTTCTAGTTTGGCAATTTTAAGGGACAAGTCAGCTATTTCCTTATTTCTTTCTTTTTTTTTACGTGCTCCCCATTTTATAAGATCCCCCCTGATCACACTCTTATGGGCTTCCCAATTAAGAAGTGGGTTGGTGTCAGAGTCTTTGTTGTTTGTGAAATAATCGTTAATGGATTTGTGTATGTCTTCTGTTATAATTTTGTCGGTGAGAAGTGCCGCATTAAGTCTCCAGTTGAAAGGTGTCTTTTGAGGCCGGTCAAGTTTTAAGGTGATTGCTGTAGGGGCATGGTCTGAAATAGTAATGATTCCTATATCCGCTGAGGTTAAATTAACCAGATCTCTTTGGGAAATAAAAATCAGGTCAATCCTTGAGTACCTTTGGTGTGGCGTTGAGAAGTATGTGAAGTCTTTCCCGGTGGGATGAAGGAACCTCCATGAGTCTATTAATGCCAGGGAATGTAGGAGCGTTTTAATTCTCTTCAGTATTTTATAAGATACGTGAGAGTACCCTGACGATGTATCCTGTAGTGGTGATAATGGAATATTGAAATCGCCTCCTAGCACGATGCAACCAGTGGCGAACCATTTAAGTTCAGCTATTATTTTATTGCAAAAGGTAATATGTGCCTTGTTCGGGAAATAGACATTCGCCAGGGTGATTGGGTTGCCTTCCCATGTGCCCTTGAGAAAGAGGTAACGGCCTTCCGGGTCCGTTAGTTGGTCAGATATTTGAAAGGGGGAATTTTTGTTTACTAGTATGGACACTCCCTTGGTCTTGGCTAAAGGATTCGTGGCATGGTATGCCTTTGAGAAGGTATTGTCAGTGAGTCTGGGTATGTTTTGGCCTTTGAAATGAGTTTCCTGTAGAAAAATTATAGCAGGGTTCGATTTTTTCAGCTCTCTAAGTACTTTGGATCGTTTTTCTGGAGTATTGAGTCCATTTATGTTGTGTGATATTAATACCGGGGATTTCCCCAAAGAGGAGTATGCCATTGTAGGTATAGGCTAGGGGAAGGGGGGTTAGAAGAAAATAAAAAAAGAAAAAAAATAAAAAATAAAAGGGGGAGGGAAAAAGAAAGGGGGGGGAGGGGTATCGGTGGTAGTGGGAAGGTTAGTGGTCGGGTTTACCCGGGGGTGATGGGGTAGGATTAGGTTGGAGGGTGTAAGGTCACCCTTCACGAGTCTTTGCTCAGAAGCACTAACAAGTGGTCCTGAGTCAGTTACACGGTGTGGGTAATTGCACACCGAAATCGACTCTGGGGGGTTGGTGGGAGGTGCGCCCGTGAGTGTAAGTAGGTAAAATAAATTTATAAACGTGTCTCCGGGGGTTGGTCTGCCAGGGAGACCTATACAGAAGCTTGGGCTGAGATCAACGTAATTCTGTAGCCTTATTGTGTGTGTATTATTACATCAATATGCCTGGAATTATCAGTTGGGGTGATCGGGGGTGCTAGGTGCAGCTACCGAGTTGCAATTCTGAAAACAAATAGAGGACGACCTTTTGAAAGGTGTATTCTATGAAGTTATGTTCAAACAGCTCAAACATTTCCAACTAGTTTGAGAAAAAGAAAACTAAGCTGAGCTCTTTGTTAACAAGACACATACTCACAATTCTTGCTAGTGGGAAATCCACCTTCAATCTTTGTTATGCAATGTGAAACCTAACTATAACCATTGGCTAATTTAAGATGATGGGCTAAAAAGAGAAAAGTAATTAAACAGCATATGTGAAAAGGCATTATGTAGATAAACCAAAACATCTTATCTGTAGTCGCAAAAATACCATCTGCAGGTACAGTTTGTATCGGACCTAGGGGAATAAAGCATTTAGCACACATTTCGATCTATCTGAACAACATCTCGGCAGCACTGCGGCAATGTAGCACAGGTGACCTAGAGTTTGGAAACCCTCATGTCCATAGTGCTGCAAAGTAAGGGCAGTGCATAGGTCAAAGGGTCAAGTGTTAGTGTTACTATAGCCGTTTCTGAGTGACGAGTCAAACCCAAAGAGGCTATAGGCTCATCCCACCATGAGAGCGGGTAAGGTCGTACAATGCGTTCAGCTGTGGTTAATAGCAGTGCAGGTAAAAACTTCTATCAGGTAGATTACCTTCAGTTATCATTAATGATGGTCCTGTGGTGTGGCAATCGATTTTGCGGGGCTGATTCCCATTTCTAGGTTCAGTGCGTGGGAGTTCTTCACAGCAGAATACTATTATAAAGGATGCCTAAACGTAGGCCAATTAAATTCAAAAAGGCCAGCTTTACTGGTGTGTGACTTGCTCTCCGTCATCGCGTGGTAAAATAAGACAAAAGGTAAAAAATGAGAAGGAGAAAAAGAAAGAAAAAAAAAAAAAAAAAAAAAAATAAAGGAATAACAAAAGAGGGAAAACAATCGTCAGCGATAATTGAGCGTTCTGCCTAACCTTGGTTGCGAACTAGTTCAGGTTATTGATTCCAAATCTGTACTTGGGCGGTATTTATTTTCTGCAACTTCAGTCTGTGGCAGTTTATCTGTATGTAAGACAGGCTATATAATCACACATGGGGGATCTCGTCAGAGGAGATGAGCAGTCATACCAAACTGTAGCAACCAGGTTAACGTAACCAACTTTTGACTGCCACATCTCCCTCTGGTGGTGTGAGGTTTTATATTAATCCGTTGTGCATGTACATCCCCTGACTGGGGAATCAGTTAACATAAGCGGTTCAGCACGTGGCTAGTCTGATAACAGTGTGGCTCGGGTTGAACAAGGTTGTCTTCGTATACAGCATAGCGTCCATCCATAATTAAAGGGATAATTGCTGCAATTTTAGCACAGCGATCACATTCTAGGGCCCTTGGCGGAGGGAGAGGGGTAGCTGCGCCTATAGGAACTTCCTCTGTTTCTCCCTAGGTGATAGGGAGATTTTGTTGGGGAAGGGTCTGAAGTGGGGAGCATATTGTTGATGAGAGGCGGCAGTCTGTACTCAGAGTACCAATCAGGCAGATCTATTGGAGCAATATGTAGGTTTTCAAAGAATTTAGGTAATTCTTCCGGAACTCTGAGTAAGTGTTGTTTGCCGTTAAATGTGGCTTGGAGCGCAAAGGGAAATTTCCACCTATAAGCAATCCTTTTCTCCTGAAGTACAGCCAATAACGGTCTCAGGGCTCTTCTATTTCTCAGAGTAATTGGTGAGAGATCCTGGAAGATCTGAACTGTGTCATCATTAAAAAGTATTTGGTCGTTTGTTCTGGCTTTCTGCAGAATCTCCTCCTTCAGGGGAAAATTTGGCAGACAGCAAATGATGTCTCTGGGAGGGTTGTTGTCTTGTGCTCTAGGCCGCAGAGCTCTGTGAGCCCTATCATATTCTATGGGTGAGTCAGCAGGTCTGCTCAGTAAGCCATTAAAGATGGAGGACAGAGCAGGTTTAATCTGCTCTGGAGTGACGGTCTCAGGGACACCTCTCACTCTAATGTTGTGTCTCCTTCCCCTATTGTCAAGGTCCTCAATCTGTCTGTTCATTTCCAGCATCTGTGTGGAGTGTGTTTCTGAGATATCATCAAGTCTCATTAGAGCTCTGTCTCTCCTCCTTCCTGCTCTCTCTGTCACCGCTATTTGCTCTGTGAGTCTTAGCAATTCAGTTTTAATGTCTGTTATGGCTGCAGAGAATGAGCTTTTGATATCAGCTGCAATTTCCGTCATGGTAGCATATGTTAGTGGTGGGTCAGTTGCAGTGTTACCTCTGCTGGAGTCTTCCGACGCTGGTAGGGATATCTCATCATCCTCCCTGTCTTCTCTCCCAGCCGCTCTGTATGTCGACGCCATCTTGGGGCCGCTGTGTTCGCCGCTGTAGCGGTATTTGCTGAGGCCGTGCGCTGACTGCTTGCTCTTGGGGGTTCCAGATGAACGCAGGGAGTGATTGTGGGGTCCCTTCTTGTTGTGGCTGGGCATATTCGGTCTTCTTGCAGGCTTTTTTCAGCATACGATCTCCTGGCACACCGGAGCTCTCTTATTCAGCGTCCATTCACGCTGCGCGCCAAGCCACGCCCCCGTAAGTATTTTACCTTTATTAAAGATTTGCCTTTTTTACCTTATGGAGAGCACTTTGATTCTTTTATCTTTTATATGTGATTGTGATTTATGTGAGCATCTGGATCTTCAGTACCCCTCATGTATTTATCCCCTGAAGTGGGAACAAGCGTGTTCAGAATGTCGTGGTAATTCAGGGTTCATTCATGTGAGGTGAGCGTGCAATCTGCTTGTTGGTGGTGGGTTCAGGCACCCCAGGTGCCATTGGATTTGACAAGATACACGTGGAATCTTTTGTGTTTAATGGACTGTGTCATGTAATTTTTTCCTCACCATCGGATTGCTCTTAATGAATCAATGTTAATC
This sequence comes from Lithobates pipiens, assembly GCF_037356315.1. Classification (NCBI taxonomy): domain Eukaryota; kingdom Metazoa; phylum Chordata; class Amphibia; order Anura; family Ranidae; genus Lithobates; species Lithobates pipiens. The sequence goes on from NW_027507764.1 coordinate 324,800,155, forward strand.
ATGTTTATTTTGTTTACATTTATTTGTACTGCACTGTTCTGTTTTATATTATTACATTATGGGGCTATGTGAAATAACCCTTAGTGTTCAGCAAGATTTTTCATTTATCATTGCACTTTAGGGATTGTTTGCACTGACTGGATTTCATTTTAATATTTTACATTTATAAAGATATTTTGTATTCACCTTATTTAACTTAGTTGTTTTTTAATACACCAAGTGTGAAAGCAGCTTCCGTTTGACTGGTATTTTAGTCACCTATTTTCTTTTTTTTTAAATACATATGCTGCAGCGACTGCACTACTGACCTAGTAAGTGGACATAATTCTATGGTTTAAACCATTTTACCTTTTTATTAGCAATAAAAACTCACAGGAGTTCTAATTCTTCTGGACTCTATCCACCCCACTTGATATTGCATGAGATAAAATACTGCACAGTTTCATTAGAAAAATACAACATATTTTGGAAAAATGCCAAATGCAGTATTTTAGAAGAATTTTTTAATTAATTCCTAAAACATTTTTGAAAAACGCTCTACAGTATTTTACAGAATTTCTTAAAGTGGTAAATACTGCTTTGTGAATGGATCCCATAGTATCATATATGTGAACCTGCCCCTCTGGAGTTATTTTTTATTTTTTTGATTATACAACAAATGTAAAGCCCCGTACACACAAGAGATGTCCGACAGACTTCAGAAGGAGTTCTGCCGGAGTTCTGCCGGAGTTCCGACAGAGTTCTGACGGACTTTTCGACTGAGCGGACTTGGCCACACACAATCACACTAAACTCCGACGGATTCGAACGTGATGACGTACGACTGGACTCGAATAAGGAAGTTCATAGCCAGTAGCCAATAGCTGCCCTAGCGTCGGTTTTAGTCCGTCGGAATAGCATACACACGAGCAAATTTTTCGAAGGGACCGGGTCCGGCGGAGTTCCGTCGGGAAAATTTGAAGCATGTTCCATATTCTAAAGTCCGTCAGACTTTGGTAAATCAAAAGTCCGTTGCAGCCCACACACGATCGAATAGTCTGACGGAATCAGTCCGTCGGACTTTGGATGTTGAAAAGTCCGCTCGTGTGTACGCGGCATAAGAATTAGAGCTTTTTGAAAACAGAATTATTCTTGTGGTGTCTCTGATTTTTTTCCCTTTGATTGAAACTCTATATAGTCTTTCTGCAAAAAGTAAGCATGGATAGTTGGGGAAGAGAAATTACTCATCTGGCTAATTCACTTATTGTATGCATGCAAATTTGAGGTTGAGCTGGAAGCTGCAGATAAGGCAGATGGAAGGCACTAGTATCTGTAGAGATCGTCAGCCAGAAGTGTGCCAGTAGGATGGCGGGATTTTCAAAGCTACGGATGGCAATCTCTGCAAATAGATATAGATGACTACTTAACATCAGTCAAATGAGTATTATAGCTGGTTGGTTGAATGTTTTTTATCTTTGAAGTCATCTATTCACTTTTATCTTGTGTGTTTGTAAACGCATTTGGATATGTTTTAAAAAATAAAATGGAGATCACTATTTTTCTAGTGTCTGTTGCATATACAGTGGGAGCGGCTTAAAGAATTCCCTCTAACACTTAATGTACTGGTCCAATATGATGCCTGAATATAGATATGGACGATTATATCATCTGTGTTTCTGTTAAGAGCTGTTAGACCGGTAATATGAGTGGTCTGCATGGGAGGTAAGCTTTTGGGCTGGCACATGGCGGAGGAAGAGGATTTTAGTTTCTGGGATACACAGCACACATTTTGTTTTAAGAGTGTCAGATGTTTCTTTATCCACTTGCTGACTGCTGTTGGCATATGTACGTCGGCAGAATGGCATGACTGGGCAAAGTAACGTGCAAATACGTTACTTTGAAATTCCCACCGTGCATGCGCGCCATCGGCGGAGCGCACCCGTGCCTGCCGCAAGCTCCATGACCACGCCCGCGGGACCTGTGGACTCGATCTCCACGGGGATACCCGTGATTGTGTCATGGAGCTCAAGAACGGGGAGATGCCGATGTAAACAGCATCTCCCCATTCTGCCTAATGACAGGACACTGACCGTCTGCTCCCTGTCATCGGGAGCAGTGATCAGTGTCCACGTCACAGAAGCCCATCCCTCAGTCAGTTAGAAATACTCCCCTAGGACACACTTAACCCCTCCCCGCCCCCTAGTGGATAACCCCTTCACTACCAGTGAAATTTTTACAGTGATCAATGCAATTTTGAAGCATTGATTGCTGCATTAATGCCAATGGTCCCAAATATATGTCAAAATTGCCCCATGTGTCCGCCATAATGCCGCAGTCACAATACAAATTGCTGATCGCCTCCATTTCTAGTAAAAAAAATAAATATAAAAATTCCATAAAACTATCCCTTATTTTGTAGACGCTATAACTTTTGCTCAAACCAATCAATAAATGCTTATTGTGATTTTTTTTACCAAAAATATGTAAAAGAATACGTATCGGTCTAAACTGAGGAAAAATATATATTTTTTATATATTTTTGGGGGATATTTATTATAGCAAAAATTTAAATATAATGCGTTTTTTTTTAAATTTATGCTTTATTTTGTTTATAGTGCAAAAAATAAAAACCGCAGGGGTGATAAAATACCACCAAAAGAACGCTCTATTTATGGGAAAAAAAGGACGCCAATTTTGTTTGAGAGCCACGTTGCACGACTGCGCAGTTGTCACTTAAATCGACGCAGTGCCGAATCGCAAAAAGTGCTCTGGTCAGGAAGGGGGTAAATCCTTCCATGCCTGAAGTGGTTATATTTGGCTCATCTGGACAGTGGGACTGCACTTATATGTTCTCAATAATTTTGTAGTCCAACTGCATTGGATTACAGTAGATTTTTTTATTGGAATTCATAGTTTTGATTTGTGTGTAATTCACAGTATTTATTCCATTAATATTTGAATAGCAATGCGCTTTTTTTCGGTTATTTTGTATAACAGAAGTGTCAAACACTTTTTTGTGTTGGCAGGCTATACATATTTTCTTTTTTATATATATTAATGCTTGTACTGGGAGTCTTTTTTCCCTTATGTACCTACTGACCATCACTGACCATGAATTTATTGTGCTGGCTTCACAGCATGCTGCATTATTTCAAAGACAAAAATAAAAAAAATTAAGGAAAATGTGCAACAACAGCATACACCAAAGCCACCTCACACTATTACCAAAAGTTAGGCATAGACCTAAGAAAAAAGCAAGCAGACCTTAAAGCAACAGCAACAGTGCTGCATGTAATAGGGGGCAATCAGCTCCACAGGAAGACCCTGTGAGGCAAGCAGTAGTAAAACAGGGTTCTGATTGGGTTGTTAGAACACAGGTTATCCCGTAATTAAATTAATAATCGAAAACCCCCTAGGAGTTGGATTTTAATGGCACTACCAAAACACAAATGTATCATACAAAGAAAAATTGATTTATTGTACATAATATAAAATACATAAGAGGCAAGCAGTAGTAGTGATGTGCCCATCAGAGGTTACAGACTTCTGCACTTACTGTACTTGGCCACATTTGTAGACCCATGCAGCCACCATATGTACAGTAGATCATTGACTGCCTCACAAAAGGCTCTTTCAGGCAGGAAAGCAGCCAGTATTCAGCCAGTATGACTGATATGCCACTTTTTCCCTCCTCTATTAGTCCTACCCCTGTATACCACTATTTGAGCCTGTTTATTTATTTATTTATTTTTTTAAAACAGCCAAATATAGCTTGTGTCTCAACATTTGGATATGGTCTCCCTAATATATATTTGAAATTGGGGCCATGGGGAAAAAGGGATATGGAGAATGTGTGGTGGTGTAAAGATTTTTATGTACACTCTGTTGTTAAATGTTTTTTTACCTTGTGAAGAGGATGCAGTATAATGATGAAAATAACGGGAAGCTCACTATGTTGTGTCATAAAACTGTGGGGCAACTGTGTTTGTACCCACCATAGCTTAGAGATTTTAAGAAAGTGCTGGTCCAGGAAAGTTTACTGCTGCTTGATGAAAACCAATGCTAAAACTACCAAAGAAAAAATATTTTTATATAAAATATTTGGGGTGAAGCTCTTTTCAACTGATGGACCATAATGTACTGTGGGCCATCTTCTTTGTTTATTACCATCTATTACCAAATTCTGTTATGTTTTGTAAATCCAGTAAAAACTTTTCAACAAGAAATGTTTGGGTTGCTGTTGTTGCATTAAGCAAGGGTATTTGTTAAAATAGAAAACAAATGTTATTTCATAGCCAGAAACTAGCTGCCAAAATATGTTGTCACAAAGGCTAAAATCTGTCCTAGTTGAAAACCCACAATTGCTCTTTATAGGACATTGAAGGAAACTTCTAACTAAAAATAATATTGAAATAATAACATGTATTTTCTTTATTTAAATGGTTTAAGCCACATATATTGCATCACATATTACATAGTATAAAATATTGTACAAAATTGGGCTACAATATCAGAAAGTGTGATCCAAATGGTATCCCCCACAGCTGATGATTTGGCTTGCCATTATTGGAGTACTGGAAAACTTACATAATCTGTTGCACCAGTCTTCTATGGAAAAAGGAAAGTCTGGATCCATGTAAGTAGACTCCCAAGTCGTCTGGGCCCCCATAAGTGCATGCAAAGACTGCCACTCATATTGCAGGCTATTATGGCATATATGATAATAATAAATTTGAATGTCTCCCATTCAATTTCCATGGCATAACAATAGTACTATGCCTATGGGAGGAGCGGAGGAGCGGAGGGGGAGAGAGAGCAAAAGAGAGATGGAAGGAGGGGGGAAGGATAAAGGGGAAAATGGGGGGGGCATAGGGGGATGAGAGTAATAGATATTGAGGAGGATGGGGGGGGGGGTGAAAATTGTAATTGAATGGATTTGTGTATTTCTTAATAATCCCAAAAGATCCATGAAAAAGGCCCCTTCTCTCACTGATTTTTTCAGATTTTTTTTTTGTTTTTTATTGTTTATTTTTTTAATGTACAGTATTTAAACATTTCAGATTGTTAATAGGCTAATTCTAAAGATTTAAACAATTTACAGCTACAAAGATTTCCTTTGTATAATATTAAAAACAAATCATAATATTTACATGTATTTAGCAGTTATATTGTACTATACTTGCTAGTTCAACATTTTACAATTATAGACCTGCTCTCTAATAAATGTCAACTTGAAAAAAAAAAAAAAATGCAGCTCACTAGGAAAATGTAACTTAATGGCACTTGTGCCATGCTTCATTCATGTGAATATCTTAATTACAGTAATTATAGGAAGATACTAAAAATGTAAGTACTCTATTTGTTCATTAATATGAAAATGGCTGAATATAATTGTTGTGCAGCTGGGAAGGACAGTGACTTTAACTGCAGCTCTCAATGAGGATAATATTGTGCTCTATGTACATAGTCATATCTAATGAGTACAATTGAAACATACTGAAAAATACCGTTCAAGAATTGTGAAAACAATGAAACAAATGAAATGGGCAAACATAACAATTTTGAGTTAGCAAGTCTGAAAAAACTCAATTTTAAAGTAACTAGATTTTATACTTTATTTATTTATTTGTTTATATTTGTTCAAAGTGCAATTTTCATTTTAATTGGATGCATATAACACTGTATTATTTTTTTAGTTACCTAGGTCACTGCATTTAGGATATAACTGCAATCTGCAATAGCCTAAATTCATTCTAAACCTTCCTGCCTGCATCTTGAGTTTTAACCTGCTTAAGATGTGCATTGAACATGGTGTAATTTGTTGTCTTGTATGCACAGTCTATAGTAGAGAAATTCTTCACATTTCTCTGTCAGCGGTAACTGTTCAAACATGAGGCAAGCTACATGGCACTGCACACACTAATGCATGACTGTGAATAAGCTGCAAATCCTACAATGCCTGGCCTATTGCTCTTCAGGTGAGAGCTTAGCAGTAATTAGAGCTGACAAAGACACAAGCAGGCAGTGTAATTAGGAGAAGAGATTTTATTAGAGAGTATTTCATCACATTAATGCTCTCACATTTGTGAGGAAATACAGATGAATGGAAAGACAAGAAATGGACTCTCCCTGTCCTTTTATCAAATAGCTAAAATTTAGCAAATGTGAATAATGATATAGACATAGGGAATCGATCAGCTATGACCCTACAAACTGCAGCTACAATATATGAACTCATCATTACAAGGTAAGACAAACAAAGGACATGGACACTATACTGTAACTACACTAATGCCTAGTTAAAAGAGCAATAAGTGTACAGTGACTTTAAATAAAGCTTAACTTGTTTACATACTGTACATATGTGTGTTTAATAGTGATTGCAAAAATCAGCTACACGGGTTAAAAAGTTAAATCTGATTTTATTATTTTATCAAAGCAGGCATTGTTCTGATAACTTTATCATATACAAGATTAGATTTATGGACATGGATGTGTAGCGCCAGGGTTGTGACCAAGTTATCATGCTAAATAATGTGATGTTGTTTAAGTAAGTGTTTGGCTCCCTCTAGTGTCCTTTTAATGCTATTACGACTTTTGTTTAGTTTCTGTGAACAGTTTCTGTGAACCAGCGTTACATAGCATTATGGGAGATATAGTTTAATTCACCTCAATACAGTGCCCTTACACCCCCTTCCTGACCAGACCAATTTTCAGCTTTCAGCACTCTCACAGTTTGAATGACAATTACTCAGTCTTGCAACACTGTACCCATATGAAACTTACGTCCTTTTTTCCACACAAATATAGCTTTCTTTTAGTGGTATTTAATCATTAGTGGGTTTTTATTTTTTTGTGCTATAAATAAAAAAAAAACTTACATTTTGTGAAAAAATGCCTTTTTCTTTGCTTCTGTCATAAAATTTTGCTAATTAGCAATTTTTCTTCATAAATTTTGGTCAAAATTTATACTGCTACATATCTTTGGTAAAAATAACCCACATTAGTGTATATTATTTGGTCTTTGTGAAAGTTATACAGTCTACAAACTATGGTGCCAATCACTGAAAATTGATCACATCTGATCAGGCCTTCAGTATATCAGGTGTATCTAATTTCTTGAGACACTAACAAGTCAGGAAAGTACAAATACCCCCCAAATGAGCCCTTTTTAGAAAGTAGAAATTCCAAGGTATTAAGTAAGTAGCATGGTGAGTTTTTTTTAAGTTGTGATTTTTTCCCACAATTCTTTGCAAAATGAAGATTTTTTTTATTATTTTTTTTTACAAAATTGTCAAATTATCAGGTTATTTCTCACACACAGCATATGCATACAACAAATTACACCCCAAAATACATTTTGCTACTCTTCCTGAGTATGACGATACCACGTGTGTGAGACTTTTACACAGCATGGCCACATACAGAGCACCAACATTGAAGTAGTACCTTCAGGCGTTCTACGAGCAAAAATTACACATCTCATTTCACAGCCACCTATTACACTTTTGAAGGCCCTGGAGTATCAGGACAATGGAATTGCCCATAAAATGACCCCATTTTGGAAAGCAAACGCTCCAACGTACAATCTGTGAGGCATAATGAGTCTTTTGAATGTCTAATTTTTTTCCAGAAGTTTTTGGAAAATGTGGAAAAAAATTAAAACGCATTTTTTTTTACACAAAGTTGTAAATTTATAAGATATTTCTAACACATAGCATGTATATAGCAAAAATTACACCTCAATGCGCGGGGTTTCCCAAGATGGCCGCCGGCATCTAGAGCTCCGCTCCACCGCTGCCCTGCTTTAACCACCGGAGCCTCCAGAGCGCCCTCACACTGTACCGGACAGCAGATTCAAGTGGGGGAACACTCAGGGATCCCGCGGATGGCGTCCCCGAGTGCCAGAAAGGATTTGTCCGGCCGTATGAAAGCCGAAACCGGCCCTGTCAGTTACGCCAAGATGGCGGCGGCTACACGAGGCCTCCCAGTCACAGCTTCCCAGGAAGTTTCCATAGCGGACCAGGACCAGGAGCGGCTGCCTTTTCAAGGTATAGACTGTGCCCCTTTACCATCAGTTAACTCTCCCTCTTCCACTGAGTCTCTGCTGGGGGGACTGAGTGCAGGATATCCCACTACACCTATGAGGGATCCCCATACAGGCATGCTGCTGGCAGTCAGTGAGGCACAGGAAGATTTCCCTCCCCCCACAGACTTTCCTTCCATGATGACTGCTTTCTCACATATGCTTTCCAAAAGCCTAGCTATTCAGGCAAATCAGATCACTACCTCTATACATGCAGATCTGCAGCAAATAGGTCTGAGGCTGGACACTGTGGAACGGAAAACTGACCAGGCTGTATCCCGGATCAATCAGAATTCGGCTAGATTGGAGGAGGTTCAGGACCAACTAGAGACTGCGTTTGCAAAAATCGATGACCTCGAAAACAGGTCGAGAAGATACAATTTTAGGGTACGGGGGATCCCAGAATCTGAAAAAGAGGTACACAAGGTGGTGAGATCTCTCATAAAGAATTTGATCCCTGACATCCCGGATCGCCATCTGGAACTGGATAGAGCACAAAGGGCTCTCCAGGCCCCCCGCTCTGACGGTTTACCCAGGGACATTATAGTCAAGCCGCACTATTACTCGGTGAAGGAGGAGGTCATGCGAAAATCCAGATATGCAGAAAATCTCTCGTTCCAGGGTCACAAGATCCAGCTATTCGCTGACCTCTCCCCATACACTATACAGAGGAGACGGTCGTTTAAACCTTTGCTACAAGTTTTGTTGGACAAAGAAATCGCTTACAGATGGTCGTTTCCTTTGAGGCTGAATTTTTCTTACAAGAACAAAAGCTTTGGATTCTCCTCGTTCCAGGAAGGCGAAAAACTTTTGATTCGACTAGGTCTGCTACAATTGGAACCCACAACGGAACCTTCCACCAGGGGTACCCCAGCGTCAACCAAGAGCCCGCTGCAGCAGATCTGGTTGACACAAAGCTCCAAACGATCCAAAGAAAATCTGCCACCTTGAGACTATTTTAGTTTCCCCATATGGGGATGAACTTCCTCTTTTTCGGGGATCCCCTGATTGTGGCACGGGCCACGGGACTCGGGGGTCTCTTGAGACTCTCTTGGCCCCCTCCTCTATCTAGAGGGTAACGGGTGGGAAGTCTTCACATGTTCTGAAATGTGTTTTGGGGCCTTCTTCCCCTCCCTATGTTGTCTGATTTTTTGCTCTCCTTTCGCCACGTATCTTTATAGGGGGGGGGCTTTGGCATTTTTGCATCTTTGCATTTTTTGTATTCTTGTATTTTTGCATTATAACCTTGGTCCAGGTTAACTTCTTTTAGTTTCAGGTTGAGGTCTCAGGCCTTGCTATTCTGGACTCGAACGACCGGTACAGCGAACTCTTCTCATATCGGAAGGGCCTGTAATGTATATGCCTTATCGGGGTTAATATTAGGTTTACTGTCTGTGGCTGCAGGGAATGCTTTAAGGGATATGCATATTTTCATAATCTTTGTTTGAAATAGTCCTTTACGGGCCCTAGGTACTGGTCTGATAGGGGTATGGCCATTTCTCCACCGTCTCTATTTTGGGGGGGGGGGGGGGATGGTGTGTCTGGAGCGAGAAATGGGCCATTCCCTTTGCCATAGGTATAGGAGTGCTGCTCCACTGTTAGAATTCTTGATGGGCGCTCTGTTTACATTTTTGATAGGAGCCCGTGGCAGCTCCACAGTTTATATAGTTAAGGTGGCGGGGCGGTGGTGGATTTAGTGCGCTCCCCCTGGCTCAGAGGTATTGTTTAAGCTTCTGGGCCATTTTCGGGGTAACCTTGTCTGGGGTTGCCCCGTCCATTTACGGATGAGAGTTGGTTGGAGCGGTTCCGACCGCTCAGGGGGGAGGATGGGGACGGGGGTCCCCTGTATGTATTTTTCTGACAACACAATGGTATTGCGACATGGTTCTCCTCATGCTGCTGTTCTTTCTCCCTATGATTGTTTGTCCCTCTTCTTGTTCATCTCTTTCCTTCTCCTTTCTCCTCATGTTTATTGCAGACAAGGCAACTTTACTTAGGACATCCAGCCTGCACTCCTGGACATTTATGGGAACTATTGGTGGTTCTGGATTCGCCCACAGCGTGGCCCTCTTCATGGGAGCGGTGAGTTCTTGATCAGTTGCGTGGGTCTCCCCCCTCTGGTCCATGGCTGACACACCTGCTAAAGCGCCCACCCTTAAACTTGTCTCGCATAACACTCAAGGCCTTAATTCCCCACTAAAACGTAGGAAGATTCTAGAGCATTACCGCTCCATACATGCGGATATTCTATTACTACAGGAAATGCACTTCCCTTCCTCTTTCAAACCCACATTTTTACATCAGCACTATCCTCAGTTCTTTTTGGCTTCCGCGGAAAACAAGACTAGAGGGGTGGCAGTGTGTTTCTCCAAACATATAAACCTCTCCCAACCTGAGATTGTTCAGGACCCCCAGGGTCGATATATTCTGGTTTCGGGACACATAGATGGGGAATGCTACACTTTTGTTTCCTATTATGCACCCAATAAGGGCCCAAGCTCCTTTTTTGCATCCATGCTGGGGAAGCTACAGAACCGCCTTCAGGGCACGGTGTTTATTGGAGGTGACTCGAATGTAGCATTTGACTTTTCTCTGGATAAATCGGGATCTGGTGGGTCAAAACCCAAGCGTCCATCGAAACAGAGCATTAGCATTGCTCGCATGCTCCACTCAGGTGGTCTGATTGACTCCTGGCAGGAGATGAATCCTTGGGCGAAGGATTATACACATTTTTCGGCGCCACACCACACCTATGCCAGAATAGATCACATTTTTACGAAACCCCAGACGGTCCCTTTGTTGGTTACTGCAAGGATCTTGGACTCGTCCTGATCGGACCACTCCATGGTGGTTGTAGTGTCCAGGAGACCTATGGGCTCCGGGAGCCGCCCATGTTGGCGTCTCCGGGAATCCATTTTGAGCGATCCTGCACATAGCGCAGTGTTGGAGGCTGCTATTCGAGAATACTTTGAGCTGAATGATACCGGGGAGGTAATGCCGGTTACTTTGTGGGCCGCACATAAAACTGTAATGAGAGGCAAATTGATACAGTTGTCCTCTAATCTCAAAGCGCAACACCGGGCTGACACTCTCAAACTCACGGAGGAGTTCCGTTCCCTAGCTAAAACACACAAACAGCGCCCTACGGCAGATTCATTAGCCAAACTAGATGAGGTCAAGGCCCGACTGAATATGTCCTTAACTACAGCGGCTGCTCAACATCTTACTTGGACGGGGGCTAAATTCTATGCACAAAAAGACAGGGTGGGCTCACGCCTAGCAGTAAAACTGACCCCCAAGCCACAATCTCAGTCTTTCCCTAAAATCAGGGTTCACTCAGGGGACCTCTCTCAGAATCCTGTTAAAGTCATGGACACTTTTTTGAGGTTCTACTCGGACTTATACAAGCAGGGGACTAGTCCCTCCAAGGGTGCTCGAGAGCGGCTCCTGAGTGATCTCCCACTGCCCAAGCTCTCAGAGGATCACAGGGATCTTATGGAGGATCCGTTCACTCAGGCAGAAGTACTTGACACTATCAAAACGCTTTCAGTGGGTTCTGCCCCGGGTCCGGACGGATTCTCCAACGGTTATTATAAGAAGTTTGGCCCTTCTCTGGCTCCTTATCTGGTGAAAATGTTTAACTCTCTCAGGGATGGTACCGCCATGCCTCCGGACATGAACTCAGCATTTATCTCGGTGATTCCAAAACCTGGTAAAGATGCCAGCGTGGTAGGCAATTTTAGGCCTATATCGCTTATCAATAATGACATTAAGATAATGACGAAAATACTGACGAACAGGCTTTCAAGCTTTATCTCCCGGTATATCCACAAAGATCAGGTGGGGTTCATCCCTGGGAGACAAGGACCAGACCAGATTAGGCGCGCAGTAGATATTATTTCACTCCTAAAGGCACAATGGGACGGGGGTTCCCTGCAACAGGGGTTTCTGCTGTCCATTGACCTTCATAAGGCCTTTGACTCTATTGATTGGTTGTACCTTACGGATATTCTGGAGAGATGGGGGTGCGGAAAATTCTTTCTTAATCTTATATCGGCTCTTTATTCTAATCCTTCGGCTCAGGTGCGTCTGTTGGGCAGATATTCTAACACGTTCAGTATTGGTAGGGGGACAAGACAGGGGAGCCCACTATCTCCGCTTCTTTTTGCCATAGCCATAGAAACTTTAGCCATTGCCTTACGTTCTAATCCCGACATTAGGGGGGTCATGTGCGGGTCCTGCGAACATAAATGCGCCCTTTATGCGGACAACCTCCTTCTTTTTGTTACTTCGCCCCTGACCTCCATGCCCATCATTAACCGGACTTTATTAGATTTTAGTAAGATTTCGGGACTCCGGGTCAATATGGAGAAATCTTCAGCCCTGAATGTTACGCTATCCACAGATATGCTATCACAACTTTCGAATAATTTTACCTTCTCATGGGCACAATCCCAGCTTCCATACTTAGGAATAAAACTCACTTCCGATATACACACATTATTCAAAGCTAACTATCCCTACATGGCGCAAAAATGCAAAGAGGATTTAGTTCGTTGGTCCGGTTGTGGCATCTCCTGGCTGGGTAGGATTAATGCGGTGAAAATGACACTTCTACCGCGTCTATTGTACTTGTTCCGTTCACTCCCAATTCCAGTCCCCAAAACATTCCTTGACAAAATACAAACGGACATCGTGAGGTTTGTCTGGGGGAAGAAAGGCTATAGGTGCTCCTCAGCCACACTCTACCGATTGAAATCTCAAGGGGGGTTGGGTCTTCCCAATTTGTGAGGTTATTATCAAGCGGCACAACTGGCCCAGATATCAATGGCTTTCTCTGGTTCTGTAAAACCGGACTGGTTATTGATGGAAAGGCAATCTATTCCCCACCACACAATAGATTTCCTGATGGGTTGTAGCCCCAAACGCAGACCAGCGATTCTGGCTCCCACCCTTTCGCATTCATTGGCGCTTAGCTCCAACCTATTCAAACAGGACTCGTTGATCTCCCCACTGAAACCGCTAACACACATTTTTCATAATGGGGATTTTCCCCCGGGGGAAAATATAGAAGCCTTTAAATGGTGGACGGATAAGGGGTTATACAGAATTGGACACTTCTTTTCCCCTTCCGGCCCTCTTTCTTTATCACATTGCAAAAAGAAACTAGATATGCCCGATTCGGAAATATTCAGATTTACACAAATCTCACACTATTTGAATTCCATTTCGACTTCCAAACCTCTTCCTCCTTTTATAACGCAATATGAGCAATGGTGTGCGCAGGCCACGGACCAGAGGGGGGGCATCTCCCTGATTTACGTGGCTCTCATGGGGAAGGACAACAAGCCCCCTTATGCTCTCGCATGGGAAGCTGATTTGGGCTGCTCATGGGAATCGAAACAGTGGTTTGGGGCCTCGATGAGAGCTCACAAAGGTATACTTAATGTTTCTCTAATTGAGGCAGGTATCAAAGTCCTGTTTAGATGGTACTATGTTCCTTCCAGGCTGGCAAAAATGAGGTTGTGGTCTGGGAGGAGATATGTTTCATGTCTGGTGGTCCTGTCCACGCATCCGCTCCTTTTGACGGAAAGTGTTTCGTACGGTTAGTTCCATTACGGGGACTGCCTTACTACCACACCCCAGTTTAGCCTTACTAAATCTTTTCATCCCGGCTCTATCCAAACATTTACAGCAATTGGCGTTTTTTGTTTTCCTTGGGGCTAAAATTACGATAGCTAAGGCCTGGAAGAAACACACGGTTTCATATAAGATGTTCAGATCTAAGGTAACATGGATTATGGTGCAAGAACAAGTAGTGGCCAAGTGGCACGACAAAACGGAGAGATTCCGGTTAATCTGGGAACCTTGGGCGACGTTGTGTAATATTTCTCTTATTCCAGGAGTGCAGCCTGGTACTTTGTCTTCTAGGGCAGGTAACACTTGATTCAGCTTTTTACATTACCTCTCTTTCTCCTCTCCCCCCTTCCTTTTTTTCACACGTTTTCTCTCTTCTCTTCTTCTTCACCTCCCTTGGTGTATTGGGATGTGCCCCACATGGGGTTCTACTGGAGATGGCAGCGATGTTCTGGGCTGGTTTTTGGCCCAAAATTCCTTTGGGCATCCCAGGCAACTGAACTTTGTAGGGATGGGTGGGGAGTGTCCTGGTCTTGGCGGGCGAGCCTAGCTCTTGGTCTGCAGCTTGATCCCGTTTGGGGCACCAGGGGATCTGTGGCTCGTGTGCTTTGACTAGACATACTCCCCCACGGGGGCTGAACTGGTTGTTATGGGTACAAGATAATACCAATGTTTTTTCAATGCACTTCCTGTTGGCTTTATAGATGGTTTTGGTATATTCTGGTCTAGATCCATGTATGTCTAGCTCGGCTTTGCCTATGTACGGGTGGATTTAGCTTGTTTTTATTGAGGATTGTTTATCTTTTATGTTCTGATGCAAATCTTCAATAAACATTATTAAAAAAAAAAAAAAAAATTACACCTCAAAACACATTCTGCTAGTCCTCCCGAGTATGGCGATACCACATATGGAGGACTTTTACACAGCCTGGCCACATACAGAGGCCGAACAACAGAGGCCGACAAGTAGTACCTTCAGGCGTTCTAGGAGCATAAATGACACATCTCATTTCATTCCTACCCATCACACTTTTGGAGGTCCTGGAGCACCAGGACAGTGAAATTACCCACTAAATGACCCCATTTTGGAAATCAAACACCCCAACGCATATTCTATGAGGCATGGGCTGCAAATAGGTACTCAGGTACTCTGATGGGCTGCAGATAGGTACTCTGGTACTCTGATGGGCTGGTGACAGGTACTTGAGTACTCTGATGGCCTTGTGACAGGTACTCAGGTACTTGATGGCCTGGTGACAGGTACCTGGGTACTCTGATGGCCTGGTGACAGGTACTTGGGTACTCTGATGGCCTGGTGACAGGTTTTCTGATGGGCTGGTGACAGGTACTTGAGTACTCTGATGGCCTGGTGACAGGTACTTGGGTACTCTGATGGCTTGTGAAAGGTTCTCTGATGGGCTGGTGACAGGTACTTGAGTACTCTGATGGCCTGGTGACAGATACTCGAGTACTCTGATGGCTTGGTGATGGGTACTGGGGTACTCATATGGCCTGTTGACAGGTACTCGGGTACACTGATGGCCTGGTGACAGGTTCCCTGGTGGCCTGGTGACTGGTATTTGGGTACTCTGAAGGGCAGTGATAGGTACTCAGGTACTCATATGGACTGTGACAGGTATTCAGGTACTCAGATGAACTGGGACAGGTACTCATGTACTCAGATGAACTGTGACAGGTACTCGGGTACTCTGATGGGCTGTGACAGGTACTCGGGTACTCTGATGGGCTGTGACAGGTACTCGGGTACTCGGATGGACTGTGACAGGTACTCGGGTACTCTGATGGGCTGTGATAGGTACTTGGGTACTCGGATGGACTGTGACAGCTACTCGGGTACTCTGATGGGCTGTGACAGGTACTCGGGTACTTTGATGGGTTGTGACAGGTACTTGGGTACTCAGATGGACTGTGACGGGTACTTGGGTACTCGGATGGACTGTGACAGGTACTCGGGTACTCTGATGGGCTGTGACAGGTAGCCGGGTACTCTGATGGACTGTGACAGGTACTCGAATACTCTGATGGACTGTGACGGGTACTCGGATACTCTGATGGACTGTGACAGGTACTTGGGTACTCTGATGGACTGTGAGTGACAGGTACTATGATGGGTGGTGACAGGTCATCTTTATTGGGGGGGCAATCAGTGTGATTTGTGTGTGCTGTATGCGGTAACGAGATGTTACCGCAATCTCCTCCTCAAACGCGATCGGTGCGTGAGGAGGAGAACCAGGTAACATCTCGTTACCGTGGTTTGTTTACATTTAGTGATCGTCTGTGATCACGTGGGTAAACAGCCAGCCAATGGCTGTTTACCAGCATTGGTGATGAGCAGTGTTCCCGGGAACACGCTGCCACTGACGTGCACGCGCAGACCACTCGCGTTCGTGCACACGTGCCGTTCACAGTGGGGGTGTAACAATCTGTGATCACGTGGTAAACAGCCATGCCCAATGGCTGTTCACACCCTCGGTGGCGAGCGGTGTCTCCGTGACACGCCGACACCGAAGGAACAGGGATGTGCGTGCATGATTGCGCATTTCCTGTTTAAACGGGAGGACGTCATATGACGGCCTTCCGCCACATTAGGTGCAGCTCCTGGCCGCCATTTGACGGCCGGCGGTCAGCAACCAGTTAATAAGAAAGTGACTTTTGTGCTAAAATCTATCTGGGAACTACTGACCCACAATGCCCAGTTCACCTACCCAGAATGCCAAGTCACAGAACAGCCTTCTGGGTAAGCAGATAAAAGGATAGGCGTGGCATGCTTTTGGCCTCTCCGGACATCATTCAACACACAGCAGGAGGTCTGGGATAGCCTGTGGCCTACAGCGGAGAGCGGATCGCACGCCCCAGAGGGATCCTTGTCAATGGCCCTGCTGATTGAGCAGGAGGATCAGTCTGCACTTCAGAGAATTTGAAGCCATCTGCACCTCAACTATCCGGAGGAGTGAAATTGTTTGGCCTCTGAGGAGTTCCAGAGCACAGTCAGCTGGACCAGTGTGTGGATAGACAGAAGGATCCAAGATTCTAAAGGTTTCCTGCAGTACAGTCATCAGTAGAAGCGGTGCAGTGTGATGGCGCCAGCTTGAATCGCGACTGAGATACCAGAAAAGGAGAATTGCAAGCATCTGGGTCTATTGTGGTGAGTGGGCACTTGCCCAGATCAATATAGTGTACTTGTCACGTACCTGGTGTTGGAGCCCAGAATGCAGGGAGCAGCCTCTCGTAAGCCTCTGGCTCGAGAACCCCTGGTAGTGGAGACAGGGACTCAGGAGTTCAGAGGGCACAAATGCCTGATGGATGGCAGGTGTGGGACTGGTCCGGACCTCTGAAGTAGCAGGAGAAGGGCAGGCAGGAACAGCAAGCTGGAACTGGTGACTGGAATGCCGCAGACAGCTGGGAGGAGTTCTGTAGTGCAGCAGGAGCACAGGATCTGCAGGCTTCAAAATGGTGCCCAGGAATCTGGCAGGAACACTGGAACAGCGGAAGTATGGAGGTGCCTGAGCTTGGCAGGAACTCTGAAACAGCCGACAGCGAGGAGGTGTCATGTAGTACAGCAGGAGGGCTGGATAGGCTGGTTGCAGGAAGGTGCTCAGAGGTCAGTTAGTAACACAGGCAGAGTCAGACAGGCCAGATTAATACTAGCGCAGGTACCAAACGGAGGCAGAAGGGTAGTCGAGGTACAGGCCGGATCGGTAACAGGCGGGCAGCGATCAATCCAAAGGAAGAGACAGAAGGGTAGTCAGACAGGCCGTCAGAGGCAGGCAGCAAACAGACGTCGTCAGGAACAGACCGGGTAGACAGGAATAAAGTCAACTGGTAACAGGTAGCAGGGTCACAGCAAACGCTGTAGACTGGACAGCAAGTAGGCACAGTGACAGATTCCCTTAAATAGCCCTCTGGGCACCAAAAACAGTCACACGGCGCGTCTGCGCGCACCCGCGCACACCCGTACACATCCACGTGTGCCCGTTCGCGTCATCGCGCACCCGCATGCACCCGTTCGCCCCATCACGCACCTGCGTGCGCCCGTTTGCGCTAACGCTCATCAGTGTCACTAGTGCCTAGAGGTGATTCAGTTCGCATTGTGTGCTATACAAGTATTTCATTCATTCATTCAGTGTGTGCCGGTTAGCTCTTAGGATAGGGATTCTGCGGGCAGGTCTCCCATATACCGCCTCTATTACTGGGTCGTCCTTCTTGACAGTACTGTTGCTGTGTTATTTCGTTACAGACTGCTGGTGGGACTTGTAGTCCCGCAGAAGTGTTCTCATTCATCGATAGCCTGCATACAGTGGAGTTTTAGGGTTGCCTTCCCTGTGCTATAAAGCTAATGCTACATCACAAACACTGCTAAGGAGAAAGTATTACAAGTGGCTTCTGTTTGCAAGTACACTATCATCAGCACATCACCTATCATACAGTCTGCTGTACACTTATTTTCCCTGTTAGATTTACAAATACTGCAGTCTAATATCCTGAGCTAATGAAGATCAAGAAGACAAGGGACTTCCATCGCCTCTTACAAAGTACTTTAGTTTACTTTGCATTGCAATGTGCATTACAACCTAGGGGGAGCCCTTGAGCACAGGATATATTTATTATGTTGTACTACTGTGTGTTCACAGTTATTGCAGATTTGGTGTGCATGCTTGGAGGTCAGTGGGAAGGCACTCAATGTAAGTGTTTGAGGATATTGGGCGTCTGTCTTACTGTGCACCTATCTGCATGTACATCCTGATGGTGGTCATTGAACTTTGAAGTTTCATGTACACATTGGGAGTAATTTACGAAAGGAAAATCCACTTTGCACTGCAAGTGCACTTGGAAGTGCGGTCACTCTAAATCTAAGGGGTAGATCTGAAATGTGGGCATGCTGTCCTGATTTTCTCATCCAATCATGTGCAAGCTAAAATGCTGTTTTTTATGTTCCTTGCTTGTCCCTCTCGGATCTCCAGTGGAATTCTCTACAAAGGATCAGATAAAGTCCGATCTGATTTTTTTGTCAGAAAATTTGAGATCCTGCTTTCAAATTTTTTCGGTCAGAATTTCCGATGGAAAAAGTCCGGTAGAGCCCACACACGATTGGATTTTCCGACAATATAATACAATCTGACCTTTTCCGTCTGAATTTCTGACAGTGTGTACAAGACATTATTGTGGGATGATTTTATGACATTACCCTGTTTCCCCTAAAATAAGACCTAGCGTGATTGTCGGTGTTGGCTGCAATATAAGCCCTACCACCCAAATAAGCCCTACTCTGTTTCCTCAAAAATAAGCCCTATTTATTGCAGCTATCACCGACAATCACACTAGGTCTTATTTTAGGGGAAACAGGGTAGTAATAGAAATCCCAATTAGAAAGGATGCTGCTGTGGATCTGTTACTCTGAAATAATGTATAGTCTATTGCAGCTGATAGTATTGTTGAAAATTTTAGTAGCAGTGATGCAACTTGATTTCATTTAGCCTAAGCTTTTTAAAAATAAAAAAAAAATAAAATAAAAAAAAAATGTGGTTCTAAAGGTTCAAGGTTTTTTTGCCATCATGCATTCAATGCAAAGTGCTACTGTAAGGAATATATATTGAGGGTTGGTAAGGAACAACAAAATCACATTTCTTTTAATGAAGAAGTAAGTAGAATCTTAGGCATGAGGGTACCAGTAATTGTTATATATTTGTATATTTGATCTCCATTAAAGTGTTTGACACAGCTCATAGCAGACAGCAAATGTTAACATTAGAATCTATAGTAAATGCATTCTGTTACATAGTGTAAAAATGTAATTGGTTGCCATAGATTACTATTCTTTTAAAATAACACATTTTTTATTATTATTATTATTTTACTAATAAACAACTGTAAGTGAATTTAAGACTTTTTTTTGCATATTTTCAATATGATAAATACCATTATTAAGTATTAATGTAGTAACCTACTATTGTGTTGATAATATTCCACCGTTTGTATTACTATTACTAACTTTTAACTTTGAGCTTGCCTTTTGATCATTGATTCCAATTAAGTACTAATCAAGTCATTCAGTTCAGTGTTATGAGATCTAGAGTTTTCTAGAGATTAATATTGTGATTGCATGCTAATTTTGATTATTACTTTCTCTTATATATTCCATAAAGCCAGCTATTTCAATAATAGCACATGGCTTATTGTTTGCCTACATCAGGGGTCAGGAATCTTTTTCCACTTAAGGGCTGGATTCAATGTATGTGAATGCATGGAGAGCCGCATTCATCTGCTAATAAATTAAGTTGGGGGGGTATGGGGGGTCACAGAGGTGGCTGTGGACTGGGGGGATACATAGATGGCTATGGACAGGGGGGGGTACAGTGGTGGCTGTGGAAAAGGGGGGGGGGGTACAGTGGTGGCTGTGGACAGGGGGTACAGTGGTGGCTGTGGACGGGGGGATACGGAGGTGGCTGTGTACTGGGGGTACAAAAGTGGCTGTGGATGGAGGGTACAGTGATGGTTGTGGACAGGGGGCACAGTGATGGCTGTGGACTGGGGGGGGGGCAGTGGTGGCTGTGGACAGGGGGGTACAGTGGTGGCTGTGGACGATGGGGAAACAGGTGGCTGTGTACTGGGGGTACAGAAGTGCCTGTGGATGGGGGGTACAGTGGTGGATGTGGACAGGGGGGTACAGTGGTGGCTGTGGACGGGGGATACAGAGGTGGCTGTGTACTGGGGGTACAAAAGTGGCTGCGAATGGAGGGTACAGTGATGGTTGTGGACAGGGGGCACAGTGATGGCTGTGGACTGGGGGGGCAGTGGTGGCTGTGGACAGGGGGGTACAGTGGTGGCTGTGGACGATGGGGAAACAGGTGGCTGTGTACTGGGGATACAGAAGTGCCTGTGGATGGGGGTACAGTGGTGGATGTGGACAGGGGGCACAGTGGTGGCTGTGGACTGGGGGGGACAGTGGTGGCTGTGGACAGGGGGTACAGTGGTGGCTGTGGACAGGGGAGGAGGTACAGTGGTGGCTGTGGACAGGGGAGGTGGTACAGTGGCAGCTGTGTACTGGGGGTGCAGAGGTCACTATGTTTCATACTGTTATCTGCAAAAGTGTCTGTTATATGATAAAACTGCAGCTATCTTGTGGGGGTAAAGAAATGTTGAGGGCGTGGGATTTGGAATAATTGATTTTAAGATTGGATAGAAGACCAAAGTCCTTAATATCCTTTAAGAGGTTAGGCAGAGATGTCCGAGGCGACTGCAGAGATAGTAAAATATCATCCGCGAATGCGGCTACTTTGTATTCTCTGCGTTTAATAACGACCCCTTGGACGTCTGTGTTGGCTCGTAGTCTATTGAGAAGAGGTTCTAACGTTAGGACAAATATCAGGGGGGAAAGTGGGCAGCCTTGCCGAGTGCCGTTACGTATGGAGAAGGCGTTTGACAGGAGGCAGTTGGCTCTCACCCTTGCAGAAGGGTTGGTATATAGGGCGTTAATATAGGCAAGCATACGGGAGAGAAGGCCAATGGTCCTCAGGACATCCCACATATAGTCCCAGGCCACCCTGTCAAACGCCTTCTCCGCGTCAAGTGAAAGAAAAAATCCCTTGGTCCTGTTCGTGGTAAGCCAGTGTTGAATATTTAGCGTTCGAATAGTATTGTTCCTGGATACTTGGACCAGAGGTGAGAGTCTATTTGCGATCATCTTAGCATAGAGCTTGATATCCACGTTCAGTAGAGAGATAGGCCTGTAGTTAGAGACCAGGGATGGGTCTTTGCCCTCTTTAGGGATAACGGCTATGTGGGCTGTCAGCATATCTCTTGCAGGGGTAGATGGGTCTGCGAGGGAGTTCAGAGTTGTCAAGAGTCGGGGAGAAAGAGTATCGGAGAAGCTCTTGTAGTAGACAAGGGGAAAGCCATCAGGGCCCGGGCTTTTGCCCGGCTTCATTTGTTTTATAGCGAGGGACAGTTCCTCGAGGGAGAGTGGGTGGTCCAAGGTCGCAGCCAGCTGTTTGAATCGTACGGGCCAATAGCCTCCCACTTTTATTGCCATGTTCGTAGAAAACTTTTTGCTGAAGGACATATCTACGTCTAGTGCGTTTACCCAGTTCATCCATCAAGGAGGACCGTGCGCACAAGATGTCTTGCAATGTGGCTTGCGAGGCCGAATGCTTATGCGCCGTTTCACGTCTCTGGATTGTGTTAATAAGGGACGTGATCCTTTCCTGGTGTTGTCTTTTGGCTTTCGCAGTCATGGAGATGAGCTCACCTCTTAAGACACATTTATGTGCTTCCCAGAGTGAGATGGGTGAAACTTCAGGGAAGGTGTTTTCCTGGAAGTATAGGCGGATTCTGGCATCTATTTGTTGTATGTTTGCTGGGTCTTTTAAAAGAGAGGGGTTCATCCGCCAGGTTTTGGTTGTATATCTAGATTCAGGGAAGGTAAGGGTCATTGTGATGGGGTGGTGATCGGAGAGGAACATTGGTTCTATCGTAGCTTGGAAGAGGAGAGAGAGGTCGGTCTGGGAGAGGAAAAAGTAGTCTATTCTTGAGTACTTCTGGTGTGGATGGGAATAGAAGGTGTAATCCTTGTCAGTCGGGAACAGGGTGCGCCATGTGTCGTGGAGAGTCAGATTCTGTAGTTGAATCTTAATCTGTCTTAGAGCGCGGTAGGGGAGTGCAGAAGTGCCCGTAGAGGAATCCAGGATCGGATTGAGTGGGACATTGAAGTCACCTCCCAAAATCAGAATTCCCTCCTTGAATGAGGACAAAAGGTCACATGTTTTTCTAAAGAGGGTCACTTGGTGTTCATTCAGACAGTAAATATTGGTCACCGTAATAGGCCTGGATGCGTACATGCCTTTAATAAAGATATATCTACCCTCTTGGTCACACAAGTGCCGCGTACACACGATCGAACTGTATGACGTACTTAAGTCCGTTGAAACACATTTCAACGGACAATCCGCTCGTGTGTGGGCTTCAGCTGACTTTTTCAGCGTGCAGTCCGGAGTACTAAGAATTTCGGTTTGCACAACAATCTTTCCGTCGTACTTTGGTTTCAGCGGACAATACGGTCGTCAGTATGCTAGTCCGACGGACTAAGAATGGCGCATGCCCAGAAAGGATTTACAGGGCGGAAGCGCTCTGTCTTGTAAAACTAGCGTTCGTATTGAAGCTAGCATATTCGTCATGCCGCTAATTTTGTGTTTTTTTTAATATAGCACATTATTTTCTTCTTCATAATGCAAGAAAAGTGAAGTTGCTTTGCTGCTTATATTCACACAGAGTTATCACAAATGTCTTTATTCATCCTCATCCTATGATTAATATTCCAATTCGAGAATAAATATATATATATATATATATATATATATATATATATAAAAAAAAATATATATATATATATATATATATATATATATATATATCACAATTTTTTTTATATATATATATATATTTATATATATATATATATATATATATATATATATATATATATATATATATATATATATATATATATATAATTTTATAATTTATCTATTACTATATATTTTTGGAACTACTATTGTTAGTTTAAAATTATTTATTTATTTTGCTTTTTTTTGGGGGGGGGGGTTAAACTAGATGGACTTGTGTTTTTTTGGTCCAAGCAGACTATGTAAGTAGAGATTCAAATGTTAGCCTCAAATTTACAGCGACTGCACTTCCAAGTGCACTTGCAGTGCTTTAAAAATTGCACTTGTAGTTAGCATATTTATATTAACATGAACGTGCGTTTTGTAAATAACCCCCATAGTCTTTTGACATGTACCTGCCTACTCACAAATAAACTCCGTTTTTTTAATCCAAAAAAAAAATTACAATATTTTTGGAAAAAATTAATCTTTATTTTTAGTCTGTGCAAAACAAAATCAAGAGAGAGGCAACACTGGAGACACTTTTGAAGTTTGTGAAGCCTTTTGTCCCCCAGGCACACATCAAGTCAGTGGCCACCAAAATTCAGATCCTGTGTAAACATGAAAATAGGGAGCACAACATAGTCCTAGAATCCCACAGACCAGGAACAGCAGCAGATGACATCTATGTCCCCAGACTGTGGTACTACAACAGCCTGCGTCTTCTGTCAGAGCAGACTGAAGCCAGGCAGTCACTTCTGACTCTTCCGTGTAGCCTTCCCTCCACGCTTCACTGGAGGCTGTGCCTCTGGTGGTGGACTTATGGTAGGAGGAGGAGGAGGAGGAGGAGGAGGAGGAGGATGGGGAGCAGTAGGGTCTGTGTTGTAGAGTCTGGTGGTTGGTGTTAGCTCACCCTTCAGACCCCGCTGAATACTATCGAAGAAAATAGCCTCGCACAAGTTGCGCTGTCCCTTGTCCATTTCAAGCAACTTGCTGGCCAAATAAGTAGTGTAGGCCTCTTCAGGATTGGGGGGTTTACTAAGCAATTGGCTGGCTTGACGTATAAGCGCCAAAGACTCCTCCTCTGTCTGTGTCATCCTCCTGGGCCTTTTGCTGGCTAGGCGGAGGGGAGGGACCTGACTTTCTGTCCAACTCCTGCTGGGCCCAGCTATCTCCTGCGTGTGGCTGGTCCCGGCCTCCTCCTCCATACCACTGGTCCCGGCCTCCTCCTGGGTGAGCTCATCCTGTGTAAAAAATAAATAAATAGAGGCGCATGCGCGGCGAGGAACGAGACAGCAGCTAGATCTCTGAGCTCCCGGGGCTGCGGAGAAGATATATCACTCCCCAGGACGATTTGGCCCGACTTTTGGTCCACAAATAACATTAATCGCCTGCGGGACCACTTGTGCATGCCGACATCTAAGAAAAGCAAGCGGAAGACCGCTCAACGCTCTCTTACGGCCTACCTTCTGCGGACCTCGGACGGACCAGACATGTCCCAAGATGGCGCCCATTCCCCCAAGGCCGATGCAGCCTCGCGCCCGGCGGGCCCGCTCCAAGGTATGGGCGACACTCTCACTAAAGCGGATTTGGAGGACAGCTTGTCCTCGATGTATGATAAGCTGGCGAAGAAATTCCAAGCGGAGCTGCATAAATCCACGAGCTTGATTTCTCAGGAAATGGCGGCCCTGGGCAATAGGACAGACCTCCTGGAAGTTAAGCACGACGAACTGCACCTTGCCTATTTGGACTTACGAAGGGATCATGAGCTGCTCGGTGATACGGTCGTTCAACTTCAAAACCACTTGGAGGACCTCGACAACCGCAACAGGAGGAATAACGTTTGTGTGCGAGGTATCCCCGAGTCGGTGACAGACCTCCCAGCCACGATCGTTCGTCTGTTTCAACTTCTACTTCCGAACCAACCTACCGAAGCCTTTACATGCGATCGTTTACATCGTGCTCTGAGACCCAAACCTCCTCCCGAAAAGCCGCCCAGAGATATCGTATTGTGTCTCAAGGACTACCTTATAAAGGAGGAAATCCTTCGTGCCTCACGAAACATGCCTCGGATCCAACTGGACGGAGCTTCTGTCCAGATCTACCCAGATATTTCACCGGCAACGCTAGAGAAGCGAAGGAAAATGAAGGAGATTACCTCCTCCTTACAGTCTGCCCACATACGGTACCGCTGGGGTTTCCCATTCAAACTGATCGTGCCTCATAACGGTTCTACTTACATAGCCTCTACGATATCCGAAGGCAAAGATATTTTGGTGAAGTTGGGTCTCCTGGAACGACAACGTTCACCCCATCACCCACCGACCCCACGTCCATCCCCTATCTGGGCTACACCATCGCCTCAAAGAGACAGAAGGTCTCGCAGACTCCAGCCACTACCGGACGTTTGAGGTCTGATTCTCCGAACCGTTACCTCTTAAGAAATCCTCCCTTCGTCTGTCCCTGGATCTTCCAGTGCCCCCGTTTTCTAACGCTCAACAAGTGCTCGGCTACTATATCATCTGTTTTCTCCATGTCCCGGGAGATTGAAGAAATTGACTTTGGTTTTTCGTTACTTCCCCTGTGTCTCACCCTCTCTGACGTTCGTAGCTGCGCTTCCCCCCTTCCATACCTGCACACCATTCCTCACGTATCCTTAGTCCCAGAGACCTGAGTATCGGGCTATTTGGACACGCTCATCTCGTTGTAGTCTCCCAGTAGACTAACGATTTTCACCCAATGTGGGACATGTGTGTAGCAGGTGGCAGTTGGGCCGCAAGGCCTGGTAATTACACAATTTTCTTGATCTGACTGGACTTTCCAACCA
Source organism: Lithobates pipiens (assembly GCF_037356315.1). Lineage (NCBI taxonomy): Eukaryota > Metazoa > Chordata > Amphibia > Anura > Ranidae > Lithobates > Lithobates pipiens. The sequence continues at coordinate 324,826,082 of NW_027507764.1, forward strand.
GACCCCATAGAGTGTTAAGTTTTCTTTTTATGCTTTTGTTTATTTGCTTTGCTGACTTCACGACGGAATGTATTTTCTTTGCCTATAAGCTCGGGGCTGATGGATCTCCGTTTCATACCGGACCTCCTGACGGCCCCATAGGTACTAGACTTGGCCTGATATTGGCTAATGCGGGCCCCTCTGGTTCTGGACTCAGCCATTTTAGTCCCAATTCTCCCTGCGGACCACCCGCACCTTTGCGGTTGAACACTGGCTGATATGGGTCTCCATGTTATCTCACATAATGTGAGAGGTTTTAACTCCCCTCACAAACGGAGGAAAGCCTTCCGATACTATAAACGTATTGGGGCGGATATCATCTTACTACAGGAGACGCACTTCTCCTCGGGGGCCTGCCCCACATTTTTTGATAAGTCATATAAATTACATTACACTACTACGTTTGATTCCAGGACCAGAGGAGTGGCAATTTATATTCGTAATTCTGTCCCATTTGAACCCTCACATGTGTTTAAAGATCAGGATAGCAGATTTTTAATTGTTCAGGGTAAATTGCAGGGTAAGGAGGTAACGATTGCTAATCTGTACGCCCCTAATAACGCACAGAGTGCCTTCTATCACCTTTTCCTGCATACTCTCGACAGATACATCTCCCCCCACCTGATAGTGGGTGGAGATTTTAACTTAGTGGCTAATCCCGCGGAGGATAGGAGCCGAACATCACATAGCGCTAGGGTTTTCCCTAAATTTCTCTCTAAAGCATTGGATGGTTTACAGCTTATCGACACCTGGAGGGCCCTTAATATTGGAGTTCGAGAATATACACACTACTCTCACCCTCATGATAGCTACGCTAGGCTAGATTATATTTTTGCTTCCCCGGTTCTTTTGGCCAATTCCTCACACACTACTATCCACCCGTGCCCATGGTCTGACCATCAGATTGTGGCCTTTCATACCTCCCACGTGGGCCTCTCCCCCTCTCTTGCCTCCTGGCGACTGAATGATTCCCTACTCTCAGACCCCAATACCTATACTCAGATTGAGAGCCACCTAGCAGACTACTTCGCGATTAATGACACCTCAGGTTCTTTGGACCGCTCATAAAGCGGTTCTCCGTGGTCGTTTAATTGAAATAGCAGTCACTAGGAAGAAACAATGTAATGCTAAGATCCAGGCCCTCACACGGGAACTGCGAGCCCTCTACCAGTCACACGTACAGGCACATTCCCCAGCTGTCCTTCTATTGATTAATCAAAAGCGTACCGAACTAGACACTATCCTCTCGGAACGTACCGAGAAATCACTTCGGTGGTCAAAAGCTAGATTTCTGCTACACAGTAACACGGCTTCCAGGATGTTCTCGCGTAAATTACACCAGTCTTTACAACCTACTCATGTTTATAAATTGAAAAATGACAAGGGTACTCTGGTCTCACACCCTAACGAAGTACTCAAAATTTTCTCATCCTTTTATCGAGATCTTTTATCCTCCCCCTCGCAACCACTGCCAGACAATGTAGATGAGTGGCTGAACTCGCTCCCCCTTCCTTCCCTCTCCGATGCACAGCGGGCCGCACTTAACGCCCCCTGCACCGAACAGGAGGTGTTGGACACTATTAAGACACTCAAATCCTCTACAGCCCCCGGCCCGGATGGCTACACCTCCACGTATTACAAGAAATTTTCACAGATCCTGGCCCCTAAATTGTCCAGACTCATTAATCAGACGCTACAAGGACAGGCTCTCCCTGACGAGATGTTGCATGCTAATATGACCCTGATCCCCAAACCCCATAAAGACCACTCCCTACCCCAGAATTTTAGGCCCATCTCGGTGTTGAATAATGATATTAAAATCCTAGGAAAGATATTGGCAAATAGATTGGCCCCTATTGTATGTGCCCTTGTGGGCCCGGAGCAGACTGGTTTCATCCCCAATAGGCAGATCACTGATAACATTCGTTTGGCAACGAATATCATTCAAGATGCGAACCTTTTCTCCCGTAAAGTCTTGATTTTAGGGTTGGATATCCAAAAAGCATTCGACAGTGTCCTCTGGCCCTATCTAGACCGGGTTTTGGCCAGGTTTGGTTTTGGGGGCGAATTTATTAATGGTTTTAAAGCACTGTATCATAGACCCCATACTAGGATCAAACTCCCCGGTAGTTCCTCTGAATTTTTTCCTATAATTTTTTCCTATAAGTCGGGGTACCCGCCAGGGCTGTCCCCTATCCCCACTAATATTTGCCTTGGCTCTGGAGCCCCTCGCCAGGGCCATTGTTACTAATCCGAACATAGGGGGGTACTTGAAAGAGGAAGGGGAGTACAAGCTTAGCCTTTACGCGGACGATGTCCTTTTGTTTTTACCCAATCCTTTGATAGCTCTTCCCAATCTTCTGGAGCTCTTGGGCACCTTTCACAAGCTTTCGGGCTTGGGGGTGAATTTAGCTAAGTGTGCTGCCCTTCTTATCAACTTTACCCCTGCAGAAGTTTCTAATATGCGCTCATATTTTGGTCTCTCTCTCTCTAAAAACACAATTTTATACCTAGGGGTTCATCTAGCTCCTTCCTTACCAGAAATCTATAGCGCCAACTATCCTCCGGCCTTTATAATGGTTCGGAGGTGGCTACGTTTGTGGTCGACTTTTCGCATCCCCTTGATAGGGAGGGTTGTAGCGGTTAAAATGTCTATTTTGCCGAAACTATTATATTACTTCAGGGCTCTCCCTATCTATGTGTCACGCCAAGCCCTCACCTCTCTACAACGCGATATTAACACTTTTCTCTGGCTGGGAAAGAGGCCCAGGCTGGGGAGACAGCTAATGCATCGCTCACTTTTACAGGGCGGCTTGGGACTCCCGGATGTATGGCTATATTATTTAGCGGCCAGGTTGGCCCAGACGGCTCAATGGCATGCTCCAACGGTTGGTATACCGTGGTTGCAATTTGAAACTCAGTCTTTGCGGCCTTATTTCCTCCCGGGAATCCTGTGGCAGGAGAATCTCCGCCCCAGAGACTTAGCCCCTCTTAATAGCATAGTGAGTAGCTCCTTATACCTCTGGTCACTGTATAGGACTAAATTTCGACTGCGACCTAACAGGCCTGCTTTGGCATCATTTTTGGGCGATAGGAGATTCCCCCTGGCATTTGGGTCTCCTGCTGCCTTCAGATGGTGGATACAGAGGTCTTTGGTCACTCTGCGGGCCCTTTCTGGTAGACGAGGTATCTTCACCTCCTTTTCACAACTCCAATCACAACATGAGGTACCTAGGGCCGAATTTTACAAATATCTCCAGATTAGACACTTTTTTCAAACACATTATAGTTCTTTAAGCAACATCTCTAATACCCAATTTGAATCCATATGCTATAGACACTCCAGAGACAGGGGTATTATTTCTACGGTGTACAAACACCTTCTGGAATCCCAGATGCCAGAGAAAACTAGGGCGATGTGCCTCTGGGAAGCTGATCTGGACACAGAGTTCTCGCCTGAGGAATGGAGTGTGATGCTTGTGAATATGCATAAATGTGCCAGATCTATGGCGGTGAAGGACACGGTTGTGAAGCTTCACACTCGGTGGTACCTCACCCCGGATAGGATTCACAGGTTTTACCCCACGGTTCCTGATCACTGTTTTAGGGGATGCCCGGAAACGGGCTCTCTGATCCATATCTTCTGGAGCTGTCCCCAGCTCCAGGGGGTTTGGGATCGGGTACGCACCACGGTGTCCTCGATTGTTGGATCCGTGGTTGACTTGTCACCTGCACACTGTTTGCTGTTCGCTCCTATAGCAGGGGTTTCCCGCCCCACCCAAAGGTTGATCAATACATTGTTCTGTGCTGTCCACTGGACGATAGCGCTACATTGGCGCTCGCAAGTCACCTCCTGGTCGGGGGTTCTTGGTAGGATGGACGCTATCCGTCTAATGGAACGGGTACATCACACCATTATGGACACCATGCATATCCATACTGCCAAATGGTCCGAATGGCCAGTGTGTTCCGGTCCTATGGGGGGTCCCTCCCCATATATCCCTCAGTAGGTGATACACCGGTGTCCAGGCGGTCCCATTGGATTCTTATATTTCTACCTTTTTGATGGCTTATTCTCCTATCTCTTTGATCCGGACCTGAGACTAGCACCAGCTTGGAAACAGTACTGTAGAGTATTAGCTATCTGTCTGTGAAGTCAATAGTAATAATTTTTGCAAGGTTAACTTTCTATTTGTGTTTCTTTTATTTTCCCTTGTTTTACTAACTTTCTATTATGTACATCTTTGCACTTGATAAGCATCGTCTGGTGCATACGGTCCAGGCTGTGTACTTTAATCACTTTTTAAAAGTTCCTTGTTGGGCTTGGTCCGCTGCTGTGCCAGCAACATTTGTATGATGTGTATATCTATTATGCTTTCCATTGATGCTGTCATGTACTTGTGTCTGTTGATCTATTTATGTTTCTTTTACCACCAATAAAAACGTTTGTATAAAAAAATAAAAAAAATAAATAAATAAATAAATAAAATATGTATATATTTTGACATCATCAATCACTGACAATTTTACAGTTCTCACTTGCAAATACATTTGTCTTGAAATCCAAAAGGCTATCATTTTGACACCATAATTTTTCCATCAGTTCACCAAGATTTTAGCCACATTTGTGGAAACTACTGTATCCTTATATCTAATTTAATTTGTGATGAAATCCTAGATTTGGAATCAATTCAAACATTGAACTTTACATCATTAATATTTGAGCAATCCTAACTTTATAAACTATACCTATACCTGGCTCCAGCTGGGCGCATCAACTTCTTCCAGGAAGGAAGGGTCTGGTTCTTCCTGGGGTGGCTCAGCTGAGGTGGAGAGAAGGGTGGAGGGAAGGGTAGACGGAAGAGTCGAAAGTGACTGCCTGGCTTCTGACGGGTCATCCAGAAAACGCAGCCTGTTGTAGTACCCCAGCTTAGGTACATATATCTTATCTGCTGCTGCTCCTGATGTGCGGGACTCTAGGATCTTGTGGCGCTCCCGCCTATACATGTTACGCAGGACCTGAATTTTGGAGCTCCCCCTGGGGGAGTCGGGTTTTCACAAACTTCAAAAGTGTCCCCAGTGTTTTCCTCCGGGCAGGACGGCTTGAATATAGTGGGTGCTTGGCATCCCACAGGTTCCTGTGCATCTCAAACATCTCGATGAATTTTGCCAGGAATGCCTCCTCCAGAAAGGGGTCCGGACTGTACTTTTGCATTTTTAGTTCTGAAAAAAAAAAAAAAGAAATACATAAATACTAATGTCAGACCAAACGCACACTATTTATATTGTGACAATGTAGGTGAGACACACACTACACCCACACTACACCCACCCACACTACCCCCACACACACACTACCCCCCCACACACACCCACACTACCACACACACTACCCCCCACCCCATACACACCCACACTACCACACACACTACCCCCCCCCCCACACACCCACCCCCACCCCCACACACACACTACCACACACACTCATTCGTAAAAGTTGGTAAATCTGGCGTATTAAACTGTCGTCTGCTTGATCGTTCGTATGACTGTACGTAAATGGCGCGTATCAGTATATGGTATTGGTTTAGGTTTTTTATTTGTTATTTCTTTTATTGTTGTTAATGATACCTTGAATTGTGACATTCAATTTAGGATATCCTTGTGTACATATCTTTAGAGCTACAACTGTTTCATCACTTTATTCAGTGTAATGTATTGTAATTAAGATATAGATATATAAGTTCCACATCTCAACTGGGGATAATTTTGTGTAGTTTGGGACATCATAGAACATTTTTTGAGATCATCACACACAGGGACTCAAGGGGATGATTCTGGTGTGTCCATCTATGAAACTTGGCTAAATCATGTAAAGTATCACAGTTTGTTTAAAGGCTAGGTTCACACTGCTGCTATGTATGAGATCGGATGTGGTTCGCACCGCACTGTAGTGCAAATCACATGTGATCTCTGTGCGATGCGATTTCAGCCATACAGGTAGTATGGCAGAATTTGCATGGCATCCGGCACAAACTTGTACAGGACCCTTTTTTTAAGCCACAGCAGAACCGGATCGCATGGGTGTTCACACCATGCGATCCGATTCCTGTCTGAGTTTGCAGATCGCACTGCAATATGCGAACTGATCTGGGGGTGTCATTAAAGGTTTCACTGACACTCCCAGCAGTTTGCATAGGGTCGTGTGAACTGCCTCCGGGAGGCATGCGATGTGGGAACCCACAGTAGATTTGCAGCTTTCACGCATCACAGCAGTGTGAACCCAGCCTAAAAGGTAATTTAAATGATGTATTCAACTAGGATTTTGTAACAACTAGCTAATAATTGTACACCACTTCGAACCAATGTTTAATATTCAGATTTCTGGATTCAAATATCACTGGGCTTAAAAGTCTACCTTTTTTGGTTTGTTTCATTCTCATAGGGGAACAAAGACTCAGACATGAGTTGGAGTAGCCCAGGACCCCTCGACCTCACCAGCCTGATTGGGCAGTTAGCCCAAGCCCAGTGCCAGAGGACCCCAGCCCAGTGCCAGAGGACCCCAGCCCAGTGCCAGAGGTGGAGGTAGAAGAAGAGGTGGTGGAGGTACTCACCCCACAAAGTGAGTGTCTGACAACGCAGCTTAAGGTAAACCATTAATGCCTGCATATGTTAACACTATTTTTTTTTTCGACACCTTTTTTAGGTGATGATCTGGTTGTAGAAGGACAAGCCGCAGAGCCATTCACAACTGACAGCGCCCAGAGGCTGATTGGGTAGATCATGGTCTGGAATGGCGACATCAAATTTAGCAAAAAAAAAATGATGTTGCATTTTATTAGAATTGCAACATGACTTTAGGAGTATGGTACCTTCCTGACCTCTATTGCTTTTCCAACTAATTACATGTATCTGGGTCCAAATGAGAATAAAGAATATCCACAGCTATACAAAGTACTGACAGAAATATACAGTACAGTATATACTTCCGTTGCTGCTCCCATTATAAAAAATCTTAAAATCTTTTGATCTGTATACTTTTTGTCATTGACTCAGAAAATGTCTATTCCAGGCATGTCCAAAGTCCGGCCCGCGGGCCAATTGCGGCCCGCGGTCCGGTTTTGAACGGCCCGCCTGGTTGTTTAAACATATACATCTTTTGTGGCCCCCGGCGATCTCCCAGCGCCGGGGCCACAAAAGATGTATAGTCCGGCTGCCTCGGAGGGAGGAGACGGGACGAGTGCTGTGCACACAGGAGGAGAATTTCCTGTTTACACGGCAGCTGTAATAGGAAGTCCCGTCTCTGCCATTGGACGACTGTGCTGTCCATCAAAGGAGGCGGGACTTTCTCTTAAAGAGGCCGTTGTGTAAACAGGAGATTCTCCTGTAAGATGTCTTTGGCACTCGTCCTGCCCTCCATGGCTGCACTGATGGTAATGGTGGCTGCATTCCTGGCAATTGCAATTGTGGAGCTGCATTCCTGGCAATGGTGAGTGAATTACTAGCAATTGTGGCTGCATTCCTGGCAATGGTGGGTGAAATTCCTGGCAATGGTGGGTGAAATTCCTGGCAATGGTGGGTGAAATTCCTGGCAATGGTGGCTGCATTCCTAGCAATGGTGGCTGCATTTCTGGCATTGGTGGATACATTCCTGGCAATGGTGGCAGCATTCCCGGCAATGGTGGGTGCATTCCCGGCAATGGTGGGTGCATTCCCGGCAAAGGTGGGTGCATTCCCGGCAATGGTGGGTGCATTCCTATCAATGGTGGGTGCATTCCTGGCAATGGTGCCTGCATTCCTGGCAATGGTGGCTGCATTCCCGGCAATGGTGAGTGAATTGCTGGCAATGGTGGCTGCATTCCCGGCAATGGTGGCTGCATTCCCGGCAATGGTGGCTGCATTCCTGGCAATGGTGGCTGCATTCCCGGCAATGGTGGCTGCATTCCCGGCAATGGGGAGTGAATCCCTGGCAATGGTGGGTGCATTCCTGGCAATGGTGGGTGCATTCCTGGCAATGGTGGCTGCATTCCCGGCAATGGTGAGTGAATCCCTGGCAATGGCGGGTGAATCCCTGGCAAGGGTTTCTGCATTCCCGGCAATGGTGGCAGCATTCCCTGCAATGGTGAGTGAATTCCCGGCAATGGTGGGTGAATTCCCTGGCAATGGTGGGTGAATTCCCTGGCAATGGTGGGTGAATTCCCTGGCAATGGTGGGTGCATCCCTGGCAATGGTGGCCGCTGCATTCCTAGCAATTGTGGGTCTGCAGATAGACACTGATCCTTGTTTTGCTTCACAGTTCTTTATTTAAAATTTTAAGTTTTTTTTTTCTGAAGTTTTCTTAAAGTGAAGGTGCGTGTTATACGTCAATAAATATGGTGTATCCAAATAATACACTTGAGCTCATCTATTCACCGCACACAGCCACAAAGGCAAGAGAATTCTTGTGGGGAAGTGTATTAGTGCTCTGATGGACATACTTAGACCGAATTTTAATGGTTCAAAGAATGTCAGGCAAAATGGTCGGCCCTCGCGCATGTTCAGTTCATCAAATCTGGCCCTCTTTGAAAAAAGTTTGGACATCCCTGGTCTATTCCAATGGAACAGTATACCAGGGAACTAGCTTGGTACATATTTTGCTCAGTACAGTTTTTTTTTAAGTGAATATATACCCAGATTTTGCACAGTAAAGTACTGGTATATACTAATTATGTTAAAGCAGAAAACGGATCCCCAACTGATATCCAGGACAGAGCTTTCCTTTGTCTGTATTTATTACCTACTATTTTTGTTTTATTTTTCATGATACAAAGAAAAAAAGACAGAAACTTTAGAAAAAAAATAGTTTCCCTTAGTTTCTGTTATAAAACTGTGCAAATAAATAAATAATATTTCTATAAAAATCTAAGCCTAATGTTTTTTGCTATATTTTTTGGGCAAAAAGAAACCAAGTGTATATTATTTAGGCTGTGTGGAAGTTATAGAGCCTTCAAACTATGGTATTTATATATTTGAAATGTATGATGTTCTGACTGCCATTATCATTTCTTGACTGAAATGCCAGGGCAGTGCAAACATCCCAAAAATGACCTTTTTTTTGGAAAGTAAACACTCCAAACTATTTAAGAAGCATAGTGAGTTTTTTAACTTGTAATCCATTGCTAGAAATTTTTGGAAAATTATGAAAGTAAATAAAGTTTGAATTTTTTTCTCTTATGCTGCATACACACGACCGGACTTTTCGAGGGACTAGGTCCGATAGACTTTCGACAGAGTTCTGACGGAGTTTCCGAATGAACGGACTTGGCCACACACAATCACACCAAAGTCCAATGGATTCGAACATGATAACGTATGACCGGACTAGAATAAGGAAGTTCATAGCCAGTAGCCAATAGCTGCCCTAGCGTCGGTTTTTGTCTGTCGGACTAGCATACACACGAGCGGATTTCTCGGTAGGAACTGGGTCCGGCGGAGTTCCGGCGGAAAAATTTGAAACATGTTCCATTTCTAAAGTCTGTCGGATTTTTACAAATCTAAAGTCCGCTGCAGCCCACACACGATCTAATGGTCTGCCAGAATTGTTCTGTCGGACCTTTGATGTCAAAAAGTCCGCTCGTGTGTACGGGGCATAAGTTGTCATTTTTTTTTTTTTATTTCAATAGATTTTTATTGGATTTTATCACATACAGATATAACAAAACAGAGGATAAAGGAATACAGAAAAGTAAGGTAGGTTATGTTATCGGACACAGTAAAACAAGAAAATATCAAGGTACATACAATCACAAAGTATCTGCAACATATACCATGCGATTACTGAAATATGAAATAACTTCATTCACAAGGCTTAAACCTGGTGGTCCACAATTTCCAATTACTATCAAAGGTTTTGCAAGAAAAGGAGTTAAGTGCCAGCAGTCTTTCAAAGGAGTGATTCCTATTCACAATAGCAATCACCTCAGAAAAGTTAAGGGCTAGAGAGCTCTTCCAATTACGTAAAATTAGGTTGCGTGTAGCCAGGAGAATATGTGTTACCATGGCCCTATCACCATATGGAAACTTATCTATACCGATGTGTAAGATAGCCAAGTTGGGGTTTGGAGGCGTTAAGATACCTGTAAGATCAGATATCGTTCGGAATGTCTTGTTCCATAGGCCTCTCAGACATTTGCATTCCCACAAAACATGTATTAAGTTTCCTACATGACCGCATTGCCGCCAGCATTGAGGTGAGGAGGTCGGGAACATGACCGACAGTCTGTAGGGAGTGTAATGCCACCTATGTAGTATTTTCAGGGTCATTTCCCAGTGACTTACGCAATGGGAGTATTTTTGGATGGTTCTGAGAGCTAAAAGTCATTGGTCTTCAGTAAAGGTAGTTGCTAAGTCCTTTTCCCATTTGCTAAAGGTAGAGTGTTTGTGAAACTGTCTTTTGTCCTGGAAAATTTTATAAAACAGGGAGATACCCTTGTCATTAGGTTTCAAATTTGAGTAGAAATCCCAGGCTTTTATGGGTATTGAAATGAGGGGTATTGGGCGTGAAGTCAAGAAGTGATGCGCACTAGCGCATGAGAACTACAGGGATTTCGATAGTTCGAATTTTGAGATAATGTGGTCTACCGACATAGGCACTGTGCCCTGGAACAAGTCCTGGACATAGTATATATTTTTCGCTTTAAGGCGCGACGTCTGTATCGAGGGGAGTTTGGCGGATAGCAGTTCTATAGGTAGGTCGTATTGTAACTTAGTCGCTACCACATTCTTACATTTGAAGAGATATCGCCATGCTTGTAATGACACTTGTATAGTCGGGGACATATGACTGGTCACCCATGGGTCCCAGGCATCGCTGAGCAGAAAGTCAGCAGGCCTGTCTACAGGAAGCAAAGAAGATTCGATGTCCACCCATTGCGGACTTTCTGCAGAACGGAACCAGTATTTGAGTTGATCAAGTCTAGTGGCCCACATATAATCTGTAAGATCTACATATCCAGCCCCCCCGAACGCTTTGTGGGGCAGAAGAACCCGACGAGGACATCTGGCTCTCCTGCCCCCCCATGTGAATTTCCACATACTTTTGGACAATGCTCTAAGGTATTGAGCGGGTATCGGGAGTGGTAAGGAGCGGAAGATGTAGAGTATTTGTGGTAGTATTGACATTTTATAAGCTGCTATTCTACCCAGCCATGAGATTTCTTTTTTCCCAATGTCCGCGAGTTGTCTGTCTATGCTAGTCAATAGCGGTGTAAAATTCTTCTCTACAAGAGTAGATGTTGTGTCCGTCAACGTCAGGCCTAAGTAGGTGATGCCATTGGCAGACCAGGAGTAAGGAAGAGTAGATTGCAGGACTAGTTTAGTGGATGGGTGAACTCCCAGGTCTAAGATCAATGATTTGGAGTGGTTGACTTTATAATAGGATATGTCCCCGAAATCTGATAAAACTCTGTGGGCTTGAGGGAGGGAGTGTAAGGGGTCTGTTAGTAATAGTATAATGTCGTCAGCAAACAGGTTTATAACATGTTTGGATTTGTTAAACGTAAATCCCTTGATGAGGTCATTTGCCCGTATAGATTCTGCCAATGGTTCTATAATAAGGTTGAATATGGTGGGGGAAAGAGGGCACCCTTGGCGAGTGCCGTTGGTAATGGTAAATGATTTGGACAATAGACCTGCTGTGTACACCTGTGCAGATGGGCAGGAATAAAGTGCCAGGATGGCATTAAGGATTGGACCCTGGAAACCAAACTTGTCTAACACAGCCTTCATATATGTCCAATGCACCCTATCGAACGCCTTCTCCGCATCCACAGAGAGGAGCAGAGAAGGCGTTCGCGAGGACCTCGCATGGTGAATAACATTAACAATTCGTCTGGTGGCATCCGAAGTTTGCCGCCCCCTCACAAAGCCCATCTGGTCTTTAGAAATGAGATGTGGTATGATAGTCATCAGCCTATTGGCTAATACTTTTGCGTAAATTTTCGTGTCAGAGTTTAGAAGAGAAATCGGCCGAAAATTGGAGGGAGTGGTAGGATCTTTGCCCGGTTTTGGTAGAGTCACTATGTGGGCTCTCAGCATCTCAGGGGGGAAAGAGGAAGTCTGTTCAGCTTTTGTGAAAACTTCTAAAAGGTATGGAGATAGCAAATTTTGGAAGATTTTATAATATTCATTCCCAAAGCCGTCTGGACCTGGGGATTTGCCAGAAGGCATTGAACTGATTATTTTCTGTATCTCCCGACATGTAAATGGAGCATTTAAGTAAGTGATATGATCTGCGGATAGAGAAGGGAGATTAATATGCTGTAAGAAGGATTGAATGCTCTGCATGAACGGTTGGGGAGTGTTCATGTCATCGCGGAGGTTGTAGAGGGCCCCATAGTATTCTGCAAATTGGTCTGCTATCTCTTGGGGGTTTACTATTTTGTGGCTGGTGAGAGGATGTAGTAGGTGAGCGATTTTAGAACGGGTGCGCGCCGCTTTGATTCTATGGGCTAGGTATTTTCCCGCACGATTAGCGTTTGCATAGGAATTAAGTTGTAACTTACGGAGGTGTCTGTCAAATTTTTGAGTTAGTATATTTTTTAATGTATTCCGAAGATCAGCGAGCATAGTCGTTGTAGCGGGTGAAGGGGAGGCTTTATTACGTAATTCTAACTCGTGTATCTCTTTCAGGACTCCCTGAAGTAATGCATTGTATTTTTTCTTTTCCCTGGCCCCTAATTGTATAAGAATGCCTCGCATGAAAGCTTTGTGAGTGTTCCAAAGAAGAAATGGATCAATATCAGGGGTAGAATTGGTTTGGAAGAAATCCCTGAGATGCTGAGAAATAAGTGGTGCAAGCTTAGGTTCCTGAAGGAGCCGAGTATTGCAACGCCAGATAGGTGGTGAGGAGGCGGCACCATGGGTGGCAAGGGACAAGGAAATTGCAGTATGGTCTGACCATGAAATATCATGTATCTGAGTGGATCTAACCCTCTGCAAAAGCCATTTGTCAGTCAGGAACATATCAATACGTGAATATGAGCAATGTCTTGTAGAAAAAAAAGTGTAGTCCCGTTCCATAGCGTGATGACATCTTCAGACATCGAAAAGGTCTTTGGTGTGAAAAAGATTAGGTAGAGGTGAAGCCCCGCGTTGGTGAGTTGCTGTGGTGTCCAGATTGTGATCCGCAATGAGGTTAAAGTCCCCTCCAATGAGGAGGTTTCCATATAACATGGAATCAGCCTTTTTGAGAACCCTCTTAATAAATCTCAGTTGGTGGAGGTTAGGAGCGTATAACGTCACTAAGGTAAGGGGCTGGGAATCAAAGTCACCTGTAAGAATGATAAATCTGCCTTTGGCATCGATGAATGATTCCTTAGGAAGGAAAGACACAGTGTTTTTGATGGCTATCATGACCCTGCCAGTTTTTTTGTTAGGAGTACATGCTAGAAAGATGTGCGGGAAATCCTTATGCGTACAAGTAGGTGTTTTCATTAGTTGGAAATTAGTCTCTTGAATGAGGAGAATGTCTGCCTTCTGGGTTTGAGCCTCCCGCCATAATGAAAAGTGTTTGGCAGGGTGGTTCAGACCGCGCACGTTAAGGAATAGACACTTAATGTTCATGGGGCGGTGCGGGAAAAGTTTGTAATGTAACAGATGCAGGGTACTCACTGCGTCTTCCGTTTGTCAAAGCAAGAAAGGGTGCCAGCAGTTCATTCTTATGTGTAGTCAAGTTCCAGGCATGTGGTCCACCGTGTCCAGATAGGGAAAACGAAAAGAAAAAACAAACACATGAGGTAAAAACAAGTAACTGTAGCATAGTAAAAAAGGATCTTACAACTGATCCGCGTGCAGACATGTCTGCTGAACTGAACATTAGGGTAATCGGAGACTGATAAAAGACTCCGTCAGCCAGAGAGACATAACGTGAAAGTCAGAAATTGTTGAGGAGCCGCTCCCGGCCTGATGTTTGCTGTGACGTCTGCGTGTGACTAACTGCCATTCCTCCCTGAGGTGGGAAGGTTGTGGTGGGTGGATTGAGACTGGGTGTGGGTCATGCAGGATTCCCCATTGTGTCAGGGTTGCTATGCAATCCTCCAAGGTGTTGACGGATCTTGTAACCCCATTGTACGTGATTACCAGTGTAGCAGGGTATTTCCACTTATGTGGAATTTTGTGGTTCCTTAAAGCTTTGGTGATGGTAGCTAGATTACGCCTTCTCTGCAGAGTGTGTCTTGAGAGATCCGGAAGGATTATCAAGTCAGCATACTGAGGAGGTATATTGTCAGGGTTGCGAGCTGCTTGAAAGATCTGTTCCTTAACGTGGTAAAAGTGAATCCGCAGGAGAGTGTCTCTAGGCGTACCTTCTGGTAAAAAGGAGGGTTTAGGGATCCTGTGTATGCGGTCCACTATTAAGTCTTGTGCAGTCAGGTTAGGCAGTAGAGAGGAAAATAGCGTTTGAGCGTATTGTAAAAGTTGCTGTGCAGGGACCGATTCAGGTATACCACGCAATTTAATATTGTTGCGTCTACTGCGGTCTTCAAGGTCAGCGACCTTATCCTTTAACCAAGCTATGTCCTCTCCCTGTGCTGAATGTGCGTCCACCATTACGTTATAGGTTGTGGAGAAATCCTCCATCCTGCTCTCAACTCTGTCCACCCTGACTCCCATAGCTTGCACTTCCCTGTGACATTGATTAATGCCTTGTACCAAATCACTGGGAAGAGCTGACCGAAGGGAAATCAACATTTCTTTCAGTACTGTGTCAGAAATTGGCTGGTCAGTTGTGGGAAAGTTAGCTATGGGATCTGGGGCCTGCGTGTGTGAGGCCTGTGCAGCCTGCATGCCTGAGGTAGCGCTTACCTCCATGTCTTGTTGTCTGTCAGGGGAGAGCAGTCTAGGCTTAGATTTGGCCGGGCTCCTTGTCGTGGGACTCGGCGTTTCTGAAGATGGATCGCTTCGGATATCGGCGTATCCTTTAGACAGGAGAGAGCCTCCTCCGATCGTGTTGCTGCTGCGTGCGGCCTGTGGCTCCGCGTCGTGAGGGCTCCGTCCGCCGCCATTTTGTGGAGATCCGCAGGCTTTCGCCACGAAGAACTGAGCCATCTTCTGTGGTTGGATCACGTTCTTCCGTCGCCTAGACATGTCTCCGCCGTTCCGCCGATCGTTCCGTAGGTTCAGAGGAGTTTTGTCGGCCGGTGCGCTCTGATGCGGCGAGGTCTCTCTGGAGGACGAACGGAGCTCCGGAATCAAGCGTCCATCTTGGAGCTCGTTCGCCACGCCCCCCCATAAGTTTATCATTTTAACAAATAGCATATACATATTTACAACTGCAAGCTCAAACACATTTTCTACTCCTCCCAAGTATGGGGATAGTTTTTTTTTACTGCACTTTCAGGCACTCAAGGGGCATACAATTTGTATCAGATTTCCTGACAACCTATCACATTTCTTTAAACCCTATAGTACCAAGAAAGAAGAAAACCACACAAAACGACCACATTTTGAAAAATAGACCCTCCAATAAATAGACTCTCCTGCCTCAAATCACCTTGTGTCCATGTTCGGTGGTTGTGGGGGTCTGCGGGCAGGGCGCTTATCAGAATCTGGAAGCCCCCCTTAACAAGGGGGCCCCCAGATCCCCCTGCCCACCTTGTGAATGAGTATGTGGTACATAGTATCCTTACCCATTCACCCAAAAAGCGTAAAAAAAATAAAATAAAAACACACACACTGTATATCACAAATCCATTGTCAATCACGCTGCATGCCGCACCTGAAAAACGGACCGTGCATGCTGGGTCAGTGACATCATAAGGGGCAATGCCACCAGGTGACATAGCCAGGTAGCCCCGCCCCTTACCCATATAAGAACTGTCAAACGGCCTAGTCAGCAGTAGGCAGACAGCCATCATGTCGGCAGGATCATTTGACTTTTTTTTGGGTGCTGCGGGCAACGCGCTTGATGATGGATTGACGATGGGGGACACTGTTTTTTTTTTGAATAGCCGTGTGCCTGCAATTGTAACCACGAGTCCTTTTAAATGTGATTTGACTCATTTTTTTTCTTTAGAAAAGTAATTTTTGCTGCAGCATGTTATATATATATGCAACAGATGCGCCAGTTTACAGGTAGATTAAGAGGACCCCCCAGGCACTATATTTAAAACATTTTTTGCATTGATACATGGCCGCAGGCACCTATATCCCTTTTAGGACCAATTATTTGCATATAAGCCTTCAAAATTGACACTTTCAATTTTTTCTGTTCAGCTTCTATGGACTTTAGTGGGGTTCACCGTTCAGGTTAGAACTTTTCAGCAACTCCCAAACAGGGGGATGTTTGGCCCATCTCTATTACCAAGAAATTGAACAGGTGTGTCTAATAAAGTGGCCAGTGAGTGTATTTTTCCCTTTTGTTGGTTGAACCGGGTGGACTTGTGTCTTATGTAACTATGTAACTTGGTAAGAAAGGAAATTATTTTTCTTTATTGTACATCATGGGACACAGAGCCATAGTAGTTACTATGTGGGTTATAGGCCACCTTTAGGTGATGGACACACCATAAGACAGGAAGTCCACTCTCTATATAACCCCTCCCACTACTGGTCATTTTTTTCGCCAGTGTCTTAGGTGTTGGTCACAAGTAAAGATGTGCTATGCTGAGCTCCACTGGAATATTCCTTTGCTGGGGCGAGCTATGCAACTGGATCCAGTCAAACTGTCTTTTCAGGCTGAATTGAATGGTGCATCATGCTGGAAGAAGCAATGTTTAGCTCATAATGCCTTTTTAGTGAGCTGGACCCTGGGATCCAGTGCTTTGGTTTTTTCAGCCATAAAGTTTCCTAGCGGAGTGCTTTACGGGTCCAGGGGAGTGGAATACCCCAAAAATGGGGCCCGGTCCCTGAAGGTTTTTTAATGGAGCCGCCATGAGGGGTGAAGATTGGGTCTGTTGGTTTTACCACAAAATCTCTGCGGCGTGATGAGGTAAGTGTAGATTCCTAAGGAATTTTTAATTTTCTTATGGATGGTCTCCTTTAACAGTAAATGTTATCATGCCTAAGTCACCACTGGGCTGTATAGAGCATGTACCAAGTGTTTCCCTCAAGCTCTGAGAAGTTTAGTCTCATCTCTACAATAGCATCCTCCCCAGAGAAATATGAGGTGGTTGGTCAGAGTGAGCCATCGGGGCCATCAAATGTTGCAACTGTTTCCAACACTGCAGCCCCTGTCTATATTACTGAAGAGGTTTTTTCCTCAGCTATGATAGGATTTTTAGGAAAGGTTAGCAGCTTTAATCGCATCTTCTCAGAGTGGAACAAAATGTGACAGGTCCCCTTCCACTTCCCAGGACCCTCATACAGAGGAAGTGGGGGCGGGAGATGACGAATTTCCCTCAGGGGACCATGAATAGGCTGATGGGTCAAATGTGGGAGGACCTCTTTCAGATTCACAATTGATGAAAGATTGATGGTGCAATCACTTACTGAGTTGCTCCATTCCACTTTTATGCTACCCTATCGGTTGATAAGCCCACTTCTTGTTTGGGTTCGCTAAAATCTCCTAAAGCTGTGCATGCCTTTTCTGTTCATTCATTGCTGGAACAGCTTACGTATTCTGAGTGGGATCACCCAGATAAGCATTTTTTTCCTCCCAAAAAGTCTTTTAACACTTTATCCCACGGAGGAAAAACTCACTAAAAAGTGGTAGATACTAGCAATTGCTATATTCATTTTCAGGTGGTAGCTCTGCTTTTCGGTTTAGCTACTGCCCCTCAAGTGTTTACAAAGGTCCTGGCCCCTCCTCTAGTCAGATTAAGGGCCCAAGGTATAATGATTATAGCTTACCTAGATGATCTACTCTGGATAGCCCGCTTAGACCAAAGTATGGTCACCACAGTCAACTATCTGGAATACCTAGGTTGGATTCTCAACCTAGAGAAATCTTCCTTAAAACCGTCAAGAAGATTAGAATACTTGGGTCTGATCATAGATACAGCGCAGAAAGGGGTATTTTTGCCCCAGGCAAAGATCGGCGCCAGAAAGGAATTTTATTTGAGGCCATTCCTTATGCTCAGTTTCATTCTAGGCTGCTGCAAAACAGTATCCTATTAGCTTGGAACAAGAAGCTCCAAGCTTTAGATTTCCCAATGTGTCTGTCTCCAAAGGTGTGCCAGAGCCTCAGTTGGTGGTTGATAACCAAGAATCTGCAAAAGGTAAGAGACTTCTTTCCAGTTACCTGGAAGGTGGTAACAACAGATGTCAGTCTTTCGGGTTGAGTAGAAGTCCTGGAAGAGGCGACCTTCCAAGGGAAATGGTCCAAATCAGACATGGCCTTGCCCATCAACATTCTAGAGATTCGGGCAGTGCACCTGGCCCTGAGTGCCTGGGTGTTCAGGTTACGGAATTGTCCTGTCAGGATCCAATCCACCAATGCCACAGCCGTGGCTTATAACAATCACTAAGGGGGCACAAGAAGTTGTGCGACCCAGAGAGACGTGGATCATATCCTAACTTGGGCAGAAAACAATGTACTTTGCCTACTGGCAATCTTCATTCTAGGAATAGAAAATTGGCAGGCGGACTATTTGAGTCGCCAGCAGTTGTTCCCGGGAGAATGACCCCCTTCACCCCGAGATCTTCCTGGCAATATGGTGAAGATGGGGGATCCTGGATGTAGATCTGTTTGCGTCCAGTTTCAACAAGATCGACAACAGTGTGTCAAGAACAAGGGATCTACTAGCATGCGGAACAGATGCCTTGGTGATCCCGTGGAATCAGTTCTCATTGATTTTTACATTCCCTCCTATTCTTCTGCTTCCACAACTTCTTTGCAGAATCAAACAGGAAGGGAAGTTGGTGATTCTTGTGGCCCAGAAGATCTTGGTATGCAGAGATCATAAGGATGGCAGTAGGGGACCCATGGACCCTCACACCCCGTCCAGACCTACTCTCACAAGGTCCGGTATTCCATCCTACCTTACAAGCGCTAAATTTAATGGTTTGGCTATTGAGTAGGGATGGGCGAACTGGGGTGTTCGGCCTATCCCTACTATTGAGACCCACATTCTGAAGAAGTGTGGGCTGTCATATTCAGTGGTATCTACCTTGATTAATGCAAGCAAGCCAGCCTCTAGAATTATATATTATAGAGTCTGGAAGGCATATGTTTCCTGGTGTGAATCCAGGGGTTGGCACCCCATGTCTTCGGTAGAATCCTTGACTTTCTGCAAATGGGGTTAGAGATGAAGCTGGCCTTGAGTACTATCAAAGACCAGGTCTCAGCCTTATCAGTATTATTTCAACAACCACTTGCTTCACATTCTTTGGTCCGTAACTTTATACAGGGGGTAACACGGCTTAATCCACTGGTTAGCCCCTGAACCCTTGGGACCTGAATTTAGTTCTGTCGGCATTACAGAAACAACCTTTTGAGCCGATGTGACTCATTCTTCTGGTAGCCATATCTTTCCAATAAAGAAAAAAGGAATTTTATAACAGCTTACCTGTAAAATCCATTTCTTGAAGTACATCACGGGACACAGCGATCCCTCCCCTCTTTTAATACATATATATTGCTTTGCAACAAAATCTGAGATACTCCCAGTAGTGGGAGGGCTTATATAGGGAGTGGGCTTTCTGTCTTAGGGTAGCCAGTATCCATCACCTAAAGGTGGCCTATAATGCACATAGTAATTACTATGGCGCTGTGTGCCATGATGTACTCCATGAAAAGGATTTTACAGATAAGCTGTTATAAAAACCCTATTTTTTTATACACAGATGTAGATTTTTAAGAGATTTGTGACATACAGTATGGTATATTTAGAATTACACCCCAAAACACATTCTGCTACACATCTCAAAGTTAGTGATACCACATGTGAGATTGTTCATAGTCTAGTCAAATATTATTTTAAATATTTGTTTTTCCAATACATTTTTAGAAAATGTGTAAACTACACTGGTCTGTAGATAGTGGGACTGGTGTGGCAGCAATCATTATCACTGTTTCTGGCTGCACTGGTCTGGCAACACTGAGACTTGTTGGGTGGCAATTAGTAATACTGTTGCTGGTTTATACTGGTCTATTGACATTTTCCCTGGTGTGGTGATTAGGAACACTGGTTGCTGGCTTAAACTGATCTGGTGGCACTTTACTGGGGTAGCAGTAATCAGGAACACTGTTGATGGCTACACTGGTCTGGGGACAATGAAACTGCAGCAGAAACACTGTTGCTGACTGCACTGGTCTGGTAACACTGAGACCAGGGTGGAGGTGGTCAAGCACACGGTTGCTGTCTTATAATGGTCTAGTGGCACTGGGACTAGTGTGTCAGAGAATAAGAACACTTTTGCTGTTTGCACTGGTCTGGCAACACTGGGACTGGTGTAGCTAATGATCAAGAACTCAGTTGCTGGTCTACACTGGTCCAGTGACACTGGAAATCATGTAGTAGCAATCGGGAATGTTTTTTTTTTTCTGGCTGCCCTGCTCTAACAATACTGATACTGGTGTAGTGATGATCAGGAACCCTGCTGCTGACTTACACTAGTCTGGCAAGACTGGCTATGGTGGGGCAGTGATCAAGAACACTGTTGCTGGCTTGCACTGATCTGATGACAGTGGGACTGATGTGGCAGTGGTCAGGAACACTGTTTTTGGCGCTTACACTGGTCTTGGACACTGGCTCTGTTGTGATGATGTTTAGGAACACCATTACTGGCAGCACTGGTCTGGTAATATTGGATTTCAGCAATAATGAACACTGTTGCTAGATGTACTGGATTGATGACACTTGAAATGGTATAGTGGTGAATACAAACACTGTTGCTGGTTTCACTGGTCCGGCAACACTGTACTGGGCTGGTGGCAACTAGGAACACTGGCTGGCTACAGTAGTATGGTGACACTGTACTGGTGTGTATACCAATGAGGTTCACTGGCTGGTTACACTAATCTGCTGATAACTGTGATGGGGCGGGCTAGCAACCAAGTACACTAGTGGTTGCACTGGTCTGCTGACACTGTAATAGGATGACTAGCAATCATGAACACTAGCTGGCTGCACCAGTTACACTGTGCTGGGGTGTCTGTGTAAAAAAAAAATGGTTCCAATCACTGTTTGGAAACAATATGCTTCCTCTCATAGCTGATTGGTGTGAGAGGAATCAGAGAACTGGCTTCAATATGCAGCCTTTGTTTATATGTATGATTCCTATGGTTGGTCGAATAAGGAAAGTATACAAAGAAATTGGAATTCAATTATTTAGGCTTTCTTCGATTTTTAGAACAAGGTCTTACCTTAGCCCCTGGTGTGTTTAATAGAAAAATGACTTCCTGGTATGTAAATTTAGGATGTAAAAACCAGTAAGACACAGGAAGCAATCCACCGGCTGATCTCGTTAGCACACACATTAGTGTCTCAGTCCACTTCCTCCTATGTACATGTATAAAAGTGGCTATACTTTGTACAATCTGATTGTACAATCTCTGTACAATTTTTTTTAGATTTACCAAAAGAAATAGGATGACCCACCTATCTATCATTCACTCTGTATACAATCAGGCAGACTCTTGCACTACATCAGGAGTGTCCAACCCATGGGCCGCATGGGGCCCCAGAGAGTGTAGTATGTGGCTGGACCTGTCTGGAGAGACCCTGGAGATGCAATGCAAACATAGCAGCTGTGGCAGCCAACATTGAAAACGCTGGCAAACACGCACCCGGAGGGATGCCGAAGATGCCTTGCAAACATAGTTGATGTGTGCTAATGAGGTCAGCTGGTGAACTGCTTCCTGTGTCTTAGTGGTTTTTACATCCTAAATATACATACCAGGAAATCATTACCCTTTTTATGTAACGCGCCTGAGGCTGAAGGCGTTGTTCCAAAAAATCAAAGAAAGCTAGGTACATTAAAGAAGAAGTAAACCCTGATGGGTTTACTTCCTCTTTCATTCCCTGCAAAAGCAAAGCATAATGGACTACTATGCATCGCATAGTAGTCCATTATGTGTCACTTACCTGACACAGGAGCCAGCGAAGTCACCGCTGTCCCCTGTAGTCCGGCGCATCCATCTTCTCGGTGGGGTCTCGCAGCTCCGGCGCTGTCATTCGGCGAAGCCGCGATGACGTCACTCCCGCGCATGCGTACGGGAGCCGACACGTGCGGCAGCTCCGTCGTTGACAGCGGTGCCTGTAGGCTTACCTGTAGGTCAAAGTGTGTTGTAAGGGTTTACAACAACTTTAATGGTATATTAGTACATAAGGGTGCTGAAAATAGAAAAAAAAAGTCAACTTAGCCTTTAAGGTTATTTAGAAAGGTATATGGTACAGAAAAAAAATAGAGAGGATTACCTTAACAAGTAAAACATCCATCACTAGAAATCTGTGATAGATAAATTATGCATACGAATGCTAGCACATATCAATGATAATGGTAAGGTTATCTTTATAACGTTGATGTATGCTTTGATTAGCACAAGAAATAAAGTGACATGTAATTTTTTACAGTGGCCAGAGAATCTTAACTGTAGAGGGCCCCCAATTGCCTACTAATTGTTAATAGAAAAATAAAAATAAGAGTAGTACGACGCTCCCTATATAATGAGAAACAACAGTTCTGAATCTATACTATAATAAAGAATATTATTCTAAGTAGTGAGGTGCCTGGGCAAGATTATATGGTGTGATAGTAAGTACCAACAAACTATCTGATAAACAATGAAAGGCGACAGACATGCAGTAAGCCCTAATTCGCCTTACAGAGTTCTAGACCCATCAGTTGCTACAATGTGCATGTGTCATAAGTGTAATACGCTACCATTCTTGAGTACAAATACACAGAATCAGAAAAAAAAAAAATAACATATAAAAACATTATATATAAAATATAAAAAGCTAATAAATGTAATTTCAAGTGTGAATTAAATAAGTGAACCAAGTCCAAAGTATAGCATCCAGAACCATGCAAATCTAAGCCCTTGTACACACGGTCGGTAATTCAGATGGAAAATGTCCGATCGGACCGTGTTGTCGGATAATCCGACCCTGTGTGGGCTCCATCGCTCCCAACAAAGTTTGAGAGCTGGATATAAAATTTTCCAACAACATGATCGGATCGGACTTGTCCGATCGTTTGTAGAGAATTCGGCTCAGATCAAATTACGAGACCAAAGCTATTGGCTACTACCTTGAACGTAGTCCCGTCGTAACGAACGTCATCACATTCCGAGCAATCGGATTTTCCAACCGTGTGTATGCAACACCAGTTTCGGACAAAATCCGTCGGAAAAAAATCAGACGGATTTTGTGATCGGAATTTCCAACCGTGTGTACAAGGGCTAACAGAAGCAAAGTCTTTAATGCTTGGTGACTTCCTATTGTAGTGAACACAGAAAAAATCCAGGTGACTTTCGGTGCTCCCCCTTTTGGGTCCCCACTCACCAACTCCAGTCACCTCTGCAGGGGTATCTCGCATGTAAGAAGGCCTTGGTGCCCAGATGATGCCCAGATGATGTTGTTATCCTAAACATCCAATATTCAGCTGCTATGGATCATCCAAGGGTATCCCACTCCTGGATCCGGTGGAGTACACCTGATATACTCGGGGGACAGGTCACCCAGCAGTATTGGTATCCAATTCCTTACTCTCACCACTCTCTGGTGCAAACAAGGGTATGCATGCAAAAAAAGATAATGGATCCCATAGTGTAGTAAAAAGTATATTGAGAAATGTTTTCATTAAATAAAAAGCGATAACAAAAATGTTAAATCCTCAAATACCAGGTCTACATCTACGGGGGAAAAAAACTAATGGCTTTCAGGTCATGGATTACCGCTAGCAGCGTGCATTCCAGCTGCACTCCACAGACATCCACAGCCGCTATCGTACCCGGAAGTGATGTCAGTACATGGTAACGCCTTACATACATTTAGGTTTATGAACGTCTTTTGAGGCAGATCCATGAGCAGGATACCCTTGGATGATCCATAACAGCTGAATATTGGATGTTTAGGATAGCAACATCATCATCTGGGTACCAAGGCCTTCTTACATGCAAGATGCCCCTGCAGAGGTGACTGGAGTTGGTGAGCGGGGACCCAAAAGGGGAGCACTGAAAGTCACCTGGATTTTAAAAATTTTATATGCTATTTATTGGTTATTGATTCTGTGTATTTACACTTAAGGAGTATCACGGTTTATTATTACACTGCTAATATTTGTTATGCCACATATGGTAACAGCGTATTACACTTATGACACATACACATTGTAGCAACTGGGGGTCTAGAACTCTGTAAGACGAATTAGGGCTTACAGTATGTCTGTCGCCTTTCATTGTGTATTAGATGGTTTGTTGCTACTTACTATCACACCATATAATCTTGCCCAGCCACTTCACTACTTAGAATATTATTCTTTATTATAGTATAGATTCAGAACTGTTGTTTCTCATTATATAGGGAGACCATACTACTCTTATTTTTATTTTTCTATGACTCTAGTCCCCCTGGAGGGACCTAGTGGAATAGGCTGCATACCTATTGCCCTCCTTTGCCTATGGACGGTTGTCTCATATTTCCTACTAATTGTTGTTTAGCTGTCTATAGACTGAATGAATCTTGGTTGGTTCAGCAGGAACCAGACACGATTGGAACCATGTATGAGCAGACTGATTGTACCCTAGTTGATTGATCAGGAGAGCACAATGGCTCTAAGGAAGGGATTCCTCCATCAGCACTGACATGTTGAAGGTGAAATCAAGTGATTTCCTTTCCTGGAATGAAAGAGCTCCATCTATGGAAAAAGTGGAAAATACACAAGAAGGAATAGGGAAGGATGATGATAGCAATATATGGGGGGGGGGGTGGAGTTGAGGGGAGAGTCACACTCACACATGACTAGGTCAACACATGATAACTCACTAAAAATGTCTTGTCCTATAAGGTTGTGAAGCGTTTGCTCCTATATTAGTATTAGTTCATGCTAGAGCAGGGGTCTCAAACTGGTGGCCCTCCAATTGGAATAGGGGCTGAATGGCTGAAGACACTGAATGAGATAAGAGGTTATAGAGAAGCACCAATGTAAGAGGGAGGTAGCCCTGTATTTAGGAGGAAAATCAAGACTGTCTAGAGTGGGAGAGAGTTTGCCATTATAAGAGGAGTCTTGGAAAGTGACCATAGCCATCCTCCACACGTTAAGTACCGTCAGGAGGAAGAATAGAAAAGTCAAGGGTTTAGGCCACGAGGAAGTTGACATTCATGGAATGACAGAAGAGTAGGAGAAATGTCTCATTCTAATAATGTCCACATACTATGGGGTTTATTTTCTAAAGGCAAATAGGCTGTTCATGTTGTAAGGGAATATAACTTTGCAATGGGATTTTCCTTTAAAGTGATACTAAAGCTAAAAAATGTTTTTGCCTAATGCATATCTTGCATTATAGTAAAAAACATTTTCTATTTCTCTGCCTCCCCCATTCCTGTGTGAAGGGATTTGAGAGGGGAGAATAGATCCAGCCCTATGCATGGCTGCATCTGTTTTCCCCTCTCTTCCTCTTCACTAGGGATGAGCTTCGTGTTCGAGTCGAACGTACGTTTGACTCGAACATTGGCTGTTCATCCGTTCGACGAAATCCGAACTCTTGGTCCGTTCGCGTCAAAATTTGTGTGGTGCGCACGGCCCACAATGCACTGCGATGGCGCAGTGCATTGCTGGCTCATGATTGGCCAAGCATGCACTGTGACCCCACATGCTTGGCCAATCGCAGCGCCAGCAGCGAGGAGAGCCATGATTGGCCACAGGCAGGATGCCTGTGGCCAATCATAGCTGAGGCTGTGTAGTGCAAGCCCCACACTATATAAGGCCGCCATTAAGGCGGCCTCGTGTAGTGTGTTAGCATCTGAAGCAGTGGGTGTTCTGTGTACCTTTAACACAGTACACACCGATCGTTTTTGGCTGATTTCCTATCTTGCTGTTGTGTAGTGGTTATTGTCTGTGCCCTGACCGCAGTATACACCGCTATATTCACTATTCACTTCACTATATTTATATATCTTTAATAATAGAGCTTGCAGTCAGTAGTGTTAGGAGATAGTGCGTGCTGTCTGCGTGCTCTGTACCCAGTACATACCGCTATAATCCACCTACATAGCTGTTCTCTATTTGAGCCCAATTGCCATCTGCAGGAGTTATTGGAAGTTGTGTGTGCCTCCAGCACAATATAAACTACCCAACTGCTGTTTTACCCAACTCCCTTCAGGCCATTACCATGTCTGGAAGGCCAGCAAGGAGAGGCAGACAGGCGCAAGCCGATAAAAGAGGGCAAGCAGGCTCTGTGTCTAGAGACAACAGTGCTGGTCGTGGACGCGGTGCATTGTCATCAGGACGTGGCCATGGGACATGCTTGTCCTTCTTTTCGTCAGCTGGACATGTTGAACCGCAACATGCCAACGACTTGGTAGAGTGGATGACCAAGCCCTCTTCATCCTCCTCATCCTCTCTCACCCAGTCTCAGGGTACTAGCAAAGCAGCTGCCAACGCATCGTCTTCCCTCCTCTCAATGTCATCATCAGTGACTCCTTCCCTAGACCCACCACGTCCTCCTGAGGAGTCTCCTGAACTCTTTGAGCACAGTGTTGGGTACATGCTCCAGGAGGATGCCCAGTGTTTGGTGGGCTCTGATGATGACACTCAGCTAGAGGAAGGCAGTAGCGTGAGCGCAGAGAGAGGGGATGCTCAAGAAGGACAGCAATCTGGCAGTCATGTTCCACAAGCTGCAGCATACTGCCAGGTTTGCTACAGCGATGAAGAGGGAGGGGATGATGAGGGCACTGACTCCACGTGGGTGCCTGGAAGGAGGGAGGAGGAGGAAGAGGAGGAGGAGGAGGAGGCACATGTCCAACGAGGCAGGATGCCCTCCGGGGGCCAGCTTAGGGGCAGCACACCGACTGAATCACACCGCAGAGCTCCGCCTGTGCAGAGCGCTGCCTCTGCGCGTTATTCTAAAAGTTCTTTGGTGTGGGCCTTTTTTGAGACGAGTGCATCAGATCGCACCGCTGCTATTTGCAACATATGTCTCAAGCGTATCTCACGTGGCCAAAACATCAACCGCTTGGGCACCACATGCTTGACCAGACATATGTTGACCTGCCATGCAGCTCGTTGGCAAGCGTACCTCAAAGACCCACACCAAAGAACAAAGCGGACCTCTCCTTGCTCCTCATCAGCTGGCATCTCCAACCCCACTAGACCTTCAGTCCTCTCTGAAACCTGCTCTGAGAGGAATGAAGGTGTAGAATTAGGTGTGTCACAGCCAAGTGCTTCCGGGAACTCTGCTAGCGGTACACCCACATCCGATTATAGCAGGCAAATGTCCCTGCCCCAGCTGCTGGACCGGCGGAAGAAGTTTACTCCCAGCCATCCACATGCCCAGCGGTTGAATGCTAGCTTGGCTAAATTGCTAGCACTTCAACTGCTGCCTTTTCAGTTGGTAGACTCGGCCCCCTTCCGTGAGTTTGTACAATGTGCGGTCCCTCAGTGGCAGGTCCCCAAACGCCACTTTTTCTCACGGAAGGCGATTCCGGCTCTCTACCGGCATGTGGAAGGCAATGTCCTTGCCTCGCTGGACAGGGCGGTCAGCGGTAAGGTGCATATTACCGCTGACTCATGGTCCAGCAGGCATGGACAGGGACGTTACCTGTCTTTCACGGCCCATTGGGTCACTCTTCTGGCTGCTGGGAAGGATGCAGGACAAGGTGCAGTAGTGTTGGAGGTTGTTCCGCCACCACGCCTCCAAAATGCTACTATTGGTTGTGACACACCTCTCTCCTCCACCCCCTCCTCTTCTTCTTCCTCCATGGCCTCTTCCAGTGCTCTGTCCTCAGAACCAGCGGTGCTCCGTAGGCGTTGCAGGGGCTACGCAAGTACGCAGGCAAAACGATGCCATGCCGTGCTTGCGCTGGTTTGTTTGGGGGACAGGAGCCACACTGGGGCGGATGTTTTGTCAGCTCTGCAGGGGCAGGCCGAGAGGTGGTTGACGCCACGCCAGCTTAAGCCAGGAATGGTGGTTTGCGACAATGGCACCAACCTCCTCTCCGCCCTCCGACAGGGACAACTGACCCATGTGCCCTGTGTAGCTCACGTCCTTAACCTGGTGGTGCAGCGGTTCTTGGGCAGGTACTCCGGCTTACAGGATGTCCTGAAGCAGGCCAGGAAAGTCTGTGTGCATTTCCGCCGATCATTTAATGCCTGTGCTCGGCTGGCTGAGCTCCAAAAGGAGTTGAACCTGCCCAAGAACCGCCTTATATGTGACATGCCCACCAGATGGAACTCAACATTGGCCTTGCTGCAGCGGCTGCACACGCAGCAGAGGGCCATCAATGAGTACCTGTGCGACTACGGCACCAGGACAGGGTCAGGGGAGCTTGGTTTTTTCTCACCACGCCAGTGGGGCATGATCAGGGATGCATGCACTGTCCTGTCACCGTTTGAGGAGGCCACAAGGATGGTGAGCAGTGACAGTGCATGCATCAGTGACACTGTACCTCTTGTCCACCTCTTGGAGCATACGCTGTGTGGAATAATGGACAGGGCACTTGAGGCAGAACAGAGGCAGGAAGAGGAGGACTTCCTTGCCTCTCAAGGCCCCCTTTATCCAGACAGTGTTCCTGCTGTGCCACCCATCACACAGGAAGAGGATGAGGAGGAGGAAGAGGAGGAGGAGGATGATTGTGTCAGCATGGAGGTGGAGGCTGGCACTCAGCATCAGCAGCAGCAGCAGCAGTCTTATAGGGATGATTTACAGTCCCAAGAAACACGTGGACTTGTACGTGGCTGGGAGGAGGTAGCTGCGGATCATGTTGTCCTTAGTGACCCAGAGGACTCCGGACCGAATGCCTCAGCTAACCTACGCTGCATGGCCTCCCTGATCCTGCAAAGCCTGTGGAAGGATCCTCGTATTCTTCGGATCAAGGAGAGGGACCATTACTGGCTGGCCACTCTCCTTGATCCACGGTACAAGGGTAAGGTTGCCGACCTTATCTTGCCATCGCAGAGGGTGAGACATCTCCGGGAGGCCTTGCAGAAAGCTCTGTGCAACGCGTTCCCAGAGACTGGGAGGTTACAAACTCCTGGTCCTGGACAACGTGTTGCTGAGGCAGCGGTCAGAAGGAGCGGTGGAGAAGGTGGCCGTCTGACTGATGCTTTCAGACAATTTTTTAGTCCGCAGCCCCAAGGTATGATTGGTTCCAGCACCCATCGCCAGCGTCTGATTTACATGGTGCAGGAATACCTAGGGGCAAGGTCAGACTTGGACACCTTTCCCACGGAAAATCCTCTGGCTTACTGGGTCTTGAGGATGGATCACTGGCCAGAGCTTGCACAGTATGCAATTGAGCTACTGGCCTGTCCTGCATCCAGCGTTCTTTCGGAACGCACCTTCAGTGCTGCTGGTGGCTTTGTTACCGATCACAGGGTGCGCCTGTCCACCGAATCAGTTGATCGACTGACCTTCATCAAGATGAATCAGTCTTGGATCACCCACAGCTACCAAGCACCTGAAGCTGATGTAACCGAATATTTTTTTTTGAAATACCACATCCCTTCAAGACTGCCTATGCTGATGCTGAGTGACTGTCCTGTTATGTTGATTGTCTATCCTCTTCCTCCTCCGCTGATATGTTGGAAGAACATTTTTGGTTCTGGGTGATGCCAGCAGCCCAATTTTTCTGCCCCTGTTTAACAGGGGCGTTTAATTACAATTTTTGATGCAATGCTTTGCAGCAGGGCTAATTCCTGCAATAAAACTAGAGTATATGGCAGAGGTTGCAGTGTGGTGGCACCAGCACCAGTGCCTAAGGCCCAATTTTTCTGCCCCTGTTTAACAGGGGCATTTAAGTACAATTTTTGATGCAATGCTTTGCAGCAGGGCTAATTCCTGCAATAAAACTAGAGTATATGGCAGAGGTTGCAGTGTGGTGGCACCAGCACCAGTGCCTAAGGCCCAATTTTTCTGCCCCTGTTTAACAGGGGCGTTTAAGTACAATTGTTGATGCAATGCTTTGCAGCAGGGCTAATTCCTGCAATAAAACTATAGTATATGGCAGAGGTTGCAGTGTGGTGGCACCAGCACCAGTGCCTAAGGCCCAATTTTTCTGCCCCTGTTTAACAGGGGCGTTTAAGTACAATTTTTGATGCAATGCTTTGCAGCAGGGCTAATTCCTGCAATAAAACTAGAGTATATGGCAGAGGTTGCAGTGTGGTGGCACCAGCACCAGTGCCTAAGGCCCAATTTTTCTGCCCCTGTTTAACAGGGGCGTTTAAGTACAATTTTTGATGCAATGCTTTGCAGCAGGGCTAATTCCTGCAATAAAACTAGAGTATATGGCAGAGGTTGCAGTGTGGTGGCACCAGCACCAGTGCCTAAGGCCACATTTTTCTGCCCCTGTTTAACAGGGACATGTAATTACAATTCTTGATATAATATTTCACAGGAGGGCCCCTTCCTGTGCCCACCCAGAGTAACGGTGAGGACTTATAGTGTTGTGGCACCAGCACCACAACCACCAAAGGTCAATTTTTCTACCACTGTTCAACAATATCATGTAATTACAATTCTTGATATAATCGTTCACAGCAGGGCGCTCCAGCGCCCACCAAGAGTCAGTTTGAGGGCTTACAATGTTGTGGCAAAACCAACACCTTGTTCCGCCATTTCTGCAGAGCATATAGGGCAGGCCCCTACTTTCAAACATCCAACTTACAAACATCTCCTACTTGCAAACGCAAGGAGACAGCAGCAAGTGAGATGAAAAAAGATGGACGACAAAACAAATTATACAGGGGTGATAACCCTTCCCTATGTTTTCCAAAAAGCTTAAAAATAGTATTTTTGACTGGAGCTACACTTTAAAAATGTACCAGTTGAAAATTACAAACAGATTCAATTTAACACAACAAATCTACACAGTCCCTGTCTTGTTTGCACCGCCTGTATACTGCTGTTCTGAGTATATAGGGCCTGGGGGCCACACGCATTTCCTTTTTTTAATATGGGTACAGGGTTCCCCTTAATATGCGTACAAGACCCAAATAGGCTGGTAATGGGCAGGGAGGGCTACCCATGCCATTTTTCTGAATGATTTTCAACCATATTGCAGGAACCAGATATAACATTAAAACCGCAAGCAGTTTTAAATGGTGTTATTTCCGTTTAATGTCATTTTGTGCAGGGACTGTTCTAAACACGGGCAACACGTGGCACTTCACAGGCATACTACAGACACCCCCCAAGCACCATATTTAAAGGAATATTTCACTTTTTTTTTCACTTTAATCGTCAGTAAAATCAGTGCTCCTGCCAAAACGGCCATTTTTAAAAACATTTTAGGCATTGACCCATGTCCCCTGGGGCAGGAGCCAGGTCCCCAAACCCTTTTTAGGACAGTATCTTGCATATTAGCCGTTAAAATTAGCACTTTCCATTTCGAACGTTCGAGTCCCATAGACTTCAATGGGGTTCTAACGTTCGTAACGAACGCGGGGTCCGTTTGAAAGTTCTGGTGCGAACGGGGGTGTTCGGCTCATCCCTACTCTTCACACAGCACTCCTGCTGCTCTCAATCAAATGCAGTGATGAAGAAGTGGGGCTAAGTCCCACTGTGTAGGTCTATGGACACCGTGTGCCTCCATAGCAAAAGGTTTGCTGATACATAAAGAAAGGGAGGAGCCAGGATCGCCACTGGGGAACCCGAAAAGAGGAGGTTTGGGGCCACTCTGTACAATATCACTGCACAGAGCAGGCGAGTATAACATGTTTATAAAAAAAAAATGACTTTAGTAATATTTTAACTTCGTAAATAAATATACTGAAATTTGCAGTGCAAACAAATAACAAATCACTTAATAAAAAAATAGTATTTTTAACAGTATTATTGCTTGCACATGATTGGATGATAAAATATAGTAGTGCTTGATTTTCAAAAAAATTGTGACAAAAATAAAAAATACAAAAAATACAACTTAAAAAAAACTCGTCATGGGGGTTATTTAGGAAAGGCAAATCCACTTTGCACTACAAGTACACTTGAAAGTGCACTGAAAGTACACTTGGAAGTGCAGTCACTCTAAATCTAAGGGGTAGATCTGAAATGAGTGGAAGCTCTGCTGATTTTATTATTCAATCATGTGCAAGCTAAAATGCTGTTTTTTTTTAATTTTCCTTGCATATCCTCCTCGGTTCTACAGTGGCTTTAATTCCAAGTGCACATTCAGTGCACGTTCAAGTGTATTTGCAGTGCAAAGTGGATTTGTCTTTAGTGTCTAAATGAATACAGATCCAGTTAGATAAAAAATAACCAAATATACAAAAGCATAAAATGTAAAAGAATCCTCCACCTTTCACCATCTAAAGACAATATGGTTGCTAGACAGACAGGTACAAACAAACAAACATAAAGAGAGTCTTCACTGCATGTGCACCACAATTAGGACCATGTAAAAGAGCACTGCATAGGCAATGTGCAATATGGCAACAAACACCGTAGGCCCAGGCAGTCCTTCTGGGGAGATGATAAAGAGGGGCAGGTGACTGCACATGTTAAAATCAAAAAATCCAAGGGTTGCAGTCTATGGCTGCAAGGGACATACAGCAAGAGAGGTCTGGGGAGCTAGATATTAGCTAGTAAAGTTCTACCTCCTATACAGTGATCTGGATGGATCCGAGAAACAATCAATGAACTGACATCATATACAATCAAACATGGAGTGATCCCAATTCTACCAATAGGAGCACACATGGCAAATATTTATACCTAATGTATGGTCTACCCAGTCCAGATGTATGGGTAGATGCTCTGCAGGTGATAGAAATAACTGTACTCTACTTATATAATGGAGGGCGGGGCCACCCAGTGATCCCGCCCCCCTCTGACGCATGGGGACTTCTTTAAAGGTTTGCCCATTTTGTCAGCGGGGCGGGGGTCACCCTTTTCCGTAAACGGGGTGACCCTGCCCCCCTCTGACATCACGGGGAAAGCCATAGGGAAGTCTCCGTGCGTCAGACGGGGGTGGGGTCACCGGATGGCTCTGCCCTTCATTATATAAGAAGTGTCAGAAGAACAGAAGCGTCACACGGCAGAAGACTCCCACTGAGGCGGATCATGCAGATTGAGGGGAGAAGAAGCTGGAGCAAGATGCGGGACCAGAAGATCAGAGGAAGAAGAAGATGAAGAAAAAGATGGAGGAAGATGAAGTACACCGAAGGAAGACCAGAAGAAATAAGTTGGAGGAAGAAGCGGAAAGAAGAAAAAATGAATAAAGGACTTGTCAAAAACTGTCTCTTGTGTTTTTTAACCCTTTTGACACTTTTTTGTTACCAATTCACATGGGGGGGCAGGATATGGGGGCAACTTGTTAACCACTTCAATACAGACCAATTTTTAGCTTTTTTTTTCATACAAACAGAGCTTTCTTTTGGTGGTATTTAATCACCACTTGTTTTTTATTTTTTGCAACATAAGTGAAAAAATAAGTGAAAAAAGCGAATTTAAATTTTTTTTCGTTTCTATGATAAAATTTTGCAAATAAGTCATTTTTGTTCATAAATTTGGGCCAAAATTTATATGGCTACATCTCTTTGGTAAAAATAGCCCAAATTAGTGGATATTATTTAGTCTCTGTGAAAGTTATAGAGTCTACAAGCTATGGTGCAAATCATTGAAAATTGATCACACCTGATCACATCTGATCACACCTGATACACTGACGACCTATCTCATTTCTTGAGGCCCTGAAATGTCAGGAAAGTACAAATACCCCCCAAATGACCCCTTTTTGAAAAGTAGACAGTCCAGGGTATTTAGCAAGAGGCATGGCGAGTTTTTTGAAGTTGTAATTTTTTCCCACAATTCTTGGGAAAATTAAGAATTTTTTTTCACAAAATTGTCATAACTCCTCCTGAGTATGGCAATACCCCATGTGTGTGACTTTTACACAGCCTGGCCACATACAGAGGCCCATCAGGTGTTCTAGGAGCATAAAATTACACCTCTAATTTCCTAACAACCTATTACATTTTTAAGGCCCTGGAGCACCAGGACAGTGGAATTACCCACAAGATGACTCCATTTTGGAAAGCTAACACCCCAACATCTATTCCATGAGGCATAATGAGTCTTATGAAGTTCATTTCATGAGTTAATTTTTTCTTTTCAAATATTTTTATTGATATATAAAAAAGTAGCAATACACAAGTACAGAAGGTCGTACAGTAGAGAGCAATTATAGCATAGATATACAGGCAACACTTACAGTACGAGGCCAACGTATAAAACATAATAAACCAAATGAAAGCGTCCAAGATCCATTAGTACCGACAGATCGCTCTAGTAGAAAATAGCTACTTTGGTTTAAAGGTAATCTGAAGGGGGAATCCCACCGAGAGGAGGTCCCCAAGTAGAGTTAATCATCCCCAGAACTGGGGAACAGAATCCATTCAAAGAGTTTATACCCTACTGTAGTTTAAGTACAGGAGAAAACATAAAAAAAAGACTAATAAAGTCAACCAGCCACAAAGAAAGAGATAGACAGAGAAAGAAATAGAGGCAAGGAAAAGTAAAGTATAGAAAAAGTGCAAGGGAGCACAGGGAAGAAATGGGACAAAGAAGGGACAGTGGGCGTCTCCGCGTCCCCAAGGGTCTCAATAAAAAATTGGGGCGCCCCTAGGTAAAAAGCTAACATTTAAGTTATAGTACTAAAAGGTGGGGATCAAAATTTGGGGGTAGGAAGTGGTCCACCCAAGGTTGCCAAATCCTACAATAGAGACTATCTAAAATAATTGCTTCAATTTTGCTATGAATCATGGCTATGAATCATGGCCTGGGTAACCCGGTTCTTAACTTCAGAAATGCTCAGGGTCGCAGATTTCCAGGCTTTTGCGATGGTCTGCTTTGCCGCTGTAACTACCTGAAGAAGGAGCCGTGTCTGGGGTCGGTAAACCTGCGGGGTATTAGGTTTAGTAAGGCAATCGTTGGATCTGGCGATAGAGTACATTGTAAAAGTCTGGCTAGGATAATAAAAATTTGTTACCAAAATTCTGTCGCAACTGGGCAGGCCCACCAAATATGAAGGTGCGTGCCAAGCTCATTACACCCCCGGAAACAGTTTGGAGAATAGTTTGGTACAAATCTGGATATCCTGGCTGGGACCAGGTACCAGCGCATAAAGACTCTATTGTTGGCCTCAGCCGCGACTATATTCTGAGTAGCGATTTTAGTGTTGAGCCAAACTCTGCCCCAATCTTCAGGTTCAAGACTAAGAGAAAGATCATGAGACCAAGAACTAGTATATAGTGGAGGAGAATTCAGGCTAGAGGAAAGATAGGAGTAGAGGCAGGATATGATTCCAGGAGAGTGTGGGTCCGTTTTACAAATTGTCTCAAAAGGGGTTAGTCGGGGGGGGCGTGGCGACCGCCGACTGAGATGGCCGCACAGTGTTAGAGCTCCGCTCAGCTTCAGGGGAATCACCGGAATATCGCCTGATCGGACCCGGTTAAATACACCGCCGTCAGCCGCCACCGAACCGCCGTCAACCTGGGCACCGGGAAGATGCGTAAGAAACATCAGGCACCGGCGAATATGCAGAAATTGCTGGCTTTTTTCCCGGCCGCATCCCGCGGACTTCAAGAAAATGGCGGCGGGAGACATACTGACAGGTCAGTGCAAAGTGCTCTAACGCAAACGCCGCCGACAACACATACGTCACAAACAAGAGCGACGGGAGAGGGAAACGAAGGAGACAATTCCGCCGCACAGGGAATGGCACACACCCGGAATAACAGCTCCAGCTCTACATCTTCCAGCCACTCTCCTACCACAAGAAGCCCTGTCAAATCCAAACCAAGGCTGGACCCTGAGATAAGTGCCCATGACAATAGATACTCCGCACTGGATATGGAGGTTAGTGGGGCATTAAATAGCGATGCAAATGTACAACACCCGGTGGACCAGTTTGCCATGTTTCCGACCACAGGCCAATCGGTGTCAGATACCACCCTAAAAGAAATGCTCATGTCGCTAAGAGCTTCATTACAAACCGACATGATGACATGCTTTCAACAATGCAGAGCAGATATCACTGATCTTGGGGACAGAGTGAATCAAGTTGAACTTAGAATGTGCGACGTCACCGCATCATTCAATGCACTAGTGGATTCCCACATGTCCCAGCAAGACTCCATCTCTAGAATACAATCCAAATTAGCTGACCTCGAGGACCGTTCCCGTAGGAATAATTTGAAGATCCGAGGTATACCGGAAAGTGTCGCAGCGCAACAGCTCCACACGTACGTTACCGACATGTTCCACGCCATAATTCCATCCTTATCTGCACTGGATTTGAAAATAGATAGGATCCACCGGGTGCCCAAGCCATCTTTCTTACCACAAGAGACCCCTAGAGATGTATTACTCAGGATCCACTTCTTTCAAACCAAAGAACTTATCCTGGACGTTTTTCGTAAAGCGGATAATCTCCCGGAACAAGCAACGAATATCCAAGTTCTCCCAGACCTCTCACAACACACGCTACAATTGCGGCGCAACATGGCGACCTTTACTAAGGCATTGCGAAACCACAAAATTATATACAAATGGAAATACCCTGCAAAACTTATAGTCTCCCACCAAGGAGCTAACCACATAGTCAACACGTTAGAAGAAGGGTTACAGCTCCTGCACCAATGGCGAATTTTATTACCAGATGCCAACCATGAAACACCGCTTCAATTTAGAGCTCCGCCTGGCAAACTACAACCAGACTGGCAATCCAAGCCACAAGGACGCCCAAGCTCACACCGCACCTGAGCTCATGTCCTCAGGCTCCTCATCCAAGCTTACAGTAAGATTCCCCTGAAGCTTATGGTACCGTCCACCGTACCTTAGCTCCTACCGTTGGGCAGTTATACTGCCTGGTCCATTTGGACTCGTTAGTTCTATTTGTTTTTTAAATTTACTCACTGTTACATCTTCGTGTTTTTTTTTGTTTTTTTCTTTCGTTTCTTCAACCGATAACTGAGCAAC
Source organism: Lithobates pipiens (assembly GCF_037356315.1). Taxonomy (NCBI): domain Eukaryota; kingdom Metazoa; phylum Chordata; class Amphibia; order Anura; family Ranidae; genus Lithobates; species Lithobates pipiens. Next base: position 324,863,178 of record NW_027507764.1, read on the forward strand.
TATCCAACGGCTCCACTCACCTGGCAAATTTTGAATAAGAAAATGTGCATTACTGCCCACCTGAATATTCAGCTCCCTGTTCGCCACTCCTGGCAATCGCATCAAACAAGAGTTGTCACAGAAAGACTGTTCTTCCTCATCGTTGACCCTTACCCAATCCACTACTATGTTTATGAACTATATATACTAATGATCCCATATTTTCGACAACAAGAGATGAAGCTTCACATACCATCTAACCAACGCAACTATCTTCTATCCCACCATCCAACTGCTATGAATGACAGTTAAATTTTTAACAATAAATGCAAGAGGCCTCAACCACCCGGCCAAAAGAAGATCGCTTTGGAAGGAGGCTATTCAGCACAAAGCAGATATCCTGGCAGTTCAAGAGACGCACTTTCATAAATCAGCCACACCTAAATGCTCTCACCCAAATTTTCCGCACGTTTTCCTTTCATCCACTACAGCGAAGAAGAGAGGGGTAATGTTGGCAATAAGGGACACTGTGTCGTTTGAACTGAAAGACTCATTCATAGATCCAGACGGTCGTTTTATAATACTGGTTTGTATAATTGACAAGCTACCGATCACCTTAACATGCTTATATGCTCCCAACTCGCATCAACTTAAATTTCTTAAAAAGGTTATCAAACACATAACAACCATGCGAGTGGGGAGTATATTAATTTGCGGAGATTTCAATATGATCCTAGATAATGGTTTAGACACTTCTTCTCGAACTAAGCAACGTGGCCCTAACTTCCGGGATCTACTTATTAGAGAAGAATTGTACGATGTTTGGCGATGTTTGAATGCAAACGACAAATCGTTCACGTACTATTCCCCCAGGTACAACTCATATTCCAGATTAGACATGTTTTTAGTGGATAAGGTGCTGCTGCAGAGAATTTCCCGCTCTACCATACATGACATAACATGGTCGGACCACGCTCCGGTGATCATACAGATGGAGAGCGGGGGAGCCTTTGCGACAGCACGTTTATGGCGATGTAATGAATACCTGTTTCATGATCCAAAATTTCAGAAAGACATCACACAGCAACTAGACGAATTTTTTAATTTCAATGTTCCTAACGCCACCAATTCCTTCAATAACTGGAACGCCCATAAGGCATATATCCGCGGTATACTTATTAAGATGAACTCCAGACTTTTCAAGGAACGTACTGCCAAAATTACAAATCTTGTTACGGAAATTAGGAAACTAGAGAAAGAAAATCAAAATACACCTACAGCAACATTAGCCTCGAAATTATCCACCGCACGTTCTCAATTAAGGGAACTTTTTAGCACTCAACACGAACAATACATGTCCAAACTTAAACTAAATTACTATGCTAATAACAATAGAGCAGGCAGATTCTTAGCTAACCGGCTTAAAGAACGCAGATCTAAAACAGTAATCCCACATCTGTTCTACCCGGACTCTACTAGAAAAATAGAAAATCCACAAGACATCGCAAACGCTTTTGCGGACTATTTTTCATCACTATACAACTTGAAGGACGATCCCATAACCCCACAACCGAATAAAACAGATATTGATAATTTTATATCTAAATTGACACTCCCCTCAATTTCCGAATCCCAGCTGCAAGCACTAAACGAACCCTTTTCCATGATTGAACTAGAAAGAGCTGTAAAATCTCTCCCTTTGAACAAAGCCCCAGGTCCAGATGGCCTTTCTAATGGATATTACAAAACCTTTAAAAAAATACTCTCACCACACTTATTAACAATATTCAACGAAGCCAGGACGAAAGGTTCCTTTCCTCCAGAAATGCTCCAAGCATATGTAATTACCCTACCTAAGCCAGGTAAGCCCCCAGATGTCCCAGCCAATTTCCGTCCCATTTCCCTGTTAAATGGGGATATCAAAATTTATGCAAAATTACTAGCCAACAGATTATATGACCTTATCCCAGATTTAGTGAAACCAGACCAAACAGGATTTACTAAAGGTCGCCAGGCGTCAGATGCCACTAGAAGACTTCTAAATATAATTCATCATACGGAAAGTAGGAGAACGCCTTCTCTGCTTCTTTCAATAGATGCAGAGAAGGCGTTTGACAGAGTACACTGGGGGTATATGGAGGCGGTCCTGGAAAAGTTTGGATTCCAGGGCGATTCATTGACCGCTATATTAGCTCTCTATTCCAGTCCATCAGCTAAAGTGTACACGTCGGGTCTTCTTTCAAAAGAATTTAAGATCACGAATGGAACACGCCAGGGGTGTCCGTTATCACCATTCATCTTCAACTTAATGATGGAGCCTCTGGCGGAGACCATTCGTAGCCATCCCCACATTTCAGGTTTCAAATTTCACAAGACCACTCATGTCATCAACCTGTTTGCTGATGACGTGATCCTCCTTCTTACCAATCCTACGGTTTCTCTTCCATTTTCACACGATATTTTAAACCATTTTGGTACCCTGTCTTATTATAAAGTAAACTTTAACAAGTCCGTAATCCTAGATCTGGGCGTTAACCCCCATGCTAAGCTACACTTACAAAAAACTCTTCCTTACATCTGGGCAAAGGACACAATACCATATCTAGGTGTTCACCTATCAGCCAACATCTCAAAAATTGCAGACACAAATATTAAATATTTGCTTACAGATATACGGAAAACTATGACTAATATGTCTAAAACAGAATTGTCATGGGCAGGCAAAATAGCATCTTATAAAATGATCATTCTCCCTAAAATCTTATATGTGTTTCGAACGCTTCCCATCCCCTTCAAGACATCTCACTTTTCTGAACTAAGCAGTTCCCTCAAAATGTATATTTGGCAAGGAAAAAGAGCACGCTGCTCGCACAAAATTCTAATACAACACAGGAAGGTAGGAGGGATGGGCCTCCCGGACATAAAGGACTACTATTGGGCCTCTATTTTAGCTCAAGCCAAACACTGGTTTCACACTCACTCTCCCCCGTTATGGGTTAATATAGAATCTACTATTAACAAAATCTACCCGTTGAGTCTTTTACTGCTTGCAGATATTTGGAAGCCATTACCCTTAACATCCCTCTCCCCGACAACCAAAGTGACGTTGATGGCGTGGAGACAACTGTTAAGCCAACCTAAAACTAGTGCTTCTTCCTACACGACTGTACAAACTCCACTACAGACATTGGAAGTGCTACTCCCATACAGCCCCATCACAAAATGGACAGAACATGGGATAACATGGATAGAAGAACTCCTGGACAAAAATATTCCCTTACCATTTCAAACCTTACGAAACAGATTCGATCTGCCTGCTTCACACACATTGTTATATAGACAAATATATTCTTTCCTAATTAAAAACCCCCCACCTACAGTAGAAATTAACAATATAGTATGGCGTTTTTATACTTGCAATCATAACAAGGACAAGGGCATATCTCTCATATATAACTTTCTTCAAGCTAAAATGGAATTCACCAAAACCCCAGCGATTTTGTCATGGGAAAAAGATCTAGGGTCAAATTATGGGACGGAACAATGGTGTGAAATTTTCCGCTACAATTACAAAGCCACAAGGTGTATCAGTCACTGGGAATTAACACAGAAATTACTAACAAAATGGTATAGAACTCCATTTCAGCTTGCTAAAATGTTTCCTACACACTCAGCATTATGCTGGAGGAACTGCGGTAACACCGGGACGATCCTACATATATTCTGGCAGTGTAAAAACCTAACCAGTTATTGGAGGAAAATATTTACAATACTTGCGGACATCACAGGGATACTGCAAACGCCAACCCCGGCGTTGGCAATCATGCATTTGGGAATAAGCAACTACCCCACTCAATTTAGAAGTGTAGTGATCCACGTCCTAACTACTGCAAAACTAGTAATAGCCAGACATTGGAAAGACACAATCTCCCCAAATCCATCAGAAGTAATAGCACAAGTAAACCTCAACTATAATTATGAAAGACTCTTAGCACTTAGAACAGCCTCTTGTATAACTTTCGACAACAACTGGAAATGTTGGAAAGATTGGTATAAACGTTAAAATATTTACTCCTTCCCTTTCTATTCCCTTACATAAACTCCCCTCATGGCTTCCATAACAAAGATCTTACTATAATAAGATCGGGTCATGTAAAGAATATATCTGTTGATTTGGTGGAAAGTTTGGTTGTCAGGAATGCACTATATCCTGTAGTTTAATATGTTTTTCTTTTTTCTTCCTTTTGTTCTGTTGTTTTGTTGTTTGTCAGTATATTACACTCTCCTCCCGGACCGGACCCTTCTTGCGCAGCGTGATCCCGGAAGGGGCACAGGAAGGGACCGGTTAGGGAAAATCGACAAGTACCACCGTTGGTGCAGGTCTATAATAATGAATCCTATCGGTTCCTAGCCGACTATTTCATCTTGGAAAGCGACTGAAAAATAACATGATTGTATGTTACAATGCCAACAATGTTCATGTAGGTTCTTATCATCATTGAATTGTAATTGAAAAACTCCAATAAAAATTATATTAAAAAAAAAAAAAAAAGGGGTTAGTCGGCCTAGGTCAGTGCATGATTTAGTGTTCATTTGGACAAAGTGGGCTATTTGGAGGTATCGAAAACACTCTTTGTGGGGAAGCTTTGTTTTGGCTTGCAAGACTGGGAACTTTAGGATTACATTACTCGATACCAGGTCACATACTCTAGTAAGGCCCCTTTGGGACCAGGCATCGAACAAGGCGGGATCCGAGTAAGCGGGAGTGAAACTTGGGTGGCCAATAAAGGAGAGTAAGGGGGAATGAGGTGATTGTAATTTATAAGTAGTAACTTGTCCCACAACCCCAGTGAGAAACGGATGACAGGATTACAAATTGACTATGAGTTAATTTTTTTAAACAAGTCTTCAGAAAACGTGGAAAGACAATTAAATTATTATTATTATTTTTTTTTTTACACAAAGTTGTCAATTTATAAGATTTTTCTAACACATAGCATGTCTATAGCAATAATTACACCCCAAAACACATTCTGCTACTCGTCCTGAGTATGGCGATACCATATGTGTGAGACTTTTACACAGCCTGTCCACATACAGAGGCCCAACATTGAAGTAGTACCTCCAGGCGTTCTAGGAGCATAAATTACACATCTCATTTCATTCCTACCTATCACACTTTTGAAGGTCTAGGAGCACCAGGACAATGGAATTACCCAAAAAATGACCCCATTTTGGAAAGCAAACACCCCAACGTGTATTCTATGAGGCATGGGCTGCAAATAGGTACTTGGGTACTCTGTTGGGCTGGGGATAAGTACTCGGGTACTCTGATGGGCTGGTAACAGGTACCTGGGTACTCTGATTGGCTGGAGATAGATACTCAGGTACTCTGATGGCCTGGTGACAGGTACTCAGGTACTCTGATGGCCCAGTGACAGGTACTTGGGTGTTCTGATGGCCTGGTGACAGGTACTCAGGCACTCTGATGGCCTGGTGACAGGTACTCGGGCACTCTGATGGCCTGGTGACAGGTACTCGGGTACTCTGATGGCCTGTTGACAGGTACTCAGGTAATCTGATGGGATACAGATAGGTATTCGGGTACTCTGATGGGCTGGTGACTGGTGCTCAGATGGGCTGTGACAGCTACTCAGGTACTCGTGTACTCAGATGAACTGTGACAGGTATTCGGGTACTCAGATGGACTGTGACAGGTATTCGGGTACTCAGATGGACTGTGACAGGTACTCGGGTACTCAGATGAACTGTGACTGGTACTTGGGTACTCAGATGAACTGTGACAGGCACCCGGGTACTTGGGTACTCAGATGAACTGTGACAGGTACTCGGGTACTCAGATGGACTGTGACAGGTACTCAGGTACTCAGGAACTGAGATGAACTGTGACAGGTACTCAGGTACTCGGGTACTGAGATATACTGTGACAGGTACTCAGGTACTCGGGTACTGAGATATACTGTGACAGGTACTCAGGTACTCAGATGGGCTTTGACAGGAACTCAGGTACTCAGATATACTGTGACAGGTACTCAGATGGGCTGTGACAGGTACTGAGATATACTTTGACAGGTACTCAGGTATTCAGATGGGCTGTGACAGGTACTCAGATATACTGTGACAGGTACTCAGGTACTCAGATAAGCTGTGACAGGTACTCAGGTAATCAGATGGGCTGTGACAGGTACTCAGGTACTTGGGTACTCCGGTGGGCTGTGACAGGTACTCAGGTGGGCTGTGACAGGTACTCAGGTACTTGGGTACTCAGATGGGCTGTGACAGTTACTCGGGTACTTATATGGACTGTGACAGGTACTTAGGTACTCAGATGGGCTGTGACAGGTACTCAGGTACTCGGGTACTTAGATGGGCTGGGACAGGTACTCAGGTACTTTGATGGGTGGTGACAGGTACTCCGATGGACTGCAACAGGTACTCGGGTACTTGGATGGGCTGTGAGAGGTACTTGGGTACTTGGATGGGCTGTGGCAGATACTCAGATACTTTGATGGGTGGTACATTTACTCTGATGGGTAGTGACGGGTACTTTGAAGGGTGATGAAAGGTACTTTTTATTGGGGGGGCAATCAGTGTGTTTTGGTGTGTACTGTAAGCGGTAATGATATGTTCACACGCATGATCGGTGTTTGAGGAGAACACGGTAACATCTCGTTACAGAGGTTTGTTTACATTCTATGACTGGCTGTGATTGGACACAGCCAGTAATGTGGTAAAGAGCCATGAACTGTGATCGGGGTTGATCTGTGTCAGGGTGACAAGCTGCATCCCCGTTCACCGCTCTGTGCGTGCCCTAGGGGTGTGCACGAGCGCTGTGCATGTGGGCAATACATGTGACCAGCTGTAATTGGACACAGCCAGTCACATGGTAAAGAGCCATTTGTTATTGGCTCTTTACCTGGATCAGGGACGGGCTGAGGGACATACCTCATCCACGATCGCCGCTCTGAGGGCCCCCAGGGGCCCGCAGGAGTGGCGAGATACTGTGGACGTCATATGACACCCGCCCAGGATGGGAGATCCAATCTGTGGACGTCATATGACTATAGCCCGGTATTGAAGTGGTTAAAGGGAGCTTCCAGATTCCGATAAGCCCCCCGCCCGCAGACCCCTACAACCACCGGGTAAAGAGTTGTGAGGCCCTTCTGCCCATTAACATGGGGACAAGGTGCTTTGGGGGGCTACTTTCCCAAAGCACCTTCCTAATATTGAGGGCAGGTGGCAAGGTACGTTCAGGAGGGGGAGGGCGCTCTCTCGTCCCCCCTCTTTTCCTGCAGCCTGCCAGGTTGTGTGCTCCGATAAGGGTGTGGTATGGATTTTTGGGGGGACCCCTTGTCATTTAAAAAAAAAATTGGCACGGGGGTTCCCCTTAAAATCCATACCAGACCTGAAGGGCGTGGTTTGGAATTTAGGGGGATCCCCACGCATTTTTCTTTTAAAATTTTGGTTTGGGGGTTCCCCTGTGGGCAAATTCCATGCCCTTTTTATCAATGAATTTTTATGTGTATTGTTGGACTGACAATTCATTATAGCTGCGAGTAGTTTTAAATTACTTTTTCCTTTAGAAATGTAATTTTGCTGTTCTAAACACGGGGAAACATGCGCCCCCAGGCATACTATAGACACCCCCCCCCCCCCCCCCCAGGTTTGAAATTTAAAGGAATATTACACTTTTATTGTTTCACTTTAAGCATTATTCAAATCACTGCTCCTGAAAAACTGACATTTTTAAAACTTTTTTTTGCATTGATACATGTCCCCTGGGGCAGGACCCAAGTCCCCAAACACTTTTTTATGACAATACCATGCATGTAAGCCTTTAAATCAGCACTTTTGATTATTCATGTTCCTGTTCCATAGACTTTAACGGTGTTCGTGTGTTCAAACAAATTTTTTGTCTGTTCGCATGTTCTGGATGGAAACCGAACAGGGGAGTATTTGGCTCATCCCTACTCCTGGCATGGAGAACTCCCCCACCAGAATGGCCTGAATTGTGTGTGCAGGGTCACAACTCCCCTTCAACAGTGTAGAGTTCCCTGCACAAGATTTACAATATGTCAAACATTGGTCTGTGTGCCACCATCCCCTTCAAGTGTAGTATCCAAATGATTATTGAAAATTTCCATGCACTCACACCGGAATTACAGATGTACAGTATATGTATATGGATCATTTTTGTATTTTCCCATCAATGTCTGATGTTTGACAGATGTAATAATGTTTTAACTATGCCTAAATTGGTTGTCTCTGTACAGCTATTTTTTACTGTGCAATTACTGGCCCAAATTGTATTTTTATAAAATGTCTAGTTATATTGCTTTTTTTTAGGTTGGGCTGGCCATTGTAGTCCCACTGCTGCCTGATATATTTAAATTCCTGCCTAGAACAGTTCTCCCTTAGCCCTGTAGAAGGAGCAGCGGTGGCGGCTGGTGAAGCTTTAGGATGGGGGGGTGCCATACCCCGCCTTTCCTTTTTGACTCCTCCCACTTGGTGAAAATGGGTGTGGTTTCATTGAATTAGTGGGCGTGGTTCTAAGGTGGTATGGTTAGTGACTGAGATTAATGAGAGACAGAGGGAGAGAGGGATGGAGGGACAGCAGGCCCAGATCCTACAAAACAATAGAAATATTTGTATTCTAGAAAGTTTAACAATCAGCAGATAAAAATATTCCAAACACCTAATGTTAGCACTTCAATCATCCTGGCACCTTGGTTGTTATGGTATCAGGATGATTGAAGCACATTATTTCTATTATAACATTGTAATATAAAATTAAACTCACCATAATGCAGAATCAGTGGGAGCCCTGAGCGTGTCACTAGCAATGTCGCCTGCCACCAGATGCCATCAGGTGTCCCCAGCTGAGTCTGTCCTTACATCAGGTGCCCCCAGTGGAGTCCCTCCTTACATGCAGTCTGTGTCACATAAAATGTAGCCTGTGTCCCACCAAATGCAGCAGCCTGTGTCACCACCAAATTGCAGCAGCCTGTGTCACCATCAATTGCAGCAGCATGTGTCACCATCAATTGCAGCAGCATGTGTCCCACCAAATTGCAGCAGCATGTGTCCCACCACCAAATTGCAGCAGCTTGCCTGTGTCACATCAAACCCCCCTCCCCGTTACTTACCTTGCTGTGTGTTGTCCACTCCAGCGGTGTCTCCTTTGGAGTGGTCCGTCCTCTCATACTTCCTGTTTCCTCTCTCCTGGGCGCAATTGGAGAGAGAAAACAGGAAGTGACATCAAACTCAGATGTCAATCAAACTGCCGGCCATAGTAAATATATATATATATATATATATATACTACGGACGCCGGGTGGAAGCTACTCGGAGGTTCAGAAAGTGCCACAAGGTGGGCTAAATGCCCGCAAATGAAGCGCCGTGTCTGCAATCTTGTGATTGCATAGACGGGGCGCTTCCTAAAGGTGCACTGTGTCTGGCGTCCGAACACATTGCACTTAAGGACCTTTTTTTGTATTTTTTTTTAAAGGGCCAGCTTTAAAAAAAAAAAATTCTTGACTTTTTTTTGTGACTGCCTGGAGGGGGGGCGGTGCCCAGGCACCCCCTATAGATGGGCTGCCACTGAGGCGCTCCAAGCACGTAGCCTATATTGTTTCTTTGTTCCCGTTCATCCGGTGACATAATTTCTGCATACGTTCCATGCTGGTTTTACTTCCTGGTGGCCACAGGTCGACTATGGAGCCTGCAATCGGATGATACAACTCCACGGACAGTGCTATGCCGATGGAATGATTAGGACAGATTCCCCTCCTCCCACCTTCCACCTACTGAGCTGGAAACTCATTTGCATTGTGTAAGTACATTTTAACCTACTAATAAATGGATTGTTAAATCTCTGCACTGAGCTGGTGCTTCCTTCTCTCCTCCTTCTAGTTCAAGAGCATCTATAGGAAATAATCATTGGTGCTAGATGAATCTCAAAAAGGGACCTCAAGCATTACAAATGAGAAAAAGGAAACATAGTATAAACTTAGTAATCTGACCAATATTCCCATTTACAATCAAAAATATACATGAAGTTCATAAGAGTATGGTGCACTCTCTCCATCAATCTGATATACTCCATACAGATAAGCACTTATGACCATGATACCGAGGGGGGCCGCCAATTAAGGTCTATTGCCCACTGGATGGCACTAAAAAGTGTATGTGCAAACTTTCGATGGGGGGGGGTGGGACCTCTGGGAGTTTGGCAAATAAGATGCACATCTGGTAAGTCAGTGTTATAGGTACCCCTGTTATTTAAAACACCTTTGTAGTGGTCTGTTGCTGTAAGGACCTTAGAACTGTGCAGCTCCAGAATGCGTGAAGGAGAGTGCCTCTATCTTGACATCCTCTGAAGCATGTGTACCAATGGGTAAATTCTGTGCAACCTAACTGGGGTGTAGTTCCAGTGGGTATGAAACTTGACAACAGTCTCTTTGATAGCGATAGAGTGTGTGCATTTATGCATATTGGAGACCATGTCATGCCAATCCTCTGCTGAAATCTCCTGGCCAATTTCCACTTCCTACCCCAGCATAGCTATTGACTTGGTCATAGTATTGTGATCATTGAGGTATTTGTATAAGATGATCCATTTATCTATAGAATCCTGACCGCAAAGATTTTCAAAAGGTGATTTGACCGACTCCACATATTGTATTAAAATGTTAGATACAAAGTGTGGGATCTGTATTTGTAGAATTCAGAACGATTGAAGACATGGTTCTGTTGAAGATGCTCAAAAGAGCAAATGGAAGAGCATTGCAATAGGAAGTCCAGAGTCACTAGGCATGTGAAGTCCAGCTGGCAATCTCTGAGCCTGTATTAAAGGCTGGGGGTTCACCCGAAATGGAGGCTAAGCATGGGGGACTTGAGAGCAACTTGAATTTCTCCTTATAGAGAGACCAGAGATAAAGGGATTGGCTCATAATACCATTAAGGTGCAACATCTTTTGAAGAAATAAAGCATGACCAGAGGAGGCCCAGGAGGTAGAATGAGGCAACCAAAATCCTCTCAAATTGTAGCCATGGTATAAAAGTTGGGGATCTGTGCCATTGTGCTAGTTGTATCAAGCATGAGGCCAGAAAGTACTTCCAAAGATCCAGGTTTCCCAGACCTCCTCTAGATTTGGCTCTATACATAAAAAAGTGGCCCATTCAAGGCTTCTTGTTCTGCCAGATACATTTAAACAGCTCGGTCTGTATCTCCGCTATTGTTGAGTGGGGGACATAAAGAGGCAAAGACATCAAAGAAAATAATAGCTTAGGGACGATCAACAGCAACTGCTTGCATTCAGGCCCAGAAATAAGGATATACGATATGAGGACCAAAGGGTAAGTAATTGTTTTATATTAGAAAAGGCTTATGCCTTTTCTAATATATCGCTTGTGACAGAACAACAACGGGGACGTGTGTGTGTAAACACACAAATCCCGGTTCTCTCAGGGGAGAGGAGACAGATTGTGTGTTCCTACTAAGTATGAACACCGATCGGTCTCCTGCCCTAGTCAGTCCCATCCACCCTACAGTTAGAACACACCTAGGGAGCACAGTTAACCCCTTGATTGCCCCTAATGTTAACCCCTTCTCTACCAGTGACATTTATACAGTAATCAGTGTCTATTTTTAGCTCTGTTCGCTTTATAAATGTCACAAAATGGTCCCAAAATAGTGTCAAAAGTGTCCGATCTGTCTGTTGCAATGTCGCAGTACTGATTAAAATTGCCTAGCGCCGCTAAAAAATATATATATAAAAATGCCATAAATCTATCCCCTATTTTGTAGACGCTATAACTTTTGCACAAACCAATCAATATATGCTTATTGCGATCCTTTTACAAAAAATATGTAGAAAAATGTATATTGGTCTAAACTGAAATTAGTCTTTTTTTTTAATATTACAAATACAAAAAAAATACAAAATATTGCTTTTTTTTAAAAATTGTTGGTCTTTTTTTGTTTATAATGCAAAAATAAAAACCACAGAGGTGATCAAATACCACCAAAAGAAAGCTCTATTTGTGGGGAAAAAAGGACATACATTTTGTTTGGTTACAATGTGGCAACGTGGAATAGTCAGTTAAATTGATGCAGTACCGTATCGCAAAAAAATGGCCTGGTCAGGGAGGGGGCCCTTCCTTCCGGGGCTGAAGTGGTTAATATTAGGGCTAAAAGTAATGGAGCTAGCTGGTGGTTATATTGCCAAAGCAAATAAAATGGGGGAAAGGGGACATCCCTGCCTCATTCCACAACCCAGGGTAAAGTATTCAGAGTTGCTCACGGGAGTTTAATACAAGTTTGGGGGAGATGGTACTGTGCCCGAAATCCATAAATACATTCACTGTTAAAGCCAAATTTGGACAGGATAGTATCTAAATAGGGCCAGAGGACACTGTCAAAAGCTTTGTTAATGTCAAGGCTCAGGATTAGAAAATTATGGGAATTAATATCGGCGTCCTCTATGGCATTAACTGCTAGATGTATATTGTCAGTAATCTGTCTAGATGGTATAAAACCTGTCTGGTCTGGAGAGATCAGTGATGTAATTACCAACACCAATCAACCCACTGAGATATGGCCAAAGTTCTTTAAATCATTATTAATGACCGATATGGGGCGAAAGTTCTGGGGAAGGGTATGGTATTTGCCCGGCTTTGGGACTAGGGAAATATTCACCAACAACATGTCCTCAGGGAATGGGTCACCTCTTAGGATTCGGTTATGTCGTTTATCCATTTTGGGGACTAAAGACCCGGCAAATTTTTTAAAATAGGGTACGGTAAAGCCATCTGAGCCAGGGGTTTTGGTGGATTTTAAGTAGGGGATAATCTAGGCGATTTCCTCTTCCTTGTAAGGTACATTTAGTATTTGTAGCTGCTCATCTGTGAGTTTGGGTAGCAAGAGGGCAATATAAGGCCAGAAATTAGTTTTTGATAGTAGGAGGAAAGAATTTTTAAGAATTCCTTAGGGTGAGTTGTGATATTACCATTATGGTCCCACAGTTTGTATGAGTGTATTGGTTGGATGGATTGTTTAAATTTTCGAAAACGTAGCTGAGTTTTTAAGAGCTATTAGGCCGCGTACACATGGGCGGACTGTTCGCCCAACTTTGTCCGCTGAACAGTGTTTCAGCGGACAGTCCGCTCGTGTGTGGGCTTCAGCGGACAGTCTGACGAACAAAGTTTTTCGGAATTTCCGTAAGACTGTCCGCTGAAACTTGGTTTGAGCGGACAGTCCGCTCGTGTGTAGGCTTGTTCGACAAACTAAGTCTCGCGCATGCTCAGAAAGAATTTACACGGCGAAGGTTGCATTGCAGTGTATTGGACTTCGAATTTCTCGTCCCGTCGTACGTGCCGTTCACGTCATCGCGCAAGTTTTCAGCGGACTGTTCGTTCGTCGTGTGTGGTCAAGTCCGTTCATGCTAATTTTGAACGGACTGTTTGTCAAACTGTTTGACGAACCTAGTTGGGCGGACAGTCCGCCCGTGTGTACGCGGCCGTAGAGCTAAGTGGTGTGCAATAGAATAGTATAGAGTTGATACATCTAGAGTAACCCAGAAAAAATATTGTGCCATTGCCCGTGGCTATCTTAGTTCAAATATACCTTCATGGGGATTAAATACCTATTCAATATTCAAGCAGGGCATTTAGTTATAAGAACGATAATACTATTCGACTGCAAATTAGGTTTTAGCTTTTATCTGATGATGATGTGAATATTTCACACATGTCTTCATGGACTTGAATGTCTTCATTAATAAGTCATTAGATGTATATGTATTTTAATTCAACCATTGTAAATCCCTGAATTTGATTTGGCATCAGTAGTCTATTCCTTAACAAAAACATAAAAGGTGGTTTCATCTACCTGATTATGCTGTGTGACAGGGCTGTGTAAATATCAGGACAGAGTGGTCAGAAATACAGATCTTATACAAGGTTCACATAAAAGTTCTTATAACTACAGTATTTTGGCTGTGTATTGCTGTATAAATGTTTGCTTATACTTCAGCTTTAAAGTTTGACCTGTTATTTGTTTTGGTGTGCCGTCAGTAATAATTCTGAATTTCATTCTAAACCCCAACTAAAGTCACAGAAATAGATATTTTGTGAAATAGAGTTTGTACCAACAACATTCACTTCAACCTCAATAAAAAAATGAAAAAAAAAAAACATTTTTTTTCTTTTTTTTCTTTTATGACATGCAGAGAAAAAAAAAATCAAATAGAAAACATTTGTACTTTTGACAGGAATTTGAAAGAAAGAAAAATCTCAAATAACAGATTATGTATAAAAAAAAAAAAAAAAAACAGTTCAACATTAATGTATAGTATGTCTATAGATTTAAGGTAGGCATGTGTCACAGGAAGATTATATGTTACCCCAAAGAGTTATAATTGATTTATAGAGATTCATATACAGTATGTCTAGTCCATATATTCATGTAGTATATATACATATATCAAGACAAATAGAGGACAGAATTCGTGTGATCTTATTGATTGAACAATTTATCTGTAATCCTCTATGTATAACCCTTTCATGCCTAAGCCTATTTCTGACATTTGGTGCTTTACAATTTAAAATCTGTATTGTTTGCTAGAAAATTACTTTGAAACCCCAAACATTATATATATATATATATATATATATATATATATATATATTTAGCAGAGAATCTATAGAATAAAATGGCGATCATTGCAATATTTTATGTCACACTGGGTTTGCACAGCAGGCTTTAAAACAATTTTTTAGGAAAAAAGACAATTTTATGAATTAAAAAACTAAGCAGTAAAATTAGCCCATTTTTTTTATATAATGTGATGATGAAGATGATGTTACGCTGAATAAACAGATACCTAACATGTCATGCTTTGAAATTGCACACACTGGTGGAATAACGACAAACTATGGTACCTAAAAATATCCATAGGTATGGCTTTAAAAAAAAAATTACTGGTTATCAGGTTAGATTTACAGAGGAGATCTAGTCCTATAATTATTGCTCTCACTCTGACGATTGTGGCAATACCTCACATGTGTGATTTGAACACCATTTACATATGCAGGGGGCGCCTTAAATTATTTTTTTTTTGCATTGTTTCTTTAAAAAAAAAAAAGAATACTTTTATTGCTGTCACAAGGAATGTAAACATCCCTTGTGACAGTAATGCGGCATACACATGATCAGACTATCTGGCGGACTTTGCAGCAGAGGTCCGCCAGACTTTCCAAACAAGCGGACCTGCCCACAGACACCCGGACTATTGCGGGGGTCCGCCGGACTTTTGAAATGAGCGGACTTGCCCACACACGGAGAAAAGTCCGTTAATTTTGAACGTGGCTCCAAGTAGATGGAACTAGCAAAGGAAGTCAATGTCACCGCCTCCATCGGCGAGATTGACACCTAGCTAGCCCCGTTGCCTGGTATGGATTTAAAGGGGAACCCCATACACCAAAAAAGTGGCGTGGGGGTCCCCCAAAGTCCATAGCAGACTCTTATCTGAGCATGCAGCCCGGTCGGTCAGGAAAGGGGGTGGGGACGAGCGAGCGCCCCCCCTCCTGAGCCATACCAGGCCACGTGCCCTCAACATGGGGGGTGCTGCGGCCCCCCCACCCCAAAGCACCTTGTCCCCATGTTGATGAGGACAAGGGCCTCTTCCCGAAAACCCAGGCCGTTGGTTGTCAGGGTCTGCGGACGGGGGGCTTATCAGAATCCGGGAGCCCCCTTTAATAAGAGGGCCCACAGATTCTGGCCCCCTACCCTATGTGAATGAGTATGGGGTACGATGTACCCCTACCCATTCACCTGGGGAAAAAAGTGTACATAAAAAAAACACAACAAAAAAAATACTTTATTAGACAGCTCCGGGGGTCTTCTTTCGTCTTCAGGGATCTTATTGCTGGACTCCTCCGCTATCTTTTGCTCTTTTGCTAGCTCTTTTACTAGCAGAGGAGCCCGGCTTTCTCCTTCGTCATCGCCCACGTCCGGGGGTCTTCTTCCGACTTCAGGGGTCTTGTCCCGCTCTTCTTGCCGGGCCTCCGCTTTCTTCTTCCAGCTATTTTACTAGCCCAGTCTTCTGACGCTGTCACTGTCGTCGCCGTCACCTTCTGCTTCTTCTTCTTCTCTTCTTCCGATGTTGACACGATGCTCTCTCTGGCTGTAATGGCAGGGACTCGTTGTGCGGCGACATATACAGGGATAAGGGGTGGGGTCACCGGGTGATGTCACATGGTGACCCCACCCCTTATGATGTCACAGTCTCAGAGGATGCTGGGACATTGACGTCCTTCCTACCTGGAGCCACATTCAAAATTAATGGACTTTTCTCCGTGTGTGGGCAAGTCCGTTCATTTCAAAAGTCCGGCGGACTAGCACACAGACGGGCGGATTGTACACCGTACTGCCGAGTCCGGCGGACAATTTTGAGTCAAGACTTCTTTCTAAGTCTGCCGGACTTTTGGGAACAAAAAGTCAGCCGAAGCCCACACATGGATAATCCGATTGTGTGTACGCAGCATAATAGGTGGTGATAGGTACTCTTTATGGAGGGATCGGGGGTCTAAAATACCACAAATCCTTCCTTTGCACTTCAAAGTATTTAGATAAGGCAAAAACAGTGATCCTGAATACTGTAATTTTCTTTTAATTCACAGCCATTGGCAGCCGAGTAAACCAGAAGAGACGTTGTGACGTCGCTTCCGTGTTTACACACAGGAGACTGGCTTCCTTCCAGTCTCACTCCAGCCAACGTAAATTCCCGGATTATGGAATGGGCCTCCTGGTGAGATGGGAGGCCCGTGAAGAGCGGCAGAAGATGGCGGGGGGGACATCCCCTCTCGCTCTTTCAGGATAACGAGTGGCTTTTAGTCACATTGGTTATGGTTCCTGGCCGCCCACCACAAAACAACACTGGGATGATGCCTGCAGCTGCAGGTATTATCCCGGTATAACCCCTTAAACCCGAGGCCGCATATATGCATGCGGTCGGTGCTAAAGGGTTAAAGACTGAATTTGCTACGACTTGCAATTTTATTGAAAGTTATAACAAAATGTATTGGTTATGACAAACAGTAGAATGTATTACTGAAATGTATGCTTCTCTATATCATTTTTAATATGTAATGTGATCATACAGATAATATTTCACCTGTAAGAATCAAACTGTGTTTGATATAATTATCTTAAACAGTTTCTGTCACTACAATAAAATGACAGCTGAAATGTACATTAACTCCGGGTATTTTGCCAAGAGTACAGGAATTTACTGGCACAGCTAGAATTTTTAAAATTTGGTCACTCGCCAGGAAAGGTTTGCCTGAGGTTAGCAAATTAGCCCCATTTAAAGCTTTAAATCATAGCTGCTAGTAGGAAAGGAAAGGCTTGTCTTTTTTGATTGATTGCAGTACTTTGGTAGTAACTAATCAGAAAAGACAAGAGAGAAAAATGAAGAATGCCCTAAGTGGTGCTGGGATCTATGTAAATAAATGAAAAATAAAGAGCAGTGAATTCTATGGATAGTAAAATGGAACATGGGAACTAGAACCAGTAAATTGCAGTATGCTGTCTAAATCTGAATACCATTAAATTTTACTTCCATAAAAATAATAATGTGTTTAGGCAAGCATGAGTGTGTGTATGTGTTTGCTTTGCCCCATTGTTTTGCCCAATTGCCTCTTTTTTTTAAATATATGTGCATCCATAAATAAATAAGTCAGATTAAATATATGGTATATATAGTATTAGATGTTAAACTAAAGCTGCTAATTTGCATTCCATTATAAGTGTATACAGGGTTTGAATTTCACTGCTACCAATGAGTTATCCAGCAAACCACCTCCCTAAAAATGTTGGTGCTGGTTTTCACTTTAAGCTGAAATGGTCTAATACCATCCAAACTGCCAAACTCTACCAACCATAGCCCTGAATCTAGTACAAAGCGTTGTGCCTATTATAGGGTGATTCTTTAGTGATAATTGAAGATGTTCATAACACCACAGAGCCCTTGAAAGTGGAATAGATGTTGTATCTGAGCCCATAATTTAAGGCCGCCATGATGACACCAGTCAATAATTCTACCTACATGTATTGCTTGATAATATACTGAGATGTTTGGAAGGGCCAAACCGCCATATTGCTTAGGTAAGGACAATAGGTGAAGAGAGAGCCGAGGCTTCTTGTGCGCCCATACAAACTTAATAAAAAGCGAGTTAATATGATTAAAATAGGAAGGTGGAATTCTAACTGGAAGGGCTTGAAATAAGTAAAGAAATTTAGGTAATATACACATTTTCAATAAATTAATTCTACCAAACCATGAATGTAAGCTCCTTTTCCAAGTCTCCAAAAGCGCACAAATCTTAGACAGAAGTGGGGAGAAATTTAGAAGTTCAAAAATACGAGACATATGCCTGGGGATATCGGCATCCCTGCCTAGTACCGTTCTGTATAGAAAAACAATCAGAGAGAACCCCGTTGACTTTCACCTGAGCCGTTGGCTGTGAATAGATTGTAGTAATCCACTGTATTATTGTATTTCCTAATCCTAGGTGTCGCAGGACCGTAAACATATATTGCTAGTTCACCCGATTGAACGCTTTCTCTGCATCAGTGCTGAGAAAAACGCAAGGGGTGAGGGAAGTTCTGGCTACGTGGAATAGATTTAGAACTGTAGTCGTGTTGTCCCTTGCTTCCCTAGTATTGACAAACCCGACTTGGTCCAAATGCACCAGGTCTGGCAGATGAATTGCTAGGCGATTCGTTGGAACTTTAGCGAACAGTTTAAAATCGATGTTCAGTAAAGAGATTGGCCGATAACTGCCACATAAAGATGGATCCTTACCTTCCTTTGGAATAACAGATATATAGGCTTTTAAACTATCCCTAGGGAGGAGTTCATGATTGCCCAGCACATTAAATAAGTCTACCATATAAGGACCTAGGATAGGAAATAGGGTTCTGTAGTACTGCAGAATAAGTCCGTCCGGCCCAGGTGCTTTCCCCACTTTGGTAGAATTCAACACTGATACAAGTTCCTCCAGACTTATTGGCTTATCTAGTTCTGCTCTAATTTCAGAGGAAATGGTAGAAATCTGGGCAGATTGC
This sequence comes from Lithobates pipiens, assembly GCF_037356315.1. Classification (NCBI taxonomy): domain Eukaryota; kingdom Metazoa; phylum Chordata; class Amphibia; order Anura; family Ranidae; genus Lithobates; species Lithobates pipiens. The sequence goes on from NW_027507764.1 coordinate 324,882,310, forward strand.
ACAAATTCATCCATTAAAGCCTGGGAGTCTGTGACAGTTGGTATATTATAGAGCAGGGATATGCAATTAGCGGACCTCCAGCTGTTGTAGAACTACAATTCCCATGAGGCATAGCAAGACTCTGATAGCCACAAGTATGACACCCAGAGGCAGAGGCATTATGGGACTTGTAGTTTTGCAACAGCTGGAGGTCCGCTAATTGCATATCCCTGTTATAGAGGGACACATAAAAGTCTCAAAAAACTTCAGAGATCTGTAACGGCAAAACTATCTTCTGGTTGTTCGGGGCCATAATATGTGGTATATGATAAAAAATGTTGTTCCTTGATCGACCTAGCTAATGTTTCCCCACGGCTATCTTCTATGCTATCCCCAAAATACACAAAAATAGAAATGCACCCCCGGGGAGACCCATAGTCTCAGGGATAGGATCTGTGACCGAAAATGCAAGCAGATTTGTAGACTTTTTCTTGAGGCCACATGTCAAAGGACTCCCGTCATTTGTAAGAGATACCTCTGACCTTTTCAAAGCACCTAGATGGATTGACGATTCCGCCGGACGCATATTTAGTAATAGATGTCGAGGCTCTATATTCGAGAATACCACATGATTTAGGTATACAAATTGCCAAAAAAATTCTACTGGAACAGGATCATCGACAATGAGATCCATATTCCTTTGTCCTAAAACTTCTGTTCTATATTTTGAAACACAATTGCTTTCCCTTTCTCGGCTCCCACTACTTCCAGGTACAGGGCGTTGCTATGGGCACTTGTTGTGCACCGGCATATGCCAACCTGTATCTGGGGGGTGGTAGTGTGAGATTTTTTCAGACGAAAGTATGAGTCAGTAACTGGACCAGGCTCTATGCTTGTTCAGGTTTATTGATGATATACTTATGATATGGACGGGGACGGTCTCGGCTTTGTAAAATTTCATACATCAACTCAATACCAACAGTTATAATTTAAAATTTACTTTTGAATGGCCCAGGGATAATATATAATTCTTAGATCTAATGTTATACAGAGATATCTCAAACAATCTAGCCACTAGATTATACCGTAAAAGCACAGTGGATAATACCCTGCTGCATGCAGAGAGCAGTCATCCATTATCATTGGTTCATAGCATACCATATGCACAATATATTCGTCTAAGACAAAATTTTACATATGAAAAACAATTTAAAAGACAGGCAGCCAAGTTATGCACATGTTTACGTGAGTGTGGCTACAGCAAGAGCCTTCTAACAAAGTCATACAACACAGCCCTAAACCAAGATAGAATTTCTTTACTTTATCCAAAGACCAAACCCAATTCCAATCAACAAACCACTAAATTTATTACCAGATATTCTGCACAACACCAACAACTCCGAACATGCATAGCCAAGCACTGGCATTTCCTAAGTGAGGATCCAATACTTCATCAATATGTACAAAACACTCCAGAAATAGTTTTCCATAAAAGCCCCTCTATAGGTGAAAAATTCACTGCAAGTCATTTAAACCCCCAACTGCCCGTCAGATATTCTCCCAAAGGGGATTTTTTAATGAGGACAATGTTCCTATTGTCCATGGATACAGGCCGGTACCAGTTTTTGTCTGCCCAATGGAGAAAAATGAATTCCAAGTTTTAATGCTACTTGCAACACGGGAGTCATTTATTTAATGAGATGCAGATGTGGAGCATATTATGTTGGAAAGACGATGTTGGCCCCTCAAAAAACGCATCTACGATCACTTTTATTACTCCCAATCAGCCAAAATGCTTACCCCAGTTAGCCGTCACTTGGGCCTATATCCTAAGTTTGCTACTACCATGGTCAAATTTATTGTATTGGAGGTAATACCCCAGGGCCCATGTGGTGGCAACTGTGATAAGAGGATTCTCCAAAAGGAGACTTATTGGATAGACAGGCTGGGGGCAACAAAACCACAGGAATCAATGAGATATTATCCTACCGGCCCTTCCTATGAGGGACCTGTGAAATGCCACCCTTGATTCCCAGACATCCCCCGGGACACCCTACCCAGACCAAATCCCTCTGTAACTATGGGCATACCAGTCCTGACAAGATGTCAGGTATAGAAGGCAAGATGTACATTCAAATGTACGGTATATACATATTGACCAACAGCTTGGGGCATTAAAATGTGTTCAAATGTTTTAACCATTAATGTTGCAATTTTCAACCATATCGACCAATGCCTGGTAAATGATTTTTGTCTTATGGATTTAATTGTTTGTTTATTTGATAGATATTTAAATAGATATTTCATCAGGCACATGCACAGCAGCTCCCAAGATGGCCACCGGCGTCTAAAGCTCCGCTCCACCACAGCCCGCCACTGACCACCGGAGCGTTCAGAGCAGCCCCACACCCATTGGGAGATCTGAGCAGGGCAACACCCCAGGATCCAGTGGATGTCATCCCCACTGGCCAGGAGGGACCTGTCGAGCCAGATGACGGTGGCTCCCGGCCCCCTCAGCTATGCCAAAATGGTGGAGGATTCATGAGGCCTCCATTCCTCAGAAGCCCCGGATACCTCCATTGTGGACCAGGATTAGAGCCAGCTGCCCTTCTCAGGTACCGATTACCCCCTACTGCAGCCTGCCAACTCCCCATCATCCACAGAATCGCTGCTGGGCAGACTGAGCATGGGATATCCCACTACCCCCATGATGGATGCTCTCACAGGCCTGCTGCTCACAGTCAGTGAGTCACAGGATGAAATCCCAAACTCCACTGATTTTCCCTCTATGATGGCTGCTTCCCCCAAATGCTGTCCAACAGCCTGGCACTAAATACTGCATAGATTACGACATCTCTACATGCAGACTTACAGCAAATAGGGATGAGGATGGACACCATAGAGAGGAAAGCCGATCAGGTGGTGGCTCAGATTAACCAGAATTCTACTAGATTGCAAGAGGTACAGGATCAATTAAAAACTGCTTTTGCAAAGATCGATGATCTCGAAAATAGATCACAAAGATATAACTTCAGAATATGGGGGCTCCTGGAATCCGAAAAAGAGGTACAGAAGGCGGTGAAATCCCTGATAAAAAGCCTTTTTCCCAACATTCCTGAACACCGCCTGGAGCTGGATAGAGCTCACAGAGCACTGCAAGCACCCCGCCCTGATGGTTTCCCCCGTGACATCATTGTCAAGCCGTACTATTACTCGACCAAAGAGGAGGTAATACGCAAATCCAGATACGCAGACAATCTCACTTTACAGGGACACAAAATTCAGATATTTGTTGACCTCTCGCCATATACGGTGCACAAAAGGCGTTCCCTCAAACCGTTACTTCAAGTCCTCTTGGACAAAGAAATCACATACAGATGGTCCATTCTTCCACACTAATAATTTGTCTCATGTTGGTATGACTTTGACTTAGATGTCCTCTTACAAGGTCTAATAGTTGCTTAAAGGTTGCCACCGACATCCTTGTAAAATTATAGAACTTGTCTTGGTGAGTCCATAGTTCTCCAAACATGAGGGCAAAGTAGCCATTAGGTAGACGCTGGGAGGTCAAGGAATGCACCCAGTAAAGATGACGTCTCCTCCGCTGAATTAGATCCATCTGTCTCCTCCTTTTCTTCCTCATAAGCAGAAAAATGAGCATTGCAATCAGATTACTTACATAAGAATTCATATTCAATGATCACAGGTTGATGTCCTCTCACTGAACACAGAAAAAGGCACTGAACAAAGACACAGGAAATACCGTATTTTTCGGACTATAAGACGCACTTTTTTCCTCTACGACTGAATTTTTTGTACAAAAACAAAGGCTTTGGCTTCTCCTCCTTCCCGGAAGGCGAACGTTTCCTAACTCATCTCGGTCTGATCCAACTGGAACCTCATGCTGTACAGGCTAACAAAGGAACCCCCACTTCAAGCAAGAGACCTCGGCAAGCCTCTGCAACACACCTGGCTGAAGCAAGAATCCAAACGTTCAAAAGAAAACCTGCCACCATGAGACTCTGGCCCCTCGGCCCTTTTACTACACTTCACGTCTGTTTTTGGCTTGCCCTCTGGGGTTAGGGGACAGTTTCGGGGCTCTCTTTCCCTCCCTTCATTACAGATGTTTAATTAGGGGGCCCCCCTTACCCCAGTTGCACGGTTGGCCATAATTCGGCATGGACATTGGTTTCACAGTTAGGCCCCAACGGCTGTAGGTACTCTTTTTCTTATTTTAGGTCCGCAGTTCTGATCGGATCTTTGTTGAGGTGGAACTTGCTTGTCTCTGCTATGTGCAGAGGAATAATAGTCCTAGATAGCGACATATGGTTACCATCTCACTGATTTAACATACGTCATAAATGTTGAAAGTTCTTAAGTTTTAATTGGTATATGATAATCTAGTGGTATTGTAAAAATATCCTCTGTTAGACCCGGAAGACTTCCAGACTTTTTTATTTTTTTACATAGGCTATACTTTATATAATGGCAATAAAGATGGATCCTGTCAGAGCTGTTTGGGGAGACCCTGTCCGGGCTTGAGATAAATATTCGGAGCGGTCACATGTTTGGATACCGCCCGCCCACTTAATCCCTTACTTAAAGGGAGGAGGGCTGGGAGGCGGATAAGTCCTGGGCGGATCCCTCAGAACAGTTCTGTCAACAAGTTTGACTATAAGTTTTGCCTTTTGCTCTCGCTAATAGAGGGTCCTCTGTAATTAGGGGTTGATGAGTCCCCTTTAAGATTTAACTGATTTGGGGTGGTGGGGCTGTGGTGGACCCAGTGCACCTCAATTGGACCAGAAGCCCTCCCAGTGCATCTGGATCCTTACCCGGATATCCTTTTGTAAGGTTTTTCCGGTTCCTCAGGTTTTGGGGCAGGTATGGCGAGTCTATGCCGCGCTAGGGGTGGGCGAGGGTCACGAGACCACCCTGTTTTCTTAAAGATGGCTACTAATTTCCTTCTTCATCCCTTTTCTTTCGTACTTTTCAGACACTTTTTGCCGAGTCCACAGGTGCCTTAACTACATCCAGTCTTCTAACCCAGGCTCCAGGACCAAACTTCCCTGGCCACCAGACCTTGACCGAATTTGCCTGTCTCGCTGGTGGGGTAAGTCTCAGATCTATAGTTTAGATCACTCCCTTCTGATCCATGCCTGACACATCCAACATTATACCTACCCTTAAAATTATCTCTCATAATACACAAGGTCTCAATTCCCCAATCAAACGTAGGAAAATTCTTCAACACTACCACTCTATACATGCTGACATTCTCTTACTTCAGGAGACACACTTCCCTTCCACTTTTAAACCCACATTCCTACATCAGAACTATCTCCAATTCTTGTTGGCCTCAACGGAAAACAAAACAAAAGGGGTTGTGGTATGCTTTGCCAAGCACATCAACCTATCCCAACCTGAGACTATATTTTATACTCAGGGTCGCTACATTCTGGTTTTGGGCCATATAGACGGGGAGCTTTAAACTTTTGTTTCCTATTATACACCTAACAATGGCCAAAAATCCTGTTTTGGATCTCTGCTACATAAGCTACAAACTAACCTTAAAGGTACAGTTTTCTTCGGTGGAGACTCAAATATTGCCTTTGATTTTTCCCTCGAAAAATCTACGAACAGCACATCCAAACCCAAACGTCCCTCTAAACAGAGTGTTAAAATAGCTAAGATGCTTAATGCTGCAGGCCTGATAGACATCTGCAGTGAGATCAACCCACATATGAAAGGCTACACACATTTCTCAGCACCTCACAACTCCTTTGCCAGGATAGACCACATCTTCACCCAACTATCTATGATCCCCTTGATCAATAATTCCACAATTGTAGACTCCTCTCTTTCGGACCATTCCATGATAGCTTTAATAACACGGAGACCCGCGGGGACTGCTAATCACCATTGTTGGTGCTTACGCGAGTCACTTTTAAGTGACCCTATACAATTCTCCTGACTGGAAGCTGACATTAAAGAATACTTTCTTTTTAATGCATCAGGGGAGGTCTCCCCTTCTACTATCTGGGTGGCACATAAAACAGTAATTAGAGGGAAATAGTTGTCTTCTAAACTTAGAGCGGAACACAAAGCAGACACGTTGAAGCTTTCCGAGGACTTTTGCTTATTGGCGAAAGCTCACAAACGTCACCCCACGTCTGAATCTCTCGCAAAACCAAATTCGGCCCGGGCCCTTCTGAACATCTTCCCGATCACAGCAGCTGCACAACATCTTTGCTGGATGGGAGCTAAGTTCTATGCACAAATGGACAGAATTGGTTCATGACTGGTGGCCAAACTGAGCCCCAAACAATGCTCTCAGACCTTCCCTAAACTTAAGTTGACATCTGGAGAACTGTCACAGAACCCATCCAAGATCATGCACATCTTCATGCAATTTTACTCAGACCTATATAAACAAAACCTACTACAACTCAACAGGACACATTTCCAAATGACCTCCCATTGCCCGCATTCCAATCATTAGCTCCCTGATGGGATTTACTATAACGCCACACCCTAGCACAACCTTGTTCAATCATTCCATCCCTGGGCTTACTAAAACCTCCCAGACCTTGTCATTTTTTATTTTATTGGGTGCAAAAATAACGATAGCCAAGGCCTGGAAGACACATTCCACCTCCTTTCAGATGTTTAAAAGGAAAGTAACCTGGATCATGGTTCAAGAACAGATTGTGGCCAAATTTAATGACAAACTTGAGAAGTTTAGGAACACCTGGGAACCCTAGTCCACCTTCTGTAATATTTCTCTCATTCCTGGAATACAACCTGGTAGCATGAACTCCTAACTCACTTTTGATTTGACTAACCTATTCCCCATCTTCTCCTCTATCACACGTTTCTCTCTTTCCTTTCTCTGTAACACCTCTCTTGGCAAGGATGTGTTACTTTCACATTAATTAGTTGATAAGTACCTAGCTCATTTTTGTAACAATGTAGGCTCATTAAGAATTATTAATTCTTTATTTTACATCTACAATTGAGCCATGGTATGTTATTAATGGGAAAGCCTGGAGGTCCCGGCCCCAGGGTAGCAGCAAGATCCCTTTTGGGGCACCTGGGAGCCTGAGGACCACTGGACTTCTCCAACTACGGACACAAAATAACGCTATATAGTGTTACTTGAACAAATGAGTCTTAAGGCCCGTACACACAATCTTTTTGACAACAAACGTGCAAATTAGCTGTTTTGGAGCAACATCCGACCGCGTGTATGCTCCATCAGACAAACTTTTTCGGTTTTCATCAGACTTTTGTTGCCTGTTGAATGGACAAACTTTCCGGGAACAAAAGTCTGATGGAGCAAAGTCTGATTGTGTGCACAGAAAACCATAGGACTTTTGTATAAAGTACAAACACGCATGCTCAAAACCAATGCAAAAGATCAGGCAACAATACAGAAGTTGACCAAAGGTGGCGGTAAAGAGCAGAAAAACCATGTGATTTGGGGAAAGTTGGCTGAAAAAGTCCTGCCGTGTGTATGCAATAGAAGTTCACGGCTGACGCCCTTTGTAAAAAAAAAAGTTTGTACAAAGTCTGATCGTGTGTATGAGGCTTTAGGTTCGTTTGATGCATCCAAAATTGGTAACTGTGACTATAACGTTGTACCCTGTAAACTGATTTAAGTATTCTGGAATACTCAATCAAATGTTTGCACATATTGTTTCTTTGTTTGTATTTACAATCATGTTCTTCTTCCATTGTTACCATAACATTTTCAATAAAAATTATTCAAAAGAAATAGATATTTCAAATTGTATCAATGTACAATAATTTCATCAAGCAGTAGTAGTAGCAGAAGGTAGTATACCTGCATTTTTGAAACAATACTTCTTATTGCAGCCAAGATTCTCGGCTGCTATATGTTTTTTTTATAAGCATGTGTCACATGCAGTTTATCAAGTATAATGCATTATCTCTACTTTTCCCTTGCCGACATTAGGAACGCTGCTGCAGTTACCCATATGACCACCGGGGGCAGTTTTCCATTGTACAGGCATGAGTACAGAGTAATATGTGGCCACTCAAGCCACGTGCTTCACGCCCCACTCTCCCCTGTCTATCAGTGATGGGAGAAGGAGTGGGAATTGTGATGCATGCAGCAGTTATGGGAACGCAGCGTTTCCTATCACATCTGCGCACTGTAGGGGGGCGAGCACTCTTGGCCTTTGCATTGTCCGGTGCGTGTGCATCCCCCGACTAATGTACGGTGATTCCTGGCCAGTCCGAGCGGACGTCTGACATGTACTGACGTCACTCTGACAGGGTGCATATAATGGTGAGCTGGGACCTCTAATCCATAGGTGTTCTGAGGGATGGAGATGCCCAGCAATCCACGGCTGACTTTTTGAAGATCTGACTGGACTCTTTAGAGCTTCCTGGACTCTTTAGAGCTGACAGCCTGTTCAGGTACATTGCTATTTCTAGGGTCAGTATGTCCCACTCGTTTATAATACTGAGTTAATTAACTTTAAAGCCATCTAGTGATCAGTAGGATAAACAGTATTGCTATCACTTGTTTGTTTAAATTGCAAGTCAGTATAGCTAGCTCCAATTCACTTTCATATATTACTTAGTGAACTGGATTACAGGCAATGAACACTATGTACACTGGCTGCTTTATGTATATATGTGTGTGGATGCAATAAGTACATTTATTTGGATATACAATATAAGCAGTGTTGGTGCACTTTCAGTGTTTATTTTATTGACACATATTGTGCCTTAGAGATTTACAGGATGCATTCTTTTATTTATATACAGTGGAGGCAATATTGTTGAGTCCATACAATAAAATCAAATATAAACATAATTAAGTTTAAATAAACTAAAATAATCAAACAAAACATGAGAGTTTAACTAGACTCCATTCCCTCTCTTGTTTTAAATAATATAGCCATCACAAATGGTCCATTCCCAACGTTCATAGTCACCTTTCGAAAGTTCCTTGCAGTATTATTGTAAGTATCAACAGCACTTACTCATCAGCTCTCCTATTTAGCAACGTCCATTACAGTCCAGTCTTATAAGCATACCTTATATATTTTTAGTTATCTGATGCACCACCATATTACAACCTGCATTCCTGATACACTGGTCCCCTTAGGGGGCTTTGGTAGGCCCCTGGGGTGTCTCCTCTTATCCATTAGGTGGGGCTTCTTTGGTGGGGCAGCAGCGGCACTCTGTCGGCAAGGCAAGGTCAAGATTTTGTTTAACACCAATTGTGGTGAGTTCACACTGCATGCATATATGATTACGCATTGATACTTCACGCATGATAACTGCATGTATATTCCATGTATAACTGTAAATTCTTTCAATCAAACAGAATCTCCTGAAGAAGCGATATATTGAAAACCACAAAACATAATGAGCACAAAGTGTTTTTAAATCTTCGGGACCTATGAACACCTCATCAACGCATGCCATACCCCAGTGGAGGCTTCCTTGACTTGGTCACCAATACCCCACAGGAAGTATATTTGCGGCATTCATTTTTTGGGTTGATCAATGGGTCTCGTTTTCTTTGTATTGTCTAATTAATTGATATTATTCAATGTGTATTTGTATACAATAATTGTGAACTATTAAAATGTGTTATCATTTTTTATATGTGTCTTTAAAGTCCATACATTTTTCTATCCTTCAAATCATTATCAGGATGTGGCACCTTTTCTATTTTGGGTGTCCTGATTGCCACCTTAGGGCCTAGCAATCAATCTATTTTCTAAAATACTAACTGCATATCTCAAATCTGTTATCTTCATTATTTGGAGACCAGTCTTATCTCATGCCTGGCAAGGGTACTGACACTAACGTCTGGAAGCTGTTCAATATTATAGCTTACTCTGTGACCCAGCACACATCTGGTGTTATAGCCTCCACGGATGCAGAGAAAGCTTCTGATTCAGTTGAGTGTGAGTACTTGTGGATGGTTGGATTTTGCCCACACTTTATCTAACAGAAACAACACTTATATATATATATATATATATATCCCACTGCCCACTCTCACTGGATTTATTTGTCTTGGCTATTGAGACTATCCTCTGATCCTCTGCAATGGTCTGGGGAGTGGCAGTAGGTTCCAGTCAAGGAGAACATGCAACATGTCTCAGACTTGTTGATGCCAGCTCTGGAGGGTATTGACACATTTGGTAGCTATTCAGGCATTAAGATCAATTGAGACAAATCAGTTTTGTTCATTTTTGACCCCTCGGCTCTCCAGCGTATCACTGATGTCCTTCTTAGATGGATCTCCCAATTTAAATATTTGGGTGTTAATATCCACAGGGATCTCTCAAGCCACTGTACCTGTCTCTTAAGTTTCACCCTATACTTCTCCAATTGACTCTATAATTCTCCAATTGACTCAACGATGCACTGTGTGGAAATCCCTACCTTAAATTCCAGTGGTCGTGCTAACCTTATAAAAAAGATTTTTGTATATATTCTGACACACCCCACTCTAAATTTCGAAGGCATTTCTTAGTAAAATAAATCAGGTTGTTACCTCCTTTGTATAGGCAGGTAATACTCCTATGATTACTAAAATAATTTTGCAGCTCTCACTCCCTCTAGATCAATGTTTCTCAACTCCAGTTTTCAGAAATCCTGAAAACATGACCTGTTGGGGGTGCTTGAGGAGTGGAGTTGAAAAACATTGCTCTAGATGATCTGGGCCTTCCATGCTTTCAGAAATACTATTGGGCTGCAGTGTTGGTGATCGTTTACCTGATTGCTACTATCTCTGCAGCTACTTTGGAGGCTGCATTGCTGGGTTCATACTTGGACTTAAGTAATCTAGACTTCTGAGGCCCTAGCTCCAATCCCAACATGATTGTTCTTATGAAGACTACTCTCTGGTTGTGGAGACAGGTGAGCACAAAAGCTGACACAATTAATACATAGTTCCTGTATAGCCCTTTGTTGGGGAATTCACTGTCATTTGCATTTTGGATGCATGGTATATGGTATCAAAATTCTGCTGGATATTATGCCTGGAGGGTGCTTGCTTACTAGAGATAGATATGTATAGCTTAACTGTTTCCCCTGGGTATATTTTTTCTCCCTAGAAACTCTCAAGGGTTTTTTAGAACTGTAGATGCACCATATCCTAAATGCAGCACTGAGACTTGGGGATATGTGATACGGTTGATGCAACATTTCACAAAAAAATATTCCTCTTTTATATAGTTTACAATGCTGGGTGGACAATTCTCTCTAAGTGGAAACTAACTGATCTACCTCCTCTACATCACTGGAGATCTATGGTTAACTCAGTTTTGCTATTTTATGTACCTATTTGTTACACAATTGTGTCCGCATGGGCAAGAGATCTGATGATATAAAGTATAATATGTTATTTTATATATTGTTAGTAGCCAGTTTCTCTTGAAATGGATTAATTTCTAAATGATTGTAAACTTAATGTGGGTATCTAGTGCCCCTCCTCCTCCCTATTTGTTCCTATTTATTCTCCTCCTCCTCCTACCTATTTTTTCTAGTTCCTCCCTTCTCCCCTACTTACCTTCCCTCATTTTTGTCCCTTTATTTTTTGTATTTTTGTGTTATACCCTTTCCCTCTGGATGGCTGTACTGGCATTAACTTGTGATTATGATTGTGGACCTTTGTGCTTGACTATACTCCACTGCTTAGTCTTTTCCATTGTGATATGTGTCATCATCTTCTATGATTTTCTAAACAATATTCAATTTGTTCTCTGTTACCCAAACGTTATATTTCAAGATTTTATATATCTCAGATATGATTTGGGTTAATAAGAGTTCTTTGACCATGAGTGAAAACTTTATCACAACAACAGAAATGAATTGGTAAATAGTAAGGAGGCCTAAACTAATACACAACAATCGATCTATTGCACAAGAAAAAGGGAAAAACATCATAGGTTAAATGAAGGAATGTAGAGTATAATACTCAAAACTTAAATATACATACAGCAAAACAGACAACACCTAGGACAAGCGTGTATAAATATAAGTGCTAGGAGATGTCCTGATATTTACTAGTGGTTTAGCATGAGGACCCATTGTAGGGGTTGTGTCTTCTCCTCCATCTCTGTTTAAAACTTAAACAAATATGGACCTATCTCTCATGGACTTGTATAAGGCTATCCTTAATGGTGGAAAGATCTTTCCCTTCTCTTCTCTCTGGGTGTATCTCATCCAGGATTGGACAATTTCCCCATCCCCTAGATTTAGCATAACTTAGCCCCTGACTAGCACTTCCTCTCTTGGGGAGAAAATTAATTATTTCATCTCATAACCTTCTCTTGAATGGGGCATTAGGTATGCACGGTCATATCCTGTACAACTTGTCCATTCCTGAGCAGGTGGTCATATTCCCTGCATATCAAAGAGTGCGTCCTTTGAAGTGAATAGTGTTAGTTAAGGAAGGGGGATCAAAAGGCCTGGTCTAGATAATTACTTTGGCCCCATATAATCTGCGATAACGAGCTTAATTTGGGTATTGTCCTTTCTCGCATATAAGTTTACGACAGATAAATAGCAGAGCATCTTCTGGGGCACACGTACGTTTAGCCCCACCTAACATTCCCGCTCACAAGAAACTGGTAAATCAAGAGGGTACATATCACTATATTAACCATTAAAAAAACAAAACAATATATGATACCATTAATCCTTGTTACTTATTTAAATTTTTATATATATATATATATATATATATATATATATATATATATATATATATATATATATTGTTAGGGAAATCATGTGCATAATCGTACACAAAGACGTGCAAGAAAATGTGTACTTGCTAATAGGAATTCTCAAGTGACAGCTAGAGGTTCCATGACTTGCATGCCTGCACATAGGAATTTGCGAGTGACAACTAGATATTCCTGACTGGCTAACATATTCTGCACACACGCACATGTGCATTAGCATGAATGTGCATGAGTACTTGTCGTCATCTCTTGCCAGAGTTTGGCTTGTGACCCACCTCTGTCTTCTGCCTACTGTTCTGGTACTTTCTCTGCTCACTTGATACCGACCCTGGCCTATCCTGACTCCTCTCTGGATCCGATTCTGTGTATCTGCTGCTTGGCCATTACCAAGTTTTGCCTGCCTGACCACCCGAGTCCCTGCATTCACCTGCTCTCCAGTTTGTCTGCGGTCCTGCACCTGCCACTGTGTACCTGCATCTGGCAGTCCACCAACCTTCCTGCTGCTTGGCATCTGCTGCAAGTATCCTCTCTAGGATCTCCTATCAGGCACCTGTGCCACTCCATGCCCTGTTATATACTGTCACTACCTTCAGGAGAAACAGGACAGGAGGTGTAAGGGAAATCCCTCCCATCAGCTCGGCCTCAATCAGGTACTAGACATATATATTCTATATTGTCTCATTTTATTGTGTGCTATTTGCTGGGTCATTCGGGCGATGCTGTATTCCATTGTTCTATTGTGTCTGTCTGCCTTGGATATTATGGGATGTGTAAGTGTGTTTGCTGTGAGGAGGGAGGGTGGTATTACTCCAACAGCTCTCCCTGCTGATTGTACAGTCTACCCCATGCAAAATGCAAAGGGGGGACTGTCCCGAGTATTACCTGTGTACCTGTGTTTCAATAAGCAGTCCATGTTGCGCAACCAATTGAGTGCTGCCTAGTTTGTAGTTGTCAGCGGTTGGAATATCTGATGTCTATATTCAGACTGGGAGGAAGCGGTATATGATGAAAACACTCAAGTGGAGTGTGGAACGTTTTGTTACATTGATGGCAAGCAGTGGGACGCTTCCTGCGGTCTGGGACATCCAAACCTCCACCTGGATGCAAAATCAGCATAGCAGACTTCAGTCATCCCAGCCAGGCGTGTACTGGCCATTGGGACTACCAGGAGTTTCCCGGTGGGCCGATGGCTCAGTGGGCCACTCTGATGTAAAAAAGGCCTGGTGATGGGACACTCTGATGTAAGAGGGTTGCTGATGGGACACTCTGATGTAAGGGGGCTGCTCATGAGACACTCTGATGTAAGGGGCTGCTCATGGGACACTCTGATGTAAGGAGGCTGGTAATGGGACACTCTGATGTAAGGGGGCTGGTAATGCGACACTCTGATGTAAGGTGGCTGGTAATGGGACACTCTGATGTAAGGGGTGCTGATGGGACACTCTGTTGTAGGGGGGCTGGTGATGGGACACTCTGATGTAAGGGAGTGCTGATGGGACACTCAAAATGTAAGTGGGCCGGTCTGGATGACTTCCAGGGCTAAATTTCTGTCCCAGTCCAGCCCTGATCCCAGCATAGATATGGATCTGGCATCAGAGTTCCTGGGGCTGCTGTGGATCAACCTTTCAGCATACTCCAGGACTGTGTCTGCAGATGAATACCTGGAGCTCAGGCAGCAGATTTGGGTAGGACTCTGGATTGGAGCCCTCCAGGTCACTGGTATAAAACAGGGCAAGTGCTTTCCAACCCCAGAGGAGCGGCAATTGACCAGCGGATGTTGCGGATGGCATTCCTGGAAGAGTGGTCCCAGGGGCAATGGGTGACTGAGTTGGACAGGCTGGTCCATCAGGAGATAGAGCTGGACGATCGGTATCGGGCTCAACAATGGCACACAGAGCAGGGATATTTAGGAGAGACAACAGATATGACTTTGGTGATCCTGGATTGCTGTGGGAGAGCCTTACAGATCGTTTTGTGTTTGGTGATGAAGGAGAACCCACCCTTGAGAACCTGCAAGATTATAGAGAGGCTATGCTTGGTCTTGCAGGGGTCTCAGAGCTTAAACTTGATCTGGAATATTTGCTAAGTAAGGAACAGTTTCTGAAAAGGGCATACAGGAAACTGCTAGAACACGTTCAGCAGAATGTCAAAGAATCGGCAGTGGAAACTCCAGAGATTACCATCTCCAAAGCTGAAGTGCTGACAATAGGGCAGAGCTCTGCTAACCTTTGCCCAGCACCAACAGCAGCTTTAGCCTCCCAGAGAGAAGAGGCAGTCGGCCTTTCTCCCACGATGCTGATGTTGCCAGAGTGTGGGATGTTTCGTTACACATATGATAATTTATTCCTCCAGGTTCAATGCTGATCCAGTTCTTTTTACTAGTGATAACTTCTGTGATATTCCCAATGGGATCCCAACAGCTTCAATAAATAATCCTGAAAAGAGATTCCTCTGCCTCCTTAAGTTAGCATGATGGAATGTATAACAGTTTACTAGATGGAAGCTAGAATGACATAATATCAATGCAGTGGCAAATGTATCTTCTAGGTCCCGTCCATGACAAAGTAAGCATCTTAGTTTAAGCGCATTGATTAGAGAGTGGCTCTGAAAATGGCTGTCTTACCACAGAGGAGTGCATGCAATTTTTGTAATCTTCTATATACAATACTGTATATCAATTGTAATACAAAAGGGCAAAAAAAGGTACTCCTATAAGGGATTTGGCAATTAATTTATTGTTAAATGTATAATCATTAAACCATCTACATCTATAAAGCTTTTACAAAGAAAATAATACATAAGCAATATAGTGGGAGTTGCAAAAGTAGAATTTGTTTTTGTGTTTTTAGTGAACAATAGCTGTGTTGTGTTAACTGTTTCCTTTTCCTAAGTCATACCCTTTGATCATACTAATGTGTTTCATATTTTTCTGGGGAGATTAAAGCTGTAATATAGTTGACTTAGGAATCATTCATTACATTAGGGAGATAATTAAATTTTAAGTTTGTTTTAAAACAATGTTTTCATGTAAACTAACAAGTGTTCCAAATGTATAAATGTGTGCAATCACAGTAGGAGGTATTTTTCAAGCTATGAACAAAGCTATATTTTCCTAAAAACAAAATAGGGAAATTAGTTTTCACTTGTGAATGTGGATTAAACAGGGTTTTGTTCCAATTTGCATTGGTGATGGAGAAATGCAATCATAGGAGTAAAAGGAGCAACTTTTTTAGTAATAAAATATGTATACTATGACACTGTCTGGTTATTAAAATCGACACTATTTGATTTGTTTTATCAAACATATAGATATAGGTATCAGTGTTTTACTTGGTAAAGAAGTACAAACAAAGCCTAGTGCTCATGAGTACAGAATAACCCCTCAGGATTTTAGGACAGACCAGTAGAGTATTTAAAAAATATTGTTTATTATAGAAATTGATTTCAAATATAGTAATGGAACAGTAGAAACATTGAAAACAATTCCAGTGCAAAGATACAAACATAGCTGTAGCTGCCCTCTAGTATGATGGACTAGTGAACGTAGCTGTTAAAGATGACACCTGACATGTTTCAGACTCACACGTCCTTCTCCATAGGCTCAATGTCAACTAAACCATACATATGCTATAATATAAACATATTTAGACATTAGTACCGTAATACAATCTCATTATAGGTCAACTTCTTGGTAGGGTTAGATACCCATACACACAATGGACATGGCAAAGGAGACTATACTCACATGTATGAGCTGATCACTACTGAATACAGGGGGGGGGGGGGTCAGCAGTGTTGATTTAGGCTGCCCTAATACTGCCTTGAGGTGGGAAACAGATGGTATGTGGCTGAGATACTGAACCAACAGCATAGAAAGGCGGGGGCTAGGCAACCCCAATATGACTGTGAGAACTCCCGCTGATTGGAATGGTCACTTCTGTCAGCTTAAAGTTGGCCAACAGGTACCAAATGAATTTCAGATTATGGCTTCCCACCTGTTAAAAGACAAAAAGGCAAAAGCATAATGGTAAGCATGTAATAGTCTTAATCAGAAGATTGATAACAAGTGTAATAAAGCAAAAAAAGTAAGAGAAAATTCACCATGTACAAGAGTAGTTTTCAAATCTGTTGGTGCTGTTAGCAAAGCACCAGCAATGTGAGTGCTGCTGCTGACAGGAATTTTTAAATAGCCAGTAAGGCTAATACAAACTGCTGAGCACAGGCTGCATTAAGCACCCGACTCAGCGGTGACCAATGAGGCAGAGTATTGTTCCCCAAAGTGGCTGCAATAATCTGCCTAAGAGTTACCTGATGGAGCGGTGCGTGATGCGGGCCCGCCCATAAGGGTGGGGCCACGACTCGCGTCACCCCATCACCGACGTGCGTGTAGCCTGCCCCCCTGAGCCCCAGGCTGGGACGCAAATAGGAAGGAGCGCAGCCCAAAAGCGGATCTCCAATGGTCAAATAGACCCTGAACCACCGCCATGACAGGTGTGGATCAGCAGTCTCCTGTGTGCCCGGCAGCCACAGCAAGATGCCCAGCCAGTCACCCCATGTAGTGGAATAACATAAGGTAAAACAATGTGTGTTAAACATATGTGTGTTGAAAGAACATATAAAAATGGAACATTTCAACATATGCCCAGCAGAAAGGAGAAAGTACATCACCCAGTGGTACAGAGCGATCAGCTCAGGAATTGGAGCCAAAAAAGGACATTACATCATTAGTTCCAGAAGACATCTAGGAACAAATATATCAATTAATAGCATACAAAAATTGCATACAAAAATTGTACATTACTTAGTAGAATACAGAAATAAAAAAGTGAAACAACAAACTTAACACACAATAGGCTCACAATGTATAACATTATTAACAAAACGATGCTGATGTATTGGGACACAATGATGAAGTATAGATATTAGTATTCACCCCTCTAATAGAAATTAGAGATCCAGTTCACAAACCTCTGATTGAAACCCCTCCAAAAAGGTCTTGAAATTAAAAGCCTCATTGAGGCCTGGAGGTACATCCACCTCAATTAGCTCTGTAAAAGTGCTTTCTAAGCCCTTGTACACACGGTCAGAGAATCTGTCGGAATGCGTCTTATCGGACCGTGTCGTCAGATAATCCGACTGTGTGTGGTATGCATCGAAATGATTCCGTCCGAATCTCCGTCCGACCCAATTTTCCAACATGTTGGAAAGATTTCCCGACCAACTAGGCCGGACGGACCTAATCCGATCATGTGTAGAGCATTTTCATCGGACCAAGTGCCACGCATGCTTACATTCAAATTCCGACACGGAAGCGCTCGTTCAGGTAAAACTACTGCTCGTAAGCGATATAGCACATTCGTCACGCTGCAATGTTAAAAAACCATTCATCAAGCGCATTCTCTTGTTCTTTACAATGCTGCAAGAACCAACTTCTTTTGATGCTCATAGTCACACACACTTCTCCCGAACGGATTTCATTACTCTTTTTTAACCATTTCAGCAATACAATTTTAGTTTAGGTCACATCTACACAATGTTTTTTTTTTGTTTGTTTGTTTTTTTGTTTGTTTTTTTTGGATGTTTTTTTTGGGGGGAGATTCCCTAAAAATCTCCTTTAATGACACTGGTCATTTATCCTTTTTTTTTACTTTTTATTTTTGGGTGTAAACTTACAATCTACAGGAGGTTGTTTAGTGTTGGTACCCCTTGTTATTTAGTTCACTTTGTATTTTGGAAATGTATCTGCCTGTTCACAAATAAACTCTACTTTTTGAAGGAAAACACATTACACAAGCATTTCATCAAACAAAAATAAAATTTATTTTGTTTGCTCGAAAATAAAACTAGGAATGCAGCACTGGAGAAACTTCTTAACTTTGGTGCAGCCTTTGGCCCCCAGGGCAGACATGACTAAATGAGATATAAAAAAATTGGTGGCCTGAGGAGTAGATATCTCAGGGAGAGAAGTCTGCTCCTGAAGTCCTAGAGAGCAGGAAATTCAGATGCCATTTCTGTCCCCAGGATGGTGATCTTCAAGAGGCTGCATCTTCTGGCACACCAGACTCAACCCAGGCCATCACTCTCTGGTCTTCCTTTGGGACTTCCCACCAGGCATCCTTCCAGGCTGTGGCTGGGCTCCTGTAGCTGGGGCAGGAGGAGAAGGAGGGCGTTGGTGGACCTCCTGGCTGCCACTTGCCACAGCCTCCCCCCGACTGAGGTCATCCTGTGTATGAAAAGGGGACATAGTTTTAGTTTTTTGATCATCAATCACAACATTTTGTGCTCCTGGCTTTTGCTATTTGACTGTTACCAAATAGAACAGACTATCATTCTGACACCAGCATTTTTCTTTCCCGTCTCAATAATTTTTGGTCACTACTGTCTATTGAGATGTAAACCACTTGGAAAAATCTCAACTTACTGATCAATAAGAACATCTAGTTAACATCATTAAATGTAACACAAGAAATATGTTCAACAATGCAATACCTGTCTCAAGCTTGGCCCCACCACATGGTGCTGCCCGGAAGGCCCAGGTTGTACATCAGAAGCCTCAGCTGGGGGTGAAGGATGCCTTGGAGGAAGCATGGAGAGTGGTGGCCTGAGTGGTGGCCTGGGTACCCCCTGGTCTACCAGAAAATGCAGCCTGTGAAAGTGCACCATCCTGGGGTAATAAACAGCATCTGGATCTCCTGCTCTCAAGGACTCCAGGTGCTTCTTTCTCTCCCTGAAATATGTAAGCTTCATGGCCACAATTTTGCGATTCAGATATGTCATGTCTGCCGTGGGGACCCTGATCTGCACCAAAGCAAGCAGTTTCTCCAGTGCTGCATTCCTCTTTGATCTGTCATTATAAAATTTGTTGTGGAACTGCCACAGGCAGGGCATCTCCATGTAGAGCTCGAGGAATAGCCCCATAAAGTTGGCATTGTTGAATGGGTCAATTTTTTTTGCAAGACACAACACAAGACAAACCCTCAAACACTAATAATGCAATTAAAATCCCTCCTAGGGGGCGTGGCCAAGCGCATGGAGGAGAAGGACGCGTGAGAGCTCAGCTCCCGCTCCACCGTTCCCATCGGCACACAGCGCCGCTGCCTCTGGCTTCCCTGAACATCCCCATGAGCAGGAGAGGAGCCCCACACACCCCCCGCACCTCGGGGACCCAAAAACCAGGGGACATCGATAGTTTTTCCCCGCGAGAGGACCGACTAACAAGGCCGCGCCGGAATCCAAGATGGCGGCGACCCGCTCGGCGGCAGCACAGGCAGCTCATACTGCCTCTAAGGTACAGGCCTCCTGGCCCTCTTCACCTCCATCCTCCCCAGGGTGCCCTGAGATGCGGGATGGGAGCCCAGAGAGCCCAGCACCCTCCAGAAGCCCTTCTCCAGCCTCTGGCAAGCAGAGCAGAGGCTGGGATATGGAAAGCTATATTAAGGCTCTCCCCACTAAAGGTGACATTGAAGCTTATATTACCAGACTAGAGAGGTCCTACAAAAGGGAACTTAAGGATCTGCGCCAGGACATTGGTCAGCGTTTTGAGGACATTGAGCTCCATGCTGAGGAATCTGCGAATAGACTCAGGGAACATGATCATATTCTACAGCAACATACTAACCAGATTCAGCACTTATTCTATGGCATTGATGACCAGGAAAATAGAAGTCGCCGTAACAATATCCGCATCCGCGGTATCCCTGAAACGATTGAAAACAAGGATCTGTTATCGGCTACCGCCACCATGTTTTTTTTTTTTTTTTTTAAATCAAATACGTTTTTATTGTAAAACATTTATGGTACAAACCAAACATAGGAATAAAGTACAGTCTTACAGTAGCATTGGTTTTTACATCCAAAAGTATACAGGAAATATAAAAATACAAATAGGTTCGGTTTGAAGACTGTTGAGACATGAAAAATAACAATAAAACCAAAAAAATAAAGAAGAAAGGAGGTAAGAAGAAGGAACCAAAAGTAAAAACAAAAGTAACGTTCTCTCATAGACCACTCCGCCCCAGGAAACAGCCACATAGGTACCTTAAATATATACTGCGGCCCACAGCCCATCACACAGTCCCACTGGTGTCTCCCTACACCCCGTACAATTACCGGATAAGGGAGAGACATAGAATTAGACCCACCCTGGAAACATGACCATTTATGTACCTCCACGTACCGGTCCTAGGACCTTCAGTCAACCTTGTAAAAGTCTGTCCTGTATAAGTTGGTGGGGAGCTAGTCCCGGGACCTCAAGCCAACCCCCCCACATGGCATTAAATTTGTGCGGTGCGTTTCTGTGTTGGTATGTTATCTTTTCCCTGATCAGCATCTGGTTCACCTGTTCTATCCATTGCTGCCTGGTGGGAACCCTGTGGGTCATCCACAATCTTGCTATCAATTTTCTAGCTACATATAGTAACCTGATAATGGCTGTATGGGCCGAGGGCGTCAATGATTCCTCATCCAGGGCCCCCAACAGGCAGACCAACGGACACCGCGGAATACTAACAGAGAACACTGAGGATATAGTGTCAAAAATTCCCGCCCAATATCTTTTTAGTTTCGGGCACCTCCAGAACATGTGCATAAGATCCCCATGGTCCCGCATACATTTAGGGCAAAGGGGAGACCCTCTAACACCCCAACTGTGCAGTTTAACTGGAGTTCTATAGGTTCTATGTAGTAAATATAGATGGGAGAGCCTATGGGAGGCCGATACCGACACCAACGGAGCGGAGGACAAGTAAAGGTTCCAGGTCTCCGCGTCCACGGGCCCCAGGTCCGCCTCCCATCTCTGCCCGACATGGAAGACGTGCCGGGTCCTGCACCGCGTCAAGAAGCATAGCATACCCCCTAGAGATCATGCCTTTATGGTCAATCTGCATAAATATCCCCTGCACCACAGGATGGTCTGTTAGGGAGAGCTGCACACTCCGTGCCTGTGTCTGCAGCGCATGACGTAACTGTAAATATTTAAAAAAATCCCTACGTGGGATGTCAAACTCAGCTTGTATTTCCATAAAGGACTTCAGTACCCGTCCACTATACAGTTGCGAGAGATACTGAAGACCACTCCTACTCCAGTTACCAAATCCCTTGAGCTTAAAAAGTTCACCATAATTAGCATTCCGCCAAATAGGGGTGAGGGCAAGGAAGCCACGTATTCGTAGCAGTTTTTTAACATGAGACCACAGGGTATTCAGCAGTATAATAGTCGGGGAACCCCTGTCCATATGAGGGAAGCCTGCCTCCAATCTAGACAATGCTGTGTCCGAGGCGACCGTGTCAGCCAGTATCCTTCGGATCGGGTCCAATGGGTCATCCAACCCCCACCCACCCAGGTGCTGGAGCTGCGAAGCCAAAAAATACATCCTAGCGTGTGGAAGTGCCAACCCCCCTTCGTCCTTATTATATTGCAAGGTAAGTAAACTAAGTCTGGCCGTCTTTCTACACCATATTAATTCCCTAAACTGAGAGTCAATTTTATCGAACCAACGTTTCGGGATCCAGGTCGGGGAGTTATGACAAATATAGAGCAACTGCGGGGCCCACACCATTTTAATAAGGTTTACCCTGCCCACCACCGATAACGGTAGTTTGCACCAGATCTTACATTTATCCCTGAACTTAAGTAACAATGGCATAAGATTCAGTTTGGCATATTCCGTCACCTCGGGGGATATCTGCACCCCCAGATACTTAAAGGATGTAACCGTCTGGATCATGCTTGCACAAGGGGGTAAGGGAGCCGTTAGTGGGGACAAGGGCATCAGCACAGATTTGTCCCAGTTAATCTTAAAACCTGACAATGAACCGAATAGGGTAATCAGGTTCATGGTGGCCGTAAGGGAGCCCTGTGTGTCCCCCAGGTATATAAGCGTGTCATCAGCGTATAGCGAGACCACATCCATTCCAGTGGGCCTGCAGAAACCCACAATATCCGGAGCCGATCTCATTCTGGCTGCTAGTGGTTCAAGCGCCATGGCAAAGAGCAGGGGCGACAGAGGGCACCCCTGTCTCGTGCCTCTATACAGCACGAATGGGTCGGAGAGCTCCGCATTAGCTCTGATTCTAGCCGTAATCTTGGTATAACAGTCGGACCCAGCTAATAAATGTACTGCCCAGCCCCATCCGCTCCATCACTTTCCACAGATAAGGCCACTCAACACTATCAAAGGCCTTAGCCTCGTCCAGCGAGAGGATGGCCTGATTACCGGGGTTATCCACAGGGACCTGTAGATTTAAGAATAAACGGTGAATATTTAGGGCAGTGGAACGTGAGGGAATAAATCCTGATTGATCCCTATGGATCAGTTTGTGTATTACCAGAGATAATCTCGTTGCCAAGACCCGAGCCAATAGTTTAACGTCTGTCGTGAGCAAGGAGATGGGCCTATATGCGTCCGGGGATGTTGCTACCTTACCCGGTTTCAGAAGTACAATTATGATTGCTTCATTCATAGAAGCAGGTAGAACCCCCGTCTCTAAGGCGTTGTTAAACACTTTTAAAAGGGTTGGCAAAAGAACACCGGCATAACGCTTGTATACCTCGGATGGGAGACCATCCGCTCCCGGAGCTTTGTTATTATGAGAGTGTTCCAGTGCAGAAGCCAATTCCTCCTCCGTTAAGGGGGCATTCAACAGCTCTCCATCTGACGCAGACAGGCATGGAATATCACAACCATTTAAAAAGTCCACAATCTCCCCATCACCGGGCTGCACCTTAGAGGAGTACAGGTCTGCATAAAAAGATCGAAACACCCGCAAGATCCCAGGGGTGTCCGAGTGGGTCACTCCCTGCGAATCGCACAGTGAGTGAGTCATAGGCGCGGAACCCTGGGCCCTCGCCAGCAGAGCCAGCATATGGCCTGTCGATTCCCCCTCCTCAAAGTGTGTTTGTTGTAGGAAAAACCTTTTATTTTCTGCCAGTTGTAAAGTTACCTGTCTAGACATAGATTGCGCCCCCAACCAAGCCCTCTTAGTGTCCTCCGAGCAGTTGTCAACATAGGCCTGCTCCGACTCTCTAAGTGCTCTACCGACCTCCATTTCCCAAGCTTTAGTGTTCCGTTTTATATCAGTTATAGTAGTGATAAATTGCCCCCTAAGGAAGGCCTTAGCTGCATCCCAGACTACATCTATAGATGCCGAGCCTAAATTGTCCTGCAGGAAAAGTTTAAGGGCACTTGCAATGGGGTCAGGCTGCGGGAACAGTGCAAGCCAAAAGGGGTTAAGCTTCCAACTCCTAGGTGCGAGGTCAGTAGACAGGGACATCTCAATCCACAAAGAGGAGTGGTCGGATACATGTCTAACCCCATAACCAGAATCTCTAATTAGGGGGAGGAGGGCGGAGTTTCCCAGTCCCAGGTCTATTCTGGACAAGCTCCCAAACGCTGGAGAGCAACAGGAATATAAACGGGAGTGGGGGTGGGCTCTCCGCCAGACATCAACCAACCCAAGTTCAGCTAACAGAGCTGCAAAAGGAGTATCACCATTAGGGCGTGAGGGGACTACAGGAGGAGTTGGAATCTTATCCCACAGGCCGTTGACATAGTTGTTAAAATCACCCATTGCCAACAGGGGTATGCCAGGGAACTGTGCCATGAACCCCGCTAGGCGCCTAAGAATCTCTGCCGAATACGGCGGCGGGATATAAACATTGGCAATAATGCATTGTATAGTAGCAAGCTTACACAGCAAAAAAATGTACCTCCCCCCCGGATCAATAACCTGTTGGGAGCAAGAGAAACGTGCATGCTGTCTAATTAGGATACTCACTCCTCTTGCATAGGCAGAGTATGTGGAATGATATTGGTGGATATACAGTCTAGAACCCAGGCTAAGAGTACCAGCAGGAGCAAAATGTGTCTCCTGCAGACACACAATGTCAGCTTTCATATCTTTAAGGTGCCTAAGCACCGCCAGCCTCTTCACCGGACTGCCCAACGCCCTAACATTCCAAGAAAGAAATCTAATCTTAGCCATCAGGAATACAAAACATAAGTGCAAGTAGGAGTAACCATAATAACAGTCGTAAACCACCAGGGAGGAAAAAGGCAATTAACACACATTTATCAGCGACTAGCGACTGGGAAGTCGCATCACCTGTGATGTCCCAAAACTGGAGAGAAAAAAGTCCGACAGGAGCTGTCGCAGCTAGGAAAAGGCGCCCAGAGGGGTGCAGACAGGCCGGAAAATAGTCCTTGTCCGTTGCGATCCTGAGAGAGAAAAAATGAACCAAAAAGAAAAAGAAAAGAAAAACAGTTAAACAGCAAAAAACCGTAGCATCTTCTGTATTAAAGCCCATGGGGCTCACACACGGGAAAGATAGCAGCATAATAGGCCCCATCCGAAACTTGGGGGCTGGGGGAAGGCCATGGAAACACCCAGAGAGGACTCTCCCAGATGACAAGCGGGGTTTCACATATGCAGGCATATTGTAGTTCTAGTAGGGTTACAGTGGAACCACAAACCTCAGCCTTCTGCCGGTCTTGTAAAAGTGGAAGTCCAGTCAGCCTGTCTGAAAGTGCCGTTAGCGTGGAGGAGATCTTTGAAGTTTGGCGGCTTTGAGTGCGTTGTACTCCTGGTCAAGCCACTGTGCTGCCGCCGCGGGGCGATCAAAAAAGTGCGTTGAACCCAGGGCCGTAACTCTGAGCCTGGCTGGATATAGCATTCCATATTGAACGTTGAGGTCCCGAAGGCGTCTCTTAACTTCAAGAAATGTTGCACGCTTTTTCTGGAGCTCTGCTGAAAAATCCGGAAATAGTGAAATCCTGGAATTCTCCAGCTCCATCTTGTCCGACAACCCCCGCGCTTTAGAAAGAATGGTGTCTCTGTCTCTATAGTTGAGGAGTTTAAACAAGAAGGGCCTGGGACGATTGCCCGGAGGTAGGGGGCGAGACGGCACCCGGTGGGCACGTTCCACTGCAAAAAGCGGTGACAAGGATTCTTTACCAAAGGTGGCAAGCAACCAATTTTCAATAAAGTCTACCGGGTTTTTACCCTCAACACGTTCCGGAATCCCCAAAGCGCGAATGTTATTGCGTCTCATGCGATTTTCCATCTCATCAAGTCGCATAGCGTGCTGTTCAGTAAGATGGCAATTATATTTTAGATCCCTTTGCATGGGGGCCAGGTCATCCTCTACTGTGCTCAGTCTGCCTTCCAATGCAGCCGTTCTCTCCCTGAGCTTTTGCATGTCATGGCGGACAAACGTTATTTCAGCTTTAACCCCTTTAATGTCCTCAGAGAGGGCTGCAATAGAGTGATTACAGGAGGTGACAGCAGTGAATATGTCCCTTAGTGTAGGCTCATTTTCCAGCGCTGGGGAGGGGATGGCCTGTGTTTCAGGCCTAACACTGTCCCTGGGTGTACTCACTGTTTGCCATGCTGCAGACAATCCATCCTCATCCTCCAAGGGGACTGTGTCATCTGCCTCAGGAGAGCCTCCAGGGGTAGCTTGAGGAGAGGGCTGGCCCGCCAGGGCATCCTTGTATGATTTACCGCCATAGAGGAGCTTCTGTGCTGCTTCTTTGTATTGGTCTTTGGCTGCACGCCGCGCGCCGGCGCCATCTTGGCCTGGGGGGTCCGTCAGCCCCTTCCCTCCGGTATGGCGTCTGGACATCACAGCGGGGGTCCCGGGATGTACCGCGGTGGTCCGGGATGCTTCACCTAGCGTGGCAGGAGGTGGGGGCCCCGAAAACGGCGTTTCAGGGCAGACTGGAAGGATGGAATCACGGATGGCCGGCGGAGCTCAAGGTAAGCACGTCTTCCTACATCAGCCGCTAAGCCACGCCCCCCTACCACCACCATGTTTAACCGATTGCTGAATAAACCTAAGGACTCGCCGATTGAGATCGATAGGATTCATAGATCTCTTGGCCCTCGCAATCCTAACCCAGATCACCCCAGAGACGTTATTTGCCGCGTCCATTTCTTTAACATTAAAACTGAAATAATGCAAGCCGCGCGTGCACAGGACTCCATCTTGTTTAACGGCACGCCTGTCATGCTCCTGACGGATCTTTCTAAGCAAACGTTGCTGATGCGGAAGGCCCTGAAGCCGGTCACAGACGCTCTGCATGCCAAACAGATCAAGTATCGCTGGGGGTTCCCGTTTCACCTTTTCGCCTCCCATGATGGTAAATCTGCCACATTCCGCACACTAGGGGACTTGCCC
The DNA here is from genome assembly GCF_037356315.1 of Lithobates pipiens. NCBI lineage: Eukaryota > Metazoa > Chordata > Amphibia > Anura > Ranidae > Lithobates > Lithobates pipiens. Next base: position 324,909,208 of record NW_027507764.1, read on the forward strand.
AACTTCCTTGGCACTTTTGAACTGCCCCAAATAAGGATCCCGGACTGGCCCCTGACTGCCTTTACCCCTGGCCTGCCCAGCACCTCTGCCTGGGTGAAGCAACCAAGAAGAAGAGGTCCCGCTCCCGCACCACCAAATCTCCTCCAGGATGAACACTTTCAGTCCCACTTGACAGTGGGTGTCTAACCTCTACGTTCTTTACTGCTGCCTTTTTGGACTCCTGGTTCCCGGGTCGTCCCTTTACATCCTCTGGCCTGAATATCAAACATTTGATCTTTTTTTTTTCCTTTTTTCAGGGTGTCTGTTCGGTTTACATGTTTTTATACTGAGCCCACTATCTTTGATCCCCTGGCTTGATGTAATGTGCCTTTCAAACGCTAGTGGGCAGTTGTCCGCCCTATGGCTTTGCTATCTGTTCTCTATGGCGCACACCATCTGTCATTTGTATTTTTAGGCGCTGTGTGCTGTTCATCTGTTTAGCATTTATTACAGTTTATTACAGTTGGGGCAGAGCCCCTGAGTTTATCTTACCCACGTTCCCCCACGATAGGGTGTACAAAGTCTTTAGTGACTTTGTTTCTGTTTTATTCTTTATGTTAAATTATAGTGTAGCGCTATATAAAATATGATTAAACCACTAAGTGATGTGACAATAATATATAAGTATCAAAATTGCATGACATACAAAAGTGCTTGCCCAAACTGCCCAGCAATTGCATGAATAATGAAAAAATTATAATGAACCCAAAAAAATGTGAAAACAGTCCAAAAAATCTGTTATTCGATTAAATCCAATCCACACGTGAGAGGGAAAGAGCCATCCACCTTCGTCCTATGAAGACCACATGCAGGCACCCTGTGGCATATCCATCACCAAATAAGATGTAGGCTTACCAGATAGAATGGATCCAAACGAATATACATTCGAAGGATCAATCAAACTTCAGAATATTCTCATATAGAGTTGTCCAACATAAAAAGGCTCTCCTGGGAATTCTCAATCAAGTATTCAAACGATGGGAAAATCTTCCACTTTAAACCTCAACGCCCATTGTAGAACTCATACAGGAGGAAAAATGAGGGCCACAATAGTGTAAATCCGTTTTAAAAAATGTAATGAAATAAGTAATGAACTTACATGAATCCAAATGAATAAAGCGCTTTTATCATAAAAACAGAGCTTTTCGGTTTTTTTTGGACCCGGTATTATCAGGGGTTCCGGTTTGAATATGTGCGCTTCAAGCGCACATCTATTTGCGTTTCATTAGCAATTGGTTGTAGTGCGTGACTATCTGCTGTCATTTTTACAATAAAGTTTAGTTTATTTGAAGTGCGCTCCAGCGCACTTCTGTTTGCGTTCCGCTGCGGGTAGACGTCGGGACGTTTATCCACATCACTTCCGGGATTCGACGTGTCCTCACGTGGGAATTCCGGAGGCGTGGTGCGTCTTAGCCTTTGTTTGGCTGACATCACTTCCGTCGCAGCTCAGCGAAAAGCGGAAGTGATGTCGGAATAATTTGTGGGTTGGCCCTTTGATTGGTCAACCAGCTTACTGGTATTCGTGACCCGGAAGTGACGTACTATGCATAATGTCACGATCTTAATATACTCACCTCTCTTTACTCAGTAACGTTTATGAGGCTGGTTTTGACGCTTATTAAGTTAAGCTTTATTCCATCATTCGGTGATATATTAATACGGGGTCAATTATTAAATAACACAGTAACGAGGCGTGGAACGCACGCCGGAAGTCTGGTCGAACCGGAAGTAATATGCGGTGACACAGGCAGATCGAATTTTCGCCCAAATTAGTAAGTTAAGTATAAAAGGAAGTGGTCTGCAGTGGAGTAGTACCCCAGATGACGTCTTTTGAGGACGAAACGCGTCGGGACTCCTACTGCAGCTCTGTTTTTATGATAAAAGCGCTTTATTCATTTGGATTCATGTAAGTTCATTACTTATTTCATTAAATTTTTTAAAACGGATTTACACTATTGTGGCCCTCATTTTTCCTCCTGTATGAGTTCTACAATGGGCGTTGAGGTTTAAAGTGGAAGATTTTCCCATCGTTTGAATACTTGATTGAGAATTCCCAGGAGAGCCTTTTTATGTTGGACAACTCTATATGAGAATATTCTGAAGTTTGATTGATCCTTCGAATGTATATTCGTTTGGATCCATTCTATCTGGTAAGCCTACATCTTATTTGGTGATGGATATGCCACAGGGTGCCTGCATGTGGTCTTCATAGGACGAAGGTGGATGGCTCTTTCCCTCTCACGTGTGGATTGGATTTAATCGAATAACAGATTTTTTGGACTGTTTTCACATTTTTTTGGGTTCATTATAATTTTTTCATTATTCATGCAATTGCTGGGCAGTTTGGGCAAGCACTTTTGTATGTCATGCAATTTTGATACTTATATATTATTGTCACATCACTTAGTGGTTTAATCATATTTTATATAGCGCTACACTATAATTTAACATTTGGAATTTTCTTCACTACTGTATATCCTTGTGATTGTGTTAGCAGCTTTTTTGTATGTAATTTTTGGGGTTAGCGCAGTGTTGATTGTCATTGACAGTTTTTTTTGGATACACACTGTTTTATTCTTTAGCCTTCCTTTTTGTAGTGTCTATCACTTTTACCCCCATATGGACACTAGAGGGAGTATTCTCCCTATAATTTTACATCTTCTGCTATCTAGCGAACACCGACTCATGCTGTTACAGGACCATTGTTCACACTTTTACCTGCACTACGTTTCCCTAGCCTCTCTAGGGCCTCATATTTCCTCTGTCCTACCTCAGCACTCTGACCTTCTTCTCCTCTCTCCTCCCTTGATCTCCTTTGCTTCTCCTCTCTTCCTCACCCCTGCTGCACAGCTCTTTTCCACACTCTTCTGCTTAGCCGCACTTCATGAACCCAAATATCATGCCACATACCTCCGTACAACATGTCTGCTGGGATAGATCTTAAGTTTTCCTCTCTTAATTGTAGAGGATTTAACACTCCTGAAAAGCGTAGTCAGATTTTACGTCACTTCCATAAGGCCGGCTCGAAAGTTCTATTATTACAGGAGACTCACTTTAGGACTGATAAGGTACCTTCTATCCCAGATAGACATTACACTACATGGTTTCACAGCACGAACCCTCTTGCCTGCTCCAGAGGGGTCTCGATTGCTTTTCATAGCTCTTTTACTCCACAAGTGCTCGCAAGCGACATAGACCCTAATGGAAGGTTTTTATTTTTAAAATTGCAATGTTCTGAAAATGTGTTGACTATTGCCAATGTTTATCTCCCCAATCAGAATCAACTCCAATTCCTGTGCTCCGTGACCGCTCGCCTCAAATCTTTCGGAACCACTAATCTGATCCTAGGGGGTGATCTGAATGTTCCTCTTGTGCCGAGACTCGACTCTTCCACTGGTAAGTCTCACCTGTCACCCACCTCGTTGTCCAGACTCAGGGCCACCTTAGCGGACGTGACATTAGTAGACGCCTGGAGACTGCTACACCCCTCTGACAGGGATTACACCTATTACTCCCCAGCACATAATTCTTATAGTAGGATTGATTACATTCTCCTCAGCCAAAACCTCTTGGACTTTGCCCCTCACTGCGAGATCGGGTTGCGGCTATGGTCGGATCATGCTCCAGTACACTTGACCCTCGGGAACCTCCCTCGCTGCCCCCGTCGCGGCGCATGGCGGCTGAACGACAATTTGCTGACAGATACATTATGCATTTCTGAGGTGTCTCCAAGCCATCACGGACTTCACTACTGATCATGCCCATGATGAGACAAGCAACATGACCAAATGGGAGGCCCTGAAATGCGTCATTCGCGGTGTTTTTATAAAACACGGCTCCAGGTTGAAGCGAGCGCGCACGGACGATATACGTCGACTCTTCTCCCTGATAGCATCCCTGGAAGCCTCGCATAAACGCACCCTAGAACCGCGAACCCTTACGGAACTCTCTAACGCGCGTCGGGACCTGCTTCAGATCTTCTCGGCCAAATCATTGAACGCGTTTCACAAGGGCCGTCACATTCACTACTCACAGGCGAACAAATGTGGACGGCATCTCGCGCGCGTTCTCCGCCCCAGACTGAGGAGGCAACACATCCCCTACTTCTCCTCTGCCCAGCAGAAGAGGTTCCGGAATTCTGAGATTGTCTCGGAGTTCCGGGACTTCTATTCCTCACTTTACAATCTCCCCTCCCAGAGTACTCCTTCCTCCTCCGCCACATCACCCGATTTGTCGCAATATATTCAGGACACGGCCCTACCTACCATTTCCTCTGTTGATAGTTCTAGCCTAGAGTTGCCCCTGACTACGAATGACTTCCTTACAGCAATAAAAGGTCTGAAGAATGGTAAAAGCCCTGGGCCCGACGGATATTCTCCGCTATTTTATAAGAAATTTGCTCACCAACTTGCCCCGCTTATGGCCAAGACATTCGAGGAGATAGATGACGCACATCCCCTTTCCCAGCAGATTCTCCAGGCCCAAATAGTGGTCATACCCAAACCAGGGAAGGATCACACACAGTGTGGAAATTATAGGCCTATATCCCTATTAAACGTGGACCTCAAACTCTATTCTAAAATCCTGGCAACACGCCTAGCTCCCCTGCTCCCCTCTATCATTCATGGTGACCAAGTGGGCTTTGTCCCAGGCCGCGAAGCCAGGGACAACACCACTAAAACCCTACACCTTATCTCGTATGCCAAATCACACAATATCCCTACTTGTCTTTTGGCTTGCGATGCCGAAAAGGCGTTCGATCGGGTGAACTGGATGTTTCTCCAGGCCTCCCTGCAGCAAATAGGTTTGGGTCCACGAATGCTCACCAAAATTATGGCTCTTTACAAGAATCCATCTGCCAGGGTCCTGGCTAATGGGGAAACGTCGGAGGCTTTTGGGATCCGGAACGGCACCAGACAGGGGTGCCCCCTATCGCCTCTTTTGTTTGCGATTACTGTCGAACATTTGGCTCAAGCCATCAGAAATAATCATTCTATTCATGGGATCGACACCCCTTCGGCTCCCCGTAAGCTATCTCTCTACGCAGATGATTTACTATTGTATGTCACTCGACCCCGTCTTAGCCTCCCTGCCATACTCGAGGAGCTTGATAGGTTTGGAGCTTATAGTAATTTCAAACTGAATCTGCACAAAACGGAAGCTTTAAATGTATCTTTATCACCGACTGACCTAAAATTTGTTCAGCAACGCTTCTCCTTTAAGTGGCAATCTCGTTCGATCAAATATCTCGGTACGGAGATCCCTGCTAACTTTCATGACGTGTACGCTCTAAACTTTAGCCCTTTGTTGACTTCCATTAAGCTCTCTCTTGAGAATTGGCACACTCTCAAGCTCTCATGGTGGGGGAGAATGAGTGTCATTAAAATGGATATCCTTCCGAGGGCGTTATATCTGTTCCAGACTCTTCCCATCCTTCTACCGACATCCTTTTTTTTAGCTTTGCGAGCCATGGTGGGCAGGTTTGTGTGGCAACACCACCCCTCTAGACTTAAACATAAGGTTTTAAATGCCCCCAAACTCAGAGGGGGAGCAGGCCTCCCTGATTTCCGACTGTACCACACATCCGCGATACTATCCCGACTCTTGGACTGGTTCCCGAGACCTCGCATTAAACCCTCCACCTTAATTGAACAAGACATGGTCCCGGTGGACCTACGGGCCCTAATGTGGGGGCATCACGCCGGGTTCCGGATGATGCAGGGGATCTCCCCTCTGACAAGGGCGGCTCTCACATTGTGGTATGTTAAGGCTGTCCCTTATGCTCTGTCCACAGATCCTGGTCCGTTAACCCCCCTATTCGACAATCCGGTCCTCCCGGCCCTTGCTGCTAAGCAACATTGTGGGAACTATACCCATGAACATTGGCCCACAGCCAATCAATTCATTCATCCTACTACTGGTCATTTCCGCCCCCCTCCACATCCCCAGTCCAATGTAAAGACTGACTGGCTCACTACTATCTCGCTGACCCAGATTTGCAGAGATCTCCATCTCTCCGGTAATACACATAGACCGCTCACACCATTTGAGGATCTCTGCAGTCTGGCTCAAACCCCAAGACATACCCTGTCGTTCATCTATAAAGATGTCCAAACCCGATTGTATGCTACTCTCCCTGCATTCACAGACAACTGGTCTAGAGACCTGCACTTAGAGATCTCCCCCGCACAGTGGTCTACCTCCTTTACCCATACGCATCAATCCTCCAGGTCAGGGTTTACACAGGAGAAGAATTATAAACTACTTTCGAGGTGGTACAGGGTCCCGGTCTCGGTACACAGGATGTTTCCGTCAACCACTGATGTGTGTTGGCGCTGTCACGGAGCACAGGGATCATACGTTCATATTTGGTGGGAGTGTGATGGAAAACGCCCTTTTTGGGGTAAGATTTTCGCGATTTATAATGACATGTATCAGACCTCTTTGCCTCCATCGCCTCTGTCTGCACTTTTATCCATTCTCCCTGGGTCGATACGGTCGCAGAAACGCAGTCTCCTGAGCTTTTTTCTCTCAGCGGCTCGTCATGCCATCTCCCTATACTGGAAAAAAGACTCCACCCCCCCTGTTTCAGCGTGGGTGGATATCCTTAATGACACTATGCTCATGGAGGAATTGCAGGCGAAGGCGGGTGACGCTTATGAAAGGTTTACCATGTTGTGGTCCACCTGGCGACACCACTCGCAGACGGAATTATTCCTTAACAACCTTACATTCTCATGAGCAGGCTGCCTGCCGTGATTGGATGGAGGAGGGTGTCGTTATTTTGACCTTCGGTGGCCTAGCGGCCAAACCTTAATTGATTACCGCTAACTTTTGTGCTAAACATTTCTGATGTGAAGTGAGTGCATAACAATAATGCGTAATTTGTACATGTTTGTTTCTATTAATGCGAATGCTGTGCTTCCCCCTGTTCTTCCCCACCCTACTCTTCTCTCTTTCTACTCTTAATGGCTTTCTTTGCCTCCTCCCTTGCCCCCTCTCTCTTTTTCCCTGATGTACCCACTTCTTCTGCTTCCCCCCCCCTTTTTTTCTTCATCCTGTTTATATTGCTGTGCCTTATTTGATGTCAAGGCGACGTATATGATGCAATTGCCTGTTTACAAATATGTTATTTTTTCCTGTCTGGCACACAATAAAAATATATTCAACCATAAAATCCCTCCTAATCTTGTCCCAACAGCTGCCTAGATACAAGCAGTCTAGTCTAGTGAAGCATAAAGTTAAAAATGTTACCTTCGTTTCCACATTCGCCGCGTCCGTGACTCACACTCTCCTCCCAGATCGTACGGACGATACACATGTGTGGCGTTTTATATACAGTGCGCATGCGTGAAACTCCGCCCGCCCCTGACGTTCTTTCCAGACTATTCCCCGCCCTTTCGCTTCCCGCGCAGTGGGGAGAGCACATGGTGGAGAGAACGCAGGTGCGCAATAATAGTTCCACTAACGAGGAGGAGGGTGAGGAAAGCCCGGAGCCTGAAACGTCCCGATCCAGGAAGACAAGATTTAAGGCCTCAAATATGTCTTTTGGAGAGATGTTGGAGATGGTCGACATATTGAACAGCACTGACTATGATGCAAAGTATGGACCTTACCCAAACCCAAATATCAGAAAGGCTAAGATCATGAATAAAGTTGTGAAGAGTCTTCTGAAGAATTTTGGGGTACACCGATCCAAGGATCAACTGAGAAAACGCTGGTCAGACCTGAAACTGAGGGAGCACGAGCAGTACCTAAGTATCAAGCGTGTTCTTAAAAAAAGTTAGTAGTTGTCGTGTGTTCATATGATTATTCTTGCTTGCATACATGCTCCATGTGCTTTGATTTCATGTTGTGCATTTTAAAATGGTCACTTTCAAGGTCATGGTTTCGTTGATGTTTTGGGGAGAGTGTAAAAACGAAAAAACTAGATAGGGTTTTATTTTTACTTTAAACAAAAAATGTTGTATTTTGCATAATTACAAATTTGGAAGATGCACAGAGTGTGTAAACATGCGCTATCTCCCATCATGGGGGATCAATGTACTACACTGTGTAGTGACACAAGAAAAAAAACTAGTAATTTGACAAATCAACATTGCATGCAGATTAGACACCCACATTTTTTGACAAAATTAGTATAACATTTTGGGAACTGAGTATTTAAAGCCTAAAGTATAAGGTCCCCTTATGAGAGTCCTAACCTCCCCATCCCCCCCATCTGTTGGGCCCTTGCTAAAAAATGAGGGGGGATGTGTAGGACAGGTAACCCTCTCCACTTGATTGAGAGCTGAATGCCTAAATAATGTGTGATACTTTGGGAAGCCCCTCCTTAGTTACACTATTGGCAGCCCACCGGACAGGTAAGAAGTGTCAGAATAACAAAATGTAAGCACATTTTGACATTCTGCTATTACATAGCAAGAAAGTTAATGTCTTAAAAAAATCAAAATAGCATTTGAAAGTATTGAGGCAGGCCCTTACACTACATGCTTTGGTGAATTTGTCCATAAATGTTATCATGAAAAAGGTATTTAGAGTGTGTATTGGGTCAAGTCATCAGATAGAAGATTGCTATCAGCTGAGGTAACAGTTGGGGAGAGGGGGGTTCCTAATGAGTTTGGCACAACTCCAAAAAACACAAAAAAGGTCACTTTGCATGAAATGAAGCAAACACATGACATTTGTAGAGATTTTAGGGGGTGTTTAGGGGAAAGCAATACTATGGAGCTGACAAAAGACATTGTCAAGTGACTAGACTAGAGTTTTAGGGGCCAAGAAGAGCATGGTGGGGAAGTTAGTGAGGCAAATCTGCATGAGGACAAAGGGGCAGCGCATATGAATTAGAGCATATTGCAATGATGGTAATTAGGGAATGAGGAAAGAAATGCAAGACATTAGCAATCATGAAATACATAGACTGTGATGTTTAAGGATAAAACTTAGCAGAATATAGTCCTTCTGCAGGAGCACAAACTGTACGATGAGTACGTAGACAAAACATGTTTGGAAAACGGTCGGCTGATCAGAACGGACACCAGAAAACAACGCTAAACAGCAAGACCTCAAAGGACGACCTGAATAGCAGAAGCAAGCAGACAATAAAAAATGCCTTTCAAAGCATACTATACCAAGATAGAGTCCACAATGAGAAGCAAATACTTAATGACTGCACGCACTGATTATCAGATACGCAAAGACAAGCACAAACTGAAGAGCAGTAGCGATCTGAATCACTAATCTGAAAAGCGCGAATCGTCTTTCACCAAACTTCTACTAAAACACAAGATCAGCAGAAGGAGCCCAAAGGGTGCCGGACGTGGTGCTGAACTTCCTTTTTCTAGTCCCGCCGTACACGGCTTACGTCACCGCGTTCTTGGCCACCTGAGAAATCAGACAGCTTGGCCCGACCGTGTGTATGCAACAGTTTCGGACACAATTCATCGGACTAAATCCGACAGGCAAAATCTGACGGATTTGGTTGCCAAAATCTCCGACCGTGTGTACATGGGCTTAGAGTCACCTCCTCTAGGACTAGTGAGAATGTGATCCAAAACCAAAAAACACACATTGGGAGTGCAGTCAGCATGCACAATGTGGCAGCATTAACCAATGGGGAGATCCTTTTTGTTAATACTCACAATGTGTTGATAAATTCTCGCCAGTAGGGTAATTTGGTTTTACCCACATAATAGCAACTGCATTTGCACTGCAGCAGGCAAACTACCCCCACAGTGTGACAGTTCACAAAATATTTAGATCTGAATTGCTCTCTATTTGGTAGCACTACCATTTTGTTGGTATCCATATATTGGCAGTAATTGCAGTTACCACATCTGAAAGTGACCATTAATTTACTGCTATCACGTGTATTGGCCTTGAATTCACTGTGAACCAGTTTGTCTCCTAAAGAGGGGGCTCTTCGATATGTAATGAGGGGTTGTGTTGATACAAAAGGTGCTAATGTAGTGTACATACTTAATAGATGCCAATATTTTTGTAATATATCTCTAATTTGTCAATGTTGTTGACATTATCTAATAATGACACGTGTGGGAGAAGGTTCACCAATTGATTTTTTAGAAAAGAGAAGATCCCTCCTAGATTTATTTCTGGCCCTCATATATATATATATATATCTCTTTTGAGGATGCCTGTAGAGTATCCTCTGGCATATAGTCTTTGAGTATGGCAGCCTCTTTGTCAAAGAGGGCATCATTGGAACATTTTCATCTGGCCCTGATATATTTGCCAAAGGGGATGGTTCCCAATAACAGTTCAGGATGAAAGCTGGACCCTGCCAGAATCATATTTCCTGCCATGGGTTTCCTGAAGAGCTCACTATGGAAAGAGCCATCACTGTCTTTGGTGAGTGCTAGATCCAGAAAAGAAACCCCAGACATTTACAAGTCATTGTAAATTGGAGACTGAATGCGTTTTTCAAATTAATGTAATCCAAATATTCCAACAAAGATACAGCCGAATCATCCTCTATCATAATTTATATAATCTATGCAGTGATATCAGGCTACAATGTGCCCGGTAAAGCTACACGCCTCAGCATCCATAAACAGTAATCTTTCCCACTCCCCCAGGTACAGGTTAGCGTATGCAGGTGTGCAACAAGTGCCCATGGCAACACCCTGTATCTGGAGGTAGTGGGAAATGTCAAACGAAAAACAAGTTATGCTTGAGAGTGAACTCCAAAGCATTCACAACAAAATCAAACAACGGGTCAGTATATCTCCCCGAACCCGACAAAATATGTTGGATTACTGAGAGCCCGACATTGTGTGGGATAGAACTGTACAGGGCCTCCACATCAATGGTGACTAAGTATGTGTCACCACCGATGTGGAGGCCATCCAAAATCTGAAGAAGATGTATTGTGTCTCTAATGTAAGATGGTAATGCCTCCGCCAATGGTTGAAGCAGCCTATCTATGTATCTTCTCAGGTTGTCTTTAAGGCTGCCCCTGCCAGACACAATAGGTCTTCCTAGGGGCTTTCTGACACTTTTGTGCACTTTCGGGGGTGCATAAAATGTTGCCTCACGTGAGACTGGTGTTCTCACAAATTCCCAAGTGTTTTTGTCAATAATATTTTGATTGTATACCTGGTCTACCAGCACATAGAATTCCTGTAATAAACCATCGATAAACGCTCTAGGTATGAATTTGTACCATTGTGGGTTATGCAAAATACCATGGCACATAGTAACATAATCTACATTGTTCTGAATAACAATGTTACCGCCTTTGTCAGCCGGTTTAATAGTTATAGCAGATATTTTCATCAGTGATTGTACTGCAATTTGTTCACTATATGTAAGATTGCTATGGCTGTGAGGTGGATATTTTAAACCATGTATATCCTTAGAGACCAATTTTAAAAATGTTGCAGCATTTGGATTGGTACTAGGTGGAGGATACAAACTTGACCTTTTCTTTAAAGAAATGTTTTTAGTTTTAAGTGATGAGGGCATTGGAATAACCCCATCAACCTCTGCCAATGTACTTTCAAGATCTATAGAGTCTATGAGATCAATTGGCTCATTTTCATCCAATAGATAAGTGAGATTTTGGAGAGCAGCAAGTGGTAGTAGTGGCACTTCAGTGGTAGTATAAGATGGACAATCAGTCAGATGTGTTTTAGTGCAGAGACATTTCAACAAAAGACTGTGAATAAACAAGTGTATATCTTTAATGACTTCAAATTTGTCAATGTGTGTTACAGGACAGAAGGTGAGACCTTTTTCCAAAACTGAGGTCTCATGAGTGGATAGAATGTGATCAGAAAGATTAATAATATTTAACAATTATGAGGTGGCGGGAAACTCTTTTTGGGTATGTGAGAGTGAGTATTTGTACTTTCCTGGTGTTTTATGTTTTGTGCCCCCATACGGTCTAAAAAATCCCTTTGATCCCTTTGTTCCAGGCAGTGAATTGAATCTAGGGGTGTTATATTAATATGGTGCTTTACTGGGAATTTGAGAGGTTTTGGTCTTGTTTAGAGCATTGGAGTGCTCTCTAGCCTGTGAAGCTGAGGAGTCATCAGTATCAGAAACGTCATTGTTCGAAATATTGGTTGAGCGACCACGTTTCTGGCGTCTGTGTCCGTTTGTTTGGACTGATGAGGGTTGTAAGGTGTTTGAAAGACTGGTCATTTTAGATGTTTTTGCTTGAGTATTAACGCATTGGGGAAATGTAGGTTTGAAATTGGATGTTCTGATCTATAGGCCCATTCTACTTGAAAGGCTTTTTTGTCCCTAAAAAATGTCTTATCTTTTTTGATCAGGATGCCCTTGTTAAACCTATCAAATCTCTCTCTTAATTGGGTTTCCAGCTGGTCATGAAGAATATGTGTTTTAAATTTTGTAAGTTGGATATTAAGAGTGTAAATTTTAGTATCAAGCTCAATAATTCTCCTACTGTACTCATGAATTAATACATTTATGAGTTCAACTGAACATTGTTTGAGTATTTTCTCCCAAGCAACTTTGAACTCTGGCTCAATCCTCTCAAAAGATCTGAAGTCCAAAACGGGTTAATGTCATTCTTATGATAGTCCTCGAACGATTTTATATGCCAAAAAAGTGAAATCTTTTTTTGTACTGTGTGTGTCAAATTTAGAAAAGCAAACTTAATCTCAGATTCAATGAGTTCTTTGGTGTCAAACTCAATACACACAATCGCAGTAAATTATCTGGCACTTTCAGATGGGGCAATTACTGCCAATATATGGATATCAACAAAACGGTAATGCTACCAAATGGAGAGCGAATCAGATCCAAATATTTTGTGAACTGTCACACTGTGGGGGTAGTTTACCTGCTACAGTGTAAATGCAGTTGCTATTACGTGGGTAAAACCAAATTACCCATCTGGTGAAGAATTTATCGACACATTGTGAGTATTAACAAAAAGGTTCTGGATCTCCCCATTCCCACTAGTCCTAGAGGCGGTGACTCTAATAAAGCACTTTTACAGAGCGAATTGAGGTGGATTTTCCACCTCAATGCCACTGTACCTCCAGGCCTCAATGAGGCTTTTAATTTCAAGCCCTTTTTGGAGGGGTTTCAATCTGGATCTTGTGAATTTGACCTCTAATTTGTATTAGAGGGGTTAATACTAATATCTATACTTCATCATTGTGTCCCAATACATCAGCATCGTTTTGTTAATAATGTCATACATTCTGAGCTTATTGTGTAAAGTAATGTACAATTTTATATGCTATTTTCATATGCTAGTAATTGATATGTTTGTTCCTAGATGTCTTCTAGAACTAATTGGTGATGTAATGTCCTTTTTTGGCTCCCATGCCTGAGCTGATTGCTCTCTGTACCACTGGGTGGCACACTTTATCCTTTCTGCTAGGCATATGCTGGATTGTTCCATTTTTATATGTTCTTCCAACACATATGTTTAACACACATTGTTTTTCCATCTGTTATTCCACCGCATGGGGCGACTGGCTGGGCGTCTTGCTGTGGCTGCTGGAGACTGCTGATCCCTGTCAGTCATGGCGATGGTCTCTTTGCCCATTGGAGCTCCTCTTTCGGGCTGCGCTCCTTCCTATTTGCGTCCCAACCTGGGGCACAGGGCGGCGGGCCCGTACCACGCACCGTTCCGTCATGTAACTCTGTGCTCAGCTGTTTGTATTAGCCTTACTGGCTATTTAAACTTCCTGTCAGCAGCAGCACTCACATTGCGGGTGTTTTGCTGACAGGACCAACAGATTTGAAAACTACTCCTTTACATGGTGAGCTTGCTCTTACTTTTTTACACTTGTTATCAGTGTTCTTATTAAGACTATTACATGCTTACCATTATGCTTTTGCCTTTTTGTCTTTTAAAAGATTGGAAGCCATAATCTGAAATTCATTTGGTGCCTTTTGGCCAACCTTAAGCTGACAGGAGTGACCACTCCAATCAGCGTGAGTCCTCGCAGTCATATTGGGGTTGCCTAGCCCCCACCTTTCTATGCTGTGTTGGTTCAGTATCTAAGCCATGTACCATCTTTTTTCCACCACAAGACAATAGTAGTGCAGCCTAAATCAACACTGCTGACCCCCCTCTGCATTCAGTAGTGATCAGCTCATGCATGTGAGTATAGTCTCCTTTGCCATGTCCATTGTGTGTATGGGTATCTAACCCTACCAAGAAGTTGATTTATGAATGAATGAGTGACTTGTATAGCGCTACCTATGCAAACTCAATCACCTCTGGGGTGCTTTTTGCCACCAGTGTCCATCTGTGGTGTTCTTTACTCTGTAGGGTCCCGACACACTTATGGATACATACACATACAGGGCCAGTTTTTTTTAGACAGAATCGAATTAACCTACCAGCATGTCTTTGGAGTTTGGGAGGAAGCCAGAGTACCTGGAGGAAACCCATGCAGGCACAGGGATAAAGGCAAACTCCAGGCAGATGGTGTCATGGTTGGGATTTGAATCAGCAACCCTATTGCTACCAGGTGAAAGTGTTAACCACTACACCACTGTGCTGCCCTGTTCCATCACCATATTTGAAAGCAATTTCTATAATAAAGAATATTTTTTTATCTTTACTGGTCTGTCCTAAAATCCTGAGGGGTTATGCTGTGTCTATGAGGCTTTGTTTATATGTCCATTGGATTGGCCAGACCAGGTTTTACATGCACTGTCATTCCTCAATTTTCTACTTGGCAAAGAAGAGCCATTCTCTTAATGATGGGTTGAACCCATATGACCTCCATCTTGGGGTAGGCCTAACAAAAAAAGGTATTGTCTCCCAAATACCCCTGCTGTTTCCGAGGGAGGGATATAAAGCTGAAAGATTAAAAATTGACACTAGTTCCTCCAAAGCAATTCAAATGTTTCTATGCCACAAACAATTCTTTTGTCTAGCAATCAGCATATGTTTTATTTTTCTGAGGGATACAAATGATATGATTATATGAACCTCTGTGCCCTGGAAATAATGTGCAAAATAGAGTGCTGTAAGCTGCTGTATACCTCCTTTTCCCAAATGGAAAATAGTAAAACAGTTCAAATATAGTTGGGTCAAAAAATATATATACTAAGCTCCAATACACAGAACATAAATTAACTTAACTTGCTACAGGTGGTTGCCAGCCGATACCTTGTAAAAATGTGAACTATTAACTTCAGTGCGATATGTAAAGCAAAATCTAAAAGATATAGTAGAATCCTTTCTGGTGCTATTTTCTTACAATTAGTGATATGCTGTTGGTGCTATTACCTTGTTAATCTCAAATTCCAACATTAACCATAAATGTATATTAGCTTTAAATGACAATATATACAGCACAGTACAGTATATGAATCAGTGCAGTGTTTATACATCAACTACCAATCCTCTTTCACCAGTCCTTATTATAAAGTGCTTGTGCTGTGTAAGGCTGGGTTCAGACTATTGCAAATTGGATGTGAGTTTCTCCAGGAGGGCTGTGGAGCAAATTGCACAGGGGTCCCGTGCATTTTCTGGTCCATTTCAGGTCAAATTCAGCCAAAAATTCGGAGTGAAATCAGACCTGAAACAGTGAACAAAATGGTGGAGAAATCGGACCTGAAGCTGTGAATTGTCTGTTAAATTCTGTAATAAAAGCTATTTCCTGCTGTTTATTTTTCTTATTGTCTCTATACAACACTTTGTTGCTGTATATATTTTTCACCAGCTTTCTAGTCCTCTTCAAAGCTTTATCTTTACATCCTTTCTCCACAAATGTCTCTAATAGTATTTTGCTTTGTTCCTCATAATTGTCAAGACTATTGCAGTTTCTTCTTAACCACATGAATTGCCTCTTTGGAATATTATGTATCCCTCAGGGGTGATAGCAGCTGTATGTGGGAATTTAGCCATTAATGTCGACTTCCTTGAAAAATGTTTTAGTATGCAATCTGTTGCCTTGTTTAACCAGTTCCTGATCATGTCACGCAGATATACTGTGGCAGAATGGTTCTCCTAGTTGAAATCCCATACAAGTACAACCTACCCTTTTTCAACCACCAAAGGGCGCGCACACTCTGTATGGCGGGGGACCCGATGCATGTGGCTGGCGAGCGCGATCACTGCCGACCATGCGCAATCACATGCACAAGAGCAGGAACAGGGATTTGTGTGTTTAAACACACAAATCCCTGTTCTGTCAGGAGAGAAGAGACATATTGTTTGTTCCTACTAAGTAGGAAAAACGATATGTCTCTTCCTCTAGTCACTCCTATCCCCGCACAGTTAGAGCACACCCAGGGAACACACATTTAACCCCTTGATCACCCCCTAGTGTTAGCCCTTCCATGCCAATGGCATTTACACAGTAAACAGTGCATTTTATAGCACTGATCACTGTATTCCCCTGTACACAGCTCACCTCTTTTCCCTGTTCACAGCTCACCTCTTTCATCTGTTCACAGCTCACCTCATTCCCCTGTCCACAGCTCACCTCTTTCCCCTTATCACGGCTCACATCTTTCCCATTATCACGGCTCACATCTTTTCCCTGTCCAAAGCTCACTTCTTCTTTCCCCTGTCCACAGCTCACTTCTTCTGCCCCCCCCCCTTTCCTCCCCTCCATAGTTTCCAGTGCACTCACCTCCTCTCCAGGCTTTTATTCACAGGGCTCTGAACTGTCCAAGTTTGACAGGAAGGTAGGACAGGCTGGGATGGGAGTTACGGGGCTGGCTGGGATGGGAGCCGCTGAGCAGGACAGGAGCCACTGGGCAGGATGGGAGCCACTGGACAGGGTGGGACAGGAACAACAACTCCCGAAGCTCAGGAAAAGTAAAACAAAATGCAGTGGTCATGGCGTGGGACTTGGGCACTGACTGACATATAAGCCTGTCCTGACAATAGGGCACAGAAACCAGTGGAGGAAGTGAGTAGTGCAAAATCCTCCTCTACCGACTTTCGCGTTCACTAACTGGATGGAGAGGTCAGGGCTGCCAGAGGTGGCGGAACACCACTCCGCCGCGTTACAGCAGAAAAAAAGCCCTGATAGTAGTAGTTGCATCCTTTCTTTTTCAAAAACTATATTTTCTTCTCACCAACTCATGAAGATTTTAGCTATGCTGGGCGCATATTCTGCACCCAGGGCCACTCCCTTGATTTATACATAGTATTCCTCATCATACTAAAAGTTGTGCTGGGTGAACAGTTAGGCTCCAGCATGAGTTTGAGTTGAACATTGGCTCTTCATCCAACACCTGAATTTGCAGGGTTATTGGCAGATGTTCACCCCACCGAGCGCCCTGCAATGAACTGTGCACTGGACAGGGCATTTGTCAGGGAATCAACAACAGGAGAAGGACTTTAGGACCCAGCATCTCTGGCAGGAGAAGGACTTTAGGACCTAGAATCTCTGGCAGGAGAAGGGCTTTAGGACCCAATATCTCTACCAGTAGGTCACATGGGGCTATATAAGGAAGTCTGCTAGTGTCTGCAGTTGCTGGTTTGTCTTCAGCTCACCCTGTGTTCCTGTGCCCTGTATTATCTGCTGAACTGATCTCCTGTGTACCGACCTGGCTTGTTTTGACCTGTTCTTCCCGATCCTCTGGCTTGACCCTTTGGCTTGCACCTGACTACTTCCTGCCTGCTCCCAGCATCTGATCCCAACCTGGCTATTGGATTCTGCTTTTCCTGCTCCCTGTACTAAGACGCAGCTGACCTTAGGTCATTCTGATCCTGGACTGTCTCTTTGTGAATGACCCCTGATCTGGCTCCCGGCTTCGCTATTCAGTTATTCCACTGGACTTTGTCCCCTGGACCTTCCAAGCACGCCTGTCTCCAGCATCCTGGCACCCGTGCTTCTGTGGGTACCACACCTGCTGTTCCACCTTCAGTGGTGTGCTGCACTCAGCCGCAAGGGGAGCCCTCCCAGCATCTCGAACTAATACCAAGTTATTGACAGAATTCTTTGCCCAATCAGGGTGCAGTATAAGCTTAATAACCGATCAGCTGTCAATAGATTTCCCTGCTAACAGCTGAGTAAAAAAAACTTCCTGATTAAAAAAGAAGAAAGAAACTGTGTGGGGTCCCCCCAAAAATCCATACCACACTCTTATCTGGGCATGCAGCCTGGCAGGTCAGGAAAGGGGGGGAAGCGTCCCTCTCCTGAACCATACCAGGTCATATGCCCTCAACATGAGGGGGTGCCACCTCAAAGCACCGTGTCCCCATGTTGATGTGGACAAGGGTCTCTTCTCCACAACCCTGGGCTGTGGTTGTGGGAGTGTGCAGGTGGGGTTTTTTTAAAATATGGAAGCCCTCTTTCAAAATATAGCCCCCAGATCCCGGCCCTACCCATTCACCAAAAAAGCGGGACCACCCAGCGACATCATCTGGTGGCAGCACCCCCTATGACGTTGGTGCCCCAGCATGCACTGGTCTGTGACATCACAAGGGGGGTGGTGCCAGCAGGTGACGTTACCAGGTGGCCTCACCCTTAACTATATAAGAACTGTCAAACAGCAGAGGAGGCATTCAGCAGTCAGCCATCCATGAAGGCGGAGTGTTTTTTCATGTTCATTTTCGGGTGTAGCAGGTGGCGAAATTGGGAACGGATTTACATCGGGGGACACTATTTTTTTATTTTTTAACCCTTTCATGACTAAGCCTATTTTTGGAATTTGGTGTTTACAAGTTAAAATCCATATTTTTTGCTAGAAAATTACTTGGAACCCCCAAACATTATATATATATATATTTTTTAACAGAGACTAAAACGGCGATTGTTGCAATATTTTATGTCACACGGTATTTGCGCAGTGGTGTTTTAAATGCAACTTTTTGGGAAAAGGGACACTTTCATGAATTAAAAAAAAAAAAAACAGTAAAATTATCCCATTTTTTTTGCATAATGTGAAAGATAATGTTACGCCGAGTAAATAGATACCAAACATGTCACACTTTATATTTGCACGCACTTGTGGATTGACGACAAAGTACGGTACCTAAAAATCTCAATAGGCGACACTTTAAAAAAATTTTTACGGTTACCAGGTTAGCATTACAGAGGAAGTCTAGTGCTAGAATTATTGCTCTTGCTCTGACGATCACGGCGATACCTCACATGTGTGATTTGAACACTGTTTACATACGCGGGCGCGACTTCCGTATGCGTTTTCTTTGCTTCGCGAGCTCGCGGGGACGGCGGGCGCTTTAAAAAAAAATTTTTAATTTTTTTATTTATTTGATTTATTTTAAAATTACTAAATTGTTTAAAAAAAAAAAATGTGATCACTTTTATTGCTGTCACAAGGAATGTAAACATCCCTTGTGACAGTAATAGGCGGTGACAGGTACTCTTTATGGAGGGATCGGGGGTCTAAAAGACCCCCCACCCCTCCTTTACACTTCAGTATATTCAGATCGCTGAAAACGGCGATTCTGAATACCGGATATTTTTTTAAAACCGGCGCCATTGGCAGCCGAGTAAACGGGAAGTGACGTCATGACGTCGCTTCCGTGTTTACTATGAGGAGACTGGAACGAAGCCGATTACGGCTTTGTTCCAGTTCCTCCCCAGCGGCTGGAGGCATCGCACCAGGAATCGGTGCTCCCGATCGAGCGGGAGCACCGGTAACAGCGTCGGGAGGCGGCGGGAGGGGGGACGTCCCCTCCCGCTCCTCCTGCATAACAGCCGAGCGGCTTTTAGCCACATCGGTTGTTATGGCTGGATAGCCAATCGCCCGCTGAACAAAACGGTACCGGGATGATGCCTGCAGGTGCGGACATCATCCCGGTATACCCCCCGGAAGCCGAGTACGCACATCTGCGTACGCTCGGCGGGAAGGGGTTAATAAAGGAGTTTTCAAAGACTGTCTGTGTTTCTATTACTTTTTGACACTTTTTTGGTGAATGGGTAGTGGAACCCCATACTCGTTCACATAGGTTAAAGGGGGCTTCCAGATTTTGATAAGTCCCCCACCCGCAGACCTCCACAACCATAGCCCAGGGTGTTGGGGAAGAGGCCCTTGTCCCTATCAACATGGGGACAAGGTGCTTTGGGGTGGGGTGAGGAGGCAGAGCCCCCCTGCCCCAAAGCCCCCCCATGTTGAGGGGCATGTGGCCTGGTATGGTTCAGGAGGGGGTGCTCACTCGTTTACCCCTTTCCTGATCTGTCCGGTTGCATGCTTGGATAAGTATCTAAAATTGGAAAAAGGGGTTTGAATGGCTATTAAAGTTAACCATCCTTACCCGTGATCTGTTTGCTTGTAATTAGTGTGTGTGTATAAAAAGTCAGTGAGTTTCTGGACTCCTGACAGACCCTTGCATCTTTCATCCAATGCTGCACTGCTGTTTCTGTATACTGACTCATGGGGAAAGCAAAAGAATTGTCAAAGGATCTGCAGGAATAGGTAGTTGAACTGTATAAAACAGGAAAGGGATATAAAAAGATATCCAAGGAATTAAGAATGCCAATCAGCAGTGTTACAACTCTAATCAAGAAATGGAAAATGAGGGGTTCTGTTGAAACCAAACCACGGTAAGGTAGACCAACTAAAATTTCAACCAGAACTGCCAGGAAAAATGTTCAGGATGCAAAGAAAAATCCACAAATAACTTCAGGTGAAATACAGGACTCTGAAAACATGTGGTGTGGCTGTTTCAAGATGCACAATAAGGTGGCGCTTGAAGGGACGATAGTATGCTTGGTCGAGTTGCCAGAAGAAAGCCATTACTACGCAAATGCCACAAAGTATCCCACTTACACTACGCCAAATAGCGCAGAGACAAGCCTCAAACCTGGCACCAAGTCATTTGGAGCGATGAGACCAAAATTTAGCTTAAAAGGTGCATCATTCCTACTGTGAAACACGGTGGTGGATCGCTGATGTTTTGTGCATGTGTTAGTTATAAAGGCACAGGAAATTTTATCAAAATTGATGGCAAGATGAATGCAGTATGTTATCAAAAAATACTGGACGAACATTTTCTTTCTTTAGCAAGAAGCTGCGCATGGGACATACTTGGACATTCCAACATGACAATGATCCAAAAAACAAGGCCAAGTCGACCTGTCATTGGCTACAGCAGAATAAAGTAAAGATTCTGGAGTGGCCATCTCTGTCTCCTGACCTCAATATCACCGAGACACTCTGGGGAGATCTCAAACTTGCAGTTCATGCAAGACAGCCCAAGAATTTATAGGAACTGGAGGCTTTTTGCCAAGAGGAATGGGCAGCTTTACCATCTGAGAAGATAAAGAGCCTCACCCACAAATAGCACAAAAGATTTCAAGCTATCATTGATATTAAAGGGGGCAATACACGGTATTAAGAGCTGGGGTATGTAAACTTTTGATTATGGTCATTTGGGTAGTTTCTGTTGTAATTATGATTTTAAAAGAGTAAAAACGGTTGATGACAATAAATGGCTTCAGGCAAGCACTAACCATGAATGAAAGAAAAGTTTTTCGTGTTATCATTCATATTCTCTGAAAAATGGCCAAGAAATCATAAATTCTACCAGGGTATGTAAACTTATGAGCACATATGTAGATGCATATATATATATATATATAGTGTGGCAGCACGCAGGTAAAGTCACCTGGTTGTATCCAGGATGGAAAATATGTGTGCCCTAGATTCAGGCTTTATGCAGACTTGTACAATTAGAGGGGAAGAGTTAATGAGCCCAGCTGAAGTAAGTGGGCTCATTAAGACCTCTACAAAAAACCCCAGCATGCTTAGGGAGATGCTCCATCCTGGAACCAGTTTTGTGTTTGTAGAGACTGGGGAGTGTGACACCTGTTCTGTGCGGTGAGTTAACGCCTGTGTGGCAAACCTCTACAACAGAGACAGGGACTGGTGCAGCACAAGGCTGCACTCAGTTGTTAGACAGGGAATCTAAGTGTGTATTTAGAGGTCAAGCTGACCAGGATTTATTTTCATGTTTTTCTTTTGTTTTGTCTGTTATATTTTTACTGCATGTAGCATGAATAAACCGCACCTTTTGTTTTTTTTCACCTACAACTCTGTCTGCTGTGCCTGATTTTGTGTTGTGAACCCATCCAGGGGGTCACACACACCCGCTGCCGAGCTAACCCCTCACAGTTGGTGGAGAATTTTGGCAGTTTTTTTATTTTTTTTAAGGCCAGCATGGAGGAGATACTGAGACAGCTGGCTCTAGCAAATGCAAATCAGCAGCAAACAAATGCGGGTTTACAAAAGAGCCTTGCAGCTCAACAACAGAGCCTTGCAGCCCAGCAGCAGACAAATGCAACTTTGCAGCAGAGTCTGGAAGCTCAGCAACAAGCCCAGCAGCAATCTGAAGCCCGCTTCATAGACCTGTTGCAGAAGCAAGAGCAGAATTTTCAACAGAAAATAGAGACATTAATACAGCAACGTCCGCAAACCAACGAAGCAAGTGCTTACAATAATACCGCATCCTTTGGTGTGAGCCGTTTACTGACAAAAATGACTGGAGAGGATGATCCGGAGGTGTTTTTGACCACATTTGAAAGGACTGCTGAAAGGGAAAAGTGGCCTAAGGAGCAATGGGCTGGACTAGTGGCCCCTCTGTTAACTGGGGAATCGCAGAAAGCTTATTATGACCTAGAGCCTGACCAAGCAAAAGACTATGTGGTGCTAAAAACAGAAATATTGGCACGGCTGGGTGTCACCCTGGCCGTCCGGGCTCAGCGTGTGCATAATTGGACTTTTCAGGTTGGAAAACCCCCCAGGTCTCAAATGTATGATCTCATTCACCTGAGGAGGAAGTGGCTGCAGCAAGAGACTTTGACCGCACCAAACATTGTGGAACGTGTTGTTATGGATCGTTTCCTGAGAGCTCTTCCTACTGCCATCCAAAAATGGGTAAGCCATGGAGACCCAGAAAATGCAGATAAACTTGTGGATCTGGTTGAGAGGTACTTGGCTACAGAGAACCTGACCACCTCTTCTAGGGACTCACGGACTTTCTACCCTAAGACCAGATCATCCCCAGTGGCAGGTAAGATGACTCCAAGGGGTGAGGGTGGAGAGAGTGAGAGGGTGGGAGTTCTACCTAAGGTCTGGCGGGAGCAGCCCAGGAAGCCCATGCTGCAAGAGGCAGCGAAAAAGATTATGTGCTACCGCTGCCGGCAAGAGGGACATATTGCAGCCAATTGCCCCGTTGTGGATGAGCCTATGCAATGTGACTTTATAAGGGAGAGACGTCAGTCGCTGTTTGCGACAGTTGCATGCACTGCCATTCGGGGACCTGAGAAACATTTATGTAAAATGTGTATTAATGGTAGAAATGTTGATGTGTTGCTGGATTCAGGTAGCCTGGTAACATTGATAAAAGCTGAATTAGTTACTACAGAGGTCTCTGGGAAGAACAGGGTGGCTGTTATTTGTGTGCATGGGGACACCCGAGAGTATCCTGTAACTTCAGTGTTTTTTGAGACCCCCAAAGGTAACCTCTCTCATCAGGTGGGG
Source organism: Lithobates pipiens (assembly GCF_037356315.1). NCBI lineage: Eukaryota > Metazoa > Chordata > Amphibia > Anura > Ranidae > Lithobates > Lithobates pipiens. The sequence goes on from NW_027507764.1 coordinate 324,932,674, forward strand.
TTAGTGTCTCACTTACCACATGATGCTATTGTGGGAAGGGATTTTCCAAAGTTCTGGGAACTCTGGGATTGTTCAGAGCCCCCCACTGGTGCCCCTATAGACCAGGAAGATGACCAGAATTCCTCTGGGAGTGGTGAGGACTCTCCTTTATTTCCCTTGTCGGTATTGGCGGGGGAAACTCGAGAAACTGGGGAGGAGCCAACATCCTCAGATGAAAACATGCCATCTGTGGAGTTTTCGGATCTTGAGGTTCACAGGGAAAATTTTGCCACAGAACAGTTAAAAGACCCTACCCTAATAAAGGCACGGGAAAATGTGGTGAAAATAGATGGCGAGTTAGTGAACCCAGATAAGACTTGCACTTACCCGTACTTCACTATGGAAAGGGACCTGCTGTATCGAGTGGCTCAAAGGGCAGAAGAAACCATTGACCAACTTGTGGTGCCCAAACCTTACAGGAAGTTGGTGTTAGAATTGGCCCATGGGCACATTCTGGGAGGTCATCTGGGGACAGAGAAAACCAGAGAGAGGATATTGCAGAGATTCTATTGGCCTGGGGTCATGAAGGAAATAGAAAATTATTGTTCCTCCTGCCCTGTGTGTCAGAAGTCGGCACCTATGCCACATTTCCGTAACCCGCTGGTACCTCTTCCTATCATTGAGGTCCCCTTTGAAAGGATCGCAATGGATTTGGTAGGTCCGATAATGAAGTCCGCTAGGGGGCATCAGTACATTTTGGTTATATTGGACTATGCCACCCGTTATCCGGAAGCAATTCCTCTTCGAAATACCTCGGCCAAAACCATAGCCAAAGAGCTATCTCTTGTTTTTAGCCGCGTGGGTATTTGTAAGGAACTGCTTACGGACCAAGGTACACCCTTTATGTCCCGGGTTATGAAAGAACTATGCAAGTTGTACAAAGTGACACAATTGCGTACATCTGTGTATCACCCCCAAACAGATGGGTTGGTTGAAAGATTCAACAAAACCCTAAAACAAATGTTAAAGAAGGTGGTGGATAGAGATGGAAAGAATTGGGACTGTCTAATACCCTATCTGATGTTTGCCATTAGGGAGGTACCCCAATCCTCTACGGGTTTCTCACCCTTCGAGTTGCTCTATGGGAGACACCCAAGAGGGCTGCTGGATATCGCCAAGGAAACTTGGGAAAATGAGAGTTCTCCTCACAGGAGTGTGATTGAGCATGTCGCCCTGATGCAAGATAGAATTGCACAGGTAATGCCAATTGTAAAGGAACATTTAACCCAAGCGCAGTTAGCACAGCAGAGAGTGTACAACCGTGGGGCCAAGACCCGTACTTTTCCCCCGGGGATAGGGTCTTGGTGCTAGTCCCTACGGTTGAAAGCAAATTTCTGGCCAAATGGCAAGGTCCATATGAAGTAATTGAAAAAATTAGTGAGGTGAACTACAGGGTTAGACAGCCAGGAAGGCGAAAGCCGGAGCAGATCAATCACGTCAATCTGCTGAAAGCCTGGAGGGATAGGGAATCCCTAGTCGCAGAGACTTTGTCACAAGCACAGCCTGATTGCTTAGTTCCTGAGGTTGGAATAGCAGACACCTTATCGAAACCCCAACAACAGGAGGTTAAAGAGTTTGTACTTCGTAACAAAGAGATTTTCTCTGAGCTGCCGGGACAAACATCTGGCGTAGAGCATGACATTATCACCCCGCCAGGAGAAAGGGTAAAACTAAAACCTTATAGAATACCAGAGGCCCGACGGGAGGCAATACGTGGGGAGGTTCAAAGGATGCTAGAATTGGGTGTGATAGAGGAGTCCCAGAGTGACTGGTCCAGTCCTATCGTACTAGTGCCCAAACCTGATGGGAGCTGGCGATTTTGTAACGATTTTCGACAATTAAATAAAGTTACAAAATTTGACACCTACCCCATGCCGCGTATAGATGAGTTGATTGACCGGCTGGGAACAGCCCGATATATGACAACTCTTGATCTCACCAAAGGGTATTGGCAAATTCCCCTGGCCGAGTCGGCCAAGGAGAAAACTGCATTTGTAACCCCAGATGGGGCATTCCAATATAAGAGAATGCCGTTTGGGTTACAGAATGCACCGGCAACATTCCAGCGGAAAATGGATACGATTCTGAGGCCCCATCAGAAATATGCTGCAGCTTACCTGGATGATGTGATTATCCATAGCACAGACTGGGTCTCACATTTGCCAAAAGTACAAGCAGTCCTAGACTCTATCCGGGAAGCTGGGTTTACGGCCAATCCAAAGAAGTGTACCATTGGACAGGAGGAGGCCAAATATCTTGGGTACACTATTGGGAGGGAGGTGATAAAACCCCAAGTCAATAAAGTCAAGGCCATACAGAGTTGGCCACGTCCCAACAGCAAGAAACAGGTACGAGCCTTTCTGGGAATAGCTGGCTATTATCGACGATTCATTCCCCATTTTGCTTCTCAGTCTGTGCCCCTCACCAACCTGACAAAAGGGAAAGAGTCTGTCATGGTTAAATGGTCCCCAGAGGCTGAAGAAGCATTTCAGTCCTTAAAAACAGCCTTATGTAGCCAGCCAGTGTTGTACTCACCAGACTTCTCTAAGGACTTTGTTGTACAAACTGATGCATCAGACGTTGGGTTAGGAGCAGTGTTATCCCAGGTCTGGAACGGGGAAGAGCATCCAGTCATTTACCTCAGCAGGAAGTTGAAGTCCCATGAGGTAAATTACGCCACGATTGAGAAGGAATGTTTAGCAGTGAAGTGGGCTCTAGATTCCCTTCGGTACTATCTGCTAGGTAGGCACTTTGACCTGGTGACTGATCACGCTCCTTTAAAGTGGATGGCTCAGAACAAGGAGACCAATAGGAGGGTAAATAGGTGGTTCCTGGCCCTACAAGAATTTAACTTTACAGTTAAGCATCGCCCTGGTGTTAAAATGGGGAATGTGGATGCTTTGTCTCGGATACATGCGTGTCTGACTGCTTGTGTTACAACCCCAAGGTTGAAACAAGAGGGGGGGGGGGTATGTGGCAGCACGCAGGTAAAGTCACCTGGTTGTATCCAGGATGGAAAATATGTGTGCCCTAGATTCAGGCTTTATGCAGACTTGTACAATTAGAGGGGAAGAGTTAATGAGCCCAGCTGAAGTAAGTGGGCTCATTAAGACCTCTACAAAAAACCCTAGCATGCTTAGGGAGATGCTCCATCCTGGAACCAGTTTTGTGTTTGTAGAGACTAGGGAGTGTGACACCTGTTCTGTGCGGTGAGTTAACGCCTGTGTGGCAAACCTCTACAACAGAGACAGGGACTGGTGCAGCACAAGGCTGCACTCAGTTGTTAGACAGGGAATCTAAGTGTGTATTTAGAGGTCAAGCTGACCAGGATTTATTTTCATGTTTTTCTTTTGTTTTGGCTGTTATATTTTTACTGCATGTAGCATGAATAAACCGCACCTTTTGTTTTTTTTCACCTACAACGCTGTCTGCTGTGCCTGATTTTGTGTTGTGAACCCATCCAGGGGGTCACACACACCCGCTGCCGAGCTAACCCCTCACAATAGATATATACACACACATATAGGGCATAATGCCACACCCCTGTAATACTCTGAACACTCCTTCTCTGCATACTCTGGACATAAAACATCCTGGGTATGTAACTTAAGTTTTTACTCAGTTCTTTTTTACATATGTAATGTACCTCATTATTACCTCTTTTTGTGAATGCCCTACTTACCTCCCCCCTTTATGTCTAGTGCCAGGTGGTGCTTGCTGAGTGGTATCCGATTGGTTCAACGTTTGCACCTATTCCTCCTATATCATCCTTAGGAGGACACTCCCTCAATGTTTTGGCAGGTTATTACTTTTTTTGTTTTTATTCAGGTAATCAATCATGCCAAAGCTTGGGGACATTTTTGTAAGTACTATTTGTTAGACCCACTTTCTTCTATATATGCAGCTATATATGATAGATATATGATTACTGTGTGAGTTTTGTTTAAATTGATATGTTTTGTTTTTAGACCTTTATCAGTACCTTACTGCAGAGATATCCCTGAGGAAGGAGTCCTGTTAACTTCGAAATGCATCGGATATGCTTTATGCAACCTCTGCATGCTGATCTAAAACAGTAATATTGCGTGATTTTGCTATGAGCAACTATGTACCCCATTTTTACTGTGCACAACGTTTGATAGTATTTGTATGTAAATTTTTCTTTGAATAAAATTATAGCTTTTTAATACAAGTATATGTCTACTCTCTGTGCGTTTAACCACTTACAGACCGGACCATTTTGCTGGTCAAAGACCAGACCACTTTTTGCGATTCGGCACTGCGTCGCTTTAACTGAAAATTGCACGGTCGTGCGACGTGGCTCCCAAACAAAATTTACAACCTTTTTTTCCCACAAATATAGCTTTCTTTTGGTGGTATTTGATCACCCCTGTGGTTTTTATTTTTTGCGCTATAAACAAAAATAGAGCGACAATTTTGAAACAAACGCATTATTTTTTACTTTTTGGCATAATAAATATCCCCCAAAAATATATAAAAAAACATTTTTTTCCCTCAGTTTAGGCTGATACGTATTCTTCTACATATTTTTGGTAAAAAAAAAAACGCAACCGATTGATTGGTTTGCGCAAAAGTTATAGCGTTTACAAAATAGGGATAGTTTTATGGCATTTTTATTAATAATTTTTTATTATTTTTTTTTTTTACTATTAATTTGCAGCGATCAGCGATTTTTATTGTGCGGCATTGCGGCGGACACATCGGACATTTTTGACACATTTTTGGGACCATTGTCAGTTATACAGCAATTCCTGTGTAAATGACACTGGCAGTGAAGGGGTTAACCAGTGGGTGGCAGTGTAGGGGTTAAGTGTTCCTAGGGGTGTGTTACTAACTGTGTGGGGGCTGGGCTTTCATTTAGTGAACACTGATCTCTGCTCCAATCACATGGAGCAGAGATCAGCGTCACTAGTTGCTAGGCAGAATGGAGAAATGCTGTTCACACGGCATTTCCTCCATTCAGCCGTCCCGTGAGACGATCACGGGTATGCCCGCGGCAATCGAGTCCGCGTGACCCGCGACCGGACTCATGGGGGTCCCGACCGGCACGCGAACGTGCCACCGGCGGCGCGCTCGCGATGGCAGGGCGGCATTGAAGATTGGACGTACCTGTACGCCAATATGCCTGACCGTGCCATTCTGCCGACGTACATCGGCGTGCGCCGGTCAGGAACTGGTTAAAGACTCATTTAATGGGGGAAACTTTTTCTCCATGCTTGAATAAGGGTCTGGTATGGATTTGGGGGGGGGGGGCTTTTTTTCCTTTCTTTTTTTTTTTCAATGGCAATTGCAACAGCGAGTCAATTTAAATGTGATTTGACTCTTCCTTTTTCTTTAGAAATGTTATTTTTGCTGCATCTTGTTCTAAATATGCTACAGATGTGCCAATTTACAGGCAGACTAAAGGAATTTTTCATTTTTATTGTTGCATTTTAAGTTTATTAAAATTTCTGAAAAAAAAACCTATTGTTTTTTAAAAAAAAAATTTGCATCGATACATGTCCCTAGGACAATACCCAGACCCCCATACCCCTTTTATGGCCAATTACCTGCAAATAAGCCTTCAAAACAGGCACTTTTGATTTTTCCTGTTCGCCTCTCATAGACTTTAATGGGGTTCACGTTCAGGTTTGAACTTTTCCCCTGTTCTGTTCAGAGTTCTGCTGCGAACCAAACCGAACAGGGGGGTGTTCGGCCCATCTCTAACCAGAAGTAATTGCAGCTCATTGCAAGATGCAACCCCTCTATTTGTATTTGTTTCAAACGTGATTGGGTTTCCAAGGCCCATTTTACCACCCTCGGGACATCTCCCTGTCTTATTCTGGTATATAAAGACCTTACCTCAATGATCGCTACATATAAAGAGCAATGATCCACTGTCAGCTGTTCTAGTATTTTTATAAGATCTTTACTGTCTTTAAGATAAGATTTATTCTGAACCACTTGTGATTGCAAGAAATTATGCGGGTACTCTCCTAATCTGGTCAATAGTGATTTTCTCTTTATTCTTGTGTACCTTTAGTAAAATAACTGGGATAATGGGAGCTTCTGGTATTAAGTATCTTTCTTCTGTTCACAATCTTTTTCCTTCTTTCATGTATTTCTCCACTTTCCCTTTATCTTTCTGTCTATATATTATATATCTTCATAATCTTAGCTTTTTTTTAAATCACCATCCATCCCACCCATCTGCAGATGTCATAACCAAATTTTTCTTCTTTTCTAGTTCTTTAATTGCTGTCCAAATGTTCTCATTAGTCTTCCTCTTTCTTTTACATATTCTCATCTTTTTGATATCCTCCTCAAGCAATCCCTTAGATACTTCTAATAATTTGTTGCCTGAATTTTTGGATTGAAAGTAGAGTTGTTTCTAAGATCACTATGCACATATTCTTGTACAGTATGTCTTGTTCCGTTGCCATTGTGTCCTTCCTATTTTCATAATATTTCTTAAACTTTCTTATTTCTTAAACTCTTTTTTCTAGTGCATATTTGAGTCCTAGATCCTATACTATACCTATATAGGATAAGATAATATACTTTATTGTCATTGTATTCCTAAAACAAAATGTACCAGGATACTCTTTACAACAGCAATTAAACATTTTCCAACACAACCATGCATAAATACCCCTAGAACTTGCCCATATATCTGTTTAAATATAAAATGTTTTTAAAAAAAGTCAACTTTCACATACAATTCCTAAAACACTGTACTTGGTGGTATTATGGACAATACAGTCCTGGGGAAAAAACTACACTTTTAGCGATTAGTGTGCGTTTTGAGTGTCCTATATCAACGGGGCAAGCACACTGTAATCTGGATGGGTTCAATCACTACTGATAGATTTTGCCCACTTTTTTAGACAGCTGGCAAATGCTGTGTCCAAATTCAGTAGCTCTGTACCTATGATCCTCTGTGCTGTTTTCACCACTCAAGACAGACACTTCTTATACTCTGCCCTGCAGCTGATATACCACAGTACAGTGCAGTGGAGAAGAATACTCTCAATGGTATAAAGATAGACATTTACCAGAAGCCTTAAGGGCAATACAATCTGCTTCAGAGATTCATAAAAATCCACAAATAAAAAATACAATTTATAGCAAATATCAAAGGAACAGATACACTGTTATTTTAAAACTGGCAATACATATAAAACACATGCAGTGCAGCTTTCATTGTTTTCTAATAATGATCAGTGACATAATAGAATTCATAATAAAAAGCAATTAATAATACATACCCACAATGTGACATGTGATTTGTGCTAGTAATATGAACCCAAAAAATGATAAGGTGCAATATATAAAAAAGATGATCATATGAATAGTCCAAACTCAGTAATAAAGCCCCAAAGAAAAGTAAATTTCCAGGTGAACCAATGTAACTATAGTGTAGTGAGAAAGGAAGATGCCAAAGTATCACACCACCAAACCAAGTAGTTAGGCTTCTTTCCAGAAAATCTGATCACAAAGAGATCATAAAGCACCTTACTGCTCCACAGTACCACAAACTCTGGCAATAGAAATCCAATCAAAAAGTCCTAAATGGATGCGCTTAGCAAAGTGGGGTTAAAAGCAAAGATGGGATCATAATAGTGCAGTATCCTTTAAAACTGCTTCACTGAAATAGAGCAATAATACTTACAAAATTAATGAAAAACACATCACAGTACACAAGCCGGGTCTCCCCCCTGGCATGCGTAAGGATGTCAAATGTTCAGCCCCACCCAACGCTTTTCACTGTAACTAGCATCTTAAGGGGATAGATGCACAACACAGGACACCAGCATAGCAATTGAAATACAGTCCAGGAAGGGCATACAGCATCTCAGAAAAAAAGAATAAAGCAGCAAAAGAACATCAAAAGGAAACACAATTAATACTATGCATTTCTAAAACATATGCAACCCAAAATTAACTTCTAGATAAACTCAAATCAATAGAGGACTGGATGACCACTAACTCCCTCCAGCTGAACGAATCAAAGACAGAGCTTCTTATCTTACACCCAAATCATAAGCCCACAACCAAAACCTCCTGGTCTCCACCAACTGTCTTTGGGCAGACTATCTCCCCAAAGACCAAAGCGAAGAGTCTCGGGGTTATTTTAGACGCACAAATGTCAATGGATGCACAAATAGGATCTGTAGTCAGTTGATCTCACCATCTGCTACGCTTGCTTCGCAGACTCATCCCTTTTATCCCAAAGAATGACAAAGCAGTGGTAGTTGGAACAATCATTAATTCACGACTGGACTACGCAAACTCGCTTTACATAGGATTACCACAATATCAACTTGCGCGATTACAACTGATCCAAAACACGGCGGCAAGGCTGATAACAGGAAAAAAACCATGGGAATCCATCTCTCCTTCGCTGAGAAGCTTACATTGGCTAACCGTAAAAAATCGGATCACGTTCAAGACCCTTTGCCTCACCCACAAATGCGTGCATAGAGAAGCTCCACAATACCTAATGGAGAAAATAAATCATTACACACCAAACCGCAGTCTTCGATCAGCCAACAAAAACCTCCTCCTCGTGCCCAAAGCCCGGTATAAATCCAAGGGGGATCGGAGATTCGCTGTCCAAGGGCCTCAGCTATGGAATGCTCTACCAATCAACATCCGTCTGGAAGAAAATCACCTGGCTTTTAGGAAAAAACTCAAGACCTTCCTCTTTTAGCAGATGATCAAAGCTCGCTACAGCACCTAGAGGCGATTCAGTTCACATTGTGCGCTATACAAGTATTTCATTCATTCATTTATTCATTAATATCATTAAATTTTGCAATAGATATATTATTGCAACACGGTATAGTACCAAAATTTCTCTATTTGTTCCAGGCGTTACCTATCTCGATTCCACCCTCCTTCTTTAGTAAAACTTGAATAGCGTTTACAAAGTTTATATGGGCAAGTAAACGGCCAAGGATTAATAGGAATTTGTTAACGCTATCTAAAGAGGTGGGTGGTATAGCGGCTCCTGATTTATATAAATATTATCAAGCTACCCAGTTAGGTAGAATTATTGACTGGTGCCGCCATAGAGATAGTAAAAGATGGATTGCCTTGGAACAACATATCAGCTCTATCCCCTTAGATAGAGCTATATGGTGCCATGCAGCGCTACCTTCTATATTAAAAGTACATCCTTTAATAGGACCTACCCTTCGTATGGGTGCTAAATTTACTCGGATCCCCAAATTTTCATCACCAAAATCCCCCGTTTCCTATTCTGGGGAATCCAAATTTCCCTCCCGGTTTGGAATCAGGAATATTTGGGAAATTAAAAAAGAAAGGATGTTTCCAGGCCTCACACTTTCTGAGGTTTGGTAAGTGGCCATCAATAGAAATGTTAACGCGACTAGGAGGACAAAACGAATTTCCCTTCTGGCAGGCGTTACAAGTTAAACACTTTCTTGAAACATTGGGACCCGCCGAAGGGTATGGTCGACCTCTCATTAAGTTTGAGAAGTACTGTGGGGAGAGTGAACCTCTTTCCCATATTATCTCTAAGATATATGCGTTATTAACAGCACCTCCTGAGGATTTTGGTATAGCGAGTTTAGATAAGTGGGAAAGGGACCTTGAACAAACTTTTACACCATCCCAACGGCAGAAAATAATACATTTAACTTTTAAATCATCTAGATGTACTAAGATACAGGAATTAAATTACAAAGTACTAATGCGTTGGTATTACACCTCGTCTCGAATGAATAAATTCTCTTCAGAAATGTCGGATAGGTGTTGGAGGGGGTGTAAGGAGACAGGCACCATAGCCCAGATTTTCTGGTTTTGTCCAGGGACACCTCAAATCTCTAATTGGTTAAATAAAGTAAGAAGAATTGGGATCATGGAAAAATTGATCCCTATGTCTTTGGAGGAAAGGGAATGTCTACGGCAAGTCTGGGCTCCATGGGAGTCATTTTTACAATCAGAAGAAGGGAAAGGGTTAATTGGAGAGGAACTAGAGGAATAGCTAGTAAGTGATGTGGCACAGGTCCCTCTGTCGGCAGGGGCAACATATTTATATCCATTTGTTTTATTTGGTATTCCCTGGGTTTTTTTTTTTTTTTCCCTCTCTCTTTCTCTCTCTCCTCGGTTCTATAAGTCCCTCATGGGATCTAGGGCCTTGGAGCAGAGGGTTGTTGAGGGGAATTGTTATTGTAATATTGTTAGTTGCTTATAAGGAAAAAAAAGAAAAAATTTGGCAGGAATACACTGTGTATCATTGGTTAAATTAATACGTTTTTGTTTTGTAAATTGATTTGATAAGTTGTTCTATGTAATTGTTTTTTCTTGATCTTTGTCATGTATTCCTGCAGAGAAATAAAGTATTTAAAAAATAATATTATGGCAACACGGGCAGCACAGTGGTGTAGTGGTTAGCACTCTCACCTAGCAGTAAGAAGGGTCGCTGGCTTGAATCCCAACCATGACAACACCTGCCTGGAGTTTGCATGTTCTCCCTGTGCCTGCATGGGATTCCTCTGGGTCCTCCAGTTTCCTCCCACCCTCCAAAGACATGCAGGTAGGTTAATTGGCTTCTGTCCAAAATTGGCCCTCGTATATAAATGGGGACCTTGGATTGTGGGCTCCTTGAGGGTAGGGACTGATGTGAGTGTGCAATGTAAAGTGATGGGGACAATTGTAGACACTCAGGATGGACTAGTGTCTTTATTCAACCTTACTAACTATGTAACTATTACATTGTACAATAGATATCATTAAGATAAAAAATAAAGAAGAGGAGAGATCAACTCTTATTAATGTAACAGCTAATATCCTAATCCACATTTAGGCCAAAGGACAGTAGCTTTTGAGATAAATAGATCCATTGTGTTTCTCATTGTGAGATAGCTCTTCTAGCATTACTACCCCGCCAGTGGGGAGAACATTCTTCAATAGAAACTAATCTTAAAGTGGAAGGATCTTTATTATGTACAATTTTGGACAAGCCGTGTCCTTTAAAATCTTTTTTAATATTTTCCATATGTTTTTTTTTTTTTTTTTACAAACGTTTTTATTGGTGGTAAAAGAAAGATAAGTAGATCAACAGACACAAGAACATGACAGCGTCAATGGAAAGCATAATAGAAATACACAGCATACAAATGTTGCTGGCACAGCAGCGGACCAGGCACAAAAAGGAGTTTTTACAAAAGCGATTAACGTACACAGCCTGGACCGTATGCACCAGATGATGCTTATCAAGTTCAAAGATGTATATAATAGAAGGTTAGTAAAACAAGGGAAAATAAACTAAACACAAATAGAAAGTTAACCGTGCAATAATTATTAAAATTGACTTCACGGACAGATAGCTAATACTCCACAGTACTGTCTCCATGCTGGTGCTAGTCTTAGGCCTGGGTCAAAGATATAGGAGAATAAACCATCAAAAGTAGAAATATAAGAATTCAGTGGGACCGCCTGGACTCCGATGTATCACCTACTGGGGGATATAGGGGGGGGGTCCCCCCATAGGACCGGAACACACCGGCCATTCGGACCATTTGGCTGTGTGGACATGCATGGTGTCCATAATGGTGTGGTGTACCCGTTCCATTAGACGGATAGCGTCCATCCTACCAAGGACCCCCGACCAGGAGGTGATCTGCGAGCGCCAATGTAGCGCAATCGTCCAGTGAACAGCACAGAACAATGTGTTGATCAACCTTTGGGTGGGGCGGGAAACCCCTGTTATAGGAGCGAACAATAAACAGTGTGCGGGTGACAAGTCGACCACGGATCCAACAATCGAGGACACCATGGTGCGAACCCGATCCCAAACTCCCTGGAGCTGGGGACAGCTCCAGAAAATATGGATCAAGGAGCCCGTTTCCGGGCAACCCCTAAAACAGTGATCAGGAACCGTGGGGTAAAACCTGTGAATCCTATCCGGGGTGAGGTACCATTCCATATGTTTTCTAATTATGTCCCCTAGTGCCGAAATGGTTTGCTCTACATATTGTAGCCTACATGGGCACTGGAGCAGGTGCACAACATATTTAATACAGCAGTTGATAAGCTCATTAATTTGATATGATCCATGTGTGACTATAGAACCAAAAATGTTGAGAAATACAATTCTTACAAACATTACATGTCCTACAGAGAAAAAAAAACTGTGAAATGTCTACACTTTTGCAATTTTGAGGGGTATAGCAAATACATTGTGAGAAATCTTATCCCTCAGAGTCTGTGTTTTTTTAAAAATGATTTTAGGTAGGACATTTTGGTATAACAAGTCCTAATAACATCAGTTTCTTGAATAATGTATTCACTATTTTATGTTGGCTAGGACATCTGGCTAGAAAGTAATAATATAACCACTCTATATTAAATACAGTAAGTGCAAAAAAAAACTATTACAAAAAAAAGTGTCCAATCATATTAAATAGTCAATAAATATCCAATTCTACCATGAATAGCATTTAATCCAATCTTCTTAAATGTCCACAGATACCCCTACGGGTTTTGGCTCACTTGATCAAGCGGACCCCCTCAATTTAATTTGATGTCACAAACCCTTGAAAGTATCACTGATATTGAGGAAATCAGACCCCGATGCTCCTCTTAATGATCCTTGGTCATAGATGGATGGAAGGCTCATGCAACACAAAAGGGAGAGCTAATAGCGCAGTATGTCTGATAATTTTTTTTTATTTTGCTCAAAATCATAAAAATGTGCACCCGCATACAAAGATGGGACACAGAATGAGGTAGCTACAAATGTCCTGGCAATACATCCAACAAAATGGCATCCTATCCCTTACCAGCATGATGATGTCAATGTCAGACTATGGTGTTGTGCCCTTTCACAAAGCCTGAAGGACCATCACAGTCACCATGCTAGTTATTCCCAGAGGCCATGGTTACCCCAGAAACAGATCAACAACTTAATCAAAAAACTCACATTGGTGTCCTGTCATTAAGACATTCTCAGGTGATAGAGGCAGAGAGCTGGGTACATATTCGAGCACCATAATACTGGAGACCATTAACTACAGCTTTGCCTCCATTAAATAGCCATTAGCTCATAGCAGCTATCGCTAATGTAAATCATAAAATATATACATATATAATAGATTAAAAAAATTATATTATACATTAATATCTTTAAGAAGCATATGCAAATATAGAGTTTAAAAAAAATCTACATCCTAAACAGGAAAGATAAAGATGGGTAAAAAAAGAAAAAGAAATAAAAAAAAAAAAGAAAAAATATATACAAATATAATAATAATAATAATAATAATATATATTTTTAAAATAAAATATATTACATAAATACTCCCTTTTCTCCTATCCTCCTTATTCCCCTCCTACTTCTCTCGATCAACAACACAAAAAAAAAAGAATTACTTCTAGACATTCGTTCTACATATTGTAGGCCAAATGGACATTTGAACATATAGCTAATCTCTTCTGCGGCACAACAAATAAAATCCTCAATTGTGATCATTTCACCCATGGCTGAAGCTAAAATTTATTTTATCTTCCTCAAGTCTACTTTAGATGTCTTACATGCATGGAATTTTTTCCAAGCTGTAAATCCTTCCAATCCAGGGAATTGGAAGGATGCCTTTTAGGAGGATCCAGAACTGATTTGACCAATTGGTCCCTCAAGGTCAGAGCTCTTTTGTATATAAATCTTGGATATTCTGGGAGGGAAGTAGTGAGTATTCAATCCTTTTTCAAATATGTTAGTGCATCTTCATTATCTTTTCTTCTTGTATCCTGAAGCAATTCTTCTCTATTCGTTCTTTTAACCTGTTGAATCCTCTGTTCTATTAAATTCTTTTCATAACCTTTATCTATAAATATTTTACCAGTAAAGCTTGCTTGTTCATAAAAAATATTGTCTGACGTACAATTCCTTCCGTATAAGTCAAATACATTTTATCTTTTGGATAGTCAATAACCAGGTTTGCTATTGACAGCTCTTCCTAGAATTATACCCTTTCCTATCGCAGGTTTTCAAAAATGTTTTTGTATATAAACCATCTGATTTTTTATCTATCAGTAGATCTAAAAATTCAATTTGATGATCATGTTGTGTCTATGTAAGAACTATATGCCGGTCATTATTATACAGAGATGATTTTAAGACTCATTTCATCCCCCTCCCAAATAAACATGATATCAATGAAGCATATGTAGCATTTACATCTGTAGCTCTGGGGGTCGATCAAAAAAAAAATGTCCAGTTCCCATTTTGACATAAAAATGTTTTCGACACTATGGACAAGCCTAGCGCCCATCGCAATGCCAATCATTTGTTGATAATATTTGGAGGTGTACCAAAGGTTATTATGTGTTAGTCCAAACTTTAGACATTCAATAACAAACTTCCTATGCTTTCTCTTCAGTTCTGAAAATTATCAAGGGCTCATTTCACTGCTTAAACCGTCTCCTCATGATTAATAACAGCATAAATCAAATTTATTTCCACCGTCACCAATTTTCATTAATTTTCAATCTTTGCATCAGTCAGGATCTGTCAGGACTGGGCTCTCAGCCCTCCCTTCTCTGTGCTCAGGTTGCTCAGCTGTCGTTTAATTGCCAGCACTCATCGTTCCACAGTGGCTCACCTGGTGATCATTTCCTGCTTGTCAATCCATCCTATAGCCAGCCCCTTCTGGCTATTTAAAATGCCTGGTTCCTTCCTTCCGTGTCTTTACCTTGGTCAAATATATCTAGAGACTCTGCTGTGTTCCTGTTGAAGACTTGCCTGGCTGACATCCCTTCTGGTTCAAGATCATGTCTGCTGCCTCCGACAATGCTGATCTCTGGCTCCCTGATTTACTGGCTTGTTGTGATTACCCACTTTGGCTAACGAACCCCAGCTATGTTTTGACTATGTTTACTATTTGTATTATTTTCATTATTTTATTAAAGGGTGAGATTTTCTGTCTCTGTCTGATTCATGTTTCTTGACAGGATCTGTATAAGATGTTTAGAATCCTTGAGAAAGGCTTCAGAATTTCCCACCAGGGGTTGGATATAGCAATGAATGTATTCCCCTAGACATGAGCATAACCCATTGATCCCGTTAACAATGGGTCAGATAGGCAGATGATCTTTATTTTCGTGTATTTTAGGAAGATAATAAATAACTGTAATGCGCTTCTTTATCATTCAAACATTTCTTTTCCATTTCTTTCTTTTTCTAATCAATTCTTTCAATTCTTGTATTCTCTCAGTGGATTCTCCCTTAATACATTTATACTGTATGTATCTCCTTTTTATAATCCACCTTATTCAACACAACTATGCTGCCCCCCTTATCTGCTGGGCAAATAATAATGACTTTCCTTTTCTCCAAGCTCCTAATACCTCTTCTAATATGTTCTGGATCCAAGCTTTTTTTGTATTTCAATTTAAATCTTCAAGAACTATTTTTTTAAACATTTTGATATATTCTCCATTTTTTATTTGAGGATTAAAAGTTGACTTATTGCTTAAAGTAGTATGATGGCCATTATTACTTCTCTCTCTAACAGTCACAGGATTTGATGAAAAATATTTTTTATATTCAATGATTGAATGCATTTATGGATGTTAACATATGTATTGAACTTGCTAATATTCTTTTTAGGAGCAAATTTGAGTCCCTTGTCTAATACTCTATTTTCATTCTCATTAAGTGTGACCATACTCAAATGATAAATTCCTTCTCCTACTGGTGCTGCTTTCTTTTGGAATTTCCTACCTCCTTATTTTCCCCTTCTCTTCTTCTTCTTACATGTTGTCTCCATTCTCCTCTCTCATTCCTCTGGTAAGCCTCTTCCAAAAAATGAGGTGTAGAGGGTGGTGGATGTTGATATCTTTGATCATGATATCTCTGTTTGTGATAATTATCTTGCTGATAAATCTGTTCATGATGATCCTCTAGATTACTTAAAGGGGAATACCTATTATAAACAGATATTCTCAATCCTTCATCATTGATAGGGCCTTCCTCCTCTTACAGGTTTTCCATTCCTGCCACCATTACCTCTTCTACACCAACCCTCACTTCTTGGGGTTCTTTATCCATTCCACCATTATGATAATCCACTATTTCTTCATTCCCCTTGTTTCACACCACCCTGTTTATTCCTCTTGTCATATGCTGGGTAGTGCAATGGTGGCTTAATATTATTCTTAGCAGAAATCTGCCCCCTTCTCATATCAATAGCATTGTTTCCCTGAACCTACTCTGGTGTAGTATTAGGCCGCGTACACACGCGGGGACTGTTCGCTCAACTTTGTCCGTCAAACAGTTTCAGCAAACAGTCCGCTCAAAATTAGCATGGACGGACTTGCCCACACACGACGAACGAACAGTTTGCTGAAACCGTGCGCGATGACGTGAACGGCACGTACGACGGGACGGAAAATACGACGTCCTATACACTGCATTACAACTTTCGGCGTGTAAATCCTTTCTGAGCATGCGCGGAACTTAGTTTGACGAACAAGCCTACACACGAGGGGACTGTTCGCTGAAACCAAGTTTCAGCGGACAGTTTTTCGGAATTTCCGAAAAACTTTGTTCAGCAGACTGTTCGCTGAAACTGTCCGCTGAAAGCCCACACACGAGCGGACTGTCCGCCGAAACACTGTTCAGCGGACAAAGTTGGGCGAACAGTCCCCGCGTGTGTACGCGGCCTTAGATGAAGGAATAACTTCCTCTCCCAGTTCACTCTGCCATTTGATAACTTGATGATTCTGTTAATCACTCGCCTTATTTTTAGTCTTTAAGTATCTTTTTTTTTCTATAAAACTTTTTAGTAGGGCTACTTGAGAAAAATAATCACCCACATGGGAACAATTCCTGTGTAATCGCTGGAACTGTCTCTTATGTATAGCTCCCAGCCAGGACAGATGACGGCAGATGTTGAAGTGAATGTAACTATTCCGGTCGTTCTTTTTAAAAAATGTCTTAGTGAACAGATGCAACCCACTTGTTCACGTCAAGAAAATGGATACATGTAGATCTGGGAACTGGATTCCCTTAGCAGGGAAGCTTTTTTAATTTATAATCAGACTGTAAGTTAGTGTAGTTTTCCTTCACTGAGACATAAGTTATGAGGACTGTACAATGTATTCATACTCCTGGTTGGAGACTATGTTAAGTTTGGTTGCATAAACATGAACTGCAAATAGATGAGTACAAAAAAAAAGCATGTATGTGCGTATGCATGCAGATACTCTCTAATAATTGCACACACATGTAAAATGTTAATTTGAAGAGGTTAAATCGAATTCTGGGAGCTAGAATTTATTTTAGTTGTGTACATGCAAATACGCACAAAAAATATGCAAAATAATGCATGAAATTTTGGCCAGGAATACAGTAAATTGTGCAAATCATGCAAAAGATAACAAAACGTAAACAATATTAATGGATTAAAAATACTGCCTGCTAGTTTTGAGAGCATATCCTTACAATATTTGAGATTCTCAGGTTTTTCTGGCGCTTGCAGGAAGGCTGTTGTCCCTTGGTGATCCTTCCTTGTTGTGCTCTGCATTCAGGCAAAGTGAAAGTGTCAGTAAATGGCTCACCCTTTCCAGAAATCCCCCATCAGGCACCAGTAACATGAAGCTAAGATGTTTGTTTATTAAACTGAAGTAATTTAGCTCAACTCAGTTCTTGGCAGTTCTCAGAGGAAATCCTCTCCTCTGACACCCTGTTTATGAGGCAGAGAGATTTTGTTCATAAAAGGATGGGAGATGTTGTTCCTCTTAGAACGGCAGAGATTTGAGTAGAAGGCAGGGGACTGCTTGTGATCTCGTGAGATATTGTGAGATTGCAGTATAGCCTAGTTTAAAAAGTGAAACCAAAGTTTAAAAGAATACTTAATTACATAAAAAATAATAATTATAGAGTATTTACATTTTTAGCATGTGTTTTTGGCATGTTTTTAATGCTCTGTTGGGCAAAGTTTTTTTTTGTTTTTTTTACGTCTGGCATTACTAAATACAGGTAGATGGTGCACTTTTGCAAGTTACTCCACAGCTTTGTAAATGAAGTGAAATTTCACTTTAGAAAGAACAATGAATCACATGCAAGGAAAATTGAAAAAAAAAAACAGCATTTTTGCTTGCACATGATTGGATGATGAAAGTCATCAAAGTTCTCCCTCATTTACTAAGCTCAGAAGCAACTGCACTTGCAAAAGTGCACAGTCTATTTGCCTTTAGTAAATCAACCACTTTGGCCACTCTTTGTCTAAGAGTCGACCACAAGCTGCCATAGCTCTAACACAAGTGTATGTACTCTTATGGACTGTATCCAGTTAAGTGGAAATATACATCATTGGGCAGTGCATCCCACCACTCAACTGCTTCAAAACTCCTGTGGCATGTCCTTTTAATTCTGTGCAGAAAATGAAAAATGGTAGGTCCTAATTTGGTAGGCCCAGTGCAGGTGATTCTGAGAGGGATGATATGATCTCATTGGTTAGGTTACATTCCTCCAAAGTCACAGTGAAGGGTTCTCTGTGGTGGCCTTGAAGAGAAAATCAAGCAATTGTTAAGCCTCTGGAAGCCAGACTCTGCATTAGCTCATCATGCCCAGGAAAGCCCTGAGTTGCCATAGATGTTGCCACAGGATCTAAAAAGTATTTTAAAACCCTCCAATCTGCCAGTCAAGGAAGTAAATCCATGGACTTTAACATTTCAGAAATTACACTTACACACGTAAATTGTAGTGGTGGCTTTAGGTTGAAGTTGGGATGGACAGGACCATAAGGTGGGGGATCTTCTTCATAAGAGGCCATAGGAGGTTGAGGCTTAAATTTGTTCTCAGGTACTGCATGGATTACATAAAATATACCCTTGTTGAAAATCAACTCAGTGATTCCTAATCTGTTTAGGGGAGATTTACTAAAACTAGAGTGTGCATCACGAAGTTACGTCAATGATCTCAGAACTCCAGCTAGAATTTGGCCCTGCCCAGTATCTGCTCCATCTTACAGAGATCTCCAAAAAGTGTTACAGGTCTTCAGTAGCTATTCATATGATTAACGCAGCCAGAATGTGTATCCCTAAGCATTGGCGATCCACTTTCATCCCGACCCTTTCGGAATGGACGAATCGTATCAATCAGACAGCAGCTATGGAAGAAATCATACATACAGCGTTAGATAAAATGTCCTCCTACGCAGTGACTTGGCACCCTTGGTTGTCATTTAACCACTACAATACAGGGCACTTTCACCCCCTTCCTTCCCAGCCCAATTTTCAGCTTTCAGCGCTCTAGCGCTTTCAGTGACAATTGCGCGGTCATGCTACACTGTACCCAAATGAAATTGTTATCATTTTGTTCGCACAAATAGAGCTTTATTTTGGTGTTATTTATTCACGACTCCGTTTTTTTTTTTTTGCGATATAAGCGCAAAAATAGCGGAAATTTGGAAAAAAAACTATATTTTCTTTTTTCTATTTGAAAAGAAATCCAATAAAATCAAATTTTGTCATAAATTTAAGCCAAAATGTATTCTGTTACATGTTTTTGGTAAAAAAAATTCCGTTAAGTCTATAATAATTGGTTTGTGTGATAACGGACATATGTACGCAAATGATCATGTACATATGTGTGCAGGTGATCACGTACATATGTGTGCAGATAATCATTGGGACATGTGATTTTAGTGGGACATATGTGGGGGACATGTTTTTATTATTAGGGACATGTGTTTTTATTATTTGGGGACATGTATGTTTTGGGGACATGTGTGTTTTGGGGACATATGTGGGGACTGTGTTTGTACTGTGTGGTGTGTTGTGTGTTTACACTACACTGATGATCAGTGAGTAAAAAGCTGTAAAAAGCAGCCCATACTCACTGATCATCAGCCGGCTGCAGCGTTCTGCTCTCCTCTCCTCAGCGGTGACTTCCATGTGAGGAGAGGAGAGCTGATTGCCTAGCAACCGGCTGTTTGTTTACATCACATGACGGCCGTGATTGGACACGGCCGTCATGTGATCAGGAGGGCCAATCACAGAGCCCTCCTGCCGATCTGAGATGTACCGTGTCCGGGTGACACGAGCACATCGGGATCGCGCCGCTGCGCAAGCGCGCGCGCGCCCGATCCCGCTACTCCTGAAGGACGTTCCTGAACGGCCTATCAGGAGTAGACGGCTCCCACCCGGCCGTATATATGCATTGGCCGGGTGGGAAGTGGTTTAATACTCTCAGGCTTATAAAATCCTCAGAGAGGGCTCACCCTCATGAACTGGAAAGTTGGTATGGAATGAACCTGCCCCTCTAGGAATTGAATGGCCTCGGGAGAGGGTAGCTGGAGTGGAAACCCCCCCCTCTCCCGATGTCCGGAGCTCCAGTCATTAATATTGACGGGTTCGGTGGGGAGCGGGGAGCGCAGAGTTGAGAGAAGACCTACCCCCACATCTCCCCACACCCTACTCCCCCCCTCCTCATTTCTTAGTCTGTATCCCCCCCCCCTTTTTTTTTTTTTTGTGTGTGTGTTGTCCTTGTTTTGCGCAACTGTTGGCACTCTACTTAAGCAGGGGCCTTAGACATAGGTCCAGCTCCCAGAATGGGTTTTTCATAAGCTTTCCTTACGAGCAATAAGTTTGTGTTCCTTTTGTTAACCAGTTTTCTTACATCACTGTTAATAATATTTTGTACAATGTATTCTGGAATACAACTGCATGTGCAGTATCTGTATGTCTGCATATTTTTTTGAATAAAATTGTTCATGGAAAAAAAAAAAAAAAAAACTAGAGTGTGCAAAATCTGTTGCAGCTCTGCATAGAAACCAATCAGCTTCCAGGTTTTAGGGTAAGTTCACACTGAAGGCGGGTTTGAACTTGCTGAACTTGCACAATTTCAAGCCCACATTTCAGTGCGAGTTCAGGGGCGATATGAAAGACATGTGTGCGGGTTCACACACAGATGTCTATTTACATCTCCCCAAAGTAGTGCATGAACTACTTTTGGAAATAGTTGCAGTGACGCAAAGTCGCGGTAATGCCATGTACGGGGTACTTAACTGCCCGGGGCATGATGGGGCGGTGATGTCATAATAAGCTGTGGGGTCACCAGACTTTTTCTGACATCTTGCTATTTTTATTATTGGGCAGCACAGTGGTGTAGTGGGTAGCACTTTCACCCAACAGTAAGAAGGGTCGCTGGTTCAAATTCCAACCATGACACTACCTGCCTGGAGTTTGCATGTTCTCCTTGTGCCTGCGTGGGTTTCCTCCAGGTACTCAGGCTTCCTCCCACACGCCAAAGACATGCTGGTAGGTTAATTGGATCCTGTCTAAATTGTCCCTAGTATGTATGAATGTGAGTTAGGGACCTTAGATTGCAAGCTCCTTGAGGGTAGGGACTGATGTGAATGTACAATGTATATGTAAAGCGCTGCATAAATTGATGGCGCTATATAAGTAACTGAAATAAATTATAAATACATACAGTAAATTAGTTTTCACTCATATATTTATTTGTTTTTCACTTGCACTTATGGATATATTGGTATAGATTCTTGTATGAATTATATGCACATGTTCATTGATTATTTTTAGGCACGGATAGCAAAAAAAGTGGTATAATAATTTTTTGTTCATTGATTATTTTTAGGCATGGATAGCAAAAAAGTGTTATAATAATTATTATTATTTGTTTTTGTGGCTTCACAATCCTTCTCCTTAGGTGGAGAATAATTTATAATTAATTCAGGAGGCTGATACACCCTGACAGATTTAATCACAAGTATCACATTATTATATTAATTGATAGGAAATGTACAGATTATGATATAAGAGGAATATAATACTTTACACTCTAACTTTTGATTTTAAAGGTATAGCGCCAAATCTACGCATTCTCTCTTTCATACAGTGTGAGGATATGTACCATGTATGTGATGACAATGAACTTGATGTTAGGGGAGAATGAAGTATGTATCATGTAATACTAAGAAAATGTTCACCATATGAATTATTGAAGCCGAGTAATCCAATTAAAAATGTAAACTAAAGCCTACGGAACCTGAGGGCGTGTCAGGTCAAATGTAGTGAGTAGTGCAACGACAACAACATATGAAAAAAGTCTAAGGTCTGCTGTATGAGAAACAGGTGAGAAGACTTGCCACTGCACAAGCCAATTAGAAACAATCATCTCAAAGTGCTGTTACCTATAAACGTGATAGGTAATACTGCAGTGGTGAATGCCGTGGCCTAAAACATGAAGGCAGACCTGTACCAAGTATGGAAATGACAATGAGACACTGTTAAGTGGTGAACCAGGAGTACTGATATCTTAGCAAGAATAGTACCTTAAAAGCAACCATAACTTACCTTCGACATAGATTTCCTCACTTATCCTTTAAGGCCTGCACCTGGTGACCGGGGCCAACCCTGAAATACAACTTATGAGTAGGACTGAAAAAACATATCAATCCCCTGAAATACAGAAGCAGAGCAACCTGAAGCATGGCAGGCAAATTAAAACATAGCCCAGGCCAAAGGGAAACCTGAAAACTTGCCAGGCAACTATATGATGAGTGGTGAAATGTCATGATGCATAAAAACATAACATGAACCGCATGAGAACCAGATGAGGAGACTTGCCACCACACAAGACAATTAAAAACTAACATCTCAATCCGTTAGCCTCCATAAACATGATCTGTGATGTGACCCCGCAATGATAGAACGCCATAAGCCTAACACATGAAAATATGGGGGGCGTGGTCTGGAGCCGGTCCAAGATGGACGCATAGACCCAGAGCTCCCGTCTCCCGAGGTCCAGCTTCAGTAATAGCTGCACCGTACAGCGCCCAACGAGCATCGGAACATGGTGAGAACCCCCCGGAGTGACGCGGCATCCCGTTCTCACTCACCGCGGGGACCAGATAATCAGGCAAGCGGCCAAATCCCCGCGATCTTCAGATCACGGCCTAACAGCAGCATGCAGGCTTCACAATCCCCATCCTCGTGGGAGCCGCGCTCCCCGAGCTCCAGCCCACACCGCAGCGGTAACCGGAGCCAGCCTGGTGCAGAGTCAGGGCAGAGGCACACACACGCAGTGAGCCTAGAAGATCTTCACAGCGTGGCGGCAGATATAAAGAACACCCTCATGGCGGCCATCACGGACATGCACTCAGATATACAGGCCATAGCCTTACGTTTGGAAGAGGTGGAAATCACTCAAGCCCGCCAGGATACTGCACTATGCCACGTACAGCAATTGACAGAGTCTCATGCCATCCATCTTAGAGAGATCAATCGCCACATGGAGGACTTAGACAATCGCGGGAGACGTCGAAAACCTCAGGGTGAGAGGAATTCCAGAATCGATCGATCCTAGCCACCTCTCTCTAGCAGTCACCAATATCTTTAATGATCTCCTAGAAAGACCCCTGGACACACCAATAGTCTTTGAGCGGATTCACAGGGCACTACGCCCGAGGGGACGAGATTTGGACCCCCTAGAGATGCGATTTTCTGTCTTATGGATTTTCCGCTGAAAGAGGAAATTCTCTGCATGTCCAGAAGCAGGAACCATCTCACATACCAGGGGGCGACGATAAAGATTTACCAAGACTTATCCAACATCACCCTACAACGTAGATGGGAACTACGGCCCCTTCTGGAAACTTTGAGATCCAGATCTATCATCTACGGCTGGAAGTTCCCCTTTTGTCTGTCGGTGACGCACCAAGGTCGTACAGCAAATCTCAGAGTACCGGAGGACCTGGAACACTTTTGTTCTACCGTATATACTCGAGTATAAGCCGAGATTTTCAGCCTCTTTTTTGAGGCTGAAAGTGCCCCCCTCGGCTTATACTCGAGTCATCGCTGTCTGCCTGCTCGATCAGCGTGTCGAGCAGACAGACAGCGGCCATTCTATAATTCAAAAGCCGCGCCTCCGGCTCCGCCTTCGCCTGTGATAGGCGGAACACTGAATTTCCCAGCAGCCTGTGTTCCGCCTATCACGGACATCGTCTCATCCTCGTACTACGGACGAGGATGAGACGATGTCCGTGATAGGCGGAACACAGGCTGCTGGGAAATTGTGTTCCGCCTATCACAGACAGGGAGGCGCGGCATTTGAACAGGGGAATGGGCGCCGACGAAGAGCGGTGATCCTGGGACGGGACCGGACGGAGGCTCGGCTCGGGACGGGACGGGACTGGACAGAGTCTCGGGACGGGACGGGACCGGACGGAGGCTCGGGACCGGACGGAGGCTCGGGACACAGGTAGGCTGGACACACAAGGCCACACACACACACACACACACACACACACACACACACACACACACGGATGGACACACACACACACACACACGGATGGACACACACACACACAGGGATGGATGGATGGATGGATGGACACACACACACACAGGGATGGATGGATGGATGGACACACACACAGGGATGGATGGATGGATGGACACACACACACACAGGGATGGATGGACACACACACACACAGGGATGGATGGATGGATGGACACACACACAGGGATGGACAGGCATATCTCACCCTCGGCTTATACACGAGTCAATAGGTTTCCCAGTTTTTTGGGGGTAAATTGGGGGCCTCGGCTTATACTCGGGTCGGCCTATACTCGAGTATATACGGTACATTGATCTCCCGATGGTCGCCCTCCCAGATTGGTATAGTGACTTTCGCTTGCCGTTACCCAAGAGAGCCACTTCCATGGAAGGAGTGGACGAAGCAGGCACCTACAGCATCAGCCACCGCCGAGCCTACCCTCCCGCACCACTCACTCCACCACGGATACCAGGAGCCCAACGCAATGGTAGCCCAATGGCTTCCCCAGCTCACTGCAGGGCCCGCATTACCTAGACAAGTACTCAGGCCCTCCCTCTACGCTTTTTTACTTTTTGTTGTTGTTGCTTCTCTTTGTTCTCTGGTCCTTTCTCATGACACAGGGCCCTAGCTCTCCTCCTGGTGAGAGGAGGGGATGGGGAAAAGACTTCAGCCTGATAATAAGGTAGACTTTTCTATATTTGCAACGTATAGTCGATACCCATTGCCCGGAACCAAACTGAGACAATACTTCGTGTCCATCATATCTTTAATTTATAACCCCAACATCCCTTACTCTTCCTGACTGACTCACGTTCCAAATACCACTCCAAAGGAACAGAGAAGTGGCCCTCACCTCCGCGAGGTGTACCTGTCATCACTGGCTCTTTACCCTTCGACTGAAACTCTTTGAATTTCATTTGCCTTCAATGTTTCTCTACACAAAGGTATATCAAAAGGCAGATTTTCGAGCAGACTTCTACGCTTGGCTTATAGTTTACCTGAATATCCATAACAGCTCCCCCTAGAGACTAAAGAACTAGCAGGGAAGTAGCAGGTCACTTCTCCAGGTGGAGGGCCAATCACTTAACTCACTTAACTCTCTTACTTTTTGGCCTGTCCCTTATGCCCTCCTTTTCTTCTGTGCTCATATATCACTGCTTCCTGCCTTTTTTCTCTTCATTCCTCTCCCTGTAGCTCTCGTCTTCAGGCCAACAAGAATAGGCCTATATCCAGATAATGCATGTTGCAATAACAACTTTTTCTGCCATTGTAGGATTGCGAGTATCCTTTTTGCCTATGGATCAGCTATGATGGTGGGCGCGGAGCGCCAGGGGGGGTCGCGCACAGGTAAGACTGCCAATTGATGACAAAACACATAACTACGCTTCACTTAAAGGAGCAGGGCTGTGTGTGACCCCCCATTGCGCTGTGCCTTTGTTTACTCCTTCATTAGGGCATAGTCATATTAATTGTTACTACTTATTTGTTCTTGGTTAATGTTACTGTTACCATGGTTGTATTCATTAATACATAGTTTTCTAGCTCTGTGTCATGGGAACCATCAATCCTAAGTGTTCAGGTATTTGTTCAGATAAGTTAAAGACATACATACACGGCGCTTACGCAACACCCCCACCCCCCTCCCCCCCCCCCCCCCAAGGCCCTGGTATGTGTTTTTTTTTTAAACAGGAAAAAAAAAAAGAGAGAAACCGAACTATAGCCCCTTCCACTTCCCTAAATATCGGATTGAATCAAATCCAGGCTCCTCTCTAATTAGCATAGCACCTTAAATCGGACATACCCCCTTATCTGAAACATACTCATGTTCACCATCTCATCGCTCTAACGACAAGCTATCTAGGTTATTCAAAGGGAACGATTACCCCTCACCTGGCACCCATAAATTCCTATCACAATAATTGTGCTCATTTGCACCATAGACCTCTTAGAGCGTGAAACACACCCTTTTGCTGATTGTCACCTGCCAATCCCCCCAACAGTGGACCGCTGGTAGATACCGCTGACATCAACCGGAGTATCCCCGAATCTTGAGTGGGATTGCAGGACAATTCCCACTTCCGGTACCCTGTCCATTTGCAGTGAAGAAAGCGTGTGCTGTTTGCCCCATCCCCCCTGTGGACAAGGAAACTGTCCAGATACAGAGTGACAGATTCCCCCCTGCCACAAATCTCCCCATCATTGAAGGACCCCCAAAACATTCTGCCCCCCCTCCGGATGCCATGCAGAGCAGGCCCCCCAAAGGCCAACATGGTGACCACGAGACAGTCTAGAAGCAGGCGTCCCCCAACTGATACCTGAGCCTGCACTTGAAGCAGGGAGAAGCAAACATAGCTGTAGCCATATGTCCACCTCACTGCAGAGAAACCAGTAAATTGCGTTGATGGTCGCACGAGAAATGATGCGACACGAGAGAAACTTCGCTAGGAAATGGAGGCTAGAGGGCGGGCTTAACCTCCCTAGCGGTAATCCCGAGTCTGGCTCGGGTTAGGAATTTACTGATAGGAGCGGTAACCCCGAGCCAGACTCGAGATCGCTTCGCTGGATACAGGGAGGACACAGTGAGACTTATGCTGCGTACACACGTAGCGGACTATCCGGCGGACTTAGTCTGGCAGACTTCCCGCCAGACTGTCCGTCGGACTTTCCGAACGAGCTACTTGCCCACACACGGCACTTTTTCAGCGGACTAATACGGCGTACTAAGTCCGCCGTACTATCCGCCCCTACTTTTGAAATGAACTGACTCGCCCACACACGCGGAGGAAAGTCCGCTCATTTCGAGCACGTCTCCAAGTAGGTGGGGCCCGCGAAGGAGACGTTGCTGGCCCCGCCACCTGGTATGGACTTAAAGGGGGACCCCAACGCTGAAAAAAATCAGCGTGGGGGTCCCCCCAGGTCCACATCAGGCCCTTGTCCGAGCACGCTACCCGGCCGGCCAGGAAAGGGGGGGTCGAGCGAGCGCCCCCCCCACTGAGCCGTACCAGGCCGCATGCCCTCAACATGGGGGGTGCCTTGGGGAAGGGGGGGCCGCGCGGCACCCCACCCCAAAGCACCTTGTCCCCATGTTGATGAGGACAAGGGCCGCTTCCCTACAACCCAGGCCGTTGGTTGTCGGGGTCTGCGGGCGGGGGGCTTATCGGAATCCGGGAGCCCCCTTTAATAAGGGGACCCACGGATACCGGCCCCCCACCCTATGTGAATGAGTATGGGGTACAATGTACCCCTACCCATTCACCTGTAAAATAAAGTACAAAAAAAACACAACACACAAGATAAAATAGTTTATTGCACAGCTCCAGGGGGTCTTCCGTCTTCGGGGGTCTTCTCGCCGGACTCCTCCACTATCTTCTTCTAGCTCTTTTGCTAGCGGAGGAGCCCGGCTTTCTTCCTCGCCGCGGCCTCTTCTTCCGACTTCGGTGGTCTTGTCCCCCTCTTCGGTTTTTCTGCTGGGCCACCGCGCCTTCTTATAGCTCTTTTACTGTCTTCTGTCGCCGTCGCCCCTGCCACCTTCCGTTCTTCTTCTTCTTCTCCTGGAGATGTTGACTCGAAGCTCTCTCCGGCCGCAATGCCAGGGACGCTCTGCGCGGCGACTTATATAGGGACAAGGGGCAGGGTCATCGGTTGATGTCACATGGGTTGATGTCACATGGGTTGATGTCAAATGGCGACAGTCCCAGCATCCTCATGGACTGTGACATTATAAGGAGGCGGGGTCACCATGACATCAACCCATGTGACATCGACCGATGACCCCGCCCCTTGTCCCTATATAAGTCGCCGCGCAGCGTGTCCCTGGCATTGCAGCCAGAGAGAGCGTCAAGTCAACATCTCCAGGAGAAGAAGAAGAAGAAGAAGAAGAACGGAAGGCGGCGGCGGCGACAGAAGACCGGACCACCGCCTGTAAAAGAGCTATGAGAAGGCGCGGTGGCCCGGCAGAAGAACCGAAGAGAGGGACAAGACCCCCGAAGTCGGAAGAAGAGGCCGCGGCAAGGAAGAAAGCTGGGCTCCTCCGCTAGCAAAAGAGCTAGAAGAAGATAGTGGAGGAGTCCGGCATGAAGACCCCCGAAGACAGAAGACCCCCGGAGTTGTGCAATAAACTATTTAATCTTGTGTGTTGTGTTTTTTTTTGTACTTTATTTTACACGTGAATGGGTAGGGGTACATTGTACCCCATACTCATTCACATAGGGTGGGGGGCCGGTATCCAGGGGCCCCCTTATTCCGATAAGCCCCCCGCCCGCAGACCCCGACAACCAACGGCCAGGGTTGTCGGGAAGAGGCCCTTGTCCTCATCAACATGGGGACAAGGTGCTTTGGGGTGGGGGGGCCGCGTGGCCCCCCCTTCCCCAAGGCACCCCCCATGTTGAGGGTACGCGGCCTGGTACGGCTCAGGAGGGGGGCGCTCGCTCGTCCCCCCCTTTCCTGGCCAGCCGGGTAGCGTGCTCGGACAAGGGTCTGATGTGGACCTGGGGGACCCCCACGCAGATTTTTTTCAGCGTTGGGGTTCCCCTTTAAGTCCATACCAGGTGGTGGGGCCAGCGACATCTCCTTCGTGGGCCCCGCCTACCTGGAGACCCGCTCGAAATGAGCAGACTTTTCTCCGGGCGGGAAAAGTCAGCTCATTTCAAAAGTACGGCGGACTGGCACACACACGGCCGGATTGTCCGCCGAAATGCGAGTCCGGCGGGAAGATTGAAGTGCAAAACTACTTTCTAAGTCCGCCGTACTTTCGGGTCAAAAAAGTATGCCGGAGGCTACACACGGGGGGATTGTCTGGCGGACTTCAGTTTGCCTAACTTTTCCACCCGCTTGTAGATCGTGTGTACGCGGCATTACTTACCTTGTCTCCTGGATCCAGCGATGTCCGCCGCACTGTGTGATTGAGCTGTCCTCCGCTCGATTCACAGTGCCGAATGCCGCCGAGCTCCGTTCCCTGCGGCGTTACGGCGCACGGGAGTGGAGAACGGTGGCAAATTCAAGAAAGTAAAAGTACACAAAACACACACAGCACTATAATCTTACAGATTACAGTGCTGTATTACAAAATTACACCCCCCCCTTTATCTCTAGTGGTCTGTGCAATGCCCTGCATGCACTTTTATATTATAAATACTGTTTTTTCTGCCTGGAATTTGGAGATTGTCCATAGCAACCAAAAACTGTCCCTTTTTCAGTGTTTTAGGATTTGATTACATTATTGAATATTTTCTATTATTCTTTATTATATTATAAACTTTATTATACCCGGGATGTCTGCTAGACTCTGGTTTGAACATATTTAAGAGAGTTATTCCTAAGAATTACAGGACTACAATATAAGACGCCAAATTTCCATGCAAAATAATTGTACCGCATTCAGCACCTAAATCCAGACTGAATCATACCGCCAGGGAGGTTAAATACAATCTGACTTCTCCTACAAATTGTGACATGTGACATGACATGTGGTCAGCCTTCCCACTTATTAAGACCTGATGGGGTTCATTTAAATGATTGGCCTTAATATGTTAATCTCGTCCTATAATCTGGTGTTGAGCAGGTGCTGGCTGCGGTGGGGCGCTCATCAGTGTCGCACGGACTTGCGTGTGGCGGTTTTGACCTTGCCAGCAATTGATGTTGCTGTATGGGCTATGGCCTCAAGTTAAATTGTGTGGTCAGTCTAATGCCTGCTTGACACTGATGGTAAGAACAGGCCTCTTAGCCCCTGTACACATGGTCGGACATTCTGCCAACCAAATCCGTCGGATTTTGTCCGACGGATTTTGTCCGACGGATTGTGTCCGAAACTGTTGCATACACACGGTCGGACCAAGTTGTCTGATTTTGCGGTTGCCAAGAATGCGGTGACGTAAGCCGTGTACGGCGGGACTAGAAAAGGGAAGTTCAGCACCACATCCGGCACCCTTTGGGTTCCTTCTGCTGATCTCATGTCTATCGTGTGTTAGTAGAAGTTTGGTGAGAGACGATTCGCGCTTTTCAGATTTGTGATTCAGATCGCTACCGCTCTTCGGTTTGTGCTTGTCTTTGCGTATCTGATAATCAGTGCGTGCAGTCAGTAAGTATTTGTTGATCATTGTGGACTATATCTTGGTATAGTACGCTTTGAAAGGCATTTTTTATTGTCTGCTTGCTTCTGCTATTCAGGTCGTTCTTTCAAGGCCTTGCTGTTTATCAGTGCTTTCTAGTGTCCGTTTTGACGAGCCGACCGTTTCCTCTACGTATTCGTCGTAGAGTTTCTGCTGTGCAGGGGCTTCGTGTTGGGGTTGTTACTTTGACACAAGCCCGGTCCATGAACAGGGAGGGGAGGCGTTTGTGGACCAAGAATTGGTTGCGTTAGCGTGACCAGTTCTCACACATGCCTTTGCTCCGTGAGATCCAGGAGAATAATCCTGATGATTTCAGGAATTATCTCCGGATGACGGACCCTGTTTTTCACCGTCTGCTGGCTTTGCTGACCCCTTATATCAGCAGGCAGGATACCTGAATGCGGCAAGCCATCACTCCGGAGCAGAGGCTCATCGCCATGTTGCGCTACTTGGCGACTGGGAGAAGCCTTCAGGACCTCAAGTTCTCTACAGGCATCTCCCCCCAGGCTCTGGGGCTCATTATTCCAGAGACCTGTTCTGCCATCATTGAGGTCCTGCAGAAGGACTATATGAATGTAAGTTTTATCCTTTACCATCACATTCTCTGTATTTCATGATTGCTAATGTCTTGCATTTCTTTCCTCATTCCCTAATTACCATCATTGCAATATGCTCTAATTCATATACTCTGCCCCTTTGTCCTCATGCAGATTTGCCTCACTAACTTCCCCACCATGCTCTTCTTGGCCCATAAAACTATAGTCTAGTCACTTACCAATGTCTTTTGTCAGCTCCATAGTATTGCTTTTGCCTAAACACCCCCTAAAATGTCTACAAATGTGATGTGTGTGCTTCAATTCATTCAGAGTGACATTTTTTTTTGGGGGGGTTGTGCCAAACTCATTAGGAACCCCCCCAACTGCTAGCTCAGCTGATAGCAATCCTCTATCTGCTGACTTTACCAAACCCAATACACACTATACCTACCTTTTTGATGCTCACATTTATGGATGAATTCACCTAAGCATGTAGTGCAAGGGCCTGCCTCAATACTTTAAAATGCTTTTTTTTTTTAACCTATTAATTATCTGGATATGTAATAGCAGAATGTCAAAAAGTGCTTACATTTTGGTTTCTTTTTGTTATTATGACACTTCTTACCTGTCCGGTGGGCTGCCAGTAGTGTAACTAAGGAGGGGCTTCCCAAAGTATCACACATTATTTAGCCATTCAGCTCTCAATCAAGTGGAGAGGGTTACCTGTCCTAAACCCCCCCTCAATTTTTAGCAAGGGCCCATCAGATGGGGGATATGGGGGGTGGGGGAGGGATGGGGGGGTGATGACTCTCATAAGGGGACATTAGACTTTAGGCTTTAAATACTCAGTTCCCAAAATGTTTGACTAATTTTGTCCCAAAATGTTGGTGTCTAATCTGCTTGTAATGTTAATTTGTCAAATTACTAATTTTTGTTCTTGTTTCACTCCACAGTGTCCTTCAACGCCACAGGAATGGCAGACTGTGGCCTCCCACTTTGCCAGTCATTGGGACTTTCCCAATTGTGGAGGAGCAATAGATGGGAAGCACGTCCGCATCGTCCCACCACCCAACTCGGGGTCGTACTATTTTAATTACAAGGGGTTTCATAGTATCGTGATGTTGGCGGTGGTGTCTGCGACATATGACTTTTTGTATGTGGACGTGGGGCAAAATGGACGGATGTCGAATGGTGGAGTGTTCTCACGGACGGAGTTCTACTGGCGTCTCCAGAGTGGCAGTCTGGGCTTGCCACCCCCAGAGGAGAATCAGGAAGGACTCCCGTTCGTCTTTGTCGCAGATGAGGCGTTTGCCCTGGCGAACCATCTGATGCGGCCTTTCCCCATGAGGACCCTCACCCCAGACCAGAGGATTTTTAATTTCCGCCTGTACAGAGCCCGAAGAGTGGTGGAGAACACCTTTGGAATACTGGCCAGCCGGTTCCGCCTTTTTCTTACGCCTATTCACATGGCGGAATACAAACTGAATCACATAGTGCTGGCGTGCTGTGTTCTGCACAATTATTTGAAAAAGGTTTCTGTGAACTATGCGGTCTCAGTTGGCCAACAAGAAGCAGACTTGATGGAAAATGCTCATCCTGGCTTGCCCCCCCAAAGCGCCCGTGAGGTTAGAACACAATACATGGACTACTTTGTGGGTAGGGGGGCCATTGATATGCCAGACAATGTCTGAGCGGCATTTTAAGAATACATTTTGATCTGAAACTCCTTCATTTACTGCTTGGCTTGGTTTTAGGTGTCTCCTAGGTATAATTAGGTTTTTTTCAAGTTGTGCCTTTTTCACCAACAGTGCAAACCCAAGTTCAGAGCGAGATGAGGGGAAAGTCTCTTCTTCAGATAATCTTATTATGTTGTGGTCTGCTACACACACACCTTTTTTTTGGTAACTAATGTATGTAGTGCATTACTGACCAAAATCATGCTCATTTTCAGCACCATGGCAGGAAAATGGCATGATTGTCAAAATTCATCACTGTGGGTGTTTTTTTATTAAAGGCACATCCACTATGCACTACAAGTGCACTGCAAAAGTACACCTGAAACTGCACTTGGAGTGCAAAGTGGGGTTGCCTTTAGTAAATCACACTCCTTCTCAGCACAAACTAAAATTGTACTACAAATACATTTTTGGTGCCATGAAAAAGGAAGCCACACATTATTGATAATTTAACTTTTTAATCCAAGCACATTCACATGTGCGTTTCGAAAAGGTTTTTACAACCAACCAAGAAATTGTGTGTTTCAAAAACAGAGTTTAATTAAAATTTGGTTTACTTGGTGTTTTTGGGTAAACAGGTATGTATCTAACTGTAAAATACAGAACACAGGAACTTACAAAGTTCAACTTTGAAAAGTGAAGACAATATCAGACATGAGTATGTACAAACTGGGCTGATCTTGCCTTCATCACATGGGGTGTCACCTCTGAAAAATCCAAATTTGGAAGATGCACACAGTGTGTCAACATGTGCTAACTCCCATCATGGGGGATCAATGTACATGCTTTGGGGCTGCAACCCCTTCATCTCAGACACTTTACACAAAACACGTATATTGATCCCCCATGATGGGAGATAGCGCATGTTTACACACTCTGTGCATCTTCCAAATTTGTAATTTTGAGAAATACAACATTTTGTTTTTAAAATTGCAAAAATAAGTCCCTATGTAGTTTTTGGTGTTCCACACTCTCCCCAAAACATCAATGATGTTCTTCAATTTTTGATTAACATCATTGATGTTTTGCAGGATATGTTCCCAATCCCGATTGCACCCCATTATCTCCTCAATCTGGATCTGGGCACTTTCACTGGTAAAACGGGAATCTTCTTCCACGTCACCTACAAAACAAAGCAAAAAAAAAACATGTAATATAAATATGGTGACATACATTGATGAGCTTACCGGAAGCTGTGTTCTCCCACACTCACCTGTTGTGGTGACAATTTGCCCAACCTCCACGATCTCTCCTTCCTCCTCCTGCTCCTCTGTTTGTGCTTTTGGAAGTCGGCCTTCTTTGGGAGGGGTGGGGTCCCTGGTGTCCTCATACTTGCCGAGTCTTCTCTCCCCTATGAGAATGGAAAAAAATAAACAATTGTTTGGAAGTGTTAATAATAATAATAATAATCATATGAACACACGACAACTACTTACTTTTGTCAAGAACACGCTTGATCCTTATTTACTGCTCGTGCTCCCTCAGTTTCAGGTCTGGCCAGCGTTTTCTCAGTCGATCCATGGATCGGTGTACCCCAAAATTATGCAGAAGACTCTTGACAACTTTAGTCATGTTCTTGGCCTTTATGATATTTGAGTTTGGGTAAGGTCCATACTTCCCATCATAGTCGGTCCTGTTCAATATGTCGACCATCTCCAACATCTCTCCAAAAGACATATTTGAGACCTTAAATCTTCTCTTCCTGGATCGGGACGTTTCAGGCTCTGTGCATCTTCCAAATTTGTAATTTTGAGAAATACAACATTTTGTTTTTAAAATTGCAAAAATAAGTCCCTATGTAGTTTTTGGTGTTCCACACTCTCCCCAAAACATCAATGATGTTCTTCAATTTTTGATTAACATCATTGATGTTTTGCAGGATATGTTCCCAATCCCGATTGCACCCCATTATCTCCTCAATCTGGATCTGGGCACTTTCACTGGTAAAACGGGAATCTTCTTCCACGTCACCTACAAAACAAAGCAAAAAAAAAACATGTAATATAAATATGGTGACATACATTGATGAGCTTACCGGAAGCTGTGTTCTCCCACACTCACCTGTTGTGGTGACAATTTGCCCAACCTCCACGATCTCTCCTTCCTCCTCCTCCTCCTGCTCCTCTGTTTGTGCTTTTGGAAGTCGGCCTTCTTTGGGAGGGGTGGGGTCCCTGGTGTCCTCATACTTGCCGAGTCTTCTCTCCCCTATGAGAATGGAAAAAATAAACAATTGTTTGGAAGTGTTAATAATAATAATAATAATCATATGAACACACGACAACTACTTACTTTTGTCAAGAACACGCTTGATCCTTATTTACTGCTTGTGCTCCCTCAGTTTCAGGTCTGGCCAGCGTTTTCTCAGTTGATCCATGGATCGGTGTACCCCAAAATTATGCAGAAGACTCTTGACAACTTTAGTCATGTTCTTGGCCTTTATGATATTTGAGTTTGGGTAAGGTCCATACTTCCCATCATAGTCGGTCCTGTTCAATATGTCGACCATCTCCAACATCTCTCCAAAAGACATATTTGAGACCTTAAATCTTCTCTTCCTGGATCGGGACGTTTCAGGCTCCGGGCTTTCCCCACCCTCCTCCTTGTTAGTGGAATTATTAGTGCACACCTGTGTTCTCTCCGCCATGTGCTCTCCCCACTGCGCCGGAAGCGAAGGGGCGGGGAATAGTCTGGAAAGAACGTCAGGGGCGGGTGGAGTTTCACGCATGCGCACTGTATATAAAACGCAACACGCGTGTGTCGTCCGTACGATCTGTGAAGAGAGGGAGAAGCTGAGGCGACGAACGCGCAAACAAAGGTAAAATTTTGAACTTGGTACATCACTAGGCTACACTGCTTCTAGATTGAGGCCTGCATTAGTGGAGTTTAGACTGGCATTAGGGTTTGTCTTGTGTTGTGTCTTGCAGACATTATGGACGGGTTTAATGACCATAGCTTCCTCCCTCTGTTTATCGATAAATACAGAGACATGCCCATCCTGTGGCAATCAACACACCCTCTATATAGTAACAGACAAAAGAGGCAGGCAGCACTGTTGGAACTGGTTGAGTTTGTGAAGCCGGTGGTCCCCAGGGCAGATGACAAATATATAAAAAAGAAAATTGGGAACCTCAGGAGTACATATCTGAAGGAGAGGAAGAAGGTGCTGAACTCAGTGATATCTGGAGCTTCAGAAGATGACCTTTATGTCCCCACCCTGTGGTATTATGACAGGATGCATTTTCTGGCAGACCAGGCTGATGTCAGGGAATCCCTCTCTACTCCTCCTTCCACGCGTCCTATGCTCCATTCCACACCCGCTGAGTCTTCCGACGCCCAACCTGGGCCTTCCACTCAGGAAGAAATGGTGGAGCCCAGCTTGAGCCAGGTATAGTATTGTTGTACATATTTGTGTAGTCAAAATGAATGATGTTAACTTGATTTTTGCTCCCTAATTGCTGAGCTTATAAAGCCAAAACCTTTGGGACAAGAAAGAAAAATGCTGGGCTCAGAATGATAGTCTTTTCTATTTGTTAACAATTTGCAACAGTGTTGATGTGAAAATTGTGTGTGTTTGATGAACCAAAAACTCAAACTATGTCCCTTTTTCATACACAGGAAGAACTCAGCCAGGACCAGGAGGGTGTGGAATGCAGCAGCCAGGAGGTGGCTGTGGAAAGTGGCAGCCAGGAGGAGGCGGAGTAAGCGGCAGTCAGGCGGTGGGCAGCCAAAGGAGCCTCACTGAATGCCAAGTCCCTCCCCTCCACCTTAAACGCAAAAGGGCGAGAAAGGGGGGAATGTTGAGGAGTCGGCCCTGAGGCTGATTGGTGAGGCTTCTGCGGCACTCCAAGCAAAACCCACCTACCAAGAGGCCTTTGCCGCCATGGTTGCGTGCAAGCTTGATAAAATGGAGCAGGGGCAACAGATCTTGTGTGAGGAGGTTATTCTTCACACCCTCGACAAGGGTCTGTTGGGCCAAATGACACAAGAAACACACTTGTGTGGTTTGGCCCATGCCCCTGCTCCTCCTCCTCCTCCTCCTTCTGCCACACCTCCAGCACCACAGCCACAGCCTGGAAGGAAGCGTGGAAGGAAGACCAGAGTGTGATGACCTGGGTTCAGTCTGGTCTGACAGAAGATGCAGCCTGTTGTAGTACCACAGCCTGGGAACATAGATGTCATCTGCTGCTGTTCCGGGTTTCATGGACTTCAGGACCAGACTTCTCTCCCTCAGACATGTATTCCTCAGGCCACCAATTTTTCAGTTTAAATAGCTGATGTGTGCCCTGGGGGCCAAAGGCTTCATGAATCTCCCCAGTTTCAACATTGCTGCCTCCCTCTTTATCTATTACTGACACCGAAATAAAGGTATTTTTTGTTTTGAAGAAATACTTACGTATGTGTTTTCCTTCCAAAAGGCCAGTTTATTTGTGATCAGCCAGGTACATTTCAAAAATACAAAGTGAAATAAATAACAAGGGGTACCAACACTAAACAACCTCCTGTAGATTAAAAAAGAAAAACAAAATAACAAAAATAGAATAATGTTGTTGTTGTAAGTTTACACACAAAAAAAAAAAAAGGAGAAATGAGCAAACTGTCTTTAAAGGAGATTTTTAGGGAATCCCCCAAAAAAACATCCAAAAAAGAAAAAAACAAATCTAAAATTGTGTAGATGTGACGCAAACTAAAATTGTATTGCTGAAATGGTTAAAAAAGAGTAGGGATGAGCCGAACACCCCCCGGTTCGGTTCGCACCAGAACTTGCGAACGACCCCCGCGTTCGGTACGAACGTTAGAACCCCATTGAAGTCTATGGGACTCGAACGTTCGAATTGGAAAGTGCTAATTTTAACGGCTAATATGCAAGATAGTGTCCTAAAAAGGGTTTGGGGACCTGCCTCCTGCCTCAGGGGACATGGGTCACTGCAAAAAAAAGTTTTAAAAACTGCCGTTTTGGTGGGAACACTGATTTTAATGACGATTAAAGTGAAAAAAAAAAGTGAAATATTCCTTTAAATATGGTGCCTGGGGGGTGTCTGTAGTATGCCTGTGAAGTGCCACGTGTTTCCCGTGTTTAGAACAGTCCCTGCACAAAATGACATTAAACGGAAATAACACCATTTAAAACTGCTTGCGGTTTTAATGTTATATCTGGTTCCTGCAATATGGTTGAAAATCATTGAGAAACATGGCATGGGTAGCCCTCCCTGCCCATTACCAGCCTATTTGGGTCTTGTACGCATATTAAGGGGAACCCCGTACCCATATTAAAAAAAGGAAATGTGTGTGGCCCCCAGGCCCTATATACTCAGAACAGCAGTATACAGGCGGTGCAAACAAGACAGGGACTGTGTAGGTTTGTTGTGTTAAGTTGAATCTGTTTGTCATTTTCAACCGGTACATTTTTAAAGTGTAGCTCCAGTCAAAAAAACTATCTTTAACCACTACAATACAGGGCACTTTCGCCCCCTTCCTTCCCAGCCCAATTTTCAGCTTTCAGCGCTCTAGCGCTTTCAGTGACAATTGCGCGGTCATGCTACACTGTACCCAAATGAAATTGTTATCATTTTGTTCGCACAAATAGAGCTTTATTTTGGTGTTATTTATTCACGACTCCGTTTTTTTTTTTTTGCGATATAAGCGCAAAAATAGCGGAAATTTGGAAAAAAAACAATATTTTCTTTTTTCTATTTGAAAAGAAATCCAATAAAATCAAATTTTGTCATAAATTTAAGCCAAAATGTATTCTGCTACATGTTTTTGGTAAAAAAAATTCCGTTAAGTGTATAATAATTGGTTTGTGTGATCACGGACATATGTACGCAAATGATCATGTACATATGTGTGCAGGTGATCACGTACATATGTGTGCAGATAATCATTGGGACATGTGATTTTAGTGGGACATATGTGGGGGACATGTTTTTATTATTAGGGACATGTGTTTTTATTATTTGGGGACATGTATGTTTTGGGGACATGTGTGTTTTGGGGACATGTGTGGGGACTGTGTTTGTACTGTGTGGTGTGTTGTGTGTTTACACTACACTGATGATCAGTGAGTAAAAAGCTGTAAAAAGCAGCCCATACTCACTGATCATCAGCCGGCTGCAGCGTTCTGCTCTCCTCTCCTCAGCGGTGACTTCCGTGTGAGGAGAGGAGAGCCGATTGCCTAGCAACCGGCTGTTTGTTTACATCACATGACGGCCGTGATTGGACACGGCCGTCATGTGATCAGGAGGGCCAATCATAGAGCCCTCCTGCCGATCTGAGATGTGCCGTGTCCGGGTGACACGAGCACATCGGGATCGCGCCGCTGCGCGGGTGCACGCGCGCGCGATCCCGCTACTCCTGAATGACGTTCCTGAACGTCCTATCAGGAGTAGACGGCTCCCACCCGGCCGTATATATGCATTGGCCGGGTGGGAAGTGGTTAAGCTTTTTGGAAAACATAGGGAAGGGTTATCAGCCCTGTATAATTTGTTTTGTCGTCCATCTTTTTTCATCTCACTTGCTGCTGTCTCCTTGCGTTTGCAAGTAGGAGATGTTTGTAAGTTGGATGTTTGAAAGTAGGGGCCTGCCCTATATTATAGCGGTATGTACTGGGTACAGAGCACGCAGACAGCACGCACTATCTCCTAACACTACTGACTGCAAGCTCTATTATTAACCACTTGTTAGCCCAATGTTTGCATAAAGTGAAAGATGAAGTTATGCTGAGTAAATAGATATCAAACATGTCACTCTTCAAAATTGCACATGCCCGTGGAATGGCGCCAAACGTCGCTACTTAAAAAATCCCCATAGGCTACGCTTTAATTTTTTTTTTACTGGTTACATGTTTTGAGTTGCAGAGGAGGTCTAGGACTAGAATTATTGCTCTCGCTCTAACATTGACCCCACATCTCACCTCTAGGCTGGGAAGCCTTAAATAAAAAATAAAAAAAAGATTCTGGCTTTGATCGTACTGGTGAGTTGGTAGAAGCACCGGAGGGCGGTGAGGGGTGGGGGGCGTCTATGGCTGGGTATTTCAGGGTATCACCGAGTATGGCTGGGTATCTCTGAGTATGGCTGGGTATGGCAATTTATGGTCAAAAAACGTTATTCTGTGACACTGCGCTATCCAAAAAAAGAACCAAAAAAAGCTGCTAACACAATCACAAGGATATAAAACAGTGAATAATTAACAAATATTAAGTCATAGTGTAGCGCTAAAAGAAATATAAGTGACCTAATACATAATGATACGTGGTCATACAATATTTAACCAAACATTAACCACTTCAGGACCGCCGTATTGCCATTGTACGTCAGCACAATGGCACAGGCAGGCAGAATCACGTACATCTACGTGATTGCCTTCCAGCGGGTGGGGGGTCCCATCGGACCCCCTCCCGCTGGATACGGCGGTCCGATTCGGTCCAGGAGCGCTCCGTGAAGAGGGGATGGCCGTTCGTTTTCGGCCACCCCCTCTGGATCGCTCCTGGCCAATGAGAAGCTTCCTCCCCTGTGTATTGTTTACACAGGAAGGAGGAAGTGATGTCATTCTCCTCGGGGCGGTCTTTTTGACCGGACTACGAGGAGAAGAGTAAAAGTGAGTCTGCACGAACACTACACTGACATGTAGGTACACACAGGCACACAAACCCCCCCCGATCCCCCCCCCGATCGCCCCCCGATCCCCCCCCCGCCCCCCCTCCCCCCCCAGTCACAGTGTCACTGATTGCATTGATCATTTCTTTACTGATCAATGCATTCAGTGTCAGTTGTGACAGTAAAAACTGTCAGGACAGTTAGTGTTAGGTCCAGGGTAGCCCCCTATCACCCCCCAATAAAGATTTAACCCCCTGATTGCCCCTAGAGTTAACCCTTTCACCCCCTTTTGCCAGTGTCACTAAGCGATCATTTTTCTGATCGCTGCATGTGTCGCTAGTGTCGCTAGGTAGCTAGTTATTTTTTTAGGTTCACCGCCAGGTTTTTATATCGCTAGGTACCCCGATATACTACCCAATAATGTTTTTAACCCCCTGATTGCCGCTAGTTAACCCTTTCACCCCCTTTTGCCAGTGTCACTAAGCGATCGTTTTTCTGATCGCTGCATTAGTGTCGCTACAGTCGCTAGGTAGCTAGTTATTTTTTTAGGTTCACCGCCAGGTTTTTATAGCGCTAGGTACCCCGATATACTACCCAATAATGTTTTTAACCCCCTGATTGCCGCTAGTTAACCCTTTCACCCCCTTTTGCCAGTGTCACTAAGCGATCATTTTTCTGATCGCTGCATGTGTCGCTAGGTAGCTAGTTATTTTTTTAGGTTCACCGCCAGGTTTTTATATCGCTAGGTACCCCGATATACTACCCAATAATGTTTTTAACCCCCTGATTGCCGCTAGTTAACCCTTTCACCCCCTTTTGCCAGTGTCACTAAGCGATCGTTTTTCTGATCGCTGCATTAGTGTCGCTACAGTCGCTAGGTAGCTAGTTATTTTTTTAGGTTCACCGCCAGGTTTTTATAGCGCTAGGTACCCCGATATACTACCCAATAATGGTTTTAACCCCCTGATTTCCGCTAGTTAACCCTTTCACCCCCTTTTGCCAGTGTCACTAAGCGATAATTTTTCTGAACGCTGCATCAGTGTCGCTAGTGTCGCTAGGTAGCTAGTTAACTAGGCTCCCAAAAAGTCCCCCACATGTGGTATCCCCGTACTCGGGAGAAGCAGCAGAATTTATTTTGGGGTGTAATTTGACTTCTGCCCATAGCATGTGTGAGCAATATATCATTTAGTGACAACTTTGTGCAAAAAAAAAAAAAGTTTGTAATATTCCCGCAACTTTTGGCAAAATATAAAATATTCCATGGACTCAACATGCCTCTCAGTAAATAGCTTGGGGTGTCTACTTTCCAAAATGGGGTCATTTGGGGGGGTTTTGTGCTATTTTGGCATTTTATGGCCTTCGAAACTGTGATAGGTAGTGAGGAGTTAAATCAAAAATTTGCACCCTTAGAAATCCTGAAGGTGGTGATTGGTTTTCGGGGTGTCGTGCGCGACTAGACTCCCAAAAAGTCCCACACATGTGGTATCCCCGTACTCGGGAGAAGCAGCAGAATGTATTTTGGGGTGTCATTTCACATATAACCATGGCATGTGTGAGCAATATATCATTTAGTGACAACTTTTTGTAAAAAAAATTTTTTTTTTTTTTGTTGTCATTATTCAATCCCTTAGGACAAAAAAAATAAATATTCAATGGGCTCAACATACCCATCAGCAATTTCCTTGGGGTGTCTACTTTCCAAAATGGGGTCATTTGGGGGGGATTTGTACTGCCCTGCCATTTTAGCACCTCAAGAAATGAGATCGGCAGTCATAAATTAAAAGCTGTGTAAATTCCAGAAAATGTACTCTAGTTTGTAGACGCTATAACTTTTGCGCAAACCAAAAAATATACGCTTATTGACATTTTTTTTACTAAAGACATGTGGCTGAATAAATTTTGCCCTCAATGTATGACTAAAATTTAGTTTATTCGATTTTTCTTATAACAAAAAGAAGAAAATATCTTTTTTTTTCAAAATTTTCGCTCTTTTTTCATTTATATCGCAAAAAAAAAAAATCGCAGAGGCAATCAAATACCATCAAAAGAAAGCTCTATTTGTGGGAAGAAAAGGACGCAAATTTCGTTTGGGTGCAATATTGCATGACCGCGCAATTACCAGTTAAAGCAGCGCAGTGCGAAATTGCAAAAAGACCTCTGGTCCTTAAGGTGTTTATTGGTCCGGAACTGAAGTGGTTAAACACAAAAATCATAAACTGTGCAAAAAATACACCTTAAGTGCAAAAAATTCATAAGTGTATAAAAAAGTCCAAGAAAAAATAAATAAAAGTCTCTATATAAATGTTGATCCAATCCAAACGTGAGATAAGGGTCACCATCCACCTTCTTTAAATGAGGCTAGCATGCAGACACCCTGTGATATTCCCGTCACCTTTTAAGATAAAGGCTTACCAGATGTAATGGATCCAAACGAATATACATTCGAAGGATCATACGGGCTTGTGCACTCGAATACGAGATTTCAGACGTAAATTATCCAGGGAAGTAACGAATCAAACTGCTCATACAGATGCCCCGGCTAGTTGTTATATCCTCAGCGGTAAAATCCAACTCAAAATGTTGAACCCATACAAAGAAAAATAAGGGGCCACAATAGTGTAATTCCGTTTAGGAGAAAAATTTAATAAAAAAGTAATGAACTTACATGTAACCAAAGAGTCAAGCGCTTATTCAATAAAAACAGTGCTACAGTACCAGTCCCGACGCGTTTCGTCCTCTAAAGACGTCATCTGGGGTAACACTCAACTGTAGCATCCTTACTTTTATATCCAACCTTCAATCTGGGCGAAAATTCCATCTGCCTGTGTCACCGCATATTACTTCCGGTTTAAGATGGCGCCCGGCGTGCGTTCCACGCCTCATTACAATGCTAAAACATGAATCTACCAGCGATTCCATGCCATAACATATATAAAATGAACCGATGTGTGAAACAAACATTAACCCACCTAAATGAATGGGATATTAAAACTATTCATGTTACAACGTAAACATCATTTCCGGGTCATGGCTGGGGAGTTAGCTAAAAATTAAAAAACGTAGGTGTGGCTCCAATAATCACCCATCCAGCCCATCACACCAACGAGACCACCCCTACCGAGGACGCCCAACCAGAGAAATCACTCCCATAATGGGCGTATCATAGATTAAAGCGTGACGCTTCTAGCCAGCGATGCTGGAACGCACCGCATACCGGAAGCGCCAACACAACAGGCGCATCCGACGCCGGAAGTGACGTGAAAAGAAATACGTCACCTCCAGTCAAAGCGTATTCGGCGCCGGAAGTGACGTAAAGGGAAATACGTCACCTCCAGTCACCAACGGAGCGCATGTAAACATACTCCGGAACGCACAGTTTAGAGGGCTGTGCATTTAAACACCCACCTACTCCCAGGTGAACAAAGTATTAAAACAAATAGACATCATACCAATATGTATGAAGTGGGAATAATTATATATAAAGAATGTTTATATAGAAAGTACAAACCAGCACCGGTATACCGTATGCCGGAATGTACATCATACCAGATAACATATAAGGCAGATAGAATTCTGTCCCAGGAATAATACAACATATACATAAATAACAACCCTGAAAAAAACTTGCCATTTACATAAAAAACAATTATTAAAATTATAAAAAAAACTCTGAACTAAGATCAAATATACATATTAACTGTCATTAATGAAAGCATT
This sequence comes from Lithobates pipiens, assembly GCF_037356315.1. Lineage (NCBI taxonomy): Eukaryota > Metazoa > Chordata > Amphibia > Anura > Ranidae > Lithobates > Lithobates pipiens. The sequence goes on from NW_027507764.1 coordinate 324,976,746, forward strand.
GATATCCCACTCTATATTTAGACCAAATGGAGAGTAAGATGGCAATTTATGGCAGGGTATTACAGAGTATTGGTGGGGTATTGGCGGGGTACTACAGAGTAATAGCAGGGTACTGCAGAGTATTGGGGGGTACTACAGAGTAATGGCAGGGTACTGCAGAGTATTGGGGGTTACTGCAGAGTAATGGGGGTTACTGCAGAGTAATGGGGGTTACTGCAGAGTAATGGGGGGTACTGCAGAGTAATGGCAGGGTACTGCAGAGTAATGGCAGGGTACTGCACTGCAGAGTAATGGTGGGGTACTGCAGAGTAATGGCGGGGTACTGCAGAGTAATGGCAGGGTACTGCAGAGTATGCACTGGTATTGCAGAGTATTGGCAGGGAATTGAGGGGTTAAATTCGGTGAGCAGCGATGTGGGCACTGCAGATGCAGCCCACATCGCTGCTGACACCGATCTCTTTCCCCTCCGCTGTACCGATCGGTACAGAGAGGGGAGGGAGGAACCGGCGTCATAACATGACGCCGGATTGTTTCCAAGTGATCACTCCGTCATTTGACGGAGCAATCACGTGGTAAACGGCCGCTATGAGCGGCCGTTTACCGTGATCCGTGATGCGACCCGGCGGTCACGGATGCTCTCGAGTGCGCACACCTCGGGGCACGCGAGAGCAGAATTCTGGGAGGCCGTTAATTAACAGCCTCTCAGAGTTAAACAACCGCCCTGAAGCCGTTAATCGGCAATGGGCAGTTGTTAAGTGGTTAAAGCTAGATCACTAGCTATATAGGTGAGGTGAATATAGAGGTGTATACTGCAGTCAGGGCACAGACAACAACCACTACACAGCAGCAAGATAGGAAATCAGCCAAAAACGATTGGTGTGTACTGTGTTGAAGGTACACAGAACACCCACTGCTTCAGATGCTAAGTAACACACTACACGAAGCCGCCTCAAAGGCGGCCTTATATAGTGTGGGGCGTGCACTACACAGCCTGAGCTATGATTGGCCACAGGCAGGATGCCTGTGGCCAATCATGGCTCTCCTCGCTGCCGGCGCTGTGATTGGCCAAGCATGCGGGGTCACAGTGCATGCTTGGCCAATCATCGGGCAGCAATGCACTGCGCCAACGCAGTGCATTATGGTCCGCGCGCGCGTCACTCGAATTTTGACGCGAACGGCCAAAACGTTCGGAATTCGCCGAACGCACGAACAGCCAATGTACGTCTCGAACTCGACTCGACTCGAACACGAAGCTCATCCCCAAAAAAGAGTAATGAAATCCGTTCGGGAGAAGTGTGTGTGACTATGAGCATCAAAAGAAGTTCGTTCTTGCAGCATTGTAAAGAACAAGAGAATGCGCTTGATGAAAGAATTTTTAACATTGCAGCGTGACGAATGTGCTATATCGCTTACGAGCAGTAGTTTTACCTGAATGAGCACTTCCGTGTCGGAATTTGAATGTGAGCATGCATGGCACCTTATCCGTCGGAGTAGGCTACACATGATCGGAGTATGTCCGACCGGCCCAGTTGGTCGGGAAATATTTACAACATGTTGGAAAATTGGGTCCGATGGATATTCTGACGGAATCAGACCGATGCATACCACACACAGTCGGATTATCCGACGACACGGTCCGATAGGACACATTCCGACCATGTGTGCAAGGGCTTAGACTATGTAAGTTTCTGTTTATGGGTTCCCATGGTATACTATGACTGGCATGTTGTTTGGTAAATTCTGGGGTCAGTCTAATGCCTGACTGCCACTGATGGTAAGGACGGGCCTCTTAGACTATGTGAGTTTATGTTTTATGAGTGCTAATGGTATACTGTGACTGGCATTGTTTGGTACATTTGGAAAGTTTTACTTTTGAAAGTTCAATATAGCTGTGGCCTTGCCCTATTTCCAACTTAATCAGCTTCTGTGTCTTTTTTTTTTTGGGGGGGGGGGGCAAGGTATTGGTTTATTAGTTGGTCATAAATGAGCCTATGCTTCTCAGCAGTCATGACTGGTAAGCTGCAATGTAATTTTTTGTTCTTGGGTCCAATTATACTGTACTTACAAGATGACAGGCAACTGGACTATAGAGAGATTTGTATATGTCTTATTTGCAAATACAGTATATAATGGTAGTCCTGCATAGTAAACAATAAGTCGAAGTAATATGTCAGTTTATAACCCAGTCCAAAAGATGAACACTGGGATAGGAAGGCCATGTGGAACTGCATTAAAAGAGTTCATCAAATAAGTCATTGAGTTACTGCAAAGATGATCACACACATACTACATTGGATATAAGCAATCTGGCACAGCCAGGTTGAAATCAAAATGGGTATAAAATAAATGACAGTTGGCCATGAATATGAATGACTGCATTATCTATAAACTGCATATTAAATTACGTTTTTAAAAATCTGAAAAAATGACATAAAATATGCTAGCTTCTCAGTTAGCTGCCTGCATGTAGCAAGGTTTAAGAATTCAATATTTTCAGTACATGAATTGTATTACCAGGAATGTCCTGGTTGACAAAAAGTTATTTAAAAATAAATTGAAAGCATACATAATGATTATATTCCTTATAGCAAACAACTCAAATGTATCTTTAATAACTTAGATTATAGCCGTGTGCAGCACATGCTAATATTTGATTTGTTATTGCGCATTCTCCATTGCTCTTAAACTAAGTTTAAGTTTAATATAATGCTATGAATTAAAGAATTGCAAAAAGCAGTTACCCTACGCAAATAATCAGAAATGGTATTCTATGTATCTGACTATAGGCAATTAAACTAAAGTCTAATTAATCGTTATGGATTGTTGCACTTTGCAAATCATCATTTCTTTACTGCTTTGTTATAAAAATCTAAATTTAGGATTTTTTTTTGTATGGCAGTGGAAAAGACAATACTATTGTGCCAAGCTTAATAGCCAGTCATGACCAATCAACAAGCATTGTTGTAAAAACTGTAACTTGAAAAGGCTGGTATGGGCTACAGCACTTTGCAATACCATTACTGTTCTTTGGATTGATTTACAAAATAAACTCTGTAGTGTTGCCTTTACTTTAAAGCTATCCAAAGACTGGTCATAGTTGTGACTGCTGGGGTGTATGTTCCTATACTACTGGATAGTTATTTTCACAACTAATCAAAACAGCACACTGAGCCACCAGTTGGTCAGCTTTGAAGTGAATGCAGGTTGTGATAATAGCAGTGTATCTTGCTGTGCTATACACTTTTTCAAAGCTCAAGCATGAAATCAGTCAGATGTCATTGCTAGCTGGTGATCATTGTGGGGTATTTTTTGTAAAATACCAAATGACAGCGACCAACTGACAGTCCACGGGATATCTGGAAAATTATTATTATACAAATACAAAATAAGCAGAAATACTGGTGTTTATACATTTTCAATAACTGTGACTGCAAAAAAAGACTATTACAAACAACAAAATTCTGTAAAGGACATCTATTAAAAAATATATACATAAGGTACATTACAAATAAAACTATTATAAAGACAAATTATGATTTGTAATGTCAATGAGATACAGAATTTATACCGAGACAGTCTGGACATTTACCCCAATCCCATATGTGATCTAATAATAATAATAATAATCCTATAAAAGGTTAAGGTTAAGTAATGCAGCCTTGATGAAGTCAACCCAGAGAGAAGGCACAGTGTAAAGAAACCTGTTTTATGGTCCTTAAAGGGTCTTAACCCTTTGAGGACCATAAGATTACCATCATCAATATAAAAATAATTATATATTTTTTCCCTTTAAGAATGTATTAGAACAATAAATAAAACCATTTCCACACTTGTGTCATTTTTGGGGGAGGAATTATGATCTAATAACATGTGAATATTTAGGTTACTTTTTAAAAGAAAAAAAGAAGCAATTTTTATTTTCATACAGTTTCGTAAGTTCGTACACTTCAGTTGTTGTAACTAAGCCATTTAATTAAATAATAGACATGTGCATTCGTTTTTGTCCGAATGCATTTTCGTCCGAATTTCAGCTATTTTCGTTTTCCTTTTGACAAACGATAAGGAAAGCACAGAATCTGAAAAACGAAAGTTCCGACATAAATAAATGCTTTATTTTCATTTTCATTGTTACAACAGTTCGATATAGAATAGGAGATTCGATGTGACTCTGACAATAACAATCTGTGTCTATAGAACCTGTGGTCGAATGTGCCTAACCTTACCTCTATGAGTCCAAGATTATATCGAGAAAATATTCGACAGAGAAAAAAGAATTGACAGAGAGAAAAGATTCTGCCTACTGTCCTAAAAAGTGTTTGGGGACCCGGGTCCTGCCCCAGGGGACATGTATCAATGCAAAAAAAAGTTTTAAAAATGGCAGTTTTTTCGGGAGTAGTGATTTTAATAATGATTAAAGTGAAACAATAAAAGTGTAATATTCCTTTAAATTTCGTAGGGGGGGGGGGGGTGTCTATAGTATGCCTGTGAAGGGGCACATGTTTCTGGTGCTTAGAACTGTCCCTGCACAAAGTGTCATTTATCCAGGAAAAAAAGTCCTTTAAAATCACTCGCAGCTATTATGAATTGTCGGCTCCGTAATACAGAGAACACTCATTGAAAGTCAATAAATAAATAAATAAAAAGCGTGGGGGTCCCCCAAATTCAATTACCAGGCCCTTCAGGTCTGGTATGGATATTAAGGGGAACCCTGCGTCAAATTAAAAAAAAAATTGACGTGGGGTTCCCCCTAAATATCCATATCAGACCCTTTATCCGAGCATGCAACCTGGCAGGCCGCAGGAAAAGAGGGGGGACGAGAGAGCGGCCCCCCTCCCTCCTGAACCATACCAGGCCACATGCCCTCAACATTGGGAGGATGCTTTGGGGGTCTGTGACCCCTCAAAGCACCATGTCCTCATGTTGATGGGGACAAGGGCCTCATCCCCACAACCCTGGCCGGTGGTTGTGGGGGTCTGCAGGTGGGGGGCTTATCAGAATCTGGAAGCCCCCTTTAACAAGGGGACCCCCAGATCCCGCTCCCCCCTGTTTGAAATGGTAAGGGGGTACAAAAGTACCCCTACCATTTCACAAAGAAAGTGTAAAAAATTGTTAAATAAGACAAACACACTTTTGAAAAATTCCTTTATTAAAAAAAAAAAAAGATTCCAGCGGTGGTAATCCACTCTTGCTATCCAGCGAAGGACGATCATCTCTCCGGGTTCCAGCGATGGCTCATCTGAATCAGCGCAGCGAATCCATCTATCTTCTGTCTCCACGGAGGAGACACTGTGGGGATTCCGGCGGCCTGACGTTTGTTATATGCGGAGGGCAGGGCCACCCGTCACCTGAGCTCGCCCCCCTCTGACGCAAGGGGAAACCCGGGCTTCCCCATGACGTATGGGTGACCCCGCCCCCCTCTGATGTAACGGAAACCTGCCTGTGTTACATCAGAGGGGTGCACTTTCTTTGTGAAATGGTAGGGGTACTTTTGTACCCCCTTACCATTTCAAACAGGGGGGGCGGGATCTGGGGGTCCCCTTGTTAAAGGGGGCTTCCAGATTCTGATAAGCCCCCCGTCCGCAGACCCCCACAACCACCGGCCAGGGTTGTGGGGATGAGGCCCTTGTCCCCATCAACATGGGGACATGGTGCTTTGAGGGGTCACAGACCCCCAAAGCATCCTCCCAATGTTGAGGGCATGTGGCCTGGTACGGTTCAGGAGGGAGGGGGGCCGCTCTCTCGTCCCCCCCTCTTTTCCTGCGGCCTGCCAGGTTGCGTGCTCGGATAAAGGGTCTGGTATGGATTTTTAGGGGGACCCTACGTCAATTTTTTTTTTTGACACGGGGTTCCCCTTAATATCCATACCAGACATGAAGGGCCTAGTAATTGAATTTGGGGGACCCCCATGCTTTTTTTTTTTTTTTTTATCAATGACTTTCAATGAGTGTTCTCTGTATTACGGAGCCGACAATTCATAATAGCTGCGAGTGATTTTAAAGGATTTTTTTTCCCTGCATAAATGACACTTTGTGCAGGGACAGTTCTTAGCACCAGAAACATGCGCCCCTTCACAGGCATACTATAGACACCCCCCCCCTACGAAATTTAAAGGAATATTACACTTTTAGTGTTTCACTTTAATCATTATTAAAATCACTGCTCCCGAAAAAATGGCCCTTTTAAAACTTTTTTTTGCATTGATACATGTCCCCTGGGGCAGGACCCGGGTCCCCAAACACTTTTTAGGACAGTAACTTGCAAATTAGCCTTTAAAATTAGCACTTTAGATTTTGAACGTTGGAGTCCCATAGACTTTAATAGGGTTCTAACGTTCACACGAAGTATGCTATATACTAGCTCCGTCGAATCTTCTTTATACATTCGACAGACACCATAAGCCTTCAAAGACAGATTCGACCGTAATTCATGTGGATTTTCGGACGAATGCAATTTTTGAACGAAAAATGAAATAAATAAAAACGAATTTCGGGAGTAACTAAATTAATTAATTTTTCGGACGAAAACGAAATTCCAAAACAAAATATTTTACTCTGCACATGTCTATTAAATAACTGGCAAAAAGCTGGATCCATTTGTTTATAAGAACTAATATTTCGACTCAAACCAAAAAAAAAGGATTTTAAGTTCTTAACCAGTTCCCAATCAGCGCACGCCGATGTACGTCGGCAGAATGGCACAGGCAGGCATATTGGCGTACAGGTACGTCCAATCTTTAATGCCGTCCTGCCATCACGAGCGTGCTGCGGCAGCGCGCTCGCGTGCTGGTCGGGACCCCCGTGAGTCCGGTCGCGGATCCAGCGGACTTGATCGCTGCGGGCATATCCAGGACAGCTGAACGGAGAGATGCCATTGTAAACAGCATCTCCCCGTTCCGCCTAGCAACTAGTGACACTGATCTCTGCTCCATGTGATTGGACCAGAGATCAGTGTTCATTAAATGAAAGCCCAGACCCCAACAGTTAGTAACACACCCCTAGGAACACTTAACCCTACACTTCCACCCACTGGTTAACCCCAGTGTCATTTACACAGTAATCACTGCATTTATATAGCAGTGATTGCTGTATAAATGACAATGGTCCCAAAAATGTGTTAAAAATGTCCGATGTGTCCGCCATAATGTCGCAGTCACAATAAAAATCACTGATCATTGCCATTACTAGTAAAACAAATATATATATTAATAAAAATGCCATAAAACTATCCACTATTTTGTAAACGCTACAACTTTTGCGCAAACCAATCAATAATCGCTTATTGCGATTTTTTTTACAAAAAATATATAGAAGAATACGTATTGGCCTAAACTGAGGGAAAAAAATGTTTTTTTTTAATATTTTTGGGGGATATTTATTATAACAAAAAGTAAAAAATATGGCGTTTTTATCTAAATTGTTGCTCTATTTTTGTTTATAGCGCAAAAAATAAAAACCGCAGGGGTGATCAAATACCACCAAAAGAAAGCTCTATTTGTGGAAAAAAAGGACGACAATTTTGTTTGGGAGCCACGTCACACGACCGCGCAATTGTCAGTTAAAGCGACGCAGTGCCAAATCGCAAAAAGTGGTCTGGTCTTTGGCCAGCAAAATGGTCCGGGGCTGAAGTGGTTAATCAGATGATACAGGCAATTAAAAACATGGGAGAAATATGTCCCTTGGTCCTCAAAGGGTTAAGCCCCGTACATATAATCTGACTTTCCGAAAACAAAACCCTGCAATTTTGTCCGAAGGGTGTTGCCTCAAACTTGTCATGCATACATATGGTCACACAAATGTTGGCCAACAATTACGAATGTAGTGACGTACTAAATGTACTACATGGTTTTTAAGCTCTTTAGTGCCACCCTTTGAGCTCCTTCTGCTAATTTTGTGTTAGTAGAAGTTTGGTGAGCGTTGATTCACACTTTTCTTTTCACGTTTTTCATTTAGTGCTTTTCAGTTCACGCTTTTCATTTCATGCTTTTCAGTTAGTTTCTGAATGGCCGTTTGCCATGTTGCAGAATCGGAGGAGATAATATGTTATTTATTATTGGCATTAAAGTTATTGCTTTGACATTTTTTTTTGGTTGAGTAATGATTTGATTTGGTATATTTTCTATATTTTTGAATGAATAGAATGCACTTTTCGGTTAAGTTCTATTGGCAGATGGCATGTCTAATTTAGTTTTTTTTAATGCACGATAAAAAAAAAAATTGTGGAGAACAATACTTGTCTATGTGTTTTACTGCAAATGACAGTTTGGGAGTAGGCAGTTACATTTAAAAAAATACAAAGTAAAATTGACAAGGGACACCAACATAGTTGTATCTTTGATCTTATAAACTAGGTTATAATGCTGTTGTGGTAACTTGCACAAATAAAAAAAAAATAATAATAATATTATTCATGATATCACTAGAAAAACAAAGCCTTTGAAAATTTGTTTGCAATAACTCCATCAGTATCACCTGCAAAGCAGCTTCATTATTATCCCATTAAAGAAGAAGAGAATTGTGAGCTGCATTTTGAGATTTCATAATTTTCCACATTACGAATGTTAATTCTCGTACTTTGGACTTTTGTCTGACAGACTTATGTACACATGATCAGAAAATCCGACAACACACATTTGTTTGTTGGCAGAAAATTTGAAGACATGCTAGCCAACATTTATTGGTGGAAGTTCAACAACAAATGTCCGATGGAGCATACACACGGTTGGATTTTGCACCAACAGCCTGACATCCAACATTTCCCGTCGGAAAATGCAATTGTGTGTGTATGGGGCTTAAGACCACTCCGATCTCAATGAGTGAACCATTCAAAAGATAATCTATAATTGAGTATGCCGTTAGAAGCGCCTAATAAATCATTATTAATAAACATTTTAGTTATGGATAGAGTGGAGACAGATTAGAATACCTGTCAGTTTTTTTTTTGTTGTCTCTGTTTTTCGGAAGTAAGATTAATTACTTCACCAACATTCTGAGCTGTATTTGATTTCCATTCTCTCATGAGTACCAACCGTGTGGCAAAAAGTAAGTACATAACCACATGTTTGAGGTTGGGTGGGAATATTTTTATTCCGATACTGAGAATTGCTAACTTGAATTTAGGTCTGGATATGAATCCAGTCAACTTTGTTATGTGTTTAAACACTGAATTCCAGTAGCCGCATAGGCTGGGGCAGAACCACAACATATGATATAGAGCAGTGGTTATCAACCCTGTCCTCAGGGCCCACTAACAGGCCAGGTTTTATGTATTACCTTGGGGAGATACAGACTAGAATACTGCAATCACTGACCAGCAAATGATATCACCTGTGATGTATATCATTTATCTTGCAAACCTGGCCTGTTAGTGGGCCCTGAGGACAGGGTTGATGACCACTGAGATAGAGAGATACCTATTAGTCTGAAACGACACCAGCATTGGTTAGATTGTTCTGGCTTAAATTTGGCAACCATATATGATGTATAATACCACCTAAGGTGGAGTTTCTGTGCCATTTCCCAGTAGGTTGCACATTTAGAAGCAGACAGGTTGATCACTATTGCCTTTTGTCATTGGTGTTCTGTGAGGGTAACATTAAGTTCCATTTCCCAATTAATCAGGGGATTGGATTGTTTAAAGGTGAGTTTGTCATGCATGCAGTTGAAAAAAGAGAGATGCCCTTCTTCTCGTGATTTGAAGATGGCCAAAATTTCCAGGCTTCTTGTGAAATATGTATTACCAAAGCTAGGTTATGTGGTAAAGTGGACTTTAGTTGGGTATACATTAAGAACTCCCCTTTTGGAAGGGTAAATCTGGTAGCTAGTTCCTCGTAGAAAAGTAGTCACCCTTCCTTAAGAATGGCTGAAACGTCCTTGATCCTGCTTGCTTCCCATCTTGGGGTTGCTATGTTGGGGTTAGTGAATCTGAGTGTACCTATGCTGTTTGGGACCTTTGTGTCATGGTTATGCAATAGAGTTTGTCTGCTTACCTGTTTCCATGTGTTCATCTCTAGAGACCAGCCGACCCTCACCTGACTGCTTTTGTAATCCATCCTCTGGCATGACTCCACCCTAGCTCCTATCAGAGAACTCTATATTAACCTGTGCACTGCAGGCCAACCCTGCTGATCAACCATTGTGTATTCCTTTGTGTGTTTAGCTTCCTGTTACCTGCCGTGTGCTCTTCTGTTGTTCCGTTACCGACTTTGGCGTGTCCTTGACTATCCCTGTTTGCCTGTGATCCTGACCTATTGGCGTGTCCCTGACTATTCCTGTCTGCTTATGGCCCGACCTTGGCTTTATCCCTCACTATCCCTATCCTCCTGTTGCCTGCTGTGGGTGCAAGCTGGGGGACCCTGGGGGTCACGACCTGGAGCCAGTTGCAGCCAAGTCCATCCTCACCACTAGAGGCTCTGGTGAACACCTGCTGGCTCTTAGACCCTGCGCCCCAGGGAATCTTACGCTCTAACCTTGGTGGAATCTGTCTCCCGTCCGCAGCAGTCAGCCTTAGGGTCCACAACCTTGCGGTGCACTCCTGATCCCTACGGTGTGCATCTGTCACCTCGCCTCAAGGTGACCTGACAGTTTGATCAGCGATGGACCCAGCTGATGTGCCGCTATCCACAGATGACCCATTGCAGGGCTTAGTTCGCAGACTTGAGACACAAGAATCGCTTCAGACCCAGGTGATGCGATTCCTTCAGGATTTGGCATCCCGTGTTGAACAGGTTCAGGCCTCATTAGGACCCTCGGTTCGACAACCTCAACAGATATCTGCCGCTGCACCTATTGCATCCGTCGCAGCCACACATTCATTACAACTACCAGCTCTGGCCCATTTCTCTGGGGACTCCAAGGCTTGCAGGGGGTTCCTTAGCCAGTGCACAATTCATTTTGAACTTCAGCCCCAAAACTTCCTGTCCGATCGGGCCAAAGTAGCATATATTATATCCCTCCTGTCCAGCGAGGTGCTAGCTTGGGCTGCCCCTCTGTGGGAGCTGAATGATCCAGTGGTTTCTAGCCTGTCTGATTTCTTGAAACTTTTTCGGAATATCTTCGAGGAACCGGGTTGTGTCTCCTCAGCGGCTAGCGCTCTTTTACGTCTCCGTCAAGAGTCCGCTTCTGTGGGACAGTATGCTCTTCAGTTCCACATCCTTACAGCTGAATTGAGCTGGAATAATGAGGCCCTAGTTGCAACCTTTTTACATGGCCTCTCTGATAGAGTGAAGGATGAATTAGCAGGAAGATCCCTTCCAGCTGATCTGGACAGTGGCATCACCTTGTGTAACCAGATCGATATTCGCTTTCAGGAGAGGGCCCTGGAAAAAAGATGCCAGCACTCCCCATTCTTTAGGCAGCCTGAGCCCCCAGTCCCTTCTCTTCAATCCGAGGAGCACCCCCTGCCTGCTGGGAACCTATGCAGTTGGGCCGGACAAAGTTATCTCCCGAAGAACGCGCTGGGTGCAGAACTCTGGGCCTATGCCTCTATTGTGGGGCCAAAGGTCATTTCCGTGACACTTGTTCTCTTCGTCCGGAAAAATGCTCAGGGCTAATACATCTGGAAGGTGGAGTATTAGACCCTGAAATATCACCTTCACCTTCTAGTCTTCTCCTTTCTGTGTTGCTTCATGTCGGTGCTTCCTCTCATTCGGTCTCAGCACATCTGGATTCCGGAGCCGCTGCCAATTTCATGGATTGGGAAACTGCATCCTCCATGAGACTTACCCTTTTGCCCCTTACAACACCATTGGTGGTCTTGGCGATTGATGGCACTGTTCTCCCAGGGGGCCCTATCCGCTTTTAGACCCTTCCTGTTATGATGTCAGTAGGGACACTCCACCAGGAGTGGATATCCTTCCTTGTCTTACCTAAGGCTTCATCTCCTATCATATTAGGTCTTCCTTGGTTACGGCTATATTCTCCACGCGTTGACTGGTCTGCTGGACAGATCCTGGCTTGGGGTTCCTCCTGTTCCTCTTCCTGCCTACTCAAGGGTACCCCAAAAGAGAAACTTCCTGTTACCACCATCCCAGTATCTTCTGCTCTTCCCGCTGTATATAGCGATCTCTGGGATGTGTCCTGCAATAGTCGGACTGGTGCACTCTCTAGGTCATGTGGTACTCTGGATGAGGGGTCCACCTATGAACCTGAGTCGATCATTCACTCCAGTTTGCATAACCATTTACCTTTGCCTGTCCCTAATCTCCCTTGGACGCACAGCCGGGCTAACTTGTCTGCAAGTTCCACAGTCGCTATGCCCTGTGATGCGATTGAGATGGTCGCTACACCTGACAATACTATTCAGTCGGCCTCTGCACCAGTTATGCCAGTCCAGCCCATGCCCAATGAGCTTCCTGCTTCTTGTTCAGGACCTTCTGTGACCTGGCCTCACCCTACTTCTACTATGTCCATTCAAACCCGTTTAAGAGGCTCAATCCATCCTTTGGATAGACTGCCTCATTTGGCCAGGTGGGGTTTTCAATCTTTTTCTCAGGGCTCTCTGCATTCTGTGTGTGTTTTAGCTATCCAGCTTGACTCTTGTGACATGTCACCTTCTAACCAACCTGACCTCAGGGATCCACTGACCTGCTCAGGCTCCTGGTCTTCTCATGCCCTTACCCATTCCTAAAAAGCCTTTAGTCCTCAAGTCCTCTCGTCCTCTCCCTACCTCGGTTCCAGTCTCTAAGGATAATCTAAAATACGAGGTTAGTCAAGTTTAGTCAAGGTTAGTCAAGTTTTGGATTCCCGTAAAGGGAATCTTCAGTACCTCGTACATTGGAAAGGGTTTGGCCCTGAGGAGAGGTTTTGGATCACTGCATCTGAGGTCTTTGCTCCTAATCTGTTGAGGAGGTTCCATCTGGAGTTTCCCTTTAAGCCTGGACCCAGGCGGGGGGGGGGGGAGGCCTCGTAAGAGGGAGGGTACTGTCATGGTTATGCAATAGAGTTTGTCTGCTTACCTGTTTCCATGTGTTCATCTCTAGAGACTCTTACCTGACTGCTTTTGTAATCCATCCTCTGGCATGACTCCACCCTAGCTCCTATCAGAGAACTCTATATTAACCTGTGCACTACAGGCCAACCCTGCTGATCAACCATTGTGTATTCCTTTGTGTGTTTAGCTTCCTGTTACCTGCCGTGTGCTCTTCTGTTGTTCCGTTACCGACTTTGGCGTGTCCTTGACTATCCCTGTTTGCCTGTGATCCTGACCTATTGGTGTGTCCCTGACGATTCATGTCTGCTTGTGGCCCGACCTTGGCTTTATCCCTCACTATCCCTATCCTCCTATTGCCTGCTGTGGGTGCGAGCTGGGGGACCCTGGGGGTCGCGACCTGGAGCCAGTTGCAGCCAAGTCCATCCTCACCACTAGAGGCTCTGGTGAACACCTGCTGGCTCTTAGACTCTGCGCCCCAGGGAATCTTACGCTCTAACCTCGGTGGGATATGTCTCCCGTCCACAGCAGTAAGCCTTAGGGTCCACAACCTTGCGGTGCACTCCTGATCCCTACGGTGTGCATCTGTCACCTCGCCTCAAGGTGACCTGACACCTTGTTTGTTTGAATGGTTGCCATGTTGTAAAAAATGTTTCCATGCTAATTTGGAGGCTGATATTGTGGGTTGATCCATACCTGTTTTAATATTAGGGGATATGGCATTCACTAGTAGAAGTGACTGTATGTTAACTAATGGAACATCGGATTATTCTAAAGTACACCATTGTTTGAGATGTGGTTGTATAAACCAGAACCTGAGCTGGTCTAACAGTGTAGCTGTGTAGTAATCATGTAGATCTGGTACTCCCATACCACCTGCCCTTCTGTGTTTTCGTAAAGTATCATGGTTACATCTGGATTTACCTCTGTTTCAGAGAAATGTAGATATTGTCTTCTGTTTATTTTTAAAAAAGAGTGGGATTTGGATTGGTAATGCTCTAAAGATATATAACATTTTGGGGAGAGTGGACATTTTTAAAATTTGTCAATCTTCCCGCTCATGACAAGTATAAATTGCCCATTTTAGTAGTGTCTCTTTGTGTCTATGTCAACAGAGGGGCAAAGTGTTCCTTATACAAGTTAGAAAGAGGGGGGGGTTAACGTGATTCCTAAGTATGGCAATGAGTTATCAGTCCAAGTGTATGATAACTGGGATTGTAAAGTTCTTTTCAAGGTGTTGTTGATATTAATACCTAAAATATTAGATTTTGTTTCATTTATTTTATATAGGGAGACTAGGTTGAATTTGTTAAGGATCTTTCTCCTGCTGTGGGCGATTGAAGCCTGGGGTGAAGTGTTGTATGTACCTCTCTGTTGTGCTGGAGAAGCCACGTTTGTTGTGCTGGGAACCGCCTGCACCATCTTGGCTGGAGAGGAGGCGGGGCTGTGAGTAGTAGTCCATCATCCTCCTCATTAGGTTTCTGTCTTTCCTCTTGTGGGTCATGTAGAGAGGGGATGCCCGACCTGCTGGGTGTAAAAACCACCATGTTTCTAGACACTGAATGGCCACTGTGAGCTTTGGCAGGCTGACTGTGTGCGGAGAAGTCTTTTCAGGTGGCCATCTCCTTGCTCGTGATAACCCTAGTGACAACTAGGGATTCTCTTACTTTGGAAGAATTTCCTCTTGCTTCCTTTTTTTTGGCTATGGGGCAGGAAGTGAAGGGAAATCTCCCTAATGGGAACAGTTTAGCCCTTAGTTCTACTTTAACTGCTTGTCAACTGTATAACCTAGATATATGGCGGCAATGTGCCAGATCATGTACCTAGTATGTGATCTTGCACATCTGGGTAAGGGGCTCATGCACGTGGCTGGCTACCTGGCTCTGCTATGATTTTACACAGCAGATGTCGATCAGCAGGTGCCGGCCTATAGATTACTACTGGCAGACACTGATCATCCGAAACACACACAAGACAGGGCTTTGTCTGGTTTACTGTCAGCAGAGAAGTAATATATTTTCTTTCCCCATGAAGCAGGGAATGAAATTAATTCCTTCCCCTAGTAAAAGCACAACATACAGTACACATAAACAATGGCTAGGCACACATTTAACCCTTTGATTACCTTAGATGTTTAACCCCTTCCAAGCCAGTGCCATTAGTACAGTGACTATATTAATGTCACTGTTTTCCAAAAAATGTCAAAAGTGTCAGTTAGTGTCAGAATGTTCGCCTCAATATCACAGTCCCACTATAAGTCACTGATCACTGCCATTACTAGTAAAAATAAAAATAGTACAGTGTCGCACAATCGCGCAATTGTCAGTTGAAGTAGGTAAATAGGTTAAGTTGTTAAGCATAGACAGGCTATTCTTAGTCACTTGGCCACTTGCGTGTGTGCACGCTGCCGGCCACTCGTGCGCACTGGGAAATTCAAAGTAACATACGGGTACGTTACTTTGCCCAGCCATGCCATTCTGCTGACATATATATACAGGCGGCGGTCGGCAAACGGTTATAGTGAAACATTGAAAACATCCTGTTCCTTTAAATAACATGCCTGGGGACTGTCCTAATCCTACCCATGAATGGACACATGTACATAAAATGCTACAGCAGCACTGACATTTACAGAAGAAAAAAGTGTTTAAATTTGCTGGCAAATTCCAGCTTCAACAAAAAGCAAGCAAAGGAAACAAAACAAAACAAAAAAAAATTGAATAGCAACCCCTCCAAGGGTGGGCTACATATTTTGGGGGATCTTTGGAGGGATTTGTGTGCTAGCTTTTTTCCCCTGCAAATGTCACTATATCTGAAGCACAGTAAAATCCCCCAGAGAGAATGAAACCCTTTGAGTCTGGTATAGAGGGAGGTATCTAACACAAAAAGTTTGAGGTCCCCAAAGAAATCCATACCAAACCTTTCAGGTCTGGTTCAAAAAAATAAATAAAAGAAAAAGAAAAAAAGGTAAAATGCACGAGGTCCCTCAAAAATCCAAGCAAGACACTTAATCTGAAAAAACAGCCTGGCTGGCCACTCTTCCTATACCATACCAGGCCACATGCCCTCAAGATGGGGGAGTGTCCATGTTTATCACAACTTTGGTCAGTGGTTGTGGGAGTTTAGAATCTTTAAGACAGGAGAAACTGACACGGTTTAGAAGCAGAGAATACAGAGGGCCACATGTGTAAGGAGTGAAAGAGAAGGGTACTAAAGGATTGAGTGATAAGTTGAGCTGGAGGAGAAAATACCAGGGGCCAAGTGACCATAGAGCAGGATCGGAAGGAACAGACACTGGGGGCTGAGTGATCAGTGAGCAGTATCAGGAGGAGAGGATGCTGAGGTCTGAAAGAGTGAAAGCAGGGAGGGCTGAAGGAGAGAACATCGAGACTTCCCAGGCTTAGTGCTGTGTTCTTGAGGCTGACCAGGCATTACACAGGAGATAGTAGCTCAGATGCACCTGTCCTAGCTCCCTCCCACCACCTACAAGCATATGACATCACGATTCCCATCAAAATTACATAAACAGTTGTCATATCTACATAAGACAAATACTGCTAATGTAGGTAAGTAAATCTGCTGTGGTTGGGGGATCATGGACAGGGGAACAGTGGCAGAGTACTGGCAATGCTGCTGGCAGTATCTTGGTAACAAAAGATGCAAGCCTGCGGAGGACACCTACACCATCACTTATGAGAAGGATACATAGGGTAATCTGTCACAAGTATAAAGGTAGTAGGGGAGAGTACTGCGGTAAATAAATGAAAGCTGCTGACACTAAAACAAACAGGTCAACAAAAAATGGAGAGATTTATTTTTGAAAGTACAAACCATTGATGACAGATGTGTACAAAAAATACAGCTTTCTATGTGTTCACAAGATAAAAGTTAAAAAGCAATGTGGGAAGCAAGTAACGCAAGCTTGCATAACTTGTTTCCCACATTGCTTTTTAACCTTTTTTGGTTTGTACTTTTAAAAATAAATCTCCTAATTTTTTGACCTGCACCATATGGAGCCTTTTTATTTTTCTTACATTCTGGTTTGACCAAGTCCATTCCTTCACTCACCACTAGTCTCCAGTGGACCTTTCCATTGGGTGGTGGTCACTTTCCTGCCTGAAGAGATAGCCAAACCCTGGGTCTTTAGTTGAATCCATATTGCCGACAAGTGGACCTACCATGTTTGGGGTGACCATTTTCCAGGTTTCCACTACATCAGAGCTGACACACTTCTAGATCCTGAGGCGTTTGGCCTATATGAGCCTGATTAACACACTGCCGCTGGCAAGTCAGTCTAACTTGTCTGTTAAGAGTACCCATCACAGAAGATTTCCTCGTCTCACAGCTATACTCACTTTGTTGTAACATCACCATCCTTGATAGAGGAATCACCATTTATTTGATGGACACACCTTTTTTGAAACTCATTTATTTGATGGATTTTTAAATTTCAGTTTCATAGATTTGGTCTTTGTATATGTGAACATTTGATAGATTTTTTGATGTTTGCATCACACGTATATATGTCGTATACACTAATATTTACAGTAAACACTGTTACATTTTTTCATGTTTAGCGCTACATTTCATTTTTCACACATAATCTGTCACAAGGACTGAGATCACCAAACAGTATGGTTTACCGGGTGCTCAGGTTCGGCACATCACAGAGCAGATGAACAGATTGTTGGGTGAGGCCATCATGGTACATATTAGTACCAATGACAAAGTTGAAGAAAAAATATATTTGTAGGGATTAGGTGCAGTATTAAAGAAAAAGACTTCCAAGACAATATTCTCATAAATACTACATGTTCCTCAAGCACAGCAGAGAGGTAGCAGGAGCTAAGGGAACTTAACAAGTGCCAGAGAAACTGGTGCAGGAAGGAGGGTTTTAGGTTTATGGAGAACTAGGCTAACTTTTTAGTCAGTTACCCATTCTATAGCAGGGATGGACTATATGGGAAGGGTGCAGCTTTGCTGGTAGAGAAGGTAGCCAAAATGTTGTAAGGAACTTTTAAGGTGGTGGTGGGTGGGTGGGGGTAATAGGAAGCTATAGCTGAGATTGAGTGAAAGCCAGAGGGTGTTAACTGGAAAAACATTATAAGTGTAACTAGAGCACCTAAAATCAAGGTATGCCTGTTGGCAAAATTCTATTGCAGCATGAGATTAAACAAGTAAAAGAATATACACACGAGTACAAAATTAAAAGGCTTGTTCACAAATGGTAGAAGTTTGGTAAATAAAATGGAAGAACTAGAACTACTGATACGTGAGGAGGATTTTAACTTCAGGGGAGTATCAGAAACCTGGTTTGACAGCTCACATGACTGACTTGCACCTGTCCAGGGTTACTCCCTGTATAGGGGGGGGAGGGAAGTTAGAAGAGGGGGATGGGGAGGAGTTTGCTCATATGTAAAAAATGATATGTTCAAAAATCTGAGGGATGCCTCAAGGGGGAGGTGTAATCTTTGTGGCTGGAGCTTCAAAGGGAAGAAAGACAAGGAAAAGTAATAGTGGGTATAGATTACAGGCCCCTTAACATAAAGGAAGAAGTGGAGACCAGTCCTGTCTCACAGTTAGTAATGGTGACAGTTGACGGCAATTTATTATCGTGGGGGATTTCAATTATCTGGATATTGACTGGGCAGATGGGAACTGCTCAATCATCTAAGGCCTGTCATTTCTTCAGTGTCTTGAAGGACAAGTTCATATGTCATTTGGTGAAAGACCCATCTAGAAATAATGTTCTGCCGAACCTAATAATTACAAACAACACAGATTTGATTGCAGCTGTGGAAGTAAGGGATAACTTAGGAAACAGCAATCACAGAATAATTATGTTCAATGTAAATCAGAGAAAAACAAGACACAAGGGTAGGACAAGAACATTACATTTCAAGAGAACCAACTTTAATAAGTTGTATTTCATACTACACAGCATTAATGGGAGAAAATTCTAAACACCAAGAACACTGCAGATAAGATAGAGTGCCCTAAGGACATATCCAATAATCATATTAACAGTGCATTCCAATGTGCAACGAATATAAAAGGACCTAAGTTGCACCTAAATAATTAAATTCTAGCATAAAAAGACATATCAATGAGAAAAAAAAACTGTCCTTTAAAAAATAGAAGGCAGAGGGTTCACCATTGGCATTCAAGCAAAGAATGCCTAAAGAAATGCAAGAGCGCAATCAGTGCAGTTAAAATAAACCCAGAGAGACATATAGTGGAGGAGAGTAAAGTAAATTCTCCAAAATGTTTTAACCATGTTAATAGCAAAAAGGCAAAGTCAGAACATATTGGCCCCATAAAGTAAGTTGTTTATAAATGACAAGGAGAAGGCAACTGTATTTAAATATATTCTCCTCATTTTTTTAAAAAAAGGAAAAGGAGCTGTATAATAAACAGGACTGTATTAATAGTAACACAGCATGGAATGTACAATTGTGGATAAAGACTTGAAAAACGGAATGTGAATAAATCACTAGGACCTGATGGATTGCACCTGAAGCCCCATACACACTATCAGATTATCTGCTGAGTTTTTCCTTCAGATTTACCAAAACCATGTAGTAGAAGGGCCTGCCTGATTGCATACACATTGAAACGCCTAAGGTTTGTCCTCATATTATATGGTTTTGGTAAATCTGAAGGAAAAACTCAGCAGATAATAATGATAGTGTGTATGGGGCTTGAGAGTTTTCACAGAACCTAGCCATGGTATGGCCAGGCAGATGTTCCCAATCTTTAAAGACAGCTTTGTGACTGGAAAAGTATCAGCTGACTGGCAAAAAGGCAATGTAGTGCCGTTAATTTAAAAAAGGCTAAGATATATATACCTGGAAACTACTGTTATGACTGATTTCTGATTGGGACTCTAAAATAAAGTTAATACTGCAGCTGCAGGAACAGATTCACAGGACTCAATCACTGTGTTTAAAATGTCCGTTCAGTGGCAACATGTTATTTTATACATAGATAAGAAAGGGGTGGTGTGAGATGTTATTAAAAACTAACAAATAGAAATATGTTATTAAAAGCTAACAAATAGAAATATATTATTAAAAGCTAGCGAATAGAACAATTGCAAAAGTAAAACATTGAGAAGGGAGGGGGGAGTAGAGGGTGTTTATCAGGAGATGTTTCTGTGTGTTAGGTGAAGGTTACAGAACACATTTCAGCAGCGAGAACAAAATGGAGTCTCTTGTGCTTAAATGAACAGTACAGTGAATGTCCATGTAATTTCCCTCCATTTGTTTATTTGACACCTTTCTTCTCCGCGTTACATTCAGCCGATTGCTGGTAACTCCTGTTACACTGGCGCAGAGAGACGGCATCCTGTTCAGCTCTCTCCTAACTTTCTCACAATAATGGGTTCATCAGGGCTGGTGAACCATTTGTCGATACAGCGGGTAGTCACACAGAGGCACAGCCTGATGAAGAAGTAAATAACAAATATGAGAAATAGGAACATCACAATGTAAGCGCCTAGTTTCTGTAACCATGTTGCTATGCCATATAAAAAGTCACCAAAACCTCCTAAACCGTTAAAGGGGTTCCATCCATCTTTAGCAATATCTCTGGCCTTATTCTGTAGTTCTCTTATCTTAGCAAGGTGTCCTTTAATAATGTCCTCATTATCAGAAATGTATATACAACAGCCGGTGCGAAATAACTTACACATCCCACCTTGAGCTGCAGTGAGAAAATTTTGCGTTAATCTGTGCTCTAATACTACTTTTTTAATCTGAGCCATTTCTTAACTTAATAAACCTATATCAGTGGTAGTAAGGTTAATAATCTCATCTACAGTTCTAGTGTAATTATTTATTCTTTTCAATGCTTCAATTTCCCATCCTGTCCAGGGAGGGAACCATGACCATGCCATGTCACCTTCAGTGAACAGCTCTTTTTTGAACACTAAAAGGTATTCCGGACTTTGATCTGTTCGCACTGTATCTTTGCGAACAGCCAAAGCAGGTGCTAACTTCCCAATAGGGATGAGCTTCGTGTTCAAGTCGAACATACGTTCGACTCGAACATCGGCTGTTCGCCCGTTCGGCGAAGTCCGAACGTTTTGGTCCGTTTGCGCCAAATTCGTGTGGCGCTCACGGCCCACAATGCACTGCGATGGCGCAGTGCATTGCTGGCTCATGATTGGCCAAGCATGCACTGTGACCCCGCATGCTTGGCCAATCGCAGCGCCAGCAGCGAGGAGAGCCATGATTGGCCACAGGCAGGATGCCTGTGGCC
Source organism: Lithobates pipiens (assembly GCF_037356315.1). Taxonomy (NCBI): domain Eukaryota; kingdom Metazoa; phylum Chordata; class Amphibia; order Anura; family Ranidae; genus Lithobates; species Lithobates pipiens. Next base: position 324,997,932 of record NW_027507764.1, read on the forward strand.
AATCATAGCTCAGGCTGTGTAGTGCACGCCCCACACTATATAAGGCCGCCTGCGCGGTGGCCTTGTGTAGTGTGTTGGCGTCTGAAGCAGTTAGTGGGTGTTCTGTGTACCTTCAACACAGTACACACCGATCGTTTTCGGACGATTTTCGATCTTGCTGTTGTGTAGTGGTTGTTGTCTGCGTGCCCTGACTGCAGTATACACCTCTATATTCACCTCACCTATATAGCTAGTGATCTATTTTTTATAATAGAGCTTGCAGTCAGTAGTGTTAGGAGCTTGTGCGTGCTGTCTGTGTGCTCTGTACCCAGTACATACCGCTAAATCCACCTACATAGCTCTTCTCTATTTGAGCCCACTTGCCATCTGCAGGAGTTATTGGAAGTTGTGTGTGCCTCCAGCACAGCACAGTATACATCTGTATATACCCCTTTATCTCTGGTGTTCTATAATAAAGGCATCTGCAGGAGTTAGTGGGTGTTTTGTGCCTCCAGCACAATATACACCTGTATCTACCCTTTATTGCTGTTCTCTAATAGAGCCATCTGCAGGGCTTAGTGGGTGTTGTGTGACTCCATTACAGTATACCCCTTTATCTCTGGTGTTCTATAATAAAGGCATCTGCAGGAGTTAGTGGGTGTTGTGTGACTCCAGCACAATATACACCTGTATCTACCGTTTATTGCTGTTCTCTAATAGAGCCATCTGCAGGGCTTAGTGGGTGTTGTGTGACTCCATTACACTGCTGTTTTACCCAACTCCCTTCAGGCCATTACCATGTCTGGAAGGCCAGCAAGGAGAGGCAGACAGGTGTGAGCCGATAAAAGAGGGCAAGCAGGCTCTGTGTCTAGAGACAACAGTGCTGGTCGTGGACGCGGTGCATTGTCATCAGCACGTGGCCATGGGACACGCTTGTCCTTCTTTTCGGCAGCTGGACATGTTGAACCGCAACATGCCAACGACTTGGTAGAGTGGATGACCAAGCCCTCTTCATCCTCCTCATCCTCTCTCACCCAGTCTCAGGGTACTAGCAAAGCAGCTGCCAACGCATCGTCTTCCCTTCTCTCAATGTCATCATCAGTGACTCCTTCCCTAGACCCACCACGTCCTCCTGAGGAGTCTCCTGAACTCTTTGAGCACAGTGTTGGGTACATGCTCCAGGAGGATGCCCAGTGTTTTGTGGGCTCTGATGATGACACTCAGCTAGAGGAAGGCAGTAGCGTGAGCGCAGAGAGAGGGGATGCTCAAGAAGGACAGCAATCTGGCAGTCATGTTCCACAAGCTGCAGCATACTGCCAGGTTTGCTACAGCGATGAAGAGGGAGGGGATGATGAGGGCACTGACTCCACGTGGGTGCCTGGTAGGAGAGAGGAGGAGGAGGAGGAGGAGGAGGAGGAGGAGGCACATGTCCAACGAGGCAGGATGCCCTCCGGGGGCCAGCTTAGGGGCAGCACACCGACTGAATCACACCGCAGAGCTCCGCCTGTGCAGGGCGCTGCCTCTGCGCGTTATTCTAAAAGTTCTTTGGTGTGGGCCTTTTTTGAGACAAGTGCATCAGATCGCACCGCTGCTATTTGCAACATATGTCTCAAGCGTATCTCGCGTGGCCAAAACATCAGCCGCTTGGGCACCACATGCTTGACCAGACATATGTTGACCTGCCATGCAGCTCGTTGGCAAGCGTACCTCAAAGACCCACACCAAAGAACAAAGCGGACCTCTCCTTGCTCCTCATCAGCTGGCATCTCCAACCCCACTAGACCTTCAGTCCTCTCTGAAACCTGCTTTGAGAGGAATGAAGGTGTAGAATTAGGTGTGTCACAGCCAAGTGCTTCCGGGAATTCTGCTAGCGGTACACCCACGTCCGATTATAGCAGGCAAATGTTCCTGCCCCAGCTGCTGGACCGGCGAAAGAAGTTCACTCCCAGCCATCCACATGCCCAGCGATTGAATGCTAGCTTGGCTAAATTGCTAGCACTTCAACTGCTGCCTTTTCAGTTGGTAGACTCGGCCCCCTTCCGTGAGTTTGCACAATGTGAGGTTCCTCAGTGGCAGGTCCCCAAACGCCACTTTTTCTCACAGAAGGCGATTCCGGCTCTCTACCGGCATGTGGAAGGCAATGTCCTTGCCTCGCTGGACAGGGCGGTCAGCGGTAAGGTGCATATTACCGCTGACTCATGGTCCAGCAGGCATGGACAGGGACGTTACCTGTCTTTCACGGCCCATTGGGTCACTCTTCTGGCAGCTGGGAAGGATGCAGGACAAGGTGCAGTAGTGTTGGAGGTTGTTCCGCCACCACGCCTCCAAAATGCTACTATTGGTTGTGACACACCTCTCTCCTCCACCCCCTCCTCTTCTTCTTCCTCCATGGCCTCTTCCAGTGCTCTGTCCTCAGAACCAGCGGTGCTCCGTAGGCGTTCCAGGGGCTATGCAAGTACGCAGGCAAAACTATGCCATGCTGTGCTTGCGCTGGTTTGTTTGGGGGACAGGAGCCACACTGGGGCGGATGTTTTGTCAGCTCTGCAGGGGCAGGCCGAGAGGTGGTTGATGCCACGCCAGCTTAAGCCAGGAATGGTGGTTTGCGACAATGGCAGCAACCTCGTCTCCGCCCTCTGATAGGGACAACTGATCCATGTGCCCTGTGTAGCTCACGTCCTAAACCTGGTGGTGCAGCGGTTCTTGGGCAGGTACCCCGGCTTACAGGATGTACTGAAGCAGGCCAGGAAAGTATGTGTGCATTTCCGCCGATCATTTAATGCCTGTGCTCGGCTGGCTGAGCTCCAAAAGGAGTTGAACCTGCCTAAGAACCGCCTTATATGTGACATGCCCACCAGGTGGAACTCAACGTTGGCCATACTGCAGCGGCTACACACGCAGCAGAGGGCCATCAATGAGTACCTGTTCGACTACGGCACCAGGACAGGGTCAGGAGAGCTCGGTTTTTTCTCACCACGCCAGTGGGGCATGATCAGGGATGCATGCACTGTCCTGTCACCGTTTGAAGAGGCCACAAAGATGGTGAGCAGTGACAGTGCATGCATCAGTGACACTGTACCTCTTGTCCACCTCTTGGAGCCTACGCTGCGTGGAATAATGGACAGGGCACTTGAGGCAGAACAGAGGCAGGAAGAGGAGGACTTCCTTGCCTCTCAAGGCCCCCTTTATCCAGACAGTGTTCCTGCTGTGCCACCCATCACACAGGAAGAGGATGAGGAGGAGGAAGAGGATGATTGTGTCATCATGGAGGTGGAGGCTGGCACTCAGCATCAGCAGCAGCAGCAGCAGCAGTCTTGTAGGGATGATTTACAGTCCCAAGAAACACGTGGACTTGTACGTGGCTGGGAGGAGGTAGCTGCGGATCATGTTGCCCTTAGTGACCCAGAGGACTCCGGACCGAAAGCCTCAGCTAACCTACGCTGCATGGCCACCCTGATCCTGCAAAGCCTGCGGAAGGATCCTCTTATTCTTCGGATCAAGGAGAGGGACCATTACTGGCTGGCCACTCTCCTTGATCCATGGTACAAGGGTAAGGTTGCCGACCTTATCTTGCCATCGTAGAGGGAGCAGAGGATGAGACATCTCCGGGAGGCCTTGCAGAAAGGTCTGTGCAACGCGTTCCCAGAGACTGGGAGGTTACAAACTCCTGGTCCTGGACAACGTGTTGCTGAGGCATCGGTCAGAAGGAGCGGTGGAGATGCCTCAGACAATTTTTTAGTCCGCAGCCCCAAGGTATGATCGGTTCCAGCAACCATCGCCAGCGTCTGATTTACATGGTGCAGGAATACCTAGGGGCAAGGTCAGACTTGGACACCTTTCCCACTGAAAATCCTCTGGCTTACTGGGTCTTGAGGATGGATCACTGGCCAGAGCTTGCACAGTATGCAATTGAGCTACTGGCCTGTCCTGCATCCAGCGTTCTTTCGGAACGCACCTTCAGTGCTGCTGGTGGCTTTGTTACCGATCACAGGGTGCACCTGTCCACCGAATCAGTTGATCGACTGACCTTCATCAAGATGAATCAGTCTTGGATCACCCACAGCTACCAAGCACCTGAAGCTGATGTAACCGAATATTATTTTTTTACATATCACATCCCTTCAAGACTGCCTATGGTGATGCTGACTGACTGTCCTGTTATGTTGATTGTCTATCCTCTTCCTCCTCCGCTGATATGTTGGAGGAACATTTCTGGTTCTGGGTGATGCCATTAGCCCAATTTTTCTGCCCCTGTTTAACAGGGGCGTTTAAGTACAATTTTTGATGCAATGCTTTGCAGCAGGGCTAATTCCTGCAATAAAACTAGAGTATATGGGAGAGGTTGCAGTGTCGTGGCACCAGCACCAGTGCCTAAGGCCCAATTTTTCTGCCCCTGTTTAACAGGGGCGTTTAAAGCGGTTTGGTACCTAAAAATGAAACTTCATATTATTAAAATCACCAGATCGAATACTTACCTAAATGAACCCTGAAAAAAAAAATATTCTTTACTTACCTTTTATTTCAGAAGTTTCTGCTGACTTCCGGGTTGTCCTCCCGTGGGAGTAGGCGTGGTTATCGTCCTCGCAATGGTCCCTGGGAAATTTCTAAGCTATTTCCCAAGAATCCATGGGGGGACAATGAAATTGCGAAATCTTGTGAGATTTCATTAGGACGCCGGTCACGTGGCGAGGGCATTTCCGAATTTGCCATTTTTAAAGTGGGCAGGCAGCTGTATCTGCCATTACCACTGCTATCACTGAGCATGCGCGAGATGGAGCGGAGCATGCTGGGAGCCGAGCGTCATCGATATACAGGAAGTAAATGCCTGTGGGCTTCAGACGCCCACACTTAAAATGGAAGACGCCAGAGCACTTTTTTAAAAGTCATCCCGAGGAAAAGAATCGTCGCGCCGGGGGTCAAAAAAAACGCCGGACGTGGATGCTGAGCGAAGGTAGCAGTCGCCCACCTGTGACACAGGTAAGAAGAAAAAAAAAAGAGCGGAATCCCGCTTTAAGTACAATTTTTGATGCAATGCTTTGCAGCAGGGCTAATTCCTGCAATAAAACTAGAGTATATGGGAGAGGTTGCAGTGTCATGGCACCAGCACCAGTGCCTAAGGCCCAATTTTTCTGCCCCTGTTTAACAGGGACATGTAATTACAATTCTTGATATAATATTTCACAGGAGGGCCCGTTCCTGTGCCCACCCAGAGTAACTGTGAGGACTTATAGTGTTGTGGCACCAGCACCACAACCACCAAAGGTCAATTTTTCTACCACTGTTCAACAATGGCATGTAATTACAATTCTTGATATAATCGTTCACAGCAGGACGCTCCAGTGGCCAGCAAGAGTCACTTTGAGGGCTTACAATGTTGTGACAAAACCAACACCTTGTTCCGCCATTTCTGCAGAGCATATAGGGCAGGTCCCTACTTTCAAACATCCAACTTACAAACATCTCCTACTTGCAAACGGAAGGAGACAACAGCAAGTGAGATGAAAAAAGATGGACGACAAAACAAATTATACAGGGGTGATAACCCTTCCCTATGTTTTCCAAAAAGCTTAAAAATATTTTTTTTGACTGGAGCTACACTTTAAAAATGTACCAGTTGAAAATTACAAACAGATTCAACTTAACACAACAAACCTACACAGTCCCTGTCTTGTTTGCACCGCCTGTATACTGCTGTTCTGAGTATATAGGGCCTGGGGGCCACACGCATTTCCTTTTTTTAATATGGGTACAGGGTTCCCCTTGATATGCGTACAAGACCCAAAGGGGCTGGTAATGGGCAGGGAGGGCTACCCATGGCATTTTCTCAATGGTTTTCAACCATATTGCAGGAACCAGATATAACATTAAAACCGCAAGCAGTTTTCAATGATGTTATTTCTGTTTAATGCCATTTTGTGCAGGGACTGTTCTAAACACGGGAAACACTTGGCACTTCACAGGCATACTACAGACACCCCCCAGGCACCATATTTAAAGGAATATTTCACTTTTTTTTTTCACTTTAATCATCATTAAAATCAGTGCTCCCGCCAAAACGGCCATTTTTAAAAACATTTTAGGCATTGACCCATGTCCCCTGGGGCAAGAGCCAGGTCCCCAAACCCTTTTTAGGACAGTATCTTGCATATTAGCCGTTAAAATTAGCACTTTTAATTTCGAACGTTCGAGTCCCATAGACGTCAATGGGGTTCTAAAGTTCGTTCGAATTTGGGGTCCGTTCGAAAGTTCTGGTGCGAACCGAACCGAGGGGTGTTCGACTCATCCCTACTCCTGCAGATGCCTTTATTATAGAACACCAGCAATAAAGGATAGATAAAGGGGTATACTGTACTGGAGGCACACAACACCCACTAAGCCCTGCAGATGACTCTATTAGAGAACAGCAATAAAGGGTAGATACAGGTGTATATTGTGCTGGAGGCACACAACACCCACTAACTCCTGCAGATGCCTTTATTATAGAACACCAGAGATAAAGGGGTATACTGTACTGGAGGCACACAACACCCACTAAGCCCTGCAGATGGCTCTATTAGAGAACAGCAATAAAGGGTTAATACAGATGTATACTGTGCTGTGCTGGAGGCACACACAACTTCCAATAACTCCTGCAGATGGCAGATGGCTCAAATAGAGAAGAGCTATGTAGGTGGATATAGCGGTGTGTACTGGGTACAGAGCACGCAGACAGCACGCACAAGCTCCTAACACTGACTGCAAGCTCTATTATAAAAGATAGATATATCGCTAGCTATATAGGTGAGGTGAATATAGCGGTGTATACTGTGGTCAGGGCACGCAGACAACAACCACTACAGAAGAGCAAGATCGAAAAATCGTCCGATAACGATCGGTGTATACTGTGTTGAAGGTACACAGAACACCCACTAACTGCTTCAGACGCCAACACACTACACAAGGCCGCCGCGCTGGTGGCCTTATATAGTGTGGGGCGTGTACTACACAGCCTGAGCTATGATTGGCCACAGGCATCCTGCCTGTGGCCAATCATGGCTCTCCTCGCTGCCGGCGCTGTGATTGGCCAAGCATGCAGGGTCACAGTGCATGCTTGGCCAATCATGAGCCAGCAATGCACTGCGCCATCGCAGTGCATTGTGGGCCGTGAGCGCCACACGAATTTGGCTCGAACGGCCCATAATGTTTGGAATTCGCCGAATGGGCGAACAGCTGATGTGTTGAAGCTGATGTTCGAGTCGAACGTATGTTCGACTCGAACACGAAGCTCATCCCTACTCGCAATCTTTGGAAAAGTTCTGTAATCAGAGGGAGGGGGTAGTGGTTCTTAACCGTTATTTTGTTAAGGTCTTGATAGGGTCTGAGGGTGTGATCTTTTTTTTTTTTTTGACAAAGAAGATGCCGGCCCCTGCAGGGAATATGGATGAATGAATGAAGCCCTTCTCCAAGCTTTCGCCAATGACGGAGAGATTCTAAATCAAACTCGGAAAGGCCCGATGAGGAGGGAGAGAGTACGCATTCTTTTTATTGAAGACATAAAGAATTTTGTGATATACTGCAGGAACAAGAATTGAGACTTTCGGATCAGACTGTATGGCCAGGAGGGGGGTAGCGGTGCGTACCTGTTGTGGAGCACAATGTGCCTGGCAGTAAAGAGATGAGAAAAGGACCTCCCCCATAAGCCAATTGATGCTGGGATTGTGTGCCTTCAGCCAGGTCATACCCAGGATGATGGGGAACATGGGTAATGTGATGACATCTAGGCGTAGGAACTCTTGATGAATGGTAGAAGAAAGGCAAAGGATGGAAACCATTTCCTGTGTTACTGGGCCAGACTTGATACCAGAACTATCAGCGAGGTGTACCACAAACCCTTGCTTCTTAGTACAAAGAGGGAAGTTGTGCTGGGCTGCGAAACTAGAGTCCACAAAGCAGCTGCAAGCACCAGAGCCTATGATTGCCGAAACAGGGATGGTTCTACCAGCAAGTTGTAAGTGACAAGGAAGGATTAGATGTCCCAGACGGGTGCATCATGTGGATCCAGTTAGTAGGAGACTTGTAAAGCCTGATAGGACAGGTTCGCCGATAGTGACCGGTGTCACCACAATAGAAGCAGAGGTCAGAGTGCTGACGATGGAGGCGTTCAGCTGTAGACAGAGAGGGTCTCAAAAAACTTTTCTGACTAGGAACTCAGGATGACCTAGTCTTGTCACTGGAGAGACAGGAACTGGCATTCTTGAATCTGGGATGAATCAAAGAGTCTCTATGGGTTTTTTTCAGACTGGTGCTCCCGTAGCCGTTGGTAGGCTTGTGCAATTCATTTCATAACGAATCGAAATTCGGCCTAAAAATTCGGCCTAAAAAAATAATGAATTACAGCGAATAAGAAAGAAATATAACGAATGAATTTGAATGAAAGTGCATTTCTGAGAACTGAGTTAGAAGGGTGTTGTATTGTATTTGAGCCGAGGAGAAGAGACGTTATCATTGTGTGTGTTAAAAGATTCAATAAACAAACGACTTTCCAAACTACGAATCATTATCACGAATGTCTATACATACATAAATAGCGAATTTCAACGAATACGAACAAATTAATTCGGCACTCTACGAATAATAACAAATTATCCGAAAACATATTAACGTAACATAATGAATACAACAGAACGAAATGATTTATTTTACGAATGACAACGAACCAAAACTAAACTAAATTTTCCATTGTGCACAAGTCTAGCCGTTGGTCAATCAGAATGACAAGATTGACCAGGTCCTCCAAAATAGAGGATACTTCCACTCTGGCAAGTTCATCTTTAACCACTTAAGGACCGCTGCATGGCAATATATGTCGGCACAATGGCACCGACAGGCACAAGCACGTACATGTACGTGCTTGTCTTCCAGCGGGTGGGGGTCCAATCAGACCCCCTCCCGCTGGCTGTGGCGGTCCGTTTCGCTTCAGGAGCAATCCGGGATGAGGGGATGGCCGTTGGTTTCAGGCCATCCCCTCTTGATCGCTCCTGGTGAATGAGAAGGTTCCCCCGCCTGTGTAGTGTAAACACAGGCAGGGAGGAAGTGATGTCATTCTCCTCGGGGCGGCCTTTTTGACCGGACTGCGAGGAGAACACATAGTAAGTGCACCAAACACTACACTGACATGTAGGTACACATAGGCACACAAATCACCCCCCCCCCCCCAGTCACAGTGTCACTGATTGCAGTGATCATTTATTTACTGATCACTGCATTTAGTGTCAGTTGTGACAGCAAAAACTGTCAGGGCAGTTAGTGTTAGGTCCAGGATAGCCCCCTACCCCCCCAATAAAGGTTTAACCCCCTGATTGCCCCTATAGTTAACCCTTTCACCCCCTTTTGCCAGTATCACTAAGCAATCGTTTTTCTGATCACTGCATTAGTGTCACTGGTGCCGCTAGGTAGCTAGTTATTTTTTTAGGTTCACCGCCAGGTTTTTATAGCACTAGGTACCCCCATATACTACTCAATAAATGTTTTAACCCCCTGATTCCCCCTAGTTAACCCTTTCATCCCCTTTTGCCAGTGTCACTAAGCGATCGTTTTTCTGATCGCTACATTAGTGCCACTGGTGCCGCTAGGTAGCTAGTTATTTTTTATGTTCACCGCCAGGTTTTTATAGCATTAGGTACCCCCATATACTACCCAATAAAGGTTTTAACCCCCTGATTGCCCCTAGAGTTAACCCTTTCACCAAAGATCACTGTAAGTGTCACTGGTGATGCTGGATAGCCAGTTAGTTATTTAGTTATTTAGGTTCCCCATCAGGTTTTTATATAGCATCCGGGACCCCCATATACTACCTAATAAAGGTTTTAACCCCCTGATTGCCCCCAGGTAACCTTTTCACCCCCTTTTGCCAGTGTCACTAAGCAATCGTTTTTTTGATCGCTGCATTAGTGTCACTGGTGCCGCTAGGTAGCTAGTTATTTTTTTAGGTTCACCGCCAGGTTTTTATAGCGCTAGGTACCCCCATATACTACCCAATAAAGGTTTTAACCCCCTGATTGCCCCTAGTTAACCCTTTCATCCCCTTTTGCCAGTGTCAATAAGCAATCGTTTTTTTGATCGCTGCATTAGTGTCACTGGTGCCGCTAAGTAGCTAGTTATTTTTTATGTTCACCACCAGGTTTTTATAGTGTTAGGTACCCACATATACTACCCAATGAAGATTTTAACCCCCTGATTGCCCCTAGAGTTAATCCTTTCACCAGCGATCACCGTATAAGTGCCACTGGTGATGCTGGTTAGCCAGTTAGTTATTTAGGTTCCCCGTCAGGTTTTTATATAGCGTCAGGGACCCCCATATACTACCTAATAAAGATTTTAACCTCCTGATTGCCCCTAGTTAACCCTTTCACCAGTGATCACCGTATAAGTGTTACGGGTGACTCTGGTTAGTTAGTCTGCTTTTTATAGCATCAGGGCACCCACCATTTATTAGTCAATAAAGGTTTAACCCCCTGATCACCCAGCGGGTGATATCAATTAGGTTTTAGGGTCAGGGTCTGCGTTGCCCCAGGCAGTGCTAGGTTAGTGCCAGTACCGCTAACACCCATGTGCAAAGCATACACCTCCCGTAGTGATATAGTATCTGAACAGATCAATATCTGATCTGATCAGATCTATACTAGCGTCCCCAGCAGTTTAGGGTTCCAAAGAAACGCATTGTTAGCGGGATCAGCCCAGATACCTGCGTTTTGCCCCTCCGCCCAGCCCACCCAAGAGCAGTATCAATCGATCACTGTCACTTACAAAACACTAAACACATAACTGCAGTGTTCGCAGAGTCAGGCCTGATCCCTGCGATCGCTAACAGTTTTTTTTGGTAGCGTTTTATATTTAAATCCTGAAGGAGGTGCTTGGATTTCGGGGTCCCGTACGCGGCTAGGCTCCCAAAAAGTCCCCCACATGTGGTATCCCCATACTCAAGAGAAGCAGCAGAATTTATTTTGGGGTGTAATTTCCCTTATGCCCATAGCATGTGTGAGCAATATATCATTTAGTGACAACTTTGTGCAAAAAAAAAAAAAAATTGTAATATTCCTGCAACTTGTGGCAAAATATAAAATATTTCATGGACTCAACATGCCTCTCAGTAAATAGCTTGGGGTGTCTACTTTCCAAAATGGGGTCATTTGGGGGGGTTTTGTGCTATTTTGGCATTTTATGGCCTTCGAAACTGTGATAGGTAGTGAGGAGTGAAATCAAAAATTTGCACCCTTAGAAATCCTGAAGGCAGTGATTGGTTTTCGGGGTCCCGTACGTGGATAGACTCCCAAAAAGTCCCACATATGTGGTATCCTTGTACTCAGGAGAAGCAGCAGAATATATTTTGGGGTGCAATTCCACATATAACTATGGCATGTGTGAGCAATATATCATTTAGTGACAACTTTTTGTAAACTTTTTTTTGTGTCATTATTCAATCACTTGGGACAAAAAAAATATTCAATGGGCTCAACATGCCCCTCAGCAATTTCCTTAGGGTGTCTACTTTCCAAAACGGGGTCATTTGGGGGGGGGGGGTTGTACTGCCCTGCCATTTTAGCACCTCAAGAAATGAGATAGGCAGTCATAAATTAAAAGCTGTGTAAATTCCAGAAAATGTACTCTAGTTTGTAGATGCTATAACTTTTGCGCAAACCAATAAATATATGCTTATTAACATTTTTTTTACTAAAGACATGTGGCTGAATACATTTTGGCCTAAATGTATAACTAAAATTTAGTTTATTCGATTTTTCTTATAACAAAAAGTAGAAAATATCTTTTTTTTTTTTTTTTTTCAGTCTTTTTCCTTTTATATCATAAAAAATATAAATCGCAGAGGCAATCAAATACCATCAAAAGAAAGCTCTATTTATGGGAAGAAAAGGACGCACATTTCGTTTGGGTACACCATTGCATGACTGCGCAATTACCAGTTAAAACAGTGCAGTGCGAAATTGTAAAAAGTCCTTAGGCTGACAATTGGTCCGGGGCTTAAGTGGTTAATGGCGTCAGATAAACCAAAGCAAAACTGATAGTGAAGAGCTGCTTGGTTCCACTCTGTATTGGTACTCCAGAGGTTAAAATTGGTTAGATAATTCTCCACAGGTCTCTGACCCTGCCTTAGTTTGCTGAGTTCTTGTTCGGCAGTCTGTCTGCAGAAGGGGTCAGCGTACAGCTGAGACATGGCAGAGAAAAAAAGAGTCCATAGAGGCTAGGGTTGGGTCAAGCTGCTCATGAAGCTGAAAGGCCCAAGATTGGGGCTCATCCAGAAGGAGGGAGATAATGAATCCCACCCTGAGATCTTGTGTGGAGAAGGTTTGTGGCAGGAGCGAGAAATAAAGTTCACATGCATTTTGAAAAATTCCAACATTTCCTGCGGTCTCCAGAGAAGTGTTCGAGGATAGGCACTCGGGGTTCAGGAGGGAGGCAGGTTCCACCGGATGTGTAGAACTCTGTCTGAGTATCTACGTCTGTGGTAGTAGAAATACCTGAAAACAGCAAAGTCTCGGTGCCGACTGGCAATCGATCTTCCATGTGACTTAGATCAACTTGCAGTCTTTGTACGATCTGCGTTAGTGCAGAGATCAATTGGAAAAAGTCCTCAGGTGGAGAGGCCTCCCTTTCAGACTCCATTACTGGCTTACTGATACTGTCAGGGATCAGATTGGAGACTGAGTTGATGAGATCGGCCTCTCTTATATCTCCTGTCCTGGCTCTGCTGAAGGTGAAACAGAGGAAGCCGAAGGACAAGAGGGATACGTGTGCCTGAAGAGGATGGTCCAGGATGGACTGCTTGCCAGGATCCAGCAGTCTGGAGTAAGCTGTGGTGTACAGAGCAAGAGCAAAAGGCAGCCAGGCCGGTATCCGGGGGGTAACTGAAGCCAGGGACATAGACAGGAGCAGGGTCTCAGGAATAGCCAGGTTCGTCAGCAGGCGGCAAGCAAGGTACCAAAACATAGACAGAGCCAAAGTCAGGAGCGGAGCCGGGTCAGGAATGAGTAGCAGTACAGGAATGGAACACAGAGCCAAGGTCAAGAGCAATCCGGGTCATAAACTGGTAGAGCACACAGGATCAGAACAGGAAACAGGGACACAGCTAAAGATCAGTCAGCAAGGCATAAGAGACAAACTCCCTTTAAATAGGTCATCTGGCACCAAGGGAAATTAGGCCCATGTGCGCGAGTGAACGAGGACTCCCGCATGCATGCGCGCGCCTGTTCGCCGTTCTATGGCAAAGACTATGCGCTTGCGCACATTGATGCGCAAAACATCTCACAGGAATTCCCTGACAATATATATATAAAATGTGTATATATATATATATATATATATATATATATATATATATATATATATATATATACATACACATATATATATATATATATATATATATATATATATATGTATATATATATATATATATATATACATATATATATATATATGTATATATATATATATATATATATATATATATATATATATATATATATATATATATATATATATATATATATATGTATATGTATATATGTATATATATATATATATATATATATATATATATATATATATGTATATATGTATATGTATATATATATATATATATATATATATATATATATATATATATATATATATATATATATATATATATTCTGCATCCAGTATAGTCTATATCTACAGTGCATTTGGTGGTGTACTGTTACACTTCAGGTGGTGTACACAGTATGTAATACAGTGTGTACAGTTTCCACTACACTTTTGGTGGTGTACACATTATAAAATACAGTGCAGTCATTGTACATTTTCTAACTTTCAAAAGATTTTATTTTACGATAAAGGCACTTACAAACATACACCAGAATATAAACAATCTGCAGCAGGGAGGGCCCGCTGACACAATGTAAGTAATGAAAACAGGAGACATTAGTGAAAGACAGACAATATCAAAAGGGTACAGTCAGCATGCCCCTCCTCAGCGAGGGGCTAAACAAAAAGAGAGATAAACAAAGGGTGACCCCCCAGGGAGAGCCCACCCAATAGAACCGTAAGGGGTAGCACCCAGGAGCCCCCACCCCGACACCCCTAATAGGGAACTTGCTGTGCCAGGATGGGGGAGTATCCTCCCGGGCCCCCCCCTCTCAGAGGGATAAAGAAGTTGATGGGCCGTCCACAGTGGGCACCGCAACATTAAATTGGACTGTACGGTGAACCTGTCAATTACAGCTCTGTTGAGCAAACCAAAAACTTAGAACGTCTAGAAGGACAGAGGAAAGAAGAGAGGAGGAGAAGAGGAGGACAGAGGGGTAAGGGGATGTAAGCTATGTCCTAAAAGGGTGGAAGGGTATAGTGGGAGAATGTTTAGCATTCAATGTAAGAGGGGGCGCTTTGGGGGTGAGGTCTGGTCACTAGAGGAGAGCCTGGGGGTACCCCAGGCAGCAGAGAAATTCCCATGTAACGGGCCCAAGGGTCCCACACCTTTCGGAATTTAGGTGTGGTATCTGACAGAATACCTGATAGTTTTTCTTGGGACATTATCCACGATATCTTCCTCTTAACTGCGAGGAAGGAGGGTCTGGGTTGCTTCCATGCGGAGGCAATCGCAATTTTGGCTCCTAATAGGATAAAATAAGTTAGTTTCTGAGTGTTACCAGACAGCACAGGAACAGGGGCATTGAGTAACGCAACCTCTGGAGTTCTTGGAACCCGGCAGCCTGTGACTATGTAAATCAAGTTAAAGATTTTAGTCCAGAACGATCGAAGCCTAGGGCATTCCCACCAGATGTGGATCATGGAGCCACGAAGTTGGCACCCCCTAAAACATAAGGGGTTAGCCGTGGGGTATATTTTGGCTAGCCTGGCTGGAGTGAGGTACCACCTGGTTATCAATTTGATGCTAGCCTCCATTAGTGAGGTGTTTTAGATCCCACGAAAGGATCTGGCTAGGGCCAGCTGCCAGGTTTCAAGACTGCCAGAGGTCTGGAGATCAGATTCCCATGCCGTCATATAGGGGGATTTGCCCGTTGGGGAAGTGAGAGCCGCATAGATCACTGAAATACCACCCCTCTGCTCCCCGATCCTACCACACCAGGCTTCATATTCAGTAAAGGGAGGAGGAAGGGGTTTGTTTTTCCAAAGCGAGTTCAAGAAGTGAGATATTTGTTGGAAGCGGAACCTCTCTGAGTCTGGTAGCTCTAAGTGTTCAATACAATAAGCCAGGGAAATCGGACCCCTTGAATTGAAAAAGTGACCTATCCGGTATAGTCCCTTGTCCAACCACTATCTGAAGGCCTCAATGTCCAGACCAGGGGGGAAGTCATGATTACGGAACATGTGAGCAAGGGGTCTTAAAGTGGAGACTAGGGAAGGCTCTTTGCGAAGACCGTCCCATAGGGCGCAGGAGTGAGATAGGGCTGGGGACATGATGGGCGGCCTGGCTTTGGGCGGGCACCACAATAGAAAATCTAGTGTAAAGGAGGGTACGGAACAGCGTTCTATGGACTGCCAATCCGGTTTCTCGTATTTGGAGTAGATCGAGGAGAGTTGGGCTAGGCGAGCTGCAAGGTAGTATTTGTGAAGGTTAGGTAAGCCCAGCCCCCCCCCCTGCGTCTGTGCAGGAAGAGCGTGTTTTGCGATAGACGGTACCCCTTATTACCCCAAATATATTTCAGTATGTTGCTTTGCAGAGAGCGAAGGTGGTCCTTCCGAACTGGTATTGGAAGGGCTCGGAAATAGTAGAGGATTTTGGGGAGAAGGGTCATTTTTATGGAGTTAATCCGGCCAAGCCAGGAGAGTTCGTGTTTAGACCATGAGGAGAGATCAGTTTCCAGCTGTCTGTATAATTTGGGGTAATTGTGGGCATACAACATCTCTATTTTAGGTGTAAGGGAGATACCCAAGTATTGGATGGCAGTGTCACTCCATTGGAACGGAAAGGATTGTTTGAGTGAGAGGACTTGGTGGGTGGGGAGAGAAATATTCAAAGCCACAGACTTGGAGTAATTAACCCGCAAGCCTGAGACCTTGGCAAAGTCGTCTAGTACCCGGGATAAGTTGGGCAGGGTTGTGAGGGGGGAAGTAAGGAATAACAGTATGTCGTCCGCGAAGAGTCCGCATTTGTGCGTTTGACTACCGCACTGGACACCTCCAATGTCTATGTTGTGGCGGACTGCAATCGCCAGTGTTTCAATGGCTATTGCAAATATGAGGGGAGATAGGGGGCACCCCTGTCTGGTCCCCCTGGTGATGGGAATTGGAGTGGAGAGGTATCCCTGCATTCGAATTTGGGCCCTCGGCTGGGAGTATAAGGCCCGTAATAAGCCCAGGAAACGAGCCCCAAATCCCCACCTGTCAAAGAGCTGGAAGATGTACTGCCATGAGACCGAGTCGAAAGCCTTCTGAATATCTAAGGAAAGGAGGAAGCCAGATTGTTTGGGTCCCCCTTCCCAATTAGACTGCAGAATGGAGATAATATCGATCGCCCTCCGAATTTGATCAGGTCCCTGTCTGCCAGGGATAAAACCAACTTGGTCCTTGTGGACGTAGCGTCCGATGAAGGAGGCTAGCCTATTGGCCATAACTTTCGTGAGAATTTTGAGATCATTATTAATGAGGGAAATCGGTCTGTAGTTGCTGACATCCTCTAAGTTCTTGCCAGGTTTGGGGATGACCGTGATATACGCCGTGTTAAGGTGGGGATCCAGGGGGCTTCCATTAGCTTTATGATTACCGAGATTGGCCAGGTGGGGGGCTAGCGTGTTGGCAAAGGCTTTATAGTAAGGGATCGAAAGACCGTCGGGTCCAGGGGCGGAGCTTTTTTTAAGATCCTTTATGACTCCCAATATCTCCTCTACCTGGAAGGGGCATTCCATGACTTGTTTGTGAACGTCCGATAAGGCAGGGATGGGGAGTCCCTCCAAAAACTTTGGAAGGAGGTTATCTTTGGGAGATGGGGGGCTACTGTAGAGAGAGGTGTAAAAGTTCTGAAAGGCATTCAGAACTGTGACCGGATTAGACGTGGGCGGGTGTCCTGCACTTCTGATCCGAGGGAGGGTGCTTAGCTTGGTTCTAGGGGAGAGTCTATTAGCCAGGAGTGTGCCTATTTTGTCCGCCTGTGAGTAAAACTTGTGGCCAGACCACCTAACCGATTTTCCTGCTTTCGTGGTAAGGGCGAGATTGAGTTCTAAGCGAATCTTGTCTAGTAGGGAGGTGGGGGTGCGGAGGGGGTCCTTTTTGTGAAGAGCTCTGAGTTTAGAGTATTCCTCGTCTAGCTTCAGGATGGTTGATTGCCTTTCCCGTTTTATTTGAGTACCTAATTGAATGAGTTTTCCCCTAATAAACGCTTTGTGCGCCGCCCACAGGGTTTCGGGGGAGACATCAGGAGTCGCATTAATAGAGAAATATTCCTGCAGTGCTTTGTCGAGATCCATAACTCGTGATGGCTCTGATAGGAGAGATTCATTTAACCTCCAATGCCTGGGGTGTCTCCCACTCGAACCCCCGAGGGCCGTCACAATTACCAGCGAGTGATCCGAGATCACTGTGTCAGTGATGGAGGCTTTGAGCACCCTGGGAAGGAGCGAGGAGGGGACAAGTATGTGGTCTATCCGTGCATATGATTGGTGTGGCGCTGAGTAGTGAGTGTAGTCTCTCTTTGTGGGGTTTAATTCCCGCCAGACATCGGATAACCCATGAGCGTGAAGCAATTTGGCGATCCGTAGGCTTGCCTTCGTGGGCCTGGTTAACCGGGAATGTGAGGGGGAGGATTTATCAAGTCCTTGATCAAAGGCGACGTTAGAGTCCCCTCCGACAATAACCGTTCCCTCCAAAAGAGGCGCTAAGGTGCGCAGCAGGGATTCGAAGAATTTGGCCTGACCCGTGTTCGGGGCGTAGTAGGAGACCAAGGAGTAAAGTTGGTCCCCCACAGTGCCCTTTACAAGTAAAAACCTGCCCTCCGGATCCGCCTTTTCAAAACTTTTATTGAATTTGCATGTTTTGGCAATCAAAATGGCCACCCCCCTGGTCTTGGATTCCGCGTTGGCTAAGTAGAACTGAGGGAAGTGGGCATGTAGGAACTTGGGACTATACCGGATAGGAAGGTGCGTTTCCTGAAGTAGAATTATATCTAGTTTCAGAGATTTGTAGTAATCAAGGGATTTTCTCCGTTTGATGGGGGAATTAAGACCCTGAATGTTATGGGTGGCTATCTTAAGCCTAGCAGCCTGTGGATCAGCCATGGAGCAGAGGGGGAGCCCAGCTTCTGAAAGCGACCTCACTTACCCAATCCATAGCGGGGTTCTCGGCAAGAGCATTGGGATCGGTGGCCCGTGGTTGTCTCCCAGAATACAATGCCGACTGGGTTAGCTCAGCCAGACCTGAGGAGAAAAAAAATAGTGTCATGTAAACATTCAACAGGGGTAGCTTACCATCAAGGGGGGAGAGAGAAGGAGAAAGGGCAAGGAAAGAAAGCGTTCCTGAGAAGAGAAAGAGGAGATCAGGGCAGGAGACACCCCCCGAAATCCCAAGAAAGAACAATGTAGACAACCGACCCATAAGGTCAGAAGTCCCGACCCTCAGGCGCCCGGGAAAGGCCGAGGGAGGGGGAGTTACACATGTGGTCCCTCGCGGAACTGGGGACCCCTAGTCGGGTAACTACCCGATCTGTTGAATCAACATTAAATAACAATAGAAGATAAGCAGCAATAAAAAAACTTAAGGCACGGCTAAACATAATGATTAGAAGACACTGGGGCTAAACAATGAATGCTGGTCATTAGGCAAAAGGTAAGATGGTATATCCAGGGAGGGTGCTGGGGACTGCAGCCCCCTGAAGAGTCCTCAAAGCAGCCCTTAGGGCCCATTTCGAGGGGGCGCAAATAATATGAGGGGTTACGGGCAGTCCAGTAGATGGACGAAGTACTGCATAGCGTCCCGGGATATTGAAGGCAATGGGGAAGAGGGTAGCACAAGTCCTAGGCAAGGGGAGGGCAAAAAAGGGTGGAGGGCCAAACTTTCAATGTTTGGGGAGAAGTCCTCCGGCCCTCTCCAGGACCTCGGACGGTCAGGCACAGAATGGAGAGTCTGAAAAGGGGTCTGAATGTTGCTCAGGTGGGTGCATTATCCTTGACCTTCTTGGCTCTTCCGGAGGTCCACAACGGGGATTGTGGGCTGTTAGGAGTGGGCCGTTTGTTGGAGCTCTGGCTAGGGTTAGAAGTGTCCATATCAGCTTCTTGAGAAATGATTTTCAGCCTGGTGAGGAGCTTTTCCCCCTCGGGGAAAGTGGAGAAAGCAAAAGACTTCCCTTTGTCCGTGAACCTGACCGCAAATGGGAATGCCCATTTGTATTTTATGTCTTTTTGCGACATTGCAAGCAAGAGGGGTTTCAGAGCTCTCCGTCTCTGTATGGTGGAGGGGGAGAGGTCCGCAAAGATCTGAACCTGGTGGCCCTGGTATGTGACGTGTTGCAGGGATCTGGCTCTCTTCATAACTTCTTCTTTCACCGAAAAGTGATGTGGCTTGGCCAGAACATCACGCGGAGTGCCATCCTTCCTAGGGGGGCCGAGGGTTCTATGGACCCGGTCAAGTTCAAGCTTAGGAGCTGGGATGTCAGGGATTAGCTGTGTAATGAGGTCTTGCACCGCCCTGGACACATCAGTTATTGATTCTGGAAGCCCGCGAATTCTGATGTTATATCTGCGTGACCTATTTTCGAGGTCATCGATACGGGCCATGGCTAGGTCTAATTGCTCCTGTACTGAATAAATGTGCCTGGAGTTTTGGATGGATCTGGCAATGGTATCCTCCATTTTATGTTCGATCGTTTCGATCCGGGAGCCTAGGTTAATAAAGTCAGCTTTCAATTCCCCCGTGATTTGCAAGGCAGTTTGGGAGAGGCCCCTTTCTAATAGTTCAGAGAATTTGCCAAACAGGGCGTCCATGTGGGAGACTGGGTCTGCATGAGCAGCCTCATGGGAGGCCATGGCGGCCTGGGTAGCCCTGTATGTCCCCGCTGGGGAGGGGGAGAACTCCTGGATGGTGCGTTCCAGCAGAGAGACCGTGGAGGCCGGGGACGGTGTGGCTTCCTTGGGAGGACCCTGAGGTTGCCTGGGGTGGCGTGGAGAGGAGGAAAGTCTGTATCTGACCTGAAATCCACTGTGCCTGCGGATCTGTGATCCTGAGATAGGAGCTGTGCTGCGGTGGCCATCTTGGATTTCTCCCACACGTCCAATGAAGCGAACAGCGGGCCCAGATTGCGTTTAGCCAGTCCACCGGTCATTCGGTAATGTGCCCCAACTCTTCGGGAGTCTGTCCCTATAGCTCGGGAAGCGGAAGGGTAGCCGTGTCGTGCGGTAGGGGTTCCGTCGTTCCGCGAGGCAGCGGAGCTTTAGATGATCGCGGCCATCTTGGAAGCCTCGCGCATGCGCACTCTCTCATTGTACATTTTCTAATACAGTGCAAGCGGTGTACACAGTATCTAATACAGTGTGTACAGTTTCTATTACACATCTGGTGGTGTACACAGTATACAATACATTGCAGCCATTGTACAGTTTCTAATATAGTGAAGGCGGTGTACATAGTATCTAATACAGTGTGTACAGTTTCTACTACACTTCTGGTGGTGTACACAGTACACAATACAGTGCAGTGGTAGTACAGTTGCTGCTAATACAGTGCAGGTGGTGTACACAGTATCTAATACAGTGTGTACAGTTTCTACTACACTTCTGATGGTGTAAGCAGTACTACAGTGCAGCTGTAGTATAGTTTCTAATAAAGTACAGGCAATGCGCACAGTATCTAATACAGTGTGTACAGTTTCTACTACACTGCTGGTGGTGTACAGTACACAATACAGTATAGCCTAATACAGTTTCTACTACTTTTCTGGTTGTGTACACAGTATCTATTACAGTGTGTACAGTTTCTACTGCACTTCTGGTAGTATACACAGTACATACCTCTCAACTTTTTGAGAAGGGAATGAGGGACACCTATCAGAAAAAGTATGCAGGCATAGGACACACCCCTTGCCACTCCCCCTTAAAGGAGCATTGTACAAAAAAAAACAAGACTGGTTAAACCCACAAGTGCTTTTTTACCACTACTATTCCTTTATATTGGCTTTTGGAATTTACAAATGCAGAAAGTTAGAAATCAGATGAAATGTTTAGCGCTAGAAAACATTTTTTGATAGATAAAGTGCATTTTATATACATCTATATAGATCAGACCAAAATGAGGGACAAAATGAGGGACAAATGAGGAGGAAAGAGGGACAGATGGATATTTCCCCAAATCAGGGACATTTGGGAGCTATGCACAATATACAATACAGTTCAGCCATTGTACAGTTGCTAATACAGTGCAGGCAGTGTACACAGTATCTAGTACAGTGTGTACAGTTTCTACAACACTTCTGGTAGTGTACACAGTATACAATACAGTGCAGCCGTTGTACAGTTGCTAATACAGCACAGTATCTAATACAGTGTGTACAGTTTCTAATACACTTCAGGCGGTGTACACAGTATCTAATATGTGGTGTTGAAAAACCAAAAATACATCATGTCCGGAAGGCCACCAAGGAGAGTCAGACTTTAGGTCACTAAACGAGGGCAAGCAGTCTTTACGTCTACAGTCAACAATGGTGGTCATGGACATGGTGCACCCTCTGCAAGTGGCCGTGTGGCACACTTGTCCTTTTTTTCTGCTGCTGGCTGTGTTATTGAGCCACAACATGCAGAAGAGTTGGTGGAGTGGAAAACAAAGCTGTCCTCATCCTCTGTCACCCAGGCTCAGGCTAATTTGCCTTCCAACGCAGCTGCCAAAGCAGCCTATTCCACTGGCTCCTTGTCCACAGTCACTCCTTGTCTGAAGCGGATCAAGAGTGGCCAGAACAGCAGCCGCTTGGGCACCGCATGCTTGGCCAGACATATGATGACCTGCTATGCAGTCCGTTGGCAATAGCACTTGAAAGACCCACATCAAAGAAAAAGGCAGACTTCTCCTTGCTTCTCATCTGGGATCTCCAATCCTACTAGACCTCTAGTCCTCTCAATGAATGAAGGTATAGCAATAGGTGTCCCAAGTACTCTGCTAGCAGTACACCACCATCTGATTTTAGCAGGCAAATTTCCCTACCCCAGTTGCTGAACCGTAAAAAGAAATTCAGTCTCAGATATCCACATGCTCAGCATCTAAATGCTAGCTTGGCCAAATTGCTAGCACTGCAACTGCTGCCTTTTCAGCTGGTAGACTCTGCCCACTTTTGTTAATTTGTGGAATGTGCTGTACCTCAGTGGTAGGTTCCAAAACTCCATTTCTTTTCACGGAAGCCGATTCTGGTGCTCAACTGGCATGTGGAAGGCAATGTTTTGGCCTAGTTGAACAGGGCGGTCAGCAGTAAGGTTCATATTACTGCTGACTCATGGTCCAGCAAGCATGGGCAGTGATGTTACCTTTCCTTCACGGCACACTGGGTAACTCTGCTGGCAGCTGGGAAGGAAGCAGGGCAGGGTTCAGTGTTGTTGCAGCTTGTTCTGCCACCTCACCTCCAATATGCTAGTGGTGATTCTGCCACAGCTCTCACCTCCACCCCTCCTCATCTTCTTCCTCTATGGCCTATTCTGCAGATTTGTCCTCTGAACCAGTAGTGCTCCGTAAGCGTTCAAAGGGCTATGAGAGCAGTCAGGCTAAAATATGTCATGCGGAGCTTGAGTTGGTCTGCCTAGGGGACAGGAGACACACGGGGCAGAGATTCTGTAAGCTGGGCAAGGGCAGGCTCAGAGGTGGTTGACACCATGCCAGCTTCAGCCATGAATGGGTGTATGCGACAATGGCACTAAACTTCTCTATGCCCTCAGAGACACTTGACCCATGTTCCATGTTTGGCACACATCCTGAATTTGGTGGTACAGTGGTTCTTGAGCAGGCTTACAGCATCAGCTGAGGCAGGCCAGAAAAGTCTGTGGTCATTTCCACCGGTCATGCAATGCCAGTGCTTGGCTGGCTGACATTAAAAGGGAATGCAACCTGCCCACCAACCGCCTCATTTGTGACATGCCCACCAGGTGCAACTCAACATTGGCAATGCTGCAGTTGCTGCACATACAGCAGAGGGACATCAATGAGTACCTGTGTGATTATGGCACCATAACAGGGTCAGGGGAGCTTGGCATCTTTTCGCTACAGAAGTGGCTACTGCTCAAGGACTCAGAATTGAATGCCTCTGCAAACTTAAACTGCATGGCCTCCGTGATTCTGCAAAGCCTGTGACAGGACCCTGGGATTCAAGGTATCATTACTGGCTGGAAACCCTTCTTGATCCACGTTACAAGGGTAAGGTTTCCGAATGAATCCTGCCTTTGCAGAGGGAGCAGAGAATGAAACATCTTCAGGAGACCTTGAAGAAAGGTTTGTGCAATGCATTTCCAGACCCTGGGAGGTTACAATTTCCTGGTGCTGGACAACATGTTGCTGAGGCTTCATTCAGTCAGAGGAAGAGCAGTGGAGAAGGTTGCCAGCTGACCGATACCTATTAAACAATTTTTCAGTTCGTAGTGCCAAGGTCTGATCGGTTCAAGCAACCATCACCAGTGTCTGCATTTCATGGTGCAGGAATATCTAGGGGCAAGAGCAGACTTGGGGACCTTTTAAGCAGAGCATCCACTGGGTTACTGGGTTTTGAGGATGGACCACTGGCCGTGGCTTGATCAATGTGCAATTGATCCACTGGCCTGTCCTGCATCCAGTCTGCTTTTTGAACACACATTCAGTGCTGCTGGAGGGTTTGTAATGGATCAAAGAGTGTGCCTGTCCACAGACTTTGTTGATAGGCTCACATTCATAAAAATGAATCAGTCTTGAATCAGCAGCTATCAAGTACCTGATCCTTATGTAACTGATTGAATTTGCTATGGATGTGAGATGCCTTAAAGACTGCCTATGCTGACTTTCCTATTCCTCCTCAATCTTGATGATGCTAGCTTCCAACAATATTTTTGGTTTAGGGCCCCACTACCACCACCCAAGGTCCAATTTGTCTGCCCATGTTAAACAGGGGCATGTAATTCAAATTTTTGATCTAATATTTCACAGCAGGACCCATTCCTGTGTCCAACAAGCGTAACTGTGAGGGCTTACAGTGTTGTGGAACCACCACCACCAAAGGCCCACTTTTTCTGCCACTGTTTAACAGGGGCATGTAATTACAATTTTTGATATACTATTTAAATGCAGCGCCCATTCCTGCACCCAACAATAGTATCTGTGAGGGGTTACAGTGTTGTGGCACCACCACTGCCAAAATCAAATTTTTTCTGCCCCTGTTTAACAGGGGCATGTAATTATAATTTTTGATATAATATTTCACAGCGGGGACCGTTCCTGCATCCAACAAGAGTAACTGTGATGGCTTACAGTGTTCTGGTACCACCAACACCTAATATTCTGAAGAGTATATAGGGCTATATACTGCTGTTTAGAGTATATAGCGCCTGGGAGTCTGGTGACCCCCATTCCATTTTTTAAAAAATTTGAGTGCGGGGTTCTGAAGGGCCTGGTATGGATTTTAGGGGAGGCATCCTCGCCATTTTTTTTTGTATTTTCGGTATTTTTATCTATATTGCCAGGATCCGACAATACATTACAGCTGTGAGTAGTTTTGAATTACATTTTTTCTTTTAGAAATTTAATTTTGCTGTGGCACTGTTATAAACATGGGAAAGATGCACTACTTAACAGCCATACTAAGGACACCCCCAGGCACGATATTCTAAGGAATATTTAATTTTTATTGTTTTACTTTAAGCATGATTAAAATCACTGCTCCCAAAAATACTGCCATTTTTAAAACTTTTCTTTGCATTGATACATGTCCCCTAGGGCAGGACCTGGCTCCCCAAACACTTTTTATGACAATAACTTGCATATAAGCCTTTAAAATTAGCACTTTCGATTTTTCAAGTTTGTGTCCCATTGTAGCTCATCCCTACTCAACATGAACTATGTGTTATCCTTTGAACACTTGTAAGGAAACAAGGAACCTCTTTTTGAATGGTCCTGGTTTGGGATGAATAGACCCTTGCAGGAGTACTAGCCAAGACATTGGTTGCTGTGTATATACACATACACGTTTTCCCCCCTGGAGGCGACACGAGCCAGAGGGTGAAACCATAATTTTTTTTTCAAATGTCACATTCCCTTTATTTGTTACACGTATGGTCATATTTACATGATAATGAGAGGTTGACATGGTGTTTTACCTGTATGAATGCTATGAATGAATGATACAGATTTTAATGTAGGTTTTCTCATGTGTTGTGATATTAATATAATTATCTGCATTGCCTAATATGTACAGTGGTTTGTGTTTATGGAAATTAACCTAGGATGGTCAAGCATAATCAGGTCTTTTATTTTAAGTTATAGATTCTGTACTTACCAAGAGCTCCCATCCCAATTTTCCCTCCCCTTCGCTTTTTTATTTTTGAGAGTAATACACAGGGATATATTTATAATTGCACCTTATAAGGCAGTATCTAGAGGGACTAAGAAAGCTATAGCCAACAGCCTGGAATGACATGGTGTTTGACCCATCTTTGATGAAGGACAAATTAACCTGGATAATGCATAATGAAAAAAGAGGTTAATGTGCTGTGAGACAAACAGTCAATATTTGAAAAGTTCTGGAACCCTTGGATTTTATGTTTGCAATTGCATAATGGTGGACTGATAGGGTTGCAGGAATAGACCTTTTCGACAGGCATTCATTGCTTCTTTTTCCTCTTCTTCTTTAATCCTTTCTCTATTTTTCTTCCATGAATTTTTCTCTCTTCTCCTTCCTACCAGTACTACCGTACTTTGTAAGCCACGTTTTGTACCCAATCTCATATGCCAATGGTAGGTTTTGTATGCAATTATGCAATTTTAATTCTAATAAGAAGCTTACGTTTTTAACCCTTTTTTATCAAGTGTGGATTCATTCAGGATAGGTGGTGACTAAGTCGAACACCCCCCTGTTCGGTTCGCACCAGAACCTGCAAACAGACCTAAACTTTGTGTGAACTTTAGAACCCTATTAAAGTCTATGGGACTCGAATGTTCAAAATCTAAAGTGCTCATTGTAAAGGCTAATATGCAAGTTACTGTCCTAAAAAGTGTTTGGGGACCTGGGTCCTGCCCCAGGGGACATGGATCAATGCAAAAAAAAGTTTTAAAAATGGCAGTTTTTTCAGGAGCAGTGATTTTAATAATGATTAAAGTGAAACAATAAAAGTGTAATATTCCTTTAAATTTTGTACCTGGGGGGTGTCTATAGTATAGTATGTGAAGGGGCGCATGTTTTCCGTGCTTAGAACTGTCCCTGCACAAAATGTCATTTCGCAAGGAAAAAAAGTCTTTTAAAATCACTTTGAATTGTCGTCTCTCCTAATACAGAGAACACTCAATGAGTGTTCTCTGTATTACCGAGCTGACAATTCATTCATTGATAAAAAAAAAAAAAAAAAAAAGCGTGGGGTTCCCCTAAATTCAATTACCAGGCCCTTCAGGTCTGGTATGGATATTAAGGGGAAACCCGCGTCAAATAAAAAAAAATTTACACGGGGGTCCCCCTAAATATCCATACCAGACCCTTCAGGTCTGGTATGGATATTAAGGGGAACCCCGCGTCAAATAAAAAAAATTTGACGTGGGGTCCCCCTAAAAATCCATACCAGACCCTTTATCCGAGCACGCAACCTGGCAGGCCACAGGAAAAGAGGGGGGACGAGAGAGTGCCCCCCGAACCATACCAGGCCACATTCCCTCAACATTGGGAGGATGCTTTGGGAGTCTGTGACCCCTCAAAGCACCATGTCCCCATGTTGATGGGGACAAGGGCCTCATCCCCACAACCCTGGCCGGTGGTTGTGGGGGTCTGCGGGCGGGAGGCTTATCAGAATCTGGAAGCCCCCTTTAACAAGGGGACCCCCAGATCCCGCTCCCCCTTTTTGAAATGGTAAGGGGGTACAAAAGTACCCCTACCATTTCACAAAGAAAGTGTAAAAAATGGTTAAATAAGACAAACACACTTTTGAAAAATTTCTTTATTAAAAAAAAAAAAGATTCCAGCGGTGCTAATCCATTCTTGCTATCCAGCAACGGATGATCGTCTCTCTTGGGTCCAGCGATGGCTGATCTAATCCAGCGGCGGGTGATTTTCAGTCCGGCGAAGTCCATGCATCCGTCTTCTGTCTCCACTGAGGAGACACTGCGGGGATCCCAGCGCTGACATTTCTTATATTAGGATGGCGGGGCCACCCGTCACCTGAACCAGCCCCCTCTGACGCTGGTGAGGGAAGCCAGGGGTTCCCCAATGACGTATGGATGACCCCGCCCCCCTCTGATGTAATGTAGGTTTCCGTGGGGACATGGTGGTTTCTTTTCAAATGTTTTTATTGAGATTTTTAGCAGAGTTAGTTACAACAAGGGTTACAAAAAAATAAAATAAATAATATATAGTAATAAAAGTAACATAACACAGTATAATGTAGTGACAGGGTTTTCTCAGCACAATATAGCATAGTAACAAATAGTCCACAATAAAGAATAAAGTAGTATTCCCAAGTATCTAATATTCATAGTCATAAAGGGACTCGAACAAGAGTAAGTCTCTTAGAACTTGTATAATAAAGTCCGTAATATAATTATTGTAAGATTTATAAATAGCGATATGGATAATGACCACTTCTGGACCCCAAGACACCCCTCACAGGGATCTATCTGTGTCTTGGAGTACCTAGGCCAACATCCTAAAGGAAATTCAAACACAGTAGTTATCTTTTATGAAGGAAAATAAAGATCTATTCTTACTCCGCAGCTCAATTCAGATAAACAGACATGTGATATATTTGTCACTTTGTTATAAAATTATTTTTAAAGCCATCCAAAAAATATTAAAACGCAAAGGAGTTCTTTCTTCTATATGATTAAAGAATCAGAATTATCTAAATTGTGGAAGTATCATTTTTGTACCATGTGCTCCAAGGTTCCCATAGTTGTTGTTCCTTAATATATAGGGATTTGTCATTAGGAAATAACAATTTGTAGGAGTGGTGGAGTTGGGTTAATTCTATAACTTCTGTCATAGTAGGAAGAGAGTCAGTTTTCCATTTTCTAGTTATGGATAGTCTCGCAGCTAAAAGTATATGTGTTACTACTTTACGATATTGTTTGGGAATCGTATGTAAATTCATATTCAGAATGGCTAGTTCTGGTGAAAGTTGAAGGACAATACCTGTTACGGAAGTGAGTAAATGGGAGATTGCCTGCCAGTAGTTATGTAAGCTTGGGCAGCCCCACATAATATGAAATAGGGTCCCCAATTGGGTACAATTTCTCCAGCAATTAGGTGACGAGTTCCCCTTGAATTTTGCTAGGATATGTGGAGTCAGGTATTGTCTTTGAACAATTTTTTGTGCCAATTCCCATAGTGTAACACATGCAGTGGCCCTATATATGCTTCGTAGGGAAGCCATCCATTGTGTAATTGAAAAGTCTTGCCCCAAATCTTGTTCCCATTTAAGGAAGGAAGGTAGTTTGCTGGGTATGTTTTTTCCCCTAGAATTGGGTATATTGTAGCTACTCCTTTCTGTGAGGTGGCATGGTTATTGAGGAAAGACCATATTTTAACCGGGATTGAAGCTCTGAGTTGCGGATTGTGTAGCAGACACTTTTCTATTTGAATATATGTAGATCGCTCAGAATTCGGAAGCTGTAATTCATTACTTAACTGAGAAAAAGACTTTAATGAGCCCTGTTGGAAGAAGGAACCAAGTTTGATATCCCAACCCAAATTCCAGTCGTGTATTTGTATGCCAGGAATTAATGTTGGTATGATTGTTAGAGGAGGGTTTAACACCGTGATTGGAGTTTTATCCCATTTGTATGTGAAGATTCTCTGCCAAGAGTGTAGAGCCGCTTTCACCGTTGGTGGGTATTGAGCTGTAATTGTGGACTTAATTTTCCTACTAAGTAACCAGAATTGCATATTAGGCTGTCATGTGATGTCTTTCTCAATTTGTCCCCATAAAGTTTTAGGAGTAGGCAAGAACCATTCTTGCAATTGGGTCAAAAGAGTTGCGTCATAATAATCCTGTAGATCAGGTACGGTCGCACCACCTATATTTCTATGTTTAATTAGTATATGATATGCACAACGGGAATTTTTGCCATTCCATAGATATTTTCCCAAACTGCTTTGTAAGGATTTAAAGTAGTATTTAGGGATACATATTGGAAGGGACCTGAGTTGATATAATAATTTTGGTAAGGTCATCATTTTGAAAGCTGCCAGGCAACCAGCCCATGTAAATTCGAATTTACTAAGTGTTGTCAGATCTGTTTCAAAATGTTTCTTAAATGGTAAAAAGTTTGTTTTAAATAACTGTTTTGTTTTGTTAGGGAGAGTGATTCCTAAGTAATAAATCCCCTCGTCTTTCCAGTGGTAGGGGTATTTATTAGACAATAACTGCCTGGTTGTGTTATCTAATCCTAGGTCTAAAATATGGGACTTGGTTTCATTGATTTTATAATATGATGCTGCTCCAAATGTCATTAGTATATTTTGGAGATTCGGGAGAGATGAAATAGGATCAGACACTATAAGCACTATGTCATCTGCGAACAGACTTATTTTATTATCTATTTGCCCAATTTTTATACCAGATAGTTTTGTGTCAGATCGTATACGTTCTGCTAGAGGTTCGATGGCTAAATTAAATATTAAAGGAGATAAGGGGCAACCTTGTCGTGTTCCATTCGAGATGCCAAAGGGCCTAGACATCATATCATTTGTGTATACTCTCGCTGAGGGGCCCTTATACAGTGCAAAAATTGCAGATAAAATATTTCCATGAAAGCCGAATTTTAAAAGCACTGACTGTAAATAGCCCCAATGGACCCTATCAAACGCCTTCTCTGCATCCAAAGAAAGGAGCAGAGAAGGCGTTTGATGTCTCTCAGTGAAGTGTATAATATCAATCAGACGTCTTGTTGCATCTGAAGATTGTCGACCTTTAGTAAAGCCAGATTGATCTTTGTGAATGAGGTCTGGTATGTAGTTCATCAGTCGATTCGCTATTGCTTTGGCGTATATTTTGATGTCAATGTTCAATAATGAAATCGGTCTGAAATTTTTGGGAGCGTTGGGATCTTTGCCTGGTTTCGGCAGTGTTATGATCAAGGCCTGAAGCATCTCAGCCGGAAATTCTGATTTGGATGCCGCTTCGTTAAAAAGTGAGCATAAGTGGGGAGCCAGTATATCTCGAAGTAATTTATAGTATTCTCCTATCATTCCGTCTGGGCCTGGAGATTTATTGTTGGGCAGGGAGTCTATAGTTCTAGCAATTTCTTCCACTGAAAATGGGACGTTAAGATCAGAGATTTGATCAGTAGTTAATGATGGGAGACTAATAGTATCTAAGAAATCACTTATTATCTTTGGGGTAGGTGTGGGAGTTTGAGAATCATCTTTAAGATTGTAAAGGGAGCTATAATAACAGCTAAATGCATTTGCTATGTCTTGGGGTCTTGCAATTTTTCTCTAGTAATAGGGTGGTATAGATATGGAATCTTTGATTTGGAATATCTGCCTTTGATCCGAAGTGCCATGTTTTTTCCTGCTTTGTTGCTAGTATGGTAATATTTAGCTTTAAGTTTTCTAGTATGTTTTTCAAATGTATCCAATAAAGTCGTTCTGAGTTCCTGTCGTAATATTTGTAGTTTAGTTTTCAGTTGTTGTGATGGGTGACATTGGTTTTGGGAATGTAATGTTTTTTTTTTATTTTTTTTTTACACAAATTTTTATTGAAAAGTAACAGAGCATTACAATCAAAATTGAATCGCACAATGACGTTTACATTTTAGCACGTTATCGTAAATGTAAGCAAGGATACATAAGAAATTGCTACATTTACAGGGATTGAGTAGTTACAACATGTGATGTTTTAATCAAAATGAAAAATTGTACTTATCAGTTAAGGCGATAAGAGAGTCAAAGCGTATATGAAGAAAAAATAAGAATGATCTTGTGAAGGAAGGGGGAGGGAGGGGTGAGGAGAGAAAGAAAGAAGAGAGAAGAAAGAAAGAAAAAAAAAATAGAATTTATATTTAGGCGTGGTAGCAGGAGGGAAGATTAGGCAGAGAAGTATAGTGGACAGCGGCCTGCGCTGTTTGAACATCTTAAGTAAGAGAACAAAAATCACTAACAGAGAATCGACAACAAATAATACTTAAATGGACGATTTGTATTCCTGAGTATCTTTAAATGCTAGCCATTTTGACCAGGTTGAGGTGAATTGTAACATTTTTTCTTGCGAAATACTGATAAGCTCTTCAATAGTTTCAATAGAGGTGATCCTTCTGAACCATTCCTTTTTCGTTGGGATTGAAGTTGACCTCCAATGGGAGGGGATGCAGTGTCTAGCAGCGTTTGTCATTATCATAATTAGGGATTTCAAATATTTTTTTGAGGGGATTGTGTTGTGGTGCAGTAGAAAGTGGGCTGGATCAAATTCTAATGGTTCTGAGGTTATGAATGTAATGGTTTCATGAACCATTTTCCAAAATGGTTGAATATGCGGGCAAGGCCACCATAGGTGGAATAATGATCCCACTTCACCACTGCACCTCCAACACTTGTTGGAGATCTGGGGGTTGAATTTCTGTATGGTGCTGAGTGTTCTATACCATCTAGTTAAAATCTTAAACCAACACTCCTGAGTAGCGACGTTGAGTGAGCCTTTATGAGCGTACATGAAAATAGTTTCCCAGTTTTTATTAGTGAATGATAGATTGAGGTCGTTTTCCCAAGCTATACAGGATGGGGAGGAGAACTCTAAACCCTCATCAAATAGTGAATTATAGATAATTGAAATATTGTGTCTTTGAGGGTGCGTTCCTGAGCATAGGGTTTCAAGGGTCTTGGGAGATTTGGAACTCAGAGTTGCCAATACTACTGTGGAGAGAAAATGCCTTATTTGGAAGTACGTCCAGTGTGAGATTAGTCTAGGGTCATTGTCTTTATTGATTTCCTCGAGGGGTAGAGGTTTCCCATTACGTAAGAAATGTTTAATCAGTACTGCTTTGTGGGGCCAGCTTGCTAAGAAAGATTTTTGTTTGTTTCCTGGGGGGAAGTCGGGGTTGTCTCTAAGAGGCGTTAGGGAACTGATCCAAGGGGTGGGGTCACTTTTCTTATATGTGTCATGAAATATTGCTAACGTGGGACCAATAAGAGGATGAGATTTGATCTCTTTTGAGTGGTATTTGGGGTTTATCCATGGAAGATGGTTGATTGGGAAGGGAAATTGGGCTTGCTCTAGTGATACCCAATCCTTGATAGGTTGGTGTAAATTCCAGTCAGCTATTCGTGTGAGTATAGTTGCCTGGTGGTACTTTTTCAGGTCCGGGAGGGCTATTCCACCTTTATTTTTTGGGAGAATTAATCTTGTATATTTGATTCTAGGAGGTTTACTCCTCCATATAAAGGCGGTACACGCTTTGCGGAAGGCGGCAAAGAAGGAAGATGGTAATCTAATGGGGATCGTTTGCATAGCGTAAAGGAATCTGGGCAGAATAGTCATTTTTATCAATGAGGCCCTACCAAACCACTAAATATTGAGGGAGTTCCATCTTTTAAGGTCTTCCTGCGAGTCTTTTAGTAAGGGTAGAAAATTAAGTTTGAAGAGGTCGGTTAAATTTGAGGGTATTTCTATCCCAAGATAGGTAATTTGTTTAGGAGACCACGTGAATGGGAAATTTTGCTTACATAGTTAAACATCTTTGGAGGGTAAGGATATGTTCAGTGCTACCGATTTGGAGTGGTTAATTTTTAAATTGGATATTATTTGGAACGTTTCAAGTTCTTGAATTATATTAGGCAGTGAGACAAGGGGTTGCGATAGAAAGAGTAGCATGTCATCTGCGAAAGCAGCGATTTTATAGGAATGGTCTTTTATTTCAATGCCTTTTATGTCCGGGTTGGATCTGATTTTATTAAGAAGCGGTTCCAGGGTAAGAACAAATAGTAGCGGGGACAAGGGACAGCCTTGTCGCGTCCCATTTTTAAGGGTGAAGGCATTCGTCAGGTGGCCAATGGTGCGAACGCGAGCAGTTGGATTTGAGTATAGTGCGGCGATGTAGGCTCTCATCTGAGGCAATATGCCGATGTTTTTAAGGACTGCATCGATAAAGTCCCAGGCCACTCTGTCGAATGCCTTCTCTGCGTCGAGAGAGAGGAAGAATCCCTGTTTCTTTTTGGAAGTCAGCCAATTGTTTATGTTCAGGGCCTTAATGGTATTGTCCCGACCCTCCCTACCCGGGATGAATCCCACTTGGTCAAGGGAAATTAGAGATGGAAGTAGGGGTAGTAATCTATTGGCGAGGATTTTGGCATAAATTTTAATGTCTACATTTATTAAAGAAATTGGGCGGTAGTTCGTGACAAGGGTTGAGTCTTTTCCTTCTTTGGGAATGACTGCTATGTGCGCTTCCAGGACCTGTTTGGGGGGGTTTCGTTCGGAATGGAGTGATTGGAAAGTTTTCAAGAATTTGGGTTTGAGAATGTCAAGAAAAGTTTTGTAATATTGTAGTGGGAGACCATCTGGACCCGGGGCTTTGCCAATTTTCATATTTTTTAAGGCTCTGTCAAATTCTTCTCCATTAATGGGAGATTCGAGTTCCTGAGCGATATTGTGTGCTATTTTTGGGGGACTGTGTTTGTCCAGATATTCTTGAATGATTTTAGTTCTAGCCTCTGAGTTGGGGGGAAACTTGGGATTGGGAGGGATATTATATAGTGATTGGTAGTACTGCTCAAACTGGGTGGCTATCTCCTCGTTCGAGGAATACGACTCTCCTTTGTTATCTTTTATTTGGTGTATGGTGGAAGCGGCTTTCTTACTCTGAACTGCTCTTGCAAGAAGTTTTCCACTTTTATTACCTTGTTCGTAGTATATTTTATGTCGTAATATATATTGCCTTCGGTAAGTGAGTCTCTAGCTTTAGTCAACTCCTCAAACGTGGAGACAGCCACATTTTTTTTATGTTGAAGTTCGAGTTTGTGTATGTGATCTACTAGGGATTTGATTCTAGCTTGTTTTTCCTTTTTGAGTTGAGTCAGCTTCCTTATAAATTCGCCTCTGATGACGCTTTTGTGGGCTTCCCATTGAATGATGTTGGAGGTATCATCAGTGTCATTACGAGTAAAATAGTCGGTGAGTATGTCTCTAAAGCGGAGAATATCTATAGGGCCCTTAAGTACAGTGGTGTTCATTCTCCAAGTTTTAGTTTTAGTAATTTTTTCCGGGAAAGTCAAAGTTAGTGTGTTTGGGTGGTGGTCAGATAAAGTCATTGGCTCTATAGTTGTGTTCGTCAGGAGTGGTAGGTCTGATTGCGTGATGTAAAAGTAGTCGATTCTGGAATATTTTTGATGGATTGTTGAAAAGTAAGTATAATCTCTGGATTGAGGGTTGAGAGTTCTCCACGTGTCGTGTAGCGTTAGCAGCTGCAGCTGTAGTTTTATTTGTTTCAAAGCCCTGAAAGGAATGCTCGAAGAGCCATTCGAGGTATCGGCAATAGGGTTAAGGGGGACATTGAAGTCGCCTCCCAATATTAGAATACTGGAAGCGAAATTTGTTAAAAGGTCCTTGATCTTACGAAAAAAAGCTACCTGTTTCGTGTTGGGGGCGTAAATGTTGGCAATCGTGACCGGGCGGGATGACACCACTCCCTTAAGGAAGATGTATCTTCCCCCCGGGTCAACCATTGTGTCTTGTATCTGCAGTGGAGTGTGTTTCGAGATGAGGATGGAGACTCCTTTCGTCTTCCCCTCAGGGTTGGTGGAGTGGAAAACAGTGGGGAATAGTCCATCCGAGAATTTAGGCACATTGTTAGATTTGAAGTGAGTCTCTTGGATACATACTATGTTGGCTTTGTATTTATGAAATTCAGAAAGGAATTTGGTTCTTTTAGTTGGGATATTGAGCCCTTTAGCATTAATAGATAGTAGTTTGAGAGAAAGGGTTGAGGAATGCGATCCCTGAGACGGCATCACTGTAAGTGTCTGCTAGCAATGTTGGAAAAGAAAAAAAGAAGAAAGAAAATAATAAAAGAAAAAATAAATAAAATGAGGGGGGGGAGGGGGAGAAGGGGGGGTGAAGGGAGTACCTAATGCAGGTAGGTAGAACACACACCGGAGGAAGGATTAGACCAGCTAAGCCAACCTATATGTATATGCCGGTAGGGTCAAGGAGCGATATGGGGGATCACTCCTTGTGTGGGTTCAATGACCAAAAGGGGGGACGAACAAGTGTCAGATGTTGTATCACAAAGTGAGGTGTTAGATATAGGGTAAGTGGGACCGGCGCCCAGGGAGCTCAAATGCGCATGGTAATTTAAAACTAGACAGGGTTGCTATGCAAGGAGGTGGAAGGGGGGTAGCGTGACAGTATCGCGTCGTGCGGTCAGAGCCAGCCAAGCCTATGTTGCAGTAAGATGGGGTGTGATTAAGTGATCACTCTTGGGCCATGGGTGTGCATTGCTCTCTGTAATGGCCATCGAGACAAAATCAGTGAGAACATTTTGTATATGTTGTGTATTAGTGCGTCAGGGAGATGAAACCCTTTCACCCTTAAGAGGGGTTGCCTAAATGTGTTACTTGGTAGTAGTGTGCGATAAAAGAATCCTCTGAACAACAATCTTAATAACAATACCTTTAACCTTATATAAAGAAGAGAGAGGGTGTACCGAGAATCCCGCCAGGCATCAACAGGTTTGGAGCTAAAGATTAACAACAAATAGTTGTATCAGTCAATTTGGAGACTAGTGCTTGTCCCTGGTAGCAGAAGGGTTGAGTCTATATATCGAGTAGGAAATTTAGGATGAGTCTTTCTTGGACCCAAGGGGGGTGTGCACTAGCGGGGTTCTCCGTACGTCCATTTAACATGGGTTTTAGTGAAAAAGAGGGGGGGTTATACCCCTTGCAGAAACCTCTGACTGGTAACAAACAAAAGCTGTATTCAAGCACAGACTTAAACTTTATGCATATAATGGTAGAGAAGAAGGGAGAACAAATAATAAAATTCTCCTCAATAACCTTAGTGGAATGGGAGTTGAGCCAGGTTATGAGAAACCTTTTAACAGGGCTGGTATGGGGATAACCCAGTCCCTAGGGTTCATAAGAGAGACAAACCTAAAATGATTAGAACCGTGAGGCTCTTGTATGCTGTCATAAGGGAAAAAAAAGAAAAGAAAACGTCCACATAGTAGACAGCGATCAAACTGGCTTATAGAAACAAATTCAAAATTAGACTGTCCCCCTCGTGTATGCGTAAATAGCACATTTCAAGGTGGGTATGGGAATAGTATTCACCATCTGATTTTGAGTCCACCTGTAAAAAAAACGTTATCACAAGGTACTCAGTTCAATCTTTTCCCCAGAAAACAAAAAAGAAAAAGAACAAAAAAAAAAACCAGGAAAAAAAACATGTTTTGAATGGGCAACTGTAGGTCAACGTGAGTGCAGGCCCAAACGCTGAATAGGTTCCATCAAAGCGATACAGTATGCATTTTACTCAGAAATCAGGCAACCCTGAATAAGGGCTCAAAAAAAAAACCCCTGAAGGGGCTTACCTTTTGGGGCAAACCTGTTTTACCCAGATGTGGATGAGGTTTTTCTGGGTAGAGTTTCAAGCTGTCAACAAGGTGTGGTCTGGCGGAGTAAGATCATTAGAAGAGATGATGGTGGGACAGTTGGAACAACGGAGAGTTGGCGAGGAAGAGGATCAAGTAGGGTCTTGGGGCTTCTTCAAGATGATTGTTTCAGGTAGTTTCAGCATGAAGGAGGCGATGGACTGCGGTCTAGGTGTCCATTAGATCTGGTCTGTCGATTCGGTCTCATCTTCTAGGTGGGGAGATGCCTGGGCTTCCATGTTCTGCTCCCCTTCCATGGTGCGGTGCTGACGGAGACCTTCGTCTGTGGTCTCTGTTTCTCTGCGCTCTGGGAGTCGAGTTGTTTGTTACTTCGATCCATGTGTCATGGATCTGGAAGGAGTTGTACCAGTCCGGTACCTCCGTTACAGGGAGGTTGAGTGATTCACAGAATGAGTGCAAGTCGTCAGGAGTGCGTAGAAGCGCTGTGTGACCTCTCCATGTTGCGGACAAGCAGAATGGAAACTTCCATCTATAGGGAATGCCTCTGGTCCGGAGTTGGTCCAGTAGCGGGCGAAGGGCCCTGCGTTGCTGTAAGGTAATGTTGGAGAGGTCTTGGTACAATTTGATTTCGTGACCGTTGAAAAGCACTCTGTTTTTTTCTCTAGCTTTTTTAAGGATGGCTTCCTTTAGTGGAAAATTTACCAAGCAGCAGACAATGTCTCTTGGTGGGTCAGTGTCTCTTCCCCTCGGTCTGAGAGCACGGTGAATTCTTTCAAAGTCAATTGGGGAGTCAGGGGGTCTCTCCAGCAGATCATTGAAAATAGAAGTTGCCGTTTGCATTACAGGGGTTTGGTCTGTTGTCTCGGGGACCCCACGGATTCTGATGTTGTGGCGCCTTCCTCTATTGTCGAGGTCCTCGATGTGGCGTTGCATCTCTATAAGGTGACAAAGGTGATTATCAGAGGATCTTTGTATTTGCTTCAGGGCATCAGAGTGGCGTGATGCAGTTTGTTCAGCTGCTCCAATTCTTACTGCCATGTGCTGAATGTCAGACTTCAGATCTGTAATGGCTGCTGACAGTGTAGCCTTAATATCAAGTGCTACAGCCTGGAGATCTGCAAGGCTTAGGGCCTGTGTGGCTGGGGAGGCTTGGGGGGATACAGCCTGGGTCAGTGGGGGGAAACTGTCTTTGTTTAGGCCTAGCGGTCCGTTCGCGCCGCCCGCCGCACCTCCGGAGGTGCCGAGTGGGGTGGATGGTTTAGGCGAGGCCGCGGCTTTGAGGCCTTCCCCGTGCGCCGGGCGGAACATCGCCGGAATACTGGTGAGAGGGGACTGAACTGCTTCAGCGGTTTCCCTGGATCCCGGAGTGCTCCGATCCCCCTTCCCCATGTTCGGATGGCGGCGGATTAGCCCTGTGAGTTGCTTAAAAGCTCCCTGTATGCCGGAGGAAAGGGCTCAGGCGTCCATCTCTGTCCCCGGTTAGGCCACGCCCCCTAATGTTTTAATGTCAGCAGCAAGTTTCTCAATGAGTTTTGTTTTATTTTTCCTGAATTGAGCATTCAGTTGCATTAGGATTCCCCTACTAAATGCTTTATGAGCACCCCATAGGATTGCGGAGTCTGACACCGATCCCACATTATATTTAAAGAATTCAGTTATCTGGTTTTGTATAGCTGTAGCATAGGTAGGCATTTTGATAAGATATGCATTTGTTCTCCATAGAAAATGGGTCGTTTGAGAGTGTTTAGGTAGAATAGTCATACTAATTGGGGCATGATCAGTCCAAGTGATGGGTGCAATGTCAGACTCCCTCACCCGCTGCAATAACCACTTATCCGTAAAAATATAATCGATACGAGTATAGGTATTATGTACCAGGGAATGATATGTGTATTCACGATCTCCAGGATGATGGCATCTCCATACATCATAGAGATCGCTTTTATTCAAAAAAAATTTAAGTGCACAGTTGGTTCTGGTTTTGGGATTAGAAGTGTCTAGTTCTTGTTCATGTATTGTGTTGAAGTCTCCACAAATTATTAAGGCACCTTTTCGGCATTTACCTATTTTTCTCATCAGGCCATTCAGAAAATGGGATTGCCTTTTATTAGGCGCATACACATTTACCAATGTAGTAAATGTATTATCAATGGTACATATTAATATGAGGTATCGTCCATTGGTATCTACAATAGATTCATGTAATTGAAAATTAACTGAATGATGTATGGCAATAAGTACTCCTCTTTTTTTCTGTTGGCCTGAGGCTGTAAATATGTGAGGAAAGTTCTTATGGGTGCAAGTGGGAATACCGCCTGTTTTGAAATGGGTTTCTTGTATACACAATATTTGACATCGCTGGGTGTTAGCCATTTGCCACATTGACGCTCTTTTTGCTGGATGGTTAAGACCATTAGTATTTAAAAATATTAACTTTATACTCATAAAAGGATATTAATATGATGGAAAAAGTAAGTACATACTAGCCTGATAATAGCTTTAAATTCTACTTCCATGTGAACAATCTGTAGTCTGAAATGACTATGAATGTTCAAAAATTTAGTGACTGAAAAGTTTTGATTCAAATTTTGTAGGTTCACAACATACCTGTCCCTTTGAATGCTATGAGTTGTGTATAGGATACTGTGAAGAAAAAAATAAAAGTTAAAGCACAAACAAAAATATAACCAAACATTAAACTTAACTTGCAGTGGTAAACATTTCAATGCATACTGCAACATTAGAATGGGGCATTAGTTCAAAGGTCAGCTGTTCCAAAGATTTAGTATCGCACAGCACGGCGGGCAAGCTGATAGATCGGTTTCCTATAGATAGGATTGTATTTTGACCGGATCTAGTCAATGAAAGCTAATGCCATTGTGGCGTAAGATTCTCCGGATTCTTCTTAGCTCCGATAGGTGGAGTTGGTTCGGGGATAATACCCCATGCGTGAAGTAACTTAATGCCTTGTTCCACAGAAGTGATTGTATGGTAGGTGTCGTTCTTATGTATCAGTAGTTTAGATGGTTTTTTCCAACGGTATTCAATTTTATGATTACGCAGAGCTTTTGTAATCGTGGAAAGTTGTCTTCTCATATCTAGAGTATGTTTAGACAAGTCAGCATAAATCTGGATTGTATTATATGGTTGTGGAAGTTGTCCTAGATGTCGCACTTTATATAGGATTTGTTCTTTAACATGGTAGAAGTGTACTCTAAGTAGTACATCACGTGGTATCTGTGGAGGGAGAAATTACGGTTTTGGAATCCGATGGATACGATCAATTGTGAGCTCTAAGGCTGGTATAGCTGGCAGCAAGTTGGAGAATAAGTTAGTGACATATTTTTTAAGATCAGACTGCTGTATATTTTCAGGGATACCCCTGATTTTGAGATTGTTCTTCCTTGAGCGGTCTTCTAAATCTGCGATTTTAAATTTAAGCCACTCTTTTTCAGCTTTATTTTCTTCATGAGCATCTATTAAGTCATTAATAGTATTGGTCATGTCTCCCATAGAGTTCTCAATAGTGTGTACTCTTTCACCTAAGGAGTTCACTGCTTTGGAGAATTGATTTGTGAGTTGTAAAATATCCGTATGAAGCGAAGTATGTAAAGTTAATAGCATTTCTTTTAATTGGGTGTCCAGAATAGGCTGGTTATTAGTGGGGAATGCGGCTATAGGCGAAGCTATAGGAGTTATGACTGTGTTATCTTGACTAATATGAGGTATTTTATGGCTTACCTCCTGGCCTGTGAAATCCAGTTTGATATGAGTTTTAGCCGGGCTGCGACATGTAGGGCTGAGGCAATCTTCCTCATGAAGAGATTCCAGATGTGTTTTGTGAGTTGATTCTTCTAGAGCAGCATCAGGCACGTCAGTATAGTGCGCTCTCCCTGAGGAGGCCGTTGCTGGTACAGCAGCTGTGAGAGGATCTGCGCCATCTTTTTTTCTCCCTCCCGCTGACTGAGAGGAGAATGTCGTTAGTTTTTTCATTTTCCGTTCTTCTTTCCACTTTTTCGACATCACCTTCGGATTCAGGAACTCTTCCGTTGTCTGTTCGTATCTTTTTACCGATATTCGCTGTGAATTGTCGCTAATATGCCCGTTCGTGTCACGGAGCTCTCTCACAGAGCTTCCATTCGGCTCGTGCGCTGGCCACGCCCCCTCGGGACATGGTGCTTTGAGTGTTCTCTGTATTACGGGAGCTGACAATTCAAAGTGATTTTAAAAGACTTTTTTTTCTTGCGAAATTACACTTTGTGCAGGGACAGTTCTAAGCACGGGAAACATGCGCCTCTTCACATGCATACTATAGACACCCCCCAGGTACGAAATTTAAAGGAATATTACACTTTTATTGTTTCACTTTAACCATTATTAAAATCACTGCTCCTGAAAAAACTGCAGTTTTTAAAACTTTTTTTGCATTGATCCATGTCACCTGGGGCAGGACCCAGGTCCCCAAACACTTTTTAGGACAGTAACTTGCATATTAGCATTTAAAATTAGCACTTTAGATTTCACCCATAGACTTGTACAGGGTGTTTCAGCTTTTCAAATTTCCCGCGAACAGCCCAAATTTTTCACTGTTCGCTGAACAGGCGAACAGGCAATGTTCGAGTCGAACATGAGTACGACTCGAACTCGAAGCTCATCCCTAGTGGTGACTCTCTTCTCTGTTCTGTAACACACCGGTATGACTATTTTTACCAAAGTTTTACCTCATTTCTGGTAGGAAATACAGAATACATAGTATACATAAAGCTACTGTCAGTGTCAACCACTGTTGCTGTCCCCCTGTTGGTTGTATTGCTGTATACTGTTACTGAGTAAATTCTCAACCATATTTTCTTCTTCTTTTGTATTTTCTACCACTAAACTATCTTTTTGTGTGAAAAATTTAATAAATACTATTGAAAAAGTCTTCTAGTATAAAAGCACTGATACCCATTGGAATGTCAGTATCAAGCAAAAGAAAATAATTCACCTTCAGGATAGTTGAAACAATTTTTTTTTCAACATAGAATTTCTGAAACCAGTTGACTTGTGTCTGTAGATAATTCCCAATAAAACTTATCAAGCACACTGTTTTCATATTTAAAAAAAGAAACATATGGGGTACCTAAGAAGTACCATAATAGTAGAAGATTTAAAGTATAATTTCAGGCACCACCTAATGAATGTTAAAAATGCTCCCTCCTCCCTCCTAAAGCCTATTCTGTCTAACCTGTGTAAAAAAAGAGCTGTACACTTACCTATTTTTGGCCACTTCTGTCTAGTCCCATAATCTCCCTTTTGTCAGCTAGTGCCAGCTGCAGAGGAGATGAGAGAGTGCTCCAACAATGGCTATTAATTCCTGGGATTGTGATGTCACTCATAGGCTTCGATGGTCTATCCATCAGTTGATGCTCTTTCCTCTCCCCTGCAGCTGCACTGGCTGACAAAGGGGAGAGGTATCGCATGACCTATTTTCATGTCATGAAAATAGGTAAGTATATAGCTCTTTCTTAAACAGGTTAGTCAGAACAGGTTAGTCAGAACAGGAGCTAAGCGGGGGGAAAGAGCTTTTTTTAAGAATATTAAGGTGGTGCCTGGAATTCCACTTTAAAGCTTTTGATAAGCATGCTGTGGATTTCGTTATATACGCTGTGTTCTTATCACAACCATCCATGTTCAGCCAAGTTTCTGTAGAACCCTTGGATTCCTCTAGAGATTGTTAGAGTTTCTTCAGCAGAAGCTCACTGATCTCCCATTTGATGGTGCCTGCATAGTTCCAGAGCCAGCACTGCTTGCCAGAGCCAACAGCATGACACAAATTATGGTTTTAGCTGTCTGTAAGGGCTGCATTCCGCCCATTGATTACTGCTGTAATGGCCTTTTTTTTACCACTGATCCCTAATGAAGCAATGCTTACTATCAATGTAGGGACCGTTATTCCTCTCATTAACACATTTATAAGAAAGCACCTCTCTCACTAAGCATGATATGAGGGAACTTCTCCACTGACCATCAATCTATAGGGACACATAAGATCAATACCAATACAAGGGGGCATTTCCCCCCTGGCCTCATATATAAAAGAGTCTCTGTTTTATTTTTGGCCAATATTATGATTTTTGCTTTCAATTTTGTGATCATTACTGCTAATGTTTTTTATCATTTAGATATAAAGTATGAGGGTATTAAAGGTGATTGACCATGGGTGTAATATTTTCTAGGTAAACCACATTCTTTACTCTTTTATGTAATGTTATACTGTATATGAAAATTGCTATTCTTGCCAATGCACCTTGAACTGTAGATTTATATTTTTTAGCAGGCATTCCCTGACACCTGAAAATTATTTCAAATTATTCCTCGGGGATAAAAAGGCTAAGAAAAGCTAACCTAGACAATGGATTGTACACTGAAATGCACAACTGACAAAAAACTTTAAGGAAGCTACTAATTTGATCACACCATGACTGCATGGCTTCTAGCCTTTAATAGGGATCTTGAACACACGCAGCACCTGGTAAACTGATTCCAGCTCTGGATGGTTTAGCCTAATCAGCTCATTTTGTATCAGTAAGGCCAGCCACAGTTTTTCTCTAAACATTCTAAGATTTCGTGTAAAACACTTTGTTTCAAATTCTTAATTGCAAGAATTCTTCA
This sequence comes from Lithobates pipiens, assembly GCF_037356315.1. Lineage (NCBI taxonomy): Eukaryota > Metazoa > Chordata > Amphibia > Anura > Ranidae > Lithobates > Lithobates pipiens. Next base: position 325,041,285 of record NW_027507764.1, read on the forward strand.
AAAACAACTTTAAAAGGCTCAGTTGTCTTCATACATCACATTATTTTTTTTCTGCTACCTCATTCCGATGGAAATTAAGAAGCCAACTTTTACCCATATAACAAGTCCCAAAAACAGTTTTTGCTACAATATTAGGCATGTGCGATTTAGTTCATAACTAATTGATTTTCGGACGAATTTGTTCATTTGTACATTCGGATCAATTCGAACATCTGAATAGCTGAGATAACCAAAATACGAAAACTACGAATAAGCAAAATAATGAACATGCGAAAATACGAACTTACGAATGAAAAAACTTACGAAAATACAAAACTTCGAATCAGTAAAAGAAAGAAAATTACATCTTTGTTATTTCGTATTTTCAATCCTTTGTCTGTAATTTTGTATGTTCGTATTTTAATTGGTATATTTGTAATTGCATTCTTGAATCGTTCTTTCAAATGGGCAGTGTATTAGTGTATCTTAATATCTTTAGCCAATTGGCTTATTCCTTTTGTGTATGAGTCACACTGCATTCCTGAAACTTTTTAGTTTTAGTTGAGGAGGAGGCTGAGTCAGGTCTCGTGACTGAGGAAGTGGACTGGTTTAAGTACAGGACTTATTAGAAAAGAAAGCATAGGATTATTATTCTTTTTTTCCTGCAATTTTAATGTTTTATGCTTTTGTGGGGCAGTGTGTGCACTGTTTTATAACTAGTTGTGCTGTCTGTCTGAGATTTTTTTTTTTTTTTTTTTTTAAACAAAACATTTTAGATGCGGTAATACATAATTATTTATCTGTTTGTTTTAAAACAATAGTTATAATGAATGAAAAAATAAGCCTTCGCGCCACTATGGGATAAATGTGACTAAAGTGATTATATGTCTAAACAACTGATAAATAAATAGAAATGGATAAAATATAAATAAATATGAAGAAGTCACGTGGTATGACGTAACGCGTAGGGAGTGGCCGTAGGACGTACCGGAAGTAGAGTAAGACTGGCGGAAGACGCCCCACCACCATCTTTATCTTCCTTAATGTGCTATTTTATCCTGTTTCAAATGTGAGAGTCTTTGAGTTTTTTAATAAATGGATCTGCATACTTTAAATACTACACTATTGGAGCCTCCTCTCTCTCTCTCTCCTCCCCCTTCCCCTCTTGTCTTGAGCCATACACTACGGAATATATTTAAGGATCTACAGTGTAAGCATATATGCTAAGAATGGCCCTCTAGTGGTGGAATTTAATAACTACATCCCTCATCTGGATTTCCTTGATGGCTGGATATTGAGAATGAAATGAGAGATTCCTGTGGTTCTTTCGATCAGCTTGTTTACTCTATTTTAAGGTGAGAGTTCTGGGAGCTCAGACTATTGGAATTTGCATCATTGGTCTTCCTTCCATTTATTTTTACCTATTTTTGTGCTTTTATGGACTATTTATTTTACCACATTTTTACACGTTGAATTTTACACTTAGCCTATTTTTGAGTTTTGATTATTATATAGTAGTGGCACGATTTGCGCAGGACTCTTTTTTCGTTAGTTATAATGAATACTTCTCCTCTCCCCATTAGGGAAGCAAGAGAGGAAAATGTTCATTATGACACAGCATCAGCATCAACTTCAAAAAAAGATGGTACTAGCAACAGGCCAATTGTAACACCTGCTCCTGCTCAAACTTGTGAACAAGCATGGTTCTTTTCGCGTGAAATGCGTCAACTCATCTTCATTGCAATTTTGTCTGGCTCATGACAATAAAGACATTTCTACAGCATCTTTTGAATTCAAGTGTGCGATCAATATTTTATTCTCTTCTTGATATTGCCTAGGGTGATGAGCTGTGATTAGCACCTTGGACTGGGTGTGTCCATTTTTTGCCTGAAGTGAAGTGGTGTGTGCACCCTTGTTCTGTTTCCTGATCACCCTGAACAAATTGTAGAACATTCTTCACCACCCAGTGGCAGTGGTAACTGCGACCAGCGGTCAAAAGTATGTGAGCATTTTGTTTCTGTTGGGGATGGTCACATAGCCAAATGCAAACTATGTGGCAGGGAAGTGAGCCATGGAAGAATTGTAGGGCATCTCACTAAAGCTGGGAGTCATCATTTGCACTCTCACCATAAGCCTATACTGCTGAGAAAGGAAAGTAAGGTGGCAGCTCCACCCACTAAAAATAGTGGAACCGCCAGTACTAGTGCTACCATTTCCACCAATAGGCATGACAAGGGGATCAAGGCACCTCTTGTGCAACTGTTAAGCATCCCAGTCATCAGCCTATCCTTCAGCAATTGAGCGGCTTTCCTTCTAGAGGGATATCTAGGCAGCAGTCACTAAAAATTGCCCACCTTATTGGGCAATTGATAGCTGTTAGTGGATCACCTTATAATTTGGTGGAGGGGGGGGGGGGGGGGGATTTAAGCAGCTAATGCAGGCAGTTGCACTTCAGTATATTGTACCCTCCTGTACTCCATTCAGCATTCAGTACATACATACATACATAATTTAGTACCCTCTTTATATAAGTCGTGTGTGCAGGCATTGCAAGAGGTGTTAGACAGAGCTGCTGGCCAGTCTTTGCATTTTACCTCTGACTTGTGGAGTGCTCCCAGTGGCCAGCATGCCTTTTTATCATTGGCCATGCACTGGTGGCAGCTCACTGTCTCAGAACCTATGAAACCACATCAGGGCCAAGAAGCACAGGTGCTGAGGCAGTAATTGTTAAGCAGGGACACCGTCCCTTCCTATTGCATGCAGAGGTTAGAAATGAGAAACACAGTGCTCAAAATATTTTGTGTGCACTCCAAAAATTGGTGGCAGAGAGCCTTGGAGACCAAGCAAGCATGCAGCCAAAGTTAGGGTTTGCGGTAACAGATGGAACAGTAAATATAATTAAGGCTCTGCGTGATGGGCGTAGGAGTTTGCTGCTCAGCACATGTCCTGCATTTGTAGTTAAGGCTGCTCTAGACGATGAGAATAGTCAAAAGTTGTCAACAGTTCAGGAATCCGGCCTTAAGATAGCAGGCCATTTTCACAGAAGTGTCAAAGATAGCCACATATTTAGAACTGAGCAAAGTAAGGCTGGCCTTACTCAGCCCCACTTGAAGCAGGACATAAGCACTTGGTGGAATTCTACATTAGAAATGCATGAGAGAATACTTGAGCAACAAAAGGCAATTCATGCCATGTCCCATGAGTATTTTATAGGCATAGCGAGACCATTAGGCAGGCAGTAGTGGATAATAATTAATCAGTTGGTGGCAGTGCTTAGTCCCTTCCAAGGTATCATGGAAAGCTTGAGCTGAGAGAATGCAATTTTGTCTCAAGCTATCCCCCTATTCACACACTTTAGCAATAAGCTGGATGGCTTTTTCAGCAATAGAGAGCTGTTACCTAGTGGCGAAATAGTTGCAGACATTGCTGCACTTCTAAGGAGGCTTTAGGGTCAACTAACTAGAAGGATTAACAAGCTCATAGAAGCTTGCACTGAGCTAATGTTTGAAATATTCTCTCCCTGCAGGGATCCCAAATGACTCTACAGCTGATGGAGCAGATGGCATTTCTAAAAGTAAACCTACCAAAACTGGGATCCCCTGCCCTAAACCTCGATACTGATTAACTGTGCTATTTTGTCTTGAACTTCTACTTCTATTCTATGTGCCATAAGTTTATCTTTAATTCAATCTCTTCCAAGATTAGATGTCAAATATAAAATACAATAAAACCAAAACCAAATATAGTGCAGAAAAGGTCATGATATCTATCCAAAATGAAAGGAATATGTCTATTAACATATGGAAGTTATCACTCAGTCGCATAGTACTAGAGTCCAAGAAAGCTTGGGATGCCAGGATCAACCTCAAGGTATTATTGAATGGTCTCTTTTTGAGCTTTACATCATCACCTTTCTTTTATGTGGTTGGGATTTGGAAATCATCACAAGTAAAATCGTCAGGCAGTTGATTTTTGACCACTTGAAATAGGTCCATCTGCCACACTTTTGAGTGATAACTTTCATAATAAACCATATTCCTTTCATTTTGGATAGATATCATGACCTGCACTGTATTTGGTTTCGTTGTATTTTTTATTTGGCATCTATTCTACTCTTAGCCCTTGTACACACGATCGGACATTCTGACAACCAAATCCGTTGGATTTTGTCCGACGGATTTTGTCCGACGGATTTTGTCCGACAGATTTTGTCCGAAACTGTTGCATACACACGGTCGGACAAAGTTGTCGGAAAATCCAATTGTACATAATGTGATGACGTTATTTCGTTACGATGGGACTACGTTCAGGCTAGTAGCCAATAGCTTTGGTCTAGGAATTTGATCTGAGCATGCGTGGCATTTTGTCCATCGTAGTAGGCTACACATGATCGGAGTATGTCCGATCGGAGCATTTTGTCTGAAAATTTTACCAGCAAGTTGGAAAAGTTGGTCCGTAGGATATTTCGATAGAAACAGTCCGATGGAGACCACACACAGTCGGAATATCCGACAAAACGGTCCGATAGGACACATTCCGTCGGAATCTCCGACCGTGTGTACAAGGGCTTAGAAAAGTTTGAATTAAAGTAGATCCATCTATTCCTGTGAATATTTTTTTCTAAATTACCCACCAGTTGAGAGATTATTATGATTCAACCCAAGTTGCATTTTTTTTGTTAATTGTTATTATTTGTATTTATTTATTTTTTGTTCAAGTTTTTGGAGTTGCTATTGCATGCATAGTGCATACACAATACTCAATGCTCCTTCTTATATTAGTATTAAATTAAGAGAAAAAAAAAAAAAAATTCTGTACTTACTCCGTATCTCCGAGTCCCAATACTCCCACAGCCAAAACTTCATGGATACCAATACTCCCACAAAAAATGGTATTCTATACCTTTGTATTTTCTCCTCTTACTGTCTACGGTGTTGCAAATGAAGACTTCACCTGCTACCATCTATGAGAAAATCATTAGGCATTGGTGATGGGGATGGCACTTTGAAGACCTCTCCCCACATTATGGAATTAAAGCATGGAAAAGATTTACCCTACTGCACACATAAACAAGTGAGTGGCTCATCAATTTTGTATCCTTATTCCCCTTCCTTCATTCGATTAATAATTTCCGTTTATCTACCTCTGTCTCTTTCTTTCAAAGTTCGGTGAAAATACCAATGCCACTAGATCTCGATGTGGATGAGGAACGAGGCAGATTTGATTATATAAGTGTGAATGTACAATATATATATATATATATATATATATATATATATATATATATATATCCACTGCACATAATAATAACCAAAGTATTATACAAAAATATTTTTATTTACAGTGACAAGAATTTGCAAAAATACCAAACAAGATGTGTATATTAACCACTACAATACAGGGCACTTTTGTCCCCTTTCTTCCCAGCCCAATTTTCAGTTTTCAGCGCTCTCGCACTTTTCAATGACAATTGTCGTGCTACACTGTACCCAAATTACATTTTTATCATTTTGTTTGCACAAATAGAGCTTTATTTTGGTGGTATTTATTCACGACTCCGTTTTTTATTTTTTGCGATATAAGCTCAAAAAGAGCGAAAATTTTGAAAAAAAATATATATTTTCTTCTTTCTATTTTCAAAGAAATCCAATAAAATCTAATTTTGTTGTAAATTTAAGTCAAAATGTATTCTTCTACATGTTTTTGGTAAAAAAAATTCTGTTAAGAGTATAATAATTGGTTTGTGTGATCACGGACATATGTACGCAAATGATCATGTACAGATGTGTGCAGGTGATCACATACATATGTGTGCAGATAATCATTGGGACATGTGATTTTAGTGGGACATATGTGGGAGACATGTGTTTTTATTATTTGGGGACATGTGTGTTTTGGGGACATGTGTGAGGACATGTGTGTTTTATACTAGACTGGTGATGAGTAAAAACAGCTCATACTCACTGATCACCAGCCGGCTGCAGCGATCTGCTCTCCTCTCTTCAGCAACGACTTCCGTGTGAGGAGAGGAGAGCTGATTGCTTAGCAACCGGCTGTTTGTTTACATCACATGGACATGGACATGTGATCAGGAGGGCTAATCACAGAGTCCTCCTGCCGATCCGAGATGTGCCGTGTCCGGGTGACACGAGCACATCGGGATCGCGCCCCCTCCTTCTGAAGGACGTTCCTAAATGTCCAGTCAGAAGGAGGAGGCTCCCATCCGGCCATTTATATACATTGGCTGGGTGGGAAGTAGTTAAGGATTATTATTTATTTACATGTATGTTAAAACAGATGTAAACCCTCACATACCCAGTGAAATGAACAGCCTCAGATGATACACAGAGACTAAACAAATCTCCCTACATAAGTTTTACATGTATATCTGCTGTTTTCAGCTTTATACACTGTTTAGAAAGTGCACATTCTGTTAGAATTGCCTCTTTCTGATTCACCTGTAGGTGTGGATTATTGCCTTAAACTGTGAGACAAACTGTAAACTGTGATTGGTAGAAAGGCGCACACACCCCCTCCACAGACACAGAGCTGTGCTGCGATTTGACCAGTTGCCAGTGCCTGCTAATCTATTTATATTACACACCCTGACACAAATTTCAGGATGAAATGTCAGAAGTTATCAGTCTGATAACAGAAGAACGGAGCAGGAGAAAACCACAGGACTTAGGGCTTTGGAGAAAGATAATAAAAACACTGCAGATATATGTGCCCAGCTCAAATCTCATGAATCAGGTTTACATCCACTTTAAGCTTTTATCAGAATTTGAGCATTTTTACACATGACATCTCCGGTTCTGTGTGCAGACAGAACCGGCACCTAAATGGCTGGACTGTGGCGGTCCGGATGTCACAGTGACTCAGTCTACATCTGACCCACAGTCCGCCAATTAGTGATGCCTGCTTTAAATGTTAAATAGAAGTTCATCATTATACACCCTTTGTGTTTGTGTTAGGTACTCACCATAATGTCAATGGGATTTACTGATCCATCCACAGTTGATGTTGCTCGATCTAGAAAACATGAATGTAAAGAAAAATGTAAGTCTCAAATGCATAGTCATAAAAAATAATAGTTTGTGATCTTGAAACAACCATTTAACTGCAATATAAAATTATATTTTTTATTTTACTCACAGCTCTTGGTGTGGACCCCTGCTGCAGACTCCAGGGACATCCTATGCCAGAAGGCCAATGCCATCTCTCAGCTCTGCCTCCCAATCTCGGGAACTGAACAGGCTTTCCCCTAATTTACTCTCCCCATAGACGCTTCTTCATATTTTGTTGACTGTGGACCAAAAATCATAGAACCTGCACATTAAAAAAAACATTATTAGTTACATAAATTAGAAACCAAACCAAACCAAAAATTTATTTTTTCTACAACAACCTGTCATTTCACACAGTGATGGTTTTATATATACACATTACAATATTTCCATGTATGGTAATGTTCTGTATGTGGCTGTGCCAAATAAATATTTTTGTGAAGTAGAATAGACACTTTTTACTGACTACTACACCGCATATTTTTTTACAAATGTGTGTTCTAAGAGTAAAAGAATATTGGAATAACTACCTGTGTCTGACGTCAGTGGTGGGCCTATGAAATTTGGAGACTGCATTCACAGAGTCCCGGACTCATCCCCAGCCTGCTGCCCTCTCGGATGATGGTGCGGTTTGGCAGAGGAGTGTCACTTTTTCTCTTAGAACTTCAGCAACCAATTCAGCATTCTCCTCTTGGGTATATATGGGCCCCCCTAATCTTTGTTGCTTGCTTTGCTGGGACTGCTGCATGTCTGAGTCAGCACTCTCTGATGTGGGGAGGGGCACATGCCTCACGTTTTGGCCATGCTTCTGCTCCACTCCACCTCCACGCTCCCTTCCAGGCCTCGGGCCCACTCTATGCCTCCGTTCACCTCCACTCCTCTCCCCTCCACTCCTCCTCTCCCCAAAAATACTCTCCCCTCCACGTCTCTTCTCCCCTCCATGCCTCTTGTCCCCTCTACACCTCCCCTTCCCTTCACTCCTTCCCTCAATGCCTCCCCTCCCCTCCTCTCCTCTCCTCCCCTCCCCTGCATGCCTCCCCTACCCTCCATGCCTCTTGTCCCCTCTACACCTCCCCTTCCCGTCGCTCCTCCCCTCCATGCCTCCTCTCCCCTTCCTGCTTCCTCTCCCCAGAGTCCACTCCTCCGCTCCCCTCCTCTCCTCTCCTCTGAGTCTCCTCCTCCACTCCTTCACTCCCCTCCAGTCTCAGTCACACCAACAACAACTCTCACACCAGCACACTCACTAACACCAACATTATCACACACAAGACTCACATGTCTATTCTCACTCCCAGACATTCTAATTGCAACAAAACCACCAAACCACACAAAAACAACAATTCCACTCTCTGCTCTGCTCTCTGCTCCTCCCTCACCACACCACTGTACACCCTCTCAAAATGGTGTACAGGGGGCAGAGGCTATAGCCATGTGTCGAAAATTAAACAAAAATGCAATATTGTGAATCATTACGAATGACTGTGCTGTATTTGTGAAAGTACAGATCCTTTCGAAGCATGGTAGTAGACATTAGTACAGTTACATTATGTAAAATTACGAAAGGTGTTCTGATTACGAATCAACAAAAACAAATCAATGTTACGAAAGTATGAATCAATGAAAAAGGCAATCTCCAAAGTAACAATTACTAAATTACGAGTAGTGTATCAAATAAATGAAAATTATTATCTAACAAAATTACAAATTTTGAATCAACGGAATTACAAATCATTTTGAATCAAAGAAAATATAACTGTTACAAAAATACGAACAAGGTCAAATATGAAAACACGCGTCTTACGAAATTAAGAATCATTACAAAAAATCAGGAAAACTAAAAGAAACTAAACAAAACACATTTTTTGTTGTGCACATGTCTATACAATATTAAGCTTCAACCCAGAGAATTTTGATGCAGTATTATGTTCTCTGATTAGATGTTCTCAGTTGGCTGGGCAGTATCATTCACTTTCTATGAGCCCTGATTGCTCCAGACCCACCCCAGTCTGTTACTAAACAGAGCATAGAGAAACAGTGCAATCATGAGCTAACTTCTCTCACTCTGTTGTCTCTTCCTATAAGCATGCTTGATCAGTAAAGCCAAAGTAATGCCGTTCTAGGTGAGTGACCCGCCCTCATATGTTGTGAACTGGAACCAAGGGTGCTGCACAGCTCATCTGTGAGATTCAGTAACATGCATAAATCCAGAATACTGCTGCACTCCTTGGTATCTTTATTGATGCATTAAAATTACATCAAAAGTATGAATGGAATATTAAAAGGTGACATGTTTTGCTTTGAAATCAGTGATTGCTTAAACCTTAATAGGTTTGAGTAAGCGCTAAATTTAGCACAAAACACGTTGCCTTTTAATGGTCCCTTTCATAAATGTGATGTCATTTTAATTCTTCAATAAAGATACTATGTTACAAAAGGCTAAGTCCAGATCAAATTCAGTTACTTTGGCTTAAAAGAAAACCAAAAAAAAACAAACAAACAAACATGTAATGCTGTATTAATAATTACAGAGCTGTGGTGGGCCCTATTATTGCACCCTTTATATATATATATATATATATATATATATATATATATATATATATATATATATATATATATATATATATATATATATATATGTCTAATGTTTAGCTTAAATTATGTTTAGATTTGTAATTTATATAATTTACTATTAACTCCTTTATAATATATAGATACCAATAGCACTCATATATAGTATGTTAGCATAGTTGATAAAGTTGCGAGGATTTGTGTTTGTGGAACACTAAGAGAACTAAGAGCTAAATTCATTAAGACTTATTACATATTTAAGATATTATTTAAGTAATGATGAACTCTGTCTATTTCTTCCTGTGTTTCATTTTTCAATTGCTGACAGTAGATGAGAATGTAAATGGTAAAAACATGTATGTGTATGTAGAACCTATAATGCACTTTAACATTTCTCCACTAGAGAGTAGTACCACATAAGCTCTATGCAGCATCTTCCAACATCTTAAATATTCAGGCCCATGTCTAATTCCATTCTTGGGTTAGAGAGACACATTCAATTAGGGTCACAAAATACATCTTCAAAGTTACCAATCTTCCAAAGAGGCACACAAAAAATTCTCACAAAAAGCACATAAAAGTATTACAGACAGGACTTAGTAGTTTTTGTTGCAAGTGCACTAACACGGATTCAAGCACCTCAAGCACAAAAGCATACAAAGAAAGCTTCAAAAGATACGCATATGCTGTAAATATACACATAGGTGCTATTCACAGAGGAGAAACTTCCACACGCAGAACATTCAGAGTGTGAACAACCAATTGAGTCAATAAATCTTGTGTTCTTTACTATAAATCTAAATTTTTACATTTCTTTTTAAAAACATGTTTTATTTAAATTGCAGTAGCAATTTTTGTCAACATATTTGTTTAAGGTTATAATGTAAGTTGTTTAAAAGAGTACAGTTTTATATTAATGGAAAATGAATAAAGAAATTGTATTTTGACTGCCATCTTTTAAGCCTTGTAAGCTTTCTATTTTTTTTTATTTAATTTTTTTGTATCTTAGCTGAAAGCTTCTGCAAAACTGCCTATAATCATTAATGCTTTGTAAATCCAGTACATGCATAACTCACAAAACATGCTTCTAATGGGGTTTAGTGCTTTAGAATGTTGTTCTAAATATATGAATCCGGAAATATTATTTTGCAATGTGGCATTTACATATGTAAAATGCTATGTTAATATAGTAATAAAGGTCAGAACCAATTAATATGATTATAATTCAAATGGGTAATATAGTATTGTGTTTAGAATAAATGTTCAACATTCAAAGAATAGACAATGAAGGTCACTTGTGGTGGTGTAAATATGTAAAATGTTATCAGAAATCCTATTTTATGACATACATAAATTATAGGTGTATCCAGAGTGTTTGTGGCCGGTGGTCTTAGCCATTGGCCCAGGGATGTGGAATTCTGTACACAAGCTTTAACTTGAAACCAACAGGTATACAAACAAATTCTGAAGCATCTTCTGGTAGCTTAGAAGGAAGTCAACTGCAGGTCAGAAGGATGTCAGGATTTAAATTGGGACTCAATAGAATCTCAAACTGATCTAAAATGCAAGATGACTGCACTTGAAAGCATGCCACATTTTCCCCAGTTCTTATACTGGCAGGTGTCCTGACCAAGGGATGAAAAGGGGGGGGGGGGTAGAAAGTAGTCACCGATCCATAGGTTTTGTGAAGGCGGGTATGCAAATGTCAGCAAGGAATGCAATGCTGGTGGCTGTCATTGATTTCAAGAGCTGTCTTTAGGTCTGGGTAGGTGTTTTATAGGTAATGGGGTTCAACATCTAGTCAAATTATGTTTACTGTTTAGGAAAGTAAGTCGTTTTTTCCCCCTAATAACATGTTAATCATGTCACACCAAGGAGTTAAAAGAAAAACACTGACAATGATTTTTAATATAAGATGAAAAGCAATTCAATTTTTTTTTATATCTTCATTTTTCATTGAAGATGTTGTGTCTTTTTATTTTTTCACTCAGAAATCAAGCACAGTCTGAGTTACTTTAAGGCAGAATAAAAAAAAGTAATACCTAAGCTATTTAACCACACATGTATTGGAAAAGAACAAAGGGAACCAACCTTGATCTAATTTGAAACTCTAAAGCCGCGTACACACGGGCGGACTGTCTGGCCAACTAAGTCCGTCAGACAATCCGACGGACAGTCCGTCCTACTTTTGAATGAACGGACTTGACCACACACGATGAACAGACAGTCCGTTGAAAGCTTGTGCGATGACGTGTACAGCACGTACGACGGGACTAGAAATACAACGTCCAATACACTGCAATGCAACCTTCGGCCGTGTAAATCCTTTCTGAGCATGCGCCATACTTAGTCCGTCCAACTTGCCTACTCACGAGCAGACTGTCCGCTGAAACCAAAGTTGGACGGACAATATTACGGAAATTCCGAAAGACTTAGTCCGCCAGACTGTCCGCTGAAAAAGTCAGCTGAAGCCCACACACGAGCGGACTATCCGCTGAAATGTGTTTCAGCGGACTAAGTTGGACAGACAGTCCGCCCGTGTGTACGCGGCTATAGTTTGGTGGCTGATTTATTAACCACTAACCTACTGCCCTACATGTTGAAAATATGAAATGGCAGCCATCTAGTTCTGCAGTTCTGTTTCATAAACAGCACTGCGGAAATAACTCTTGGGCAGCTGATGTGGCTGGTTATGGCTATGAATACAAACTGTGTACAGAGCAGATTAGAGCATGCTCAGTACCATGACATTTCTGTGCTAGCCAATAACAGGGATCACCAATGTAATAAATGTAATATTTAAGTTGATAAGAAGGTCCTATGTAAAACTTCTACAGGAATCCCCACCCCCCATACAATGGGGTTATTGTAGTGTATGAGGAGGTTATCTTGGTTGACTGGCCATTTATTTATTTATTTTATTTCCCTACTATAGCTCAACATTTGTATATGTTATTTTATTGCCCCACACTACTTATCTTGTCTGCACTATATGTTCCACTATCCTTTACATATAAGATGTAACAAACTGCATGGATATCTTGTTATACATTGAATACTAATTATTTTTTGCAAATTTTCTTCTGTATAGGCTATTATCTCTGCTGCCAAATCAATGGGGTCCTGAGGAAGCAACAATGTGAAACACGTCAAACTTTTTGGCATTAGCATAGACACATTGGCTTCTCATTATGGCATATATTTTCTGAGCCCTGAGCCCACCCTATTTGGAAGCCTATTAGAGCCTCTAGCTCTAATCAGGTGCTTCAAAACGTATGAATGGGAGCTGCCACTGACCAGGACCCTATGTTGCAATTCACTTTATTCTTTCTATTATGAAATACAGAGTGATAAAAATTGTATTTTCTATTGTGTATAAGTTAGACTTTTGAAAATGCTAGGGCGGCTGCGTCCACAATAGTTTTGTTTTTTACTATGTATGTTTGCAACGTCAACTAACTACTCACACTACATATAATAACAAGATTTGCTTCACCTATATGGACATAGACATTGGGCTCTTGCCTAGTCACAGTTAGATCCCGTTCGGGATGACTGGGTTTTGAATAAATTATCATATATATCACTTACACACAAAATAATAAATAGAGCACCATGGCTCTCCTGTATGGAGACACATAACAAACTCCATATCTAAACCCGACACAACATCTTCGCTTGAACATATTAGGACATTCTACCAGACTTGAACACAAAATCTTAAGTAAATCTTCCATAATGACTTTGTAAGTTTCTATAGACCTATGCATTTACAGTTACGAATGTTTTCTGTATTTTATGCATTTACATGTTTACTAATATTCATTTGATTGTATCCAACGCATATGGTTATTGTAAACATGTTTAACACTAATAAAAACTTATTTAAAAAAAAAAACATAATCTTTTGCAACATTTTAAATTATTTTATAATCAGGACCCCAGAGGCATCAGATTTTTGGGTATTGAGAGGGTCAGTAAAAATTTGAAGCCAGGTAATTTTATATGGCAGCTTAGTCTTAAGGAATCTTATTGCATACACAAGACTAAGGTTTTGATTCCTGCTGATTTTAATGTTGATTTTGGCATTGATTGTTTTATATCAGATCGTTAATGTGCTTTGTATTTAAACATTAGTGTATTGCAAAGGATGGCCATGGATTGAGTCATGCAATTTTATATTAAAAAGTGTTTTTTTATTATCAAGCAGTGTAAGTAATTTCACTTTGATATAGGACTGTGTCGTTCTCTTGACAAGAGGATTTTGCTCTTGTTTTTTTCTAATTTGTTGTTTTAAAAGCCTATTGGTTTTGATAGGCCATCCGTCCTTGCAAGCCGTGGGGCGATGGGCATTTTTAGTTTATTTTTGGTATATGGGGGCACTCCCGCGGGATAACCGGGTAAGTGTAGCTCCACCTTGGTGTTGTACCATGTGATGCGGCATCCTGTTATCATAGTAACTGGCTCAAGCAATATAAATTGGGTGTCAATGTAATTTCCGTATCCACTGACGAAGTCCCACCCCCTGGGACGTAATGCATATGGATGGTCAGAAGTCACATGACGTCACTTGAGGCACTGACTTACTGTGCACACACATGTTTACCAGGCACTGGGTCTCAGTGCCTTATTTGTAAGTTTTATTCTGTCATTTTTATTAAATGCTCAATTCTCCAGAGAGCATTATATATGTTTTTATTTGCGTGAAAACTATGACTTTGGAGATTGGTTCCTTTTACTCTGGTATTGGAGCACTCATCTAATAGACCGGGCTTGTAAATTTAGACCAGGATCTGTTTCTATCATCGCCGACTGTCAATATACCTTAATACTCTGTAATGGAAAGAGTGTGTGACCCTCTGTAATCAAAGGTCCACGTTGGGAAGTTAGCAGCCATTTTTTCCCATTGGTGGAGGTTTTACCTACGGGGTCACCTGCATGATTTTATTTGGTACAAATGTTTGTGTCTCTCTTCTTTGACCTATGTACAGACAAGGAATTTTAATCACTGTTGTAGCTATCTACTGTTTGGCTTTTTTTTTCTGTAATTGTTGAAACTTTAATAAAATACAATAATAAAAAAATGGTAAGAAATAACTAATGAATTAATCAATAATTAAATAAAATAAATATTAGCTGTTTAGTAGCAAATGCAGCAGCAGTTGTATTAACTAATTTACACCTCCTCCTGTCCTATATATCTAATCTCCATTAGGTATAAGCTTCAAGTTTGAACCAAATCAATGTTAAGTCAGAATATTATCCTTTTGAAGTTTGGCTGAACTAATGGGGTGTTTGGCTCGTGCTGAGCCCTGAAACTTAACCTCTTGACAACCAGCCGCCATCATACTCCGGCAGGTCGCCTCTCCTGCTCAAACCACCATTGATGTATATCGGTCTGTGCAGGGAGGCTAGCGGGCATGCTTGCACCCAGTGCACGCTTCAGGAGCATGCCCGTGGGTCCCACAGATTCCATATCCACCGGCAACCAGCGATCGCGGTGTACAGAGGCAGAACGGGGAGCTGCCTATTTAAACAAGGCAATTCCCCATTCTGCCTAGTGACATGTCAGAGAGCAGACAAAATTAGTAGTTTTTGTTATATCAAAAAGTACTTTGTAGATACACAGTTAACCCCTTAATCACCCCTTCCCTGCCACTGACATTTATACAGTAATCTGTTGCTATTTTTAGCTCTGATTGCTCTATAAATGTCACTGGTCCTAAAAAATGACATGGTTGACAGTGGATTTATATTGTGGGGCATTTTGGGGAATTTTAATAATTTTTAATAAAGGGCATGTCAAAAAGTGTGCATTTACTATTTGCTTTTTTTGTAAATAAGTAACTATGTACCGTGTACACATGATTGGACATGCATTAACTTCTTTTAAATGAAGTCGCAAGCCGTAATGAAATTGGGAATCAAAAATCACACTGTGACTGTGGAAATCGCGCTGAAGTAGCGCAATTTCAATGCCGCACTGGTGTGATCCAATGTGAACCAGAAACTAGTGATGCAAATCCTTCATTGATCACAAAGAGTGATGCCTTGAAGACCTGCAAATTTGACCACTCATGCCAGGATGATCAGCTCCTGACATATACTCTTGCCACAAATGACTGCTCCCTGGTTGGCTGCTAATTTTTATATTCTGTTTCAAACTTTCCCTGTGTACAACACCCTCAAAACTTTTTTAAAAGAAAGATACACTGAAGTATTATGCAGCAGATGGCTATTGAGATCAGATAATTTAATGGATGTATTTTGAGGACAAATATTTCTAGTGATAGCTGTATATATAAAACTACTAAGAAGAAAATGTTGCCTTTTACTTGTTTATGAATCAACACAAATATACATTTATTCTCAACTGAACTCTAGACCTTGAAGTAAGAAATTGATGAAGTATATCAAAGTCAATATGTAAACAGCACTGGGAACAGAGTGTGATTGTTCTAATAAAAAATGTGTTTAATCCGAGTTAACGTCTTACCCAGATGTACCTCACTACAGAAGCATCTTGAGTTATAAAATAGAATGTTTAATGCATGATATGACCAAAGAAAACCACCTACGGTACTTTCACCAGAATGTAAAAATTCATGAACATATTTCTACTTCATTATGCAAGTCCACAGGTGCAGGACATAATCATGCAACAAGGGTATAGTGACCACCACATGAATCTTCCTAGCTGCACAGCTTTCAATTTATAATTTCAGTTTGATCAAATATGTGTTCATAAATAGTATACAAAAATTTTGTTTTTGCCCTTTAGAAATTAGATTTCAGTAGCTAGAAGAAATTTGTTTTTGTTTTTTCAAATATCACAGCTACATGATACAGCCATACACCTACATTAACCACTTAAGGACTGCCCCACGTACATATACTGCATCAGGGCGGCCC
Source organism: Lithobates pipiens (assembly GCF_037356315.1). Taxonomy (NCBI): domain Eukaryota; kingdom Metazoa; phylum Chordata; class Amphibia; order Anura; family Ranidae; genus Lithobates; species Lithobates pipiens. Next base: position 325,057,814 of record NW_027507764.1, read on the forward strand.
CTAAGCACAAATTCACGTACCTGTACGTGATTCCTAGAATTGTCTCTGTGCCGCTCACGTGCACTACCAGAGCTGTGCTCCTGCTGTGATTGGACACATTGTGAGCCAATCAGTGGGTCCTGAGGCTGTGATGGCTGCCGGCCACCCACGATCATGGATAAGAGAGGCAGAATGGCGCTCTGCCTATGTAAACAAGGCAGACCACCATTTTGTCAGAGAGGAAGAGAGAGGTCTTGTGTTCCTGCTAATTAGAAACAAAGATGTCTCTCTTCCTCCAGTCAGTTAACCCCCCCCCCCCCCTCCACACAGTTAGCCAGCACTCCCTAGGAGCACACATAACCCTTTGATTGTCCCTGATGTTGACCCCTTCCCTGCTTGTGTCATTAGTACAGTGGCAGTACATTTTTTAGTACTGATTACTGTATTGTGTCACTGGTCCCCAAAAGGTGTCACTAAGGGCTCATTTACACTTGCTTTGGCTTCAACACACATTAACGGCTAGTTTACACTTACGTCAAAACAAGGCTTTGGACAGACTTTAATAAAGCTCTCTGAACGCTAGTCAAAGCTCCTGTCACTAAATAAAATGATTAGCTTACAGTCCTGTTTACACCTTGCTTTTGCTTTTCTTTGCTTTGGCTTTGCTTCAAAAATTACACCCCATGTAGCTTTCGTGGTGCTTCAAACCGCCTTCAAAGCCTCCATAGAAGTCTATGGCAACGCTCGCTTGAAGCCCCACTGAAGCACCACCAAAGCTTTACCATAACACTACCAAAGCTCCAACAAAGCCCCATAAAAGGCTCATCGAAGTCTGACTGAAGCCTCATCGGAGTCTCATTGAAGCCCCAAGGAAAAGCAAGGTGTAAACAGGACTGTAAGCTAACCATTTTATTTAGTGATGGGGCTTTGACTAGCATTCAGAGAGCTTTGACAAAGCATGTCTGAAGCCATGTTTTGAAGCAAGTGTAAACTAGCCCTTAGTGTCAAATTTGTCACCACAATGTTGCAGTCCCACTAAATATTGCTGATCGCCACGGTGCCTTTCCTAGTAAAAACAATAAAAAAAAAAAAATAGTCCATAAATCTATCCCATAATTTGTGGACATGATAACTTTTACATAGACCAATCAATATACACTTATTGGGATTTTTTTTACCAAAAATATGTAACAGAATACATATTGGCCTAAATTGATGAAGAAATTAGATTTTTTTAATTTTTTTTTAATTTCGATATGTTTTATAGCAAACAATAAAAAATATTTTTTTTTTCAAAATTGTCAGACTTTTTTGTTTATAGCACAAAAAATAAAAACTGCAATTGTGATCAAACACCACCAAAAGAAAGCTCTATTTGTGGGCCATCAGTTTTATTTGGGTACAGTGTTGCACAACCTCACAATTGTCAATTAAAGTAATGCAGTGCCGTAAAAAAAATGGCCTGGTCAGGAAGGGGATAAAAAATTCTGGAGCTGAAGTGGTTAAAACTGTATTAAGCCCAAGACAGGCAAAGGATTCGATACGATGACGGAGATCGAGTCGACGATCAACACCGCTGATCAATATTCTGCTTCGGTAAATGCTTATTCCCACAGAAATGTCACCCCAATTTGTAACCTACCCACTGGACCTCCAGTCCCTCGGAGCCATGGCATGTTCCCCCACCCAGCAGAGGATCGACTTACACCTTCTGGAGCTCTCACTTTGTTTTGGTGTTTTAGCCCTTCAGATGTGACCTCTTGCAGCACCAGGCCTTTGTGTCTGCAAGCTTGCTGGGTACAAGACCAGGTTGTCTCACTGACTTCTTCATTGGACTTATCAGGTAAAACCTTTCGCTCTTTCCCTTTTGCCTGATCCAAGTTTTAAAAATGGTTATTATGGCTTTTTCAAAGTCAATAGACTCTTTATTTTTCTTGGTTGTAATTTTTCATTTTGTTTTCTAGGTCAGTCAGTTTACAGTCTGTATATCTCTATCTCACTAGCTGGTTATGTTGCCAGAAGTATTCCTTATGTCCAAAATGGAGTAAATCATTAGTTTATTCATATCTGTATTTTCACTTGGTGGGTGGGTCTGGCTTAAGATTGTGCGGAGATCACCCTCTCCATTTATCTTCTCTGTCCCTGCACCTGATTGCCCCCCAGCAGATAACGCTATTTGGTTATCTCTATGGCGATTACTTGTGTTTCGCACAATGTAAAGGGATTTTATTCCCCCATTAAAAGACAAAAAGCCTTTGCATTTTATAAACAGCTGGGGGCTAAAATTCTCCTAATCCAGGAAACACATTTTTTCCAAACCTCACACCCTAAATTTCTCCATAGGAATTTCCCCCAAGCCTTCTATTCACTTTACCCCACTAAAACCAGGGGCGCCGCCATGCTCCTCCATAACTCCTTTCCAATGGAGGTAAGGCAGATATTTAGGGACAAGGAAAGTAGGTTTGTCATTATCAAAGGGGTAATACACAACAGAGAATTAACTGTTGCCAGTGTTTACGATGCATCGGCCGTATTCTTTAAAGCATTTTTTGATAGACTAGTCACCTTTCAGTCCCCCCGTAGGGGGCGATTTCAATATGGTAGCCAATCCCATGCTCGTTAGGTCCTCCCTGACACCTGCAACTAAAGCTTTCCCTCGGTCTCTCGCCAACGGCCTCCTAGAGCATCAATTGGTGGACACCTGGAGAATGCATAACATGGGTATCACGGAATTTACATTTTTTCTCTCACCCCCACAATAGCTACGCTAGATTGGACTATATCTATACCTCCCCGATAATTTTAGCCAATTCTACGAGTGCAACAATCCACCCCTGTGTGTGGTCAAATCATCATGCCCTTTCCTTCACAACAGACTTCATAAAATTAGCACCCACACCCTACTCATGGAGGCTTAATTAAGCAATCCTCTCAGTCTTAACAGTGGAATCAGAAGTGGCAAAGGCCATAGATGATTATTTTAATTTAAATGACCTCCCTGAAACACCCCTCTCTATAATCTGGACAGCCCATAAGGCAGTTCTAAGAGGTACACTCATTGGCATTGCCTCAACTCGAAACAAGCTCCATAGACAAAAAATTGTAGACTCATTACTATCAGACTCCACCAGGGAAGCTATAAACCAGAAACACCTAGAACTGGACTCCTTATCCACCAAAGTAGAAAAAGCCCGTAGATGGTCCAGGGCCAAATACCTACTGCATAATAATACCTCCTCCACTTTATTTGCAAGGAAATTGAATCAGTCTACCCGACCTTCCCCTGTATATAAATTAGCCACGGAAACAGGCCATGCCACCTCACATCCAAAAGAGGTCATTAGATCTTTAAAAAATATTATTCGACATTGCTGGCATCAGGGCAATCCTCGCCTTCCTTGGAAGATGTATCCTGGTTTCAAGATATTGATCGAGAAGCTTAATGCCCCCATAACAATCTCTGAAGTCCTGAATGTTATCAAATCTTTGAAAGCAAGTTCTGCCCCAGGCCCAGACGGCTTCTCCTCTATATACTATAAAAAAAATCTCAGTGATGCAAGGGGGCAGTTTTCCCAAGGAGATACTATTAGCGAATATGACTTTGATACCAAAACCGAACAAAAAATCATATACTCCCCCAAAATGAATATCTATCATAAATAACGACCTAAAGATATTTAGTAGAATTCTAGCCGACAGATTAGCAGGTATAATATCTTCCCTGATATCCCCCTTTCAGTCTGGCTTCATTCCCCATAGATTCATTACAGACAACATACGTTTGGCTACGGACATAATCCAGGGTGCTGGTTTAACTTCTCGAAAGCTCCTCATGCTTAGCCTGGATATACAAAAGGCATTTGATAGTGTTTCCTGGGGTTATGTCACGTCTCTTCTACAGTGTATGGGGTGTTGTGGTGAATACTTGCAAGCCTTCCAGGCCTTGTATCGTAACCCGAAAACCCGCATCAGGATCCCTGGCTGCAATTCGGATTTATTTAGTCTAGGAAGAGGCACCAGACAGGGGTGTCCACTTCCCCCCTAATTTTTGCCCTAGCATTAGAACCCCTAGCCCTCGCTATACTGAATAACCCAAATATATCCGGCTACCCCAAAGGACCCTTAAACTATACATTTTGTATGTATGCTGACAAAGTTCTAATGTTCCTCTCCAACACTCTTATCTCCCTCCCAAACCTGCTACAAACACTGTCACGGTTTTGGACTTTCAATAAATGTTTCTAAATCTGTTGCCCTCCTGATAGGTTTCCTTCCCATGGAACTGGAGCAGCTTAAGCACAATTATTCCTTTACATGGACAGAATCCCACCTCCCATACCAATCTCAAAAATGACTTTAATAAACTCTTTGAAGCCAACTATCCCCCTAATGCCGCGTACACACGATCAAACAATCGGGTGGAAAAGTCCGGCAAACTCAAGTCCGCCGGACAATACCCCCGTGTGTAGCCTCCGGCGGACTTTTTTTTACCCGAAAGTACAGCGGACTTAGAAAGTAGTTTTGCACTCCAATCTTCCCGCCGGACTTGCATTTCGGCAGACAATCCGGCCGTGCGCATGACAGTCCGCTGTACTTTTGAAATGAGCGGACTTTTCCCGCCCGGAGAAAAGTCCGCTCATTTTGAGCACGTCTCCAAGTAGGCGGGGCCCGCGAAGGATGCGTCGCTGGCCCTCTCACCTGGTATGGACTTAGAGGGGAACCCCAACGCCGAAAAAAATCAGCGTGGGGGTCCCCCCCAGGTCCACATTAGACCCTTGCCCGAGCACGCTACCCGGCCGGCCAGGAAAGGGGGGGACGAGTGAGTGGCCCCCCTCCTGAGCCGTACCAGGCTGCGTGCCCTCAACATGGGGGGGTGCCTTGGTTGGCTGTTGGTTGTCTGGGTCTGCGGGCGGGGGGCTTATCGGAATCCGGGAGCCCTCTTTAATAAGGGGGCCCCCGGATACCAGCCCCCCACCCTATGTGAATGAGTATGGGGTACAATGTACCCTTACCCATTCACCAGTAAAATAAATTAAAAAAAAAACACAACACACAAGGGTTAAAATAGTTTATTGCACAGCTTCGGGGGTCTTCCGTCTTCGGGGGTCTTCTCGCCGGACTCCTCCGCTATCTTCTTCTAGCTCTTTTGCTAGTGGAGGAGCCTGGCTTTCTTTCTCGCCGCCGCCCTCTTCTTCCGACTTTGGGGGTCTTATCCCCCTCTTCAGGGGTCTTGTCCCCCTCTTCGGTTCTTCTTGCCGGGCCACCGCACCTTCTTCTAGCTCTTTTACAGGCGGTGGCCCGGTCTTCTGTCGCCGCTGTCGTCGCTGTCGTCGCCGCCTTCTGTTCTTCTCTTCTTCTCTTCAGATGTTGCTTCGTCGCAACCTCCGCTCACAATGGCACCGACGCGACGCGTGGCAACTTATATAGGGACATCGCCGGATGATGTCCCAGCCTATTATAATGTCACAGACCCAGCATCCTCTGGGACTGTGACACCATAATGGGCGGGGACATCATCCGGCAATGTCCCTATATAAGTCGCCGCACGTCGCGTCGGTGCCATTGTGAGCGGAGGATGCGACGAGGCAACATCTGAAGAGAAGAAAAGAAGAACAGAAGGCAGCGACGACAGAAGACCGGGCCACTGCCTGTAAAAGAGCTAGAAGAAGGCGCGGTGGCCCGGCAAGAAGAACCGAAGAGGGGGACAAGACCCCTGAAGAGGGGGACAAGACCCCCGAAGTTGGAAGAAGAGGGTGGCGGCGAGGAAGAAAGTCGGGCTCCTCCGCTAACAAAAGAGCTAGAAGAAGATAGCGGAGGAGTCTGGCGAGAAGACCCCCGAAGACGAAAGACCCCCGAAGCTGTGCAATAAACTATTTTAACCCTTGTGTGTTGTGTTTTTTTTAACTTTATTTTACAGGTGAATGGGTAGGGGTACAATGTACCCCATACTCATTCACATAGGGTGGGGGCCGGTATCCGGGGGCCCCCTTATTAAAGGGGGCTCCCAGATTCCAATAAGCCCCCCGCCCGCAGACCCCGACAACCAACGGCTAGGGTTGTCGGGAAGAGGCCCTTGTCCTCATCAACATGGGGACAAGGTGCTTTGGGGTGGGGGGGCCACGCGGCCCCCCTTCCCCAAGGTGCCCCCATGTTGAGGGCACACGGCCTGGTACGGCTCAGGAGGGGGGGGGGCGCTCGCTCGTCCCCCCTTTCCTGGCCGGCCGGGTAGCGTGCTCGGACAAGGGTCTGATGTGGACCAGGGGGGACCCCCACGCCGGCGTTGGGGTTCCCCTTTAAGTCCATACCAAGTGACAGGGCTAGCGACGCATCCTTCGCGGGCCCCGTCTACCTGGAGACGTGCTCAAAATGAGCGGACTTTACTCCGCGTGTGTGGGCGAGTCCGTTCATTTCAAAAGTACGGCGGATAGTCCGGCGGACTTAGTACACCGTATTAGTCCGCTGAAAAAGTGCCATGTGTGGGCAAGTAGCCCGTTCGGAAAGTCCGGCGGACAGTCCGGCAGGATGTCCTCCAGACTAAGTCCGCCGGATAGTCCGCCACGTGTGTACGCAGCATAAGATAGCTCAACTGAAAAAGGTACTTAAACTGTGGTCCTCCCTCCACATCCCATTTATAGGCAGAATAACTGCCCTCAAAATTACAATCCTCCCCCGGTTACTATACTTGTTCCGCTCCCTTCCAATTAGACTTTCCAAAACATACCTACTTAATATTCAGGCACATTTTAACAGATTCGTTTGGAATGATAAGACCCCAAGATTCACTAGGGATGTTCTTTACCACTCGTCAAAAAGAGGGGGGTTGGGGGTCCCACAGATATGGCTATACTATCTGGCCAGTAGATTCACGCAACAAGCCCAAAGGAACATTGGGAACTCCAAGATCCCCTGGGTCAGATTGGAAAGTGACTCTATCACTCTCCTACTCCTCCCTAGACTTATGTGGTCCTCTAGCCCTCCTGTCCCTGAACTGTCCCTTAAAAAACAAATGGTTTCTGTAGGTCTAAAATTGTGGAATTAATATAAGTATAAACTTATCTCACAAACTCCCTTGGGAGCCTCATTTCTGGATAGTATGCAACTTGACCAAGTTAGAGGATTTCCTAGATGAGTGGAAGTTCTCCACATTCTCTGACCTACAGACTTGCTATCATATGCCCGAAGGGGAATACTATAATTTTCTACAAATTTGCCATTTCTTTAAACAACACTATCCCAATCCCCCTTCGGAGTCTAGGACATTATTTTAGGACATATGTCTATCCTCTCCTCATCAAAGGGGCCTGATGTCAGGAATCTATAGGTCCTTAGAATCTATTGTTGAGAAACCCTCTGTGACATATAGATCCCAATGGGAACGAGATCTTGCCATGGGAGAGGGTGAACTAGACTGGGCAAAGGGTTGGCAAAACATGAACAAATGCTCGAAATCGCTATCGATCAGAGAGACGGCTATTAAATTGATGACACGCTGGTACTACACTCCCGTTCGCCTCAATAAAGCTTTCCCACAGATAAAATGATTGACAAATTAGCAGGGATCCCCATTACCCTCTCCCCACAGCATTGCCTCTTGTTTCAGGATCTCCCTGATGCCCCCAAACCCATGATGAGATTAATTCACTCAATCTGTATTGCCATGCATTGGACGATTGCACTAAATTGGAAGTTGTCCTTGGCCCCTTGGGCACAAGTTGTATCACGCATAGACTACATGATGATTGCTGAAAAAATCTTCCAAACCCTACATGATTCTATCCCTATATTTGAAGTGAAGTGGAACCCTTGGCTCTTGTACAGACTTCAAGACTGACAGTTTTTAATTTTGTCTTTTTTTTTCCTTTTTCAGTTTTTCTTTTGGTTTTGATATGTATATTATGCTCCTTCTTAAATGTCAGCAATATCCTATGGGAATAGTTCTCACCAATTGGATATGTTCGCCTGTCGCAGTGTGACAGGAAGGGTTATATGGGACTATAATGGGCTATAATCTAGATCTTGGATAAGATTACATACCATATATCCATTGTTTGAAACTATATTGAAGGATGTTATGTATATTTCTGTATGAAAACTGTGTTAAATGTAATAAAAACTTTTGAAAGTAAAAAAAAAAAAAAAAAAAAAAAAAAACCTGTTTTAAGCCCAAAAGCAAAAATGTAAATCACAGCCTAACAAGTCTTAGCCCTTGTACACACAGTCGAAGATTATGACGGAATTTGTCCTATCGGACCGTTTTGTTGGATATTCAGACTGTGTGTGGTCTCCATCGGGCTGTTTTCTGTCGGAATATCCGACGGACCAACTTTTCCAACTTGCCAGTAAAATTTTCCGACAAAATGCTCCGATAGGACATACTCCGATTATGTATAGCCTACTCCGATGGACAAAGTGCTACGCATGCTCAGATCAAATTCCTAGACCAAAGCTATTGGCTACTAGCCTGAACGTATTCCCGTCGTAATGAAATAACATCATCACGTTATGTACAATCGGATTTTCCGACAACTTTGTCCGACCGTGTGTATGCAACAGTTTCAGACAAAATCCGTCGGACAAAATCCAATGGATTTGGTTGTCAGAATGTCCTACCGTGTGTACAAGGGCTTAGATGTGGTAGCTGAATTTGTTTTCTTTTTCAGGCTTTTTTTTCCTTTATTTTCACCTGGTGATACAGTAAGTTTGTTATTTTTCAACTTACTTTAACAGATTAGGGTTCTATACAAAGTAGCAGTTAGAGAGTTGAAACACATTCTACAATACTGACAGCGGTGATTACAACGGTCAGCTATTATTAATTCCTGTGAAAGCTTTATCCCAAAAATAGAAAAAAATACTGTTTGCTGTAACTGCTTATAAAATGTTAGGTGAAGTTCAGCTTTAATTTGTTAGACAAGTCCATCTGCTAATCTAATGCCGCGTACACACGATTGGAATTTTGGTCGGGAAATGGTTTTCCTGATGGAATTCTGACAGCATTTCGCTCAAGCTGTCTTGCATACACCATATAAATATATAGTATAAATCGTTCCTTAATCCTTCATCCTATGAGATATACTATATTGACAGCGCTAGATACAGTATTAATTTCCAAAAAATAGAAAAGATGACAGTTCACAATCTTCAAGGAATCCACCACAATTTTAAAGTCCCAGAACGTGGTTATGAATTAAACACTTAAGTGTTCAAAAGGTGAGGGAAAGAAAGTCCGTCTCCAAGCCATCCACTAGAAACACCAGTGCAAATCAGCTTCATGATCGGTGACACCCCTTATGGTAATACACTTACCAGAATTCAAAGGGTTACAGACACATCTAAAAAATTACTGGTTCTTCGAATTCCTCCTAAAGATGCTTCCAGTTAAACCAATACCCACAGGGTTGCCAGCACATCTAATAGTTAATGGCTCCTTGAGTTCCTTAACCACTTTCAGACCGGACCAATTTGCTGGTCAAAGACCAGACCACTTTTTGCGATTCGGCACTGCGTCGCTTTAACTGACAATTGCGCGGTCGTGCGACGTGGCTCCCAAACAAAATTAACGTCCTTTTTTTCCCACAAATAGAGCTTTCTTTTGGTGGTATTTGATCACCCCTGCGGTTTTTATTTTTTGCGCTATAAACAAAAATAGAGCGACAATTTTGAAAAAACGCATTATTTTTTACTTTTTGTTGTAATAAATATCCCCCAAAAATATATAAAAAAACATTTTTTTCCCTCAATTTAGGCCGATACGTATTCTTCTACATATTTTTGGTAAAAAAAATCGCAATAAGCGATTATTGATTGGTTTGCGCAAAAGTTATAGCGTTTACAAAATAGGGATAGTTTTATAGCATTTTTATTAATAATTTTTTATTATTATTTTTTTTACTAGTAATGGCGGCGATCTGCGATTTTTATTGTGACTGCGACATTGTCGGGGACCCATCGGACATTTTTGACACATTTTTGGGACCATTGTCATTTATACAGTAATCACTGCTATATAAATGCAGTGATTCCTGTGTAAATGACACTGGCAGTGAAAGGGTTAACCAGTGGGTGGCAGTGTAGGGGTTAAGTGTTCCTAGGGGTGTGTTGCTAACTGTGGGGGGGTTGGGCTTTCATTTAGTGTACACTGATCTCTGCTCCAATCACATGGAGCAGAGATCAGCGTCACTAGTTGCTAGGCAGAATGGAAAAATGCATTTCCTCCATTCGGCCGCTCCGTGAGACGATCGCGGGGATGCCCGCGGCGATCGAGTCCGCAGGTCCCGCAACCGGACTCACGGGGGTCCCGACCAGCGCGGGAGCGCGCCGCCGCCGGCGCGCTCCCGATGGCGCGGCGGCAACGAATATTGGACGTACATGTACGCCAATATGCCTGCCCGTGCCATTCTGTCGACGTACATCGTCGTGCGCTGGTCGGGAAGTGGTTAAAACTATGTTTCCGGTTTAACAGTACTCCACATGCTCATACACAGGTGCAGGTCCCTTTAACTGTTAAACAGTTCTGTTCTAACGTTCTAACGTTCTGTTAAACAGTTAAAGGGACCTGCACCTGTGTATGAGCATGTGGGGTACTGTTAAACCGGAAAGAATAAATAGGGAACAGTTATATGGCATTTTTTTTTTTTTTTTACTAGTAATGGTGATTTTTATCATGACTGTGACATTATGGAGGACACTTCGGACATTTTTGACACATTTTTGGGACCATTGTTATTTATACAGCAATCAGTGCTATACAAATGCACTGATTCCTGTGTAAATGACACTGGCAGTGAAGAGGTTAACCACCAGGGGGCAGTGTAGGAGTTAAGTATGTCCTGGGGAGTGATTCTAACTGTGGAGGGCATGGCTACATGTGGGGCATGTAATTGATCTCTGCTCCCAATCACAGGGAGCAGAGATCAGTGACTTTGTCACTAGGCAGAATGGGGAGATGCTTGTTTACATTAGGTCACATGGCCAGTGGGAACGTTCTGGAAGTGGGGCAAGGCTATATAAAGGGGTCCTCTGTGGAATTCTCCTCACAGCTGGTCAGATTACTGCAACAAGCTCCCCACCCCCCACCCCCCCCCCCCCCCACCCTTGTCATAGGCACTTTGTGAGGTTTGTCACCCTTCAAAGTTAAAAGGTGGGACTTTTTGATATACGGTATTGCTCAAGTCCTGAAGAGTAAACTGTTTATATTTATTATTTATGAGTGGAAATTTTATGAATTAATAAAATGATTGGATGGATTTAAGTTATTTACAGTTTACACCACTAAACGTGCCTTGGCCAATTATATTCCAAGTAGGTGGTGAGTGTGTTTATCAATTTTTTAAAGGTAAATTGGGTATAGAAGGAGGGATAGGTGCGGCCTACATTTCCATGTAGATATTCTAGATCTGAGTGAGCAAGACTGAAAGAACCTTTTAAAATCATACTTTTGTATGGTTGTATCTGTTAGGCTGCTTTCACACTGGGGCGGTATTCAGGCGTTACAGCGCTAAAAATAGCGCCTGTGTAACGCCTGAAAAAAACCGGCCCCTTTAACTCCGGCTTTCACACTGGAGCGATGCGCTGGCAGGACGGTGAAAAAAGTCCTGCTAGCCGCATCTTTGCAGCGGTGAAGGAGCAGTGTATTCACCGCTCCTATACCGCTCGTACCCATTGAAATCAATGGGACACCGCGGCAATACCGCCGGCAAAGCGCCGCTGCAGCGGCGCTTTGCGGGCGGGTTTAACCCCTTTTCGGCAGCTAGCGGGGGTTAAAACCACCCCGCTAGCGCCCGCACACCGCCGCTAAAACGACGGTAAAGCGCCGCTAAAAATAGCGGTGCTTTACCGCCGACGCTGCTCCCGCCCCAGTGTGAAAGCAGCCTAAGAGATAAGTTAATCAAGTTTGCAATATCCATAGGGCATAATTTACTCCTGTCTGTTCCAAAAAAGAAAAAACAGCACACTCCTATGTGACATAAATTCCAGTTGTCAGATGGGAACATCTTACATGTGGTCTGTGAGTTTTTTAAATGTTAAACCTGTTTGGCCATATGTTGCTGAATTAATTTTTCACAATTTTTTCATTCCCAATATTTTAAAACCAAAGTGGTGCATTTTTATATCTTTTCGGTGATATAGATTTAAGTGTGTATAAGACTTTCTTATGACTGCTGAATTTTTGTGTGCTTGTAAAAAAAAAATTCCACTCAAATGTTTACTATAACTTTTATTTCCTAATGAACTCCATGGCAGCATACATTTGGGTAGCTCCATCCTCACTCCTACCCCATAGGACCCCACTCCAATAAATTTTGAGGCCACATTCCGTAACTAGCCATCCATCAGGAAAAAAAGTAAGTATTTGAAAGAAAATGTTTATGTTTTCCTGACAGACTCTATGGCAGCATAAGTTTGGGAACTAACTAGCCTCAAAAAAACAAGGATGGGATGCCAAAAAAAGTAAGGTTTCAATGAAAGCACTTAGCCAACAGAAACCTTATGGATAGATATTAACAGTATAAGGAAGCTAGCTCCACCTCCCAATGAGCCAGAACAGCCTTAATGGATGACATATCTACTTATACTCCTGGAGCCCTTTCACAGGGAGCCCACAAAGTCCACACCTCCTGGTTGAGTGCGTTGTCACTGCTTCCGTAGAAACCAGGCCCTAAGCTCTATAAGCCTGTTGGCTAGCTGGAATGACCCACCCGCTGATGATTCTGGACGATATCACCATCCTGCTGGTTCTGCTAGAAAGAATGACAAAGGGATGTCCTAAAACTCTAAGCAAAGGTGAAGGTTGTGAGCATGCTTTAACCACTTATAGACCGGAAGATTTGCCTGCTTAATGACCAAATAATTTTTTGCTATACGGCACACCATCGCTTTAACTGACAATTGTGCGGTTGTGAGATAATGTACCCAAATAAAATTGACGTCTTTTTTTCCCACAAATAGAGCTTTCTTTTGGTGTTAGTTGATCATCTCAGCAATTTTAACTTTTGCGCTATAAACAAAAAAAGGGCGACAAATTTAAAAAAAAACTTTTTTTTACTTCTTGCTGTAATAAATATTTTTAAAAATCAAATTTCTCTGTTTGGGTCATTATATATTCTTCTACATATTTTTGGTATAAAAAAGGGCAATAAGTGTATATTGATTGGTATATGCAAAAGTTATAACGTCTACACACTTATGGTATTTTTATTTTTTTACTAGTAATGGCGGTGATCAGCGATTTTTAGAGGTACTGTGATATTACGGCAGACAGATCGGACAGTTTTGACACATTTTTGGGACCACTGACACTTATACAGCGATCACTCATATAAAAAGGCACTGATTACTGTATAAATGTCACTGGCAGGGAAGGAGTTAACACTAGGGGCAATAAAGGGGTTAAATGCGTTCCCTTGTTTGTGTTTCTAACTGTGGGGGGATGGAACTGACTAGAGGAGGAGACATATTGTTGTTCCTAGCTAGTAGGAGCAGACAATCTGTGTCTCCTTTCCTCACAGTTTACACACACACATTCCTGTTCTGGTTCTCATGCCCACTATAGCCTGCTATAAGCATTTAAAGGGCAGACGGACAGCTACAATGGTTCGGATAGTGCTGACCTGTGACAGTATAATGATGGCAGCTGGTCGCAAAGTGGTTAAGTATTCCAATATCCATGGCATAGAACCAGTTATCCTTAATGGTCCTGCATATGGGAAGAACAAATGTTGAAGCCACCTCAAATTGCAACAAACTATGGATATAAACACTACCTGTACTATGCAGAGTGCCAGTAAGGATCCTTCATAGCCCAAGGCCCAAATCTTGGCAAACCTCCTGACTGAGGAAAAAACCCTTAGGCCGCGTACACACGGGCGGACTATCTGACGGACTTGGTCCGCTGAAACGTGTTTCAGCGGACAATCCGCTCGTGTGTGGGCTTCAGCTGACTTTTTCAGCGGGCAGTCTGGTGGACTAAGTCTTTCGGAATTTCCGTAATATTGTCCGTCCAAACTTGGTTTCAGCGGACAGTCCGCTCGTGAGTAGGCTAGTTCGACGGACTAAGTATGGCGCATGCTCAGAAAGGATTTACACGGCCGAAGGTTGCATTGCAGTGTATTGGATGTCGTATTTCTAGTCCCGTCGTACGTGCCGTACACGTCATCGAGCAAGCTTTCAGCGGACTGTCTGTTCGTCGTGTGTGGTCAAGTCCGTTCATTCAAAAGTAGGACGGACTGTCTGTCGGATTGTCTGACGGACTTAGTTGGACGGATAGTCCGCCCGTGTGTACACGGCCTAAGAGAGGCTGTCTTCATGACTGAGCCTTTACTCTAAGCTGGACTGAAAGAGATCGCATCTGGAGCAGCAAGCTACCAAAGGGTCCCAAAGGCCAAGATTCTGGAAAACTTCCTGCTGAGGATGTAACCCTAAGAGAGATTGTCATCATAGCTCAATCCTTTCTTCAACTAGACTGGAGGTGATCCCACCTGGAGCTGTCAGTCACCAAAGGATCCTTCCTAGTCTAAAGCCCTGCTTTGGCAAACTTCCTGGCTGATGAGCCCCTGGATTGCATGTCTTCAAAGCTCAGTCTTTACCCAAGCTGGACTGAAAATAAATCTCAAATGGAGCTGGAATGAAGCCCAGAGCAAGTAGTAAATCCCACCTGGAGAGTCTTGCCTCTCCCTTGAGTTTCAGATGAAGCCAACAATCAAAGTATTGGATAAGTATGGGGTAGTCCACCCATTAAACATTGTATATGACAAGGACTGCAGAGATCTGCTCTCTAAGAGAGCTTAGGATCAGTTGAAGTCCATCATGTAGCTGACCTGAAGACCAAAGCAAAAGAAAACAAAGGAGCCCTATTGAACAAGCTTTATTCAAATCTTGTAGGATTTATAGATATCAACTTAGAGAAAAACAGGCAAGCCTGATCAGTCTCTTCCCCTCAGGACAAGAAACTGGAAGAAATGAACAAGGGTGGAGTATTGCACTCTGCAACTGAAGCTTTCATCTGAGAGAAAGGACTGCAATCCAATAATCCACTATCAAAAGCAGGAACCAAGGCCTGCTTGGCCAATTGGGAATTACTGCAATAATTGCCACAGTTTTTAGCAACAGTCCCGGGGGATGGTGGGACTGTGACATCATAAGGGGTGGGGTCACCATGTGACATCATCCAGTGACCCCGCTCCTTGTCCCTATATAAGTCGCCACGCAACGCGTCCCCAGCATTATGGCCAGAGAAAGCATCATGTCAAAATCAGAAGAAGAGAAAAAGAAGCAGAAGAAGCAGAAAGCGGCAGCGACAGCGACAGAAGACCGGTCGTGTGTGAGCAGGTTTTTTTTTCTAACAGAGCATGTTGAACAATTTAAAAAAAAACAGAAAGAACTAATATTATCTGATTATAATGTTTATAATTGTCGTAACTCATTTGTTGATGTGGAATTCCACTTCTCCGTACAGGTGCCCGATGTGTATATATTTGCACATAATGTTCACTAGGGTTATAATACCTGTAATGGGGGGGTTGTCATAATGGTCATACGAGGTTTCAAAGGGGTAAGTGGTTTCCTCAACGATCCTTACAGGGTGTGAGAAGAAGGAAATAAATAAGGCCCAGAGTTCTAAATTACATTACTGTTGGCTCTTTTTGTAAGTGATTAAGCCATAAGTTTGGTATATTCATCAGTATTGATAAAGTGTTGCCAGCATGAGCATAATTTCCTGAATTTGGAAGGAGTATTATTTGCTTGATGAATGAGTTCTTCCATTTCTGAAGTTTTCTGTATACGTCTACCCAACTCTGATATAGTTGGAGGGTCTGATGAGTGCCATTTGGCAGGTATGAACATATTTGCTGCTTTGACCATTTTACCCCATCAACATGGGGGCAAAGTGCATATCCAGGTGTCAAAAACATGAAGAAGATCAGGACAGCCACACTCAAAACCCGTTTTTTTGCCTTTTATTCAAAAATTCTTGTGAACAAATAAATATACAAGCCACAGCAGGAACAGACAAGAGCTAATGCGTTTCATACTTCAATGTAGTGCTTAGTCATAGCTACTATTCACAGAAATGAACATCGTATAAATACTTTTTCATTGTGTACCATGTGATTAGAAAATTAACCAATTAAACTTGATTGGTCACCTGAAATCTACACACATTGTGTGTAACACAAAACAACTGTGAATAATTGATGTGCCCCTAAATGCAGGGCAATCAATGCACCCAGAGGGTGACCCAGATCCAAGAGGCCAGAACACAGCTGCTGTATCTATGCTGGGCACACTTAATGGTCACCCGCTAATAGCATTGCTCCCAGCCAATGCAAACCCCCTCCAACGGCAGGGCCCATTTTCCAGGCATCAATCCTTTGCATATGTATGCCAAACACCATGCTGCTGATAGCTGGGGACATGGTAATCACTTGAGTATCCACACTGGGCATATTTAACAGCGATCGGCTTATGGCAGGGCTAATGCAAACGACCATCGGAAGCAGGGCTCACTCTCCAAGATTCAATCCTCTGCATATGTGTGCCAAACACCACCCTGATAATAATCCCACCATGGGATTATTTGCATTAGAATACCTACATTTACATACACAGAACTGTATAAAGGACAACTTTTTTATATGAATAGAGATCACATAAAAAGGTGTTATCTACTTTTATATTTATAAGACACTTTGAGTGGAATGTAAGTTCAAATACAGATATAAGTATAAATTATTATATATAAGTACAAATGTATTATATTAAAAATAATGCAGCTCAGTTTCTAGGCATCTCAGTTTCTAGGCAGAAATTAGAGGGTTGAATCAGCACAGATAGGGATAATTTTGTTTTTAATATTGCTGGAAACGATGGAGAACAATTTTAATATTTATTGCATTTACAAGCAAAAAGTACGTACACCCCATAGTGTCTTTGTGACAGAAACAGAAAGCAAAAAATGGAACAATTTTGGAGGAATAATTGAGGGAGATATTTCTTAGGAAGTATGCAAGTAGAATCTGTGTTTTTAAACCTTACATGTCTAGGGTCTTATATTCTCAAAGGCATTCAGAAAGAAGGCTGTGGATGCCTACTAGTCTGGAAAGAGATTTCAAAAGATCACCATATTATTTCACTGTAAGGAAAATAACCTACATGTGGCATAGATTTAAAATGTCTGTTAATTTCTGCAGGAAAGGCTGGCCCAAATTCAGCTCAAGAGCTAACTGTTTGATGCTAAAAAAAATCTCAGAGAACATCAACATTTAATTGCAGCATTTTTAGGTAACACTTAAAATAAAGGTGATGTCAAAATGCATACATTTATAATCAGAAAGAAATTGCACCAATTTAAAGGGGCTGTAAAGGTTTGGAATTTTTTTTTTTTTTTTTTTTTTTTTGTAAATAGTCTTTATTAAAATTTTTAACATACAGAAAGACAGGGTACATAGGAAGAAAAGAAGATACATTTTCTTGCAAATGACAGATGCGGATCTCCACAACACGTTAGGCATAATGGCAAGAAAGGGAAAAAGAAAAGAAAAAAAGGAAAAAACAAAGGGGGAAGAAAATAAAAATAAAAAAAACAGAAACAACAGTTACAGGATATTGGTACAGTGATGTAGGTAAACCAACAAATGCAAATTGCGGCAGATAAGCAGTCAGGGGAGTATCAGGATGTGAATCATACATATATTAACCAATTCGTAGAGCTGACAATACGACATCCCTGGGCTGCAGAAGCTCAGTCATAACAGTATTTAACTATAAAAGTATTCTACCGAGGATTGTGTGAGCAAAAAATTGTAATAGGGGGCAAAAAAAGGAAGGGAATCAGAGAGGGGGTGGGGAGGGTGTAGGCGGTCTGGTCCGGTCTGGATGGCTGGGGTACTGATCAGTCCATACTTTTATACCAAGTTGTCCAACACTTCCATTTGTTATCAAAGTATTTTTTGTTTCCTCCCGCTGCTGCTATTAGTGACTCATAGGTATAATGGGTCTGCATAGTAGTAAAAACCTCGGCCACATCCGGGGCTTTGTCCATCTTCCAATGTCTTGTGATTAGGGATCTGGCTATTAGCAATACGTGGGTGACCACTACTCTAAATTCTGGTGGGAAGGAGTCTATTGCTAAGTTTAGTATGGCCAGGGTCGGGCTGGGGGGAGTGATAACACCCGTGATGCTGGAGAGCGAGCTGTGGAACTGTGGAATAGTAAAAGTCGTCTGAAGGTCGGCTTCCCATTTTTGATAGGGGGGCGATTTAACAAAGTCCATTTTACATTGGAATAGGTTATAAAATAAAGAGATACCTTTACAAGATGTAGGGGTGGTATTATAAAATTGCCAGGCCTCCTTTGAAAGACGAATGGTGGGTGATGTGATGGATCTGCAAAAGTGATGGATTTGGTTATATTTATATTTATCAGATGACGATAAGTTAAAGCGAAGTTGGAGAACATCGAATAAAGGAGTTCCCATCATATAGGTCAGTGATAAGTTGTATACCTTTTTCCTGCCAGCTCGTGAGTGAAATATCGGGTATGGCCTGTTGTAGGGTCGATAAGGGTATTGGAATGGTAGTCAGCCTGGCAGATGGAAGAGGAAGTTTTAGAAAAGTCCTCCAGGCATCTAGGGAGGCACGGAGAGTGGGGGGTAGTACATGAATAGGAATTGGATGTAGACGTCGACCATCAGAAGCTGTTTGAGATGGATTTTTTTTTTAATGAACATAACAAACATGTTATACTTACCTGCTCCATGCAAGAGTTTTGCACAAAGCAGCCCCGATCCTTCTCTTCTGGGGCTCCCCACTAGCAGTGATGGCTCCTCCCCTTCTTAGGGTGCCCCCCCAGAGAGCCTCTTTCCATGGGAACACCCATGCGGGAAGGCCCCTGAATCTCGCTGCTGCATCCATTGACACAGACAGTGGCACTTGACCATTACATCAATTGATATTTCTGTTGGATTAATGATTGAAAGGGCAATTTTGCCTTGTGTTTTATTCAAGTGGGTCACTTTTATCTGTAGGTGCTGTGTAAAAAAAGATCAAATTTTTGCCTGTCCAAATATGTTAAAAAGTCAACATTTTTCATGGTGTGTACTTACTTTTTCACATGACTGCACTGTGTTTTTGATATAATAAAATTGAAGTGGTAAAGAGGATAGCTTGAAGTGGATTATTTCTTTAATATTTCTTTCCTTTGCAGTTATATATTTTCTCAGCTTACTTTATGGAAATGTTTCAGTGGCTGGGTGTTTAAAATATTTTATTAGCCTTACAGTATAACTAAAGGCAAAACATTTTTAGTTTGAACAGAGTGGCAAGGGATTAGAACACCTATTGTCCTGTTTACAATTATCAGTGGATGAAAGTAAAATAAATCACTAATTTTGGGTTTTCCTAAGGGGAAATCTTCCAATGGGGACACTAGTTCTCTGGACCTGGGGGGAGTGATTCCTTGCAGGGATTTCCTCTAATTTCCTGTTTTGGCTATGAGACAGGAAGTGAAGGTGAATGTTCCCAATGGGACACAGAAAGAAAAGTAGTACTTGATCCAATTTTCTATTTTCCTGATGCCAGTATGACAGCATACATGTGATAAATAACAAGCTAAAATATATAATCAAACTTAATTAAAATAGACATGGAAGCTTGAACTGTCAACCCATCTAAGTCCATTGACATATGAACCCCTAGATCTTCCTTGTAGTACCCGGGGCAAGTGCACTGCAGCAAACAGCCTGCTGCTTTGCAGATGATCTCCATAGACATTTTGCATACCCTGATTTTAGAGATATAGAAATGGACCTAGCTGAATGAGTCTCTACCACTTCTGGAGGATCTTCCCTGGCCACACTGTATGTTTTCTGGATGACCTTGATACTCTAAGATGACAAGGTTTTGCTGTAGCTTCCTTCTCTGAATTTGTCTGTGACACTTGCCACATCCAGCTTGTGTAGATAAGGTACAGTGTCTTCCAGAAGGGATGGAAGCACCACTTTGTAAGATGAAAGAAGAAGCCACTTTGGGGACAAAGATGCTTGAAGGGCATAGGCCCCAACTTGTCCAGAAGGAATAAGATGTAGGACTCTGTAGCCCCAAGTGCTTGCAGATCTGATACTCTCACCCCTGAAGTTATCATCTGAAGTTATTGAGTGACATTGCCTCTTGAGTGATGTCCCACTAAGGAAGGTTGTGTTTGACAAACAGACTCCTGGCAAGGAAATCGTGGACCAGAATGAGATCCCACTGGGGAACATTATTTCACCTCAGGGCAAAGTCTCAGGACCAACCTCCTGAAGAGGTCCCCTGGCAGCTCACACATCCATTTTTCATGGTGAAAGGTGAAAAGGAGGAAATTTGAGCCCTTACATAACTAGGCTGAGCCCTAAATCCAGATCTGTGTGAAGAAATGATAGCAATTGGGCAACCTCAGAGTTGCTATTAAAATTCTGCTCAGCTGCGAAGGCTGTGAACCTGTTCCAGACCTCGGAATTCCAGACCTGTTACAGCACTTGTTGATGTATTTTCCTGGAACCATGCCTGTGTTTACTGCTGCTGGAGGACGGCCCAAGACCTCCAATCCTTCGCTTTCAATTTCCAATCCATTCTGGTACAGTTGTTGCAGAAACACTGGTAGCTAAAGTGCTTGGTCTGGACTGAGTTCCATGGCTAGGAAAAACCCAAGGCCTGCAGGCCAGTTAGCCATGCTTGTTATCACAGTGAGACTCTTAGCCCTTGTACACACGGTCGGACATTCCGACAACAAAATGCGTCGGATTTTGTCCGAAACTGGTGTTGCATACACATGGTCGGACAAAGTTGTCGGAATATCCGATTGTTCGTAACGTGATGATGTTATTTTGTTACGATGTTCAGGCTAGTAGCCAATAGCTTTGGTCTTGTAATTTGATCTGAGCATGTGTGGCACTTTGTCCGATCGGAATTCTCTACAATCGGACCAGGACAAACACTGTAGCTGCTGACTTTTAATAAGGACACTTACGTGTCCAGTGAGCCCGCAATGTCGGCGGCACCGAGGCCGATCCACCATCTTAACAAAGGGAAACAGGCAGTGAAGCCTTGCGGCTTCACTGCCCATTTCCTACTGCGCAAGTCCTGGGGGGCTTTGTGAATGGCCCCGTTGTGTTCTGGGGCACACACATGTCCCAGAAGGCAACGGGGCTGCTTGCTGAAGAGGAGGAAACTCCAGATTAGGAAAACTGCCTAGCAACAGGAGTTTCTGGTAAGTTAAAAAATTTTTTTTCAAATGTTTATTTTTTTATTTTTTTAAAGAATATTAATGCTATCTTTCTTTTAAGGGTGGTCCTCCGCTTTCATGACTAAAGACAGTAAAGGAACGACATCTGTTAGGTGAGGCACCTTGTGAACGGCACCTTGTGACATCTGTTAGGTGAGGCACCTTGTGAACTTGTGAGGCACCTTGTGATATGGGCAAGATTTAAAAATTAAAGACCCATTCATTGGGAGCCAAAAATACCTAGCACTACAGTCCCTTTTAATAACCTGGGTGGCCAAAAGGTACACCACTCGTAGCTCCTAAAGATTATCTTTGGTCAGGGATATGTTTTATTCCTCTATGGAACCTGCTGTCAGTTCCCTGTGGATTCTGAATGTATGGCACTGCTGCTGTGTTGGCCCCATGAAAAATAACCAATCTAGCCCAAATGTGAGGTGACAGCGCAGACAGTGCTATCCCAACTATTTGTATTTTCTGTACAATAGGGACTCCCCTGCATTGGAAACTTCACCTGCCTTGCATTCTAAGATGACTGCAAGTGCAATTCTCCCTGTAGCACTGACATCATGGTGATAATGGTCCAGGATAATGGACCTACTGAATTGAATGAGGGTCCTAGTAACTAGTTGGGTCTGCACTAACTGTCTTCACACTTCCTATCCAGCCAAAACTTCTCAGGCTGACCAGAAGAATTCCCTTTTGAACTAGTAGGTGATCTAGACTCTGGGCCAGCAGTAGAATGTCATCCAAGTAATGATGAATCCAAAGTACTCCCACTTCCTCAGAGGGGCTACACAGATATTAGAACCTCTGTAAAGGTCAACAGTTAGGTGGAAAACCCTGAAAGAAAGGAACATGGAATGGAAATGTCCATCTCCCGCAGAGTTTCTTTAAATTCAATACTGGTCTCCATTCTCTTCTAGGTCTTCTTTGTATGGGATGCTGAGGAAGATAAAAGCCTGTAAATTTCTCTAAAGTAGGACTTAGAACCACTGTCCTTTGCACTCACATAATATTGATGTACTGAGAAATAGGGATAAGCTTCGAGTTCGAGTCGAACTCATGTTCGACTCGAACATTGCCTGTTCGCCTGTTCAGCGAACAGTGAACAATTTGGGCTGTTTGTGGCAAATTCGAAAAGCACAAGTACAAGTACAAGTCTATGGGAGAAATCTAAAGTGCTACTTTTAAAGGCTAATATGCAAGTTACTGTCCTAAAAAGTGTTTGGGGACCTGGGTCCTGCCCCAGGGGACATGGATCAATGCAAAAAAAAGTTTTAAAAAACACAATTTTTTCAGGAGCAGTGATTTTAATAATGATTAAAGTGAAACAATAAAAGTGTAATATTCCTTTAAATTTCGTACCTGGGGGGTGTCTATAGTATGCCTGTGAAGGGGCGCATGTTTCCCATGCTTAGAACTGTCCCTGCACAAAGTGTCATTTCGCAAGGAAAAAGTCTTTTAATATCACTTTCCATTGTCGGCTCCCGTAATGCAGAGAACACTCAATGAGTGTTCTCTGTATTAGCCGACAATTCATTCAATGATAAAAAAAAAAAGCGTGGGGTTCCCCTAAATTCAATTACCAGGCCCTTCAGGTCTGGTATGGATATTAAGGGGAACCCTGTGTCAAATGGAATTTTTTTTTTTACGTGGGGGTTCACCTAAAAATCCATACCAGACCCTTTATCCGAGCATGCAACCTGGCAGGCCGCAGGAAAAGAGGGGGGGATGAGAGAGCGCCCCCCTCCTGAACCGTACCAGGCCACATGCCCTCAACATTGGGAGGATGCTTTGGGGGTCTGTGACCCCTCAAAGCACCATGTCCCCATGTTGATGTGGACAAGGGCCTAATCCCCACAACCCTGGCCGGTGGTTGTGGGGGTCTGCGGGCGGGGGGCTTATCAGAATCTGGAAGCCCTCTTTAACAAGGGGACCCCCAGATCCCGGCCCCCCCTCTTTGAAATGGTAAGGGGGTACAAAAGTACCCCTACCATTTCACAAAGAAAGTGTAAAAATTGTTAAATAAGACAAACACACTTTTGAAAAATTCCTTAATTTAAAATAAAAAAAAGATTCCAGCGGTGGTAATCCACTCTTGCTATCCAGTGACGGATGATCATCTCTCTGGGGGCCAGCAATGGCTGATTTGATCCAGCGACGGGGGATCTCTCAGTCCAGCGCTGTCCATACATGCATCCGTCTTCTGTCTCCACTGCGGAGACACTGCGGGGATCCCAGCGCTGACGTTTTTTATATTAGGAGGGCGGGGCCCCCTCTGATGTAACGCACCTGAAGAGCCATAGACATAGTCTCCATCCTCCAGACAAACTGGCCAGGAGGTCCAAAACAATCAGGCATGCTTTTATCACTGGACCTTCAAAAGGACTTCGATTCGATCTCCTGGCCTTACATCTTTACAATCCTTGAACATTGGGGCTTTGGTGACAAGTTTATGGGCCTGATCCAAGCTCTTTATTCAAATCTATATTATATCTATATTAGGCTTCAAGGCCACTACTCCAAACCAATACATATAGCCAAAGGCACCAGACACCAGACAAGGCTGTCCTTTATCTCCGTTAATCTTTGCAATAGCAATTGAGACACTCATCATCTCCATTCGCCAGGACCCCTACATACAAGGTGTTCAATGTTGCTCTCAGGTTCACAAATGTGGCCTGTTTGCAGATAACAGACACTGATGCCTAGTCACGGATTCCTATCTTAGGGAAAAAGACACATGGTCATTTCCGTCCCTCTCCTTACATTCACACCTAGGGGTCGGTGGTTAAGTTCCTCATCTTGGGCACAGCTAGCTCCCATTGGGGGTGTCCAGGGAGGAGGTACACCTCCGACCATTAACAAGAATACCAACCCTTCACTCTAACACTACCATGTCTGTCTAAAATGATTTTGCATTTTATATCTCTCAAGTGTTACACTTGATTCATGTTGTTGTACTGCCTGTAACATTTCTATGTTTTGACTGAATTGATATTCTGAATGTCACTTTCAAATGTATTATTCTTTTTGTGATACAAAATAAAATACTTTGAAATAAAAAAAAATAAAAAATGGGGGGGGGGGGGCGTGACCGGAAGCCGACCTTGATGGACGCCTAACTCCCTCGCTCTCCCGCCAGCCTCCGCTAAACTGCATCCACGGGGACCATCCATCGCCATCCGATGGGGAAATCCAGGGCTACCCACTCGTCTACCTCCAAGGGACCCTCCGCTATCCCGCCGGGCTCCGCCACGGACCTCCGTTCCTTCTTTTTGGCGACGGAGCTCCCGGCCGGCGAATCCTCCAAGATGGCGCCGGCTGCCACTACCGCACCATCACGGGCCCCTTCTCCGGCCCGCAGCATCCACTCAAGCCGCCAGCAAGGACCCGAGGGTAGAGGGACACCGCAGCAGACATCCTCGGTCCCTGCAACCTCAATCCCCGACTCCGGCCGCCATTCATGCCGCCCAGCTAGGTCTAAGGCCTACCACGCCGCCCCCACCGCTACTGCAGTGCACGGACAGTCTCTCTCTGGGGCCCATTCAGCATCCACACTGCCCAGCACAGCAGTCCCCCTCCCATCCAATAGTGGATCCAATGACCACCGGCAGGAGTATTCCCTGTGGGGATGGACTGAACTGGGACACGGGGGGACTAGGCCCGAAGCACTCGGGGAGAGGGTCCCCCTCTCCACCAGACACTCAGTGCTCAGTAGCACTCCCCAGGCTACTCCGGGCAGCCTCAGACCCCTTTATGTCCACCGCATCCCTGGGATCCTTCCCTCTGGACGCTGGGGACTTCCCTGCCCTCCTCCCCGAGGAGCCACTATCCTGGGTGTACCAGGGGCCCGGGGAGATAGGTGTACCCCTGCAGGACCCCAACCCAGAGTCACCGCCGCCTAAAGCCCAAAGACTGGCCTCTTCGCGGGCCCCCAGCCCCCCACATTACCAAGGGGGATCCCTGACCTGCTCTGCACACTCCGGGGACCCCACAGCTTTCTCCCAACAAGGAGGAGGATGGAATCGGCCACCTCCCCTGGCCCCTGCATCAGAGTGGGCAGGAATGTGGGACTCCCCTCCTGGGCCCACTTCTCCCACACACGTTGATGGGCCCGTGGGTCCTAGACCATTGCCACCCCGTCCCCGCCCAGATCGGGGTGATCTTGGGGAACCAAACCCCCCACCGCCACACCCACAGTGGCAGTTATATTTGCAAGCGATTCCTACCAAAGAGGATTTTATTTTTATTATAATTGATTGAAGACTTCAAATCCACATGTAGAGCAGAAATACAAATGCTCCACTCTGGCCTCAAGCATCTTGCGGACCGGGTGGAGCTGGCCGAGGAGGAGATTCAGGAGACCAAGATAGCGGTCCACCGGACCCAAACACAGGGGGCGGATCATCATCTATTACTGAGAGATATGCAACGTCATGTGGAGGACTTGGATAACAGGGGACACAGGCATAACATAAGAGTGCGGGGAGTCCGATGGCCCGGAGGACGTTCAGATTATCTTGCAGGAAATATTTAATGCCCTCCTTGGGGAACCCACCACCAAGTTTATTGAGATGATATGAAAAAGTGTAGCGCTTCTCAAAGCTTCAAATATCAAATATCCTTAATCTTACTTATAAGTGTAAAATTATATAATTACAGTGAAAAAATCCCACTATAAAGTAGTGCTCATAACACATAGATTCTTACGTAAATTGCATATATAAGTGACTCAAAAAAAGAAAGTTTTACCAAAAACGTCCAAGAGATAAAAAAAGGAAGAAAAAAGGGAAAAATCAAAGTCCCAATAGTAAAATACAGAGTCCTTTGTGTATAGTGTCTTTGTATAGTCCACAGGTGTGTAGGAAATATATTACACCTCCTTTCAAAAAGGTTCATGCATTAGTCTCGTGAGGTTCCCGTCACCAGGCGAATTGAAGGCTTACCGGAGTTATTGGATCCTCACAAATTTACATTTGGGGGATCATACAAGCTTTTGCAACTATGTGCAGATTCTCCCAGCAACCAGTTATCCAGGGGGACCTCGAATGTAGGCAATCACTTCATATGTTGAGAGGTATTTTAACTCCAGCCAGATATACCCATAGACATGTTAAGAACATACAAACAAAAAAACAGGGACCAAAAATAGCGTAATTCCGTTTTTATAGAAACAAATAGAAAATAAAAGTACAAAACTCACATGTGTACAGTAGTTTGAGCGCTTAACAGGATAAAACACAATTGCAGCAGAGTCCCGACGCGTTTCGTCGTAGAAGACGTCATCTGGGGTACTACTCAGCTGCAACTTACTCACTTAAATACCAAGACCCCCAATTAGGCACAGATTCATTCAACCCGTGTCACCGGAGTTCATTTCCGGTCTAAAATGGCCGCCAGCATGCGTTCCACACCTCATTATGAAACCATTCCAATAGGCCATGGTTAACTTATATTAAATTCAATTATATACAAGTCCAAAATTTATGGCCATAGTGGACCTCTTATAAAAAGTAAAAATATTGTATTAAAAAAGCAGCTGAACAGCTGCAAGGACTATAAGTCCGATCGTATCTTTCCCAGGAAGACGAACAGATGCTTCCGGGTTAGTATGTATTGTAGCCAATCGCAAGGGAAACAGCAATTGGCGCGAACGTAAATGCGTTCGTTACGGTCGTCAGTCAGCCAATCAGTCAATCAGTAACCGGCCGTAAAGAAGCTAACCTTTGTTGCCGGACGTGAGGTAGATACGAACGCTCCACATCCGGACTGCGTGGCACGCAAATAAACATAGGGTGGAACGCGCCGCATATCATGGCCGTCTCTCACACAGAGGAAGTGAGGCGAACGTAATCACATCACTTCCGAAGTGTGTGGAGCGCAAATAAAAATCGGGCGGAACGCAGTGCCTAACGGGGTTAAAATAACTTTATTGCATTATTACATTACGACAATGGAATAAATCGCATATATGACGAAAAATGTCACATTCCCGAACTGGCATTCTACAAATACAAACATCTCATCTATGTAGGCAGGCATTCATCTGGTATCGAAGATACCAAACAATAGATGTTATTTTTATTTTTAAAAATGATCTATAAAGAATTAAGTATCTATAACTATTTAATCTGAGAAGTAGCCATTTATATAAAGCTAGACCACCATAGATATATTTTCTCTAACTTCATGTTACAAGACGTACATAGCAACACCCTAATGACGACGCCATATGTCCATCTCTCATACGGCGGCATCTAGAAAATTAGAACAACGAATAGATTAGATCATCTTTACACAACTGTAGATGATGTAATCCCTATATGTCCAACAGCGAAAAAAGACATACAAGTCCAGATATTTGTTTCAACACTTAAGTTCATAAGGCATACAATTCTGATATGCAAATTGGTATCGAAATAAAGCATTCGACCGGACATAAATGTCACTGTCTCAACCCTCATTAATGAACGCATTAATATCCCACTCCACATTTAATCCAAAGGGGGAGTAGGATTTAATAGTATATATCCAGTAAGTCTCCAGTCTGGACACACCCCTGGTCATGGCTCCTCCCCTCCATGGTGGTGTATATTTATCAATGACCAGAAATTGTGTTCCAGTGGGATCACTGTTGTGGTGCTCTTTGAAGTGCCTCGGAACCGTATGCTTTGAATCTCTACTTTTTATAAGAGCTATATGTTCCCCTACCCTAATTGCAAAAGTTCTAGTTGTTCTTCCTACATACTGTTTGCCACATGGGCACGTGATTAAGTACACTACGTACCTAGTATTACAAGTACAGAATGGTTTGATGGCATGTATCCTATTAGTAACAGTTGATGTAAATTCAGTTGTCTTAAATTTCCCAGATATATTATGTCTACATGCGACATTTCTTACATGGAAAGAATCCCGTCATATTATGAAAAAATGACGGGCGACTGGGTGGATCCAAGACATTAGGGGCAATATGACTCTGTAGGGGTGGAACTCCTCTGAAGAGCACCTTAGCTTGTTCAGGTAATTTAGACGCTAGGACTGGATTGTTTTTCAATATTCCCCAATGTTTATTTATAATGGTTTTAATCTGCTTATGCTGTAATGAGAAAGATGACAACATGGACCACTTAATAGGTGTCATCATGTTCACGTTGTGGTCTTTTTGCAACAAGATTATCCCTATTGGTATCGATAGCTTTCTGAAGCTCACCATCTATTAATTTAACATCATATCCTTTGTCCAGAAATTTTTGTTTATTGAGATGGACAGAGCCCATGGGGCCTTGCGCCCCAAAAATGCTAATTCCGGCCCCAGGGATATCATCTGTAGAGTTAACTCGTTTCACCTCAAGGAAGACATCATGAGGCAAGCCCACTTAGCCCGAGTGGTGACCTTCCAGGACCATTCAGTGCAACTCTCCTGGATCAACCTGCAAAAACGCAGACTTCTCCAACCGTTGCTCCGCATTTTGCAAGACGCCCACGTTCCTTATCGCTGGGGTTTTCCATTTAGCATTACCACCAAACATCAAGGCAAATCGGCCTCTCTGAGGTACCCTGAAGATCTACAGGCCTTCTGTGAGGACTTGGGCATCCGCCCCCCCAGATCTCCGATTGGGAC
Source organism: Lithobates pipiens (assembly GCF_037356315.1). NCBI lineage: Eukaryota > Metazoa > Chordata > Amphibia > Anura > Ranidae > Lithobates > Lithobates pipiens. Next base: position 325,086,678 of record NW_027507764.1, read on the forward strand.
CTTGTGGCCACTCAGCTTACACCTCCAACGCTGTAGCAGAAGGTTCCTTCCCGCCAACGACCCAGAAATCGGGATGCGCCAAAAAAATCTAACCGACAGGGCCCTGGCTGAAACACCCAGCCCTTAATTTTTTCCTTGTGACTCTTTTTTATTACTAGTTGACCCTCCCGGCCCTACTGGCAGTGGAGATGATGGTCCGCTGTTCCCTTGAACGATCAGTAGTCTAGTCCCTGGACACTACATTAATGCTGGTCCCCGTTATTCCTATTCCCCCCTCCCCCCCTGGTGCCTTACTATTGATTTTCTACTCTTAGGCTGGCATTTGGGAGACTCGGGAGAGTGGGTTCCCCCTCGCTCTCACGACCCCCCCTTTTTTCCCGAGTACACGAGTGGTGTACCCGGGGCCCTAGGCTCCTCTCTGTACTTACTGTTATGATTCATATTTTAGCGATTTTGCGTGTTTTTTTTTTCAGCCCACACTCTTCTATTCACTTCTAGGTGCTGAATGAGGAGACCAGGACTCCCATGCGGCCGCCTAGCCCACGCTTTGAGCGCTGGGTCAGGTGGCCCCCTGGGAATCCGAGCAGACCCGAGTAACCTGCTCACTCAGGTTTGAGTAATGTTATATGTCTGGTCCAGTTATGGATCCAAGTTTTTTGCTGCTCTAACGTGTTTCTCTCTTCTCTCTCTTCTTCTTCCCCCCTCTCCTTTCCCTTAAGTCACCATTCCGCAGTCTGCAGGTTCCGGAAACGCAGCAGCTGGGCCCTCCGGCTGGAGTGCGTCCGCTCCTGGCGGTCTTCACTGGACGTCGCTACCGGGTACGATTTCGACCACACACCCACCCCCCCCCCCATGACTTGACTGATGGCTAAGATCCTATCCATGAATGTCCATGGCTTAAATTCAAACAGGAAAAGGCATCTGGCACTACAGGAGTTTAAACAGTCAGGGGCGGATATTGTCCTAGTTCAAGAGACGCATTTTGACAAAGGGGGATCCTTCGCCTTCGCCTCCAGAAACTTCCCGCTTGTATATCAATCATCGGGGTCCCATAAGAGAGCAGGGGTAGCTACCCTGATCCGACATGGAGCACCGTTTACTTATATTGACCACTACAGCGACCCTCAGGGGGGCTTCCTGATACTTAAGGGTACGTGGCAGTTGCAACCGATTACCCTGTGTACTCTGTATGCTCCAAATGTCCGTCAGCATAGCTTCCTCTCCAGAGTCTTAACACGTCTCTTTAAAACCGATCATGGATATCTGGTGGTGGGAGGAGACTTTAATTTGACTCAATCGGCTGCGGTGGACCGCCTAGTAGCAACTACACGTGTGCCTTCGATCAAGGCCCTCTGGGACTCGAAAACTCTTTCGGCAACTTACCCGACATTACGCACTATTTGACGCCTGGCAAGCCCTCCATTCAGGGGATCGGCAATATACGTACTATTCAGCTCCCCACCAAATGCACTCCCACATCGATTATTTCTTTACCAATAACGCTACGTTGAGAGCGACACGTGGTGCGTCTATCCTGCCGATCTCATGGTCGGATCATGCCCCGATCATGCTTACCCTGAACTTGGGCTTCCCGGCAGCTCGGCCCTAAAATTGGAAGCTGAACACCTTCCTTCTACAACACCTCCCCTCCCAATCGGAATTAGTATCGACCTTAAGCCACTACTTTACAGAAAATATGACCCCAGATGTTACCCTCCCCACTTTGTGGGAGGCCCACAAGGCGGTTATACGAGGTAAGTGCATGGCACTTTCCTCAGCCATGAAGTGCATCTTAACAGGGTCCTACCCTCCCTAATTCACAAAGACCAGGTGGGTTTTGTCCCCCTCTGCCAGGCAGGGGATAACACTCGGAGGGTAATAGACCTGATTGACGCGGCGAACAGGGAGGGTATGTCGTCCTTGCTTCTGAGTCTGGACGCGGAAAAGGCCTTTGACAGATTGGGGTGGCCCTTCCTGTTCGCCACGCTGACCCACATAGGGATAGGGGGACCTTTTTTGCGGGCCATACGTCATCTTTACTCCAACCCATCCTCTCAAGTAAAGACCCCCTTCGCCACCTCTTCGACCTTTTCTATCTCCAAAGGCACACGTCAGGGATGCCCTTTGTCACCCTTACTGTTTGCCCTCTGTATAGAGCCCCTGGCGGCGTCCATCAGACGGAACCAAGCTATTAGAGGCATTCCGGTTCGGGGCAGGGAATTTAAGATCTCGGTATTTGCGGACGATGTTATCCTCACCTTGACCCAACCCAGGATATCCCTGCCCAACTTACATATGGAGCTGGACCGCTATAGTGCACTATAACTAACTACATCGGGCTACAAAATTAACGCCTCAAAGTCCCAGTTAACATCCCACCACCGGAGGTGGACCATCTACGATCCAACTTTCCCTACAATTGGAAATTTACATCCCTAAGATACCTGGGGATAAACATTACCCCAACCTTCACATCCCTATACCAAGCGAACTACCCACCCCTTTACGGAGATATTAGGCAACTACTCTCACAATGGCGGAAACACCAAATTTCTCTCCTCTGTAGAATAGCCTCTGTGAAAATGACAATTCTCCCGAAGCTCCTCTACCTTTTCCAGACTCTCCCCATCCCCGTACCTTACTCACACTTGAAAAAACTACAAAGGGACCTACTCCAATTCACGTGGAACTACAAGCGGCAAAGAATACCTCGATCTGTCATGACTGCCTCCTGATCGGATGGGGGTTTAGCTTTCCCTGATCTCGTTAAGTACCACCAAGCGGCCCAACTCCGCACAGTCGCTTCCTGGTTAACTCAAAGACCTCACAACCGCTGGTTGGAAATCGAAAAATTATGGTTGGCCCCGAAACACCCTAACAGCATGTTCTGGAGTGCGGTGACATTGGTCCCCCAGTCTCGACTGCTGGGATCCAGGTCCCATCTGCAACACCTCTGGCGTAAGCTCTCTAAAGTGTTTGGCTTGGCCTCGGATAAATCTCTCCTGACCTCCTTTATATGCAACCCCCAGGAGCCAGATAGCTTATCCCACCAGATGTCACACCTCTGGTCTTCCCAGAACCTCTTCCATCTGAGGGCCCTGGTTGACCCCAGATCGAGGAGACTTCTGCCCTACGTTGACCTCCAATCCAAATTCGACCTCCCCGTCAGGGATTTTATAGTTATTTGCAAATCTGTTACTTTGCCCAGACCATCTCCTCCGACCTCCGCTTCTCTCCGCCCACCTCATTTGAAAACGTTATTCTAGCAGGCACGTCCCAGAGAGGGATGATTTCAGATATTTACAAAATACTTAATGCATTTCCTATGGGTTCTAAAGGCAAACATGCATAAATGCTTAAATGGGAGGAGGCGCTAGGTGAGGTGTTCACGGAGGAGCAATGGCGGGTGATATGGTCACAGGCATCCAAAAGCTCCATGTGTACACTCTATCGGGAAAACGCATACAAAATTTTATTCTTCTGGTATATGACCCCGGATGTTCTTCATGCCATCTACCCTTCTACAACGGACAGGTGCTGGCGCTGCCTGGAGCACAAGGGCACCCTCCTACACATTTATTGGCAGTGCCCCCGTATAGTCCCCTTTTGGACAGAGGTCCAACGTCTCTTGACCAGTATCCTGGACCGACAGCCGGACTTGACCCCCAAAACCTTTTTGCTTGGTGTCCCCTTTCCCAAACTGTCAAAATCCCTACAAAAACTATCTCGATACATCCTGACAGCAGCGAGGTGTCTTGTGGCCCTTCACTGGAAAAAGACGCAACCCCCTACCCCAGGTGCACTACATGCCAGAATCAGAGACGTGGAGCTAATGGAAAAGATGCCCGCCAGGATACAGGACCGGTTGGAAGCGCATGATGTGGTTTGGAATCCCTGGAACCTCAGGGAAGACTGGTCCTGACAGACATGCGGAATATTTATGGTGACTACTTTCTCCTTTTCCCCTCTTTTCTTCTCTTTAACTCCCTTTCAGTATCACCCTCTCTTCCCCGCTTCTTGCTCTTCTCTCACTTCCTTCTTTCCTTCCAAACTCTCCCAGGAGAGTATGTTTGATAATGTTATGTAGCAGGGTCTCTTTAAGGACTATAAAACTACTGTTCCCAGAATCCCGCTGGTTCCCAGGATGTTTTGAGTTATGCCCCAGAGACTTATGGGGGAGGGCATATAAGGAGGGGGAGAGGCCTAGTTCGCTCTCTTTGGACACCCCCCCTCTCCTAGCAAGAGGAGATCTGTGCTGAACTGCTGAGGCACAAGGCCTGAAGCCTGGGCCTTGAGCTCTCTGCCAGCCTAGTTGCACCTGAGAGACATTTTCTCATTCCTTGCTGCAGTAAACCAGAAGGATTGAAGACTCGGAGGTCGGTGGATTCCTGTTCCTAGACGAAAAGGCAGAGAAACCGGACTTGGACTTGTCCGGGTGGTGAGAGCTGTTTAAAGACAGATGCTTTATCTTTATTATTCGTTTGGATTACAAAGTTGTTCTTCAAGTGCACCACCAAAAGATTGCTAGCGAATATTGTTTTACTGGACTTCCATCTAGATCAGTCAGGCCTGACTGCATAGGTAGATAGTGCTGGGTGTTAGTTTACCCATGCGGGGAAGTAGCTGAAAAAGGGCAGCGTTAGAGTTGCATAGCAATACTTTATTGTGCTGATTACTCTGTTTATCTTTATTACTGGTTACTGCAGGGACCTGCTTATGTGTTGCAAACCAAATGTTCAATTCATGTTATTCCTTTTATAAAACAACAAGTAAAGTCAGTTATATACTTTCAAAGATTGTCTATGAGCTTGAGTTACCCACGCACACACATATTTAGAGTATACGTGATTTAATGTGTATTGCTAGATACTAACTGTACCAGAGTGGGTAGTGCAGATTGCCGGGGGGTTGGCGGAGCTGTGCTCAGGACCCAAACCAAACTTGCGGCCCTCTTAAGTGAGGGTATCGCTATACGTGGGGGCTCGTAAATCCGGGATTTCTGAGACAGTGGTGAACACGCCAGAGGTACCGGCATGGACCCACAGGGAGTCAGAGCGTGGTGTGAAGCGGCTAAGGCCGACCCAAGGCAGTCAGTGGTCATTAGCCTCCCAGGGGAGAAATGGTCGACTGAGACCGCAGAGGAGCCATCGCCAACGGGATCACCGCAGGCTGTGGCCCGTACCTCACCCGAGAGTCTCAGATCAGCACCGGCCACCCTTAGCGCAGAACTGTGTGCTGTCCTGGGGGAGATTGTGGCCCAGTGCAAGAAGGATCCCACAGATTACCCGATGTCGGGGTACAGAAAACTCCGGATGTTTTCAGGGAGGAAACCTGTACCTTCGGAAGAAGAGGGATTTGAAGAGTGGTTAGATAGCGCAACTCAGGCACTAGAGGAATGGGAAGTTCCAGAGCGCAGAAAGAAGCAGAGGATTGTGGAAAGTCTAAAGGGGCCTGCTCTAGAGGCCATACGCAACCTGAAGATGAGCAGGACAGACTGTAATGCGCAGGAGTACCTAGATGTACTACAGATTGTGTTTGGTGGGACAGAGAAAATCTCTGAGCTTGCTTATCAGTTAGAGCATTGCTACCAGAAGAAAGGTGAAAAACTATCAAACTACATGGGACGTTTAGATAAAATCCTGCATAGGATGATCCTAAAGAAGGGGATCAGCCCAGGAAAAGTAGATGAGGCCCGTGCTCAACAGGTACTGAGGGGAGCTCAACCCATTGATCCTATTGCATGGACACTGCGTGCCCGACTGGATGGGAAGAATCTGGAGTACACTGACCTCATCCGAATGATCAGAGAGGAAGAGGCCCTACTGGAAGAGAAAAGGGAAGAACATCTCACCGAGCCCGTCAAACAACCGGTAGCAATAGTTACACCGGCCATGACTACCGCTAGAGATAAGGAGGTGGACACTTTGAAGTTACAGATGTCCCAGGTGATGGAGATGTTGACTGCTATGATGGCGAAAGGTCAAGGGGGAGCCGAGAAACCAAGTCCTAGGAAGGAGTTGTTTCCAGATACACCAACACCAAGCCCCACTCGAGACCGAGAAGAGACGCTATGCTACAACTGCGGGGGCAGTGGCCACTTCGTCAGTAGATGTTCCAGTCCCAAGAAGAAGAAGATAGATAACCGCCAGCCGGCGGGAAATGCCAGAGGGCCCCGGTGAGGGAGTCAACCGGGTGCCCATGCCTTTCAGTGAACTCCAAACTGAATAGAGGGAAGAGGAAGAGAGAAAACCAGACCCCTCAGAAGGAATGTCTACAAATAAGAAACGATAACATCCCTCAGCGGGTTTGTACTCCCATTACTGTGGGGAGGGTCAATGCATACCAGACTCGAAAGAGAATAAAGTCTAAAACCAACTGGATGAAGACGGGTCCCCAGAAGAGGGTGGCCTCAACCAGGCCCTACCCAGAAGAATTGGTCGGCCCATCCCCCACTGTCTCCATCCAGGTGGAAGGAGTCTACACGAAGGCCCTCCTGGATACTGGAGCTCAAGTGACTTTGTTGTACAGAGACTTCTATGATAGGCACTTGAGCCATTTGCCTATACAGAAGATAGAAGAGCTGGAGATATGGGGCCTGGGAGCTCAGAGTTTGCCCTACGATGGTTACCTGCCCATAAAGCTGACCTTCGATCCATCTGTGGCGGGGAAAACAGAGGTGTTTGACACCCTGGCAGTTGTGTGTCCTAGACCGCCCGGGGCCAGCAAGATGCCCCTCATCATAGGGACCAATACGGATCTGGTGCGAAGACTTCTGACCCCTCTAGTGGAGACGAGAAACCATCAAGATCCCAATATCCATCCCATGCTGAAGACAGCCTACCAATGGTTGGTCCTAGAGCAGAAGACCCCAGGAGAGGGGATAGGGAAGGTGTGGAGACTTGGGAGAGAGGGAGTGGTGCTGCAGCCCGGAGGGGTAGCCTGCCTCAGGGCCACGGTGAAGCTTACCTGGGAGCAGCCTGGCCCCTTTGTCATGCTGGAATCCGATCCAAGGGAGGACCACTCAGGCCTGGAAGTGATACCGGAAGTGATTTCAATCAAGGCCCTGAAGAAGGCTCGAGGAAGAGTCCCAGTGAGTGTGAGAAACCCTACGGAGAGACCCATAGAGATCCCTGCCAGGATGCTGTTGGGGCAGGTGAGTCCTGCGGCCCCAGTCAGCTGGTCAGAAGTAAAAGGAACGGGTGAAGGAGGAGATGTTTGGGAGAAACTTTCCATGGAGAACCCGGACCTACCTGGAGCCTGGAAGGAGAGAGCCAAGGCCCAGCTGACTAGATGGGAGAGGATTTTCTCAAAGGATGAGTTTGATGTGGGATGTGCCAGGAGTGCCACCCACCGAATCCGCCTCCAAGAAGACAAATCCTTCAGGGAAAGGGTTAGGCGGGTCCCTCTAGCTGACCTGGAGGATCTGAGGGAGCAGCTTGCTGAGTTGAAGAAGACTGGTGTGATTCGGGAGTCTAGAAGTCCCTATGCCTCCCCCATAGTGGTGGTCAGGAAAAAGAATGGGTCGTTGAGGCTTTGTATCGACTACAGGACTCTCAACAGGAGGACCATCCCTGACCAGTATACCACACCGAGAATAGAGGATGCCCTACAGAGTTTGGCTGGTGCCAAGTGGTTCAGTGTAATGGACCTCAAGAGTGGGTACTACCAAATCCCCATGCACCAGGAAGACCGAGAGAAGACAGCCTTCATAACCCCAGTGGGATTCTTCGAATTCAACAGAATGCCTCAGGGCCTGTCTGGAGCCCCTGCTACCTTTCAACGCCTCATGGAGAAGACCGTTGGAGACATGAACCTCATAGAAGTCCTTGTGTACTTGGATGTCATTGTCTTCGGGAAAACTTTGGAAGAACATGAGGCCAGGTTGGAGAAGGTGTTGAGAAGACTCAGCGAAGAGGGACTCAAACTTTCTCCCGAGAAGTGCCGGTTTTACCAATCCTCTGTGAACTATCTGGGACACATAGTGTCTGAAAAGGGAGTGGCTACAGACCCTGAGAAGTTGGAGGCAGTTACCTCTTGGCCAAGACCGACAACAGTCACAGAGCTCAGATCTTTCTTGGGGTTCTGCTCCTATTATAGAAGATTTGTGGATGGGTTTGCCCGGATTGCCAAGCCACTAAACGAATTGCTCAAGACTGAAGGAGAAGAGGATGGCTTGGGACCTAGGAGGGCCGGTGAGTCGGTTCAAGATCAGTGGAACCCAAGGTGTGAAGAGGCTTTCCGAACCTTGAAGAGGAGCCTTACCACGGCCCCAGTCCTGGCCTATGCCGACCCCACCAGACCATATGAGCTACATGTCGATGCCAGTCATGAGGGCCTAGGCGGAGTGCTCTATCAAGAGTATGAAGGGCAGCTGCGACCAGTGGCCTATGTGAGCCGGAGCCTGACTCCCTCGGAGAAGAACTACCCCACTCATAAATTGGAGTTCTTGGCCCTCAAATGGGCAGTAGTAGACAAACTGAAGGACTATCTCTACGGGGCGGAGTTTACCGTAAAGACAGATAACAATCCTCTGACCTACCTCTTCACTACTGCAAAGTTAGATGCAACCGGACACAGATGGTTGGCTGCATTATCCGGATTCAACTTCAGTCTAAAGTACAGACCAGGGGCTGGAAATAGGGATGCAGATGCCTTGTCCCGAAGATCTCATGTCATGGTCAATGACTGGGACACTGAACCCAGAAGCTACAGAGTTCATTCCATCTAGTGGTGTGCCTGAAGGCTGGGAAGATATCCCTAGCATTTACTTAGAAGAGGAAAGGACCGATGTTCCAGAACCAGTGATGCTGTCAGAGTGTGATCTTGAAGTAGAGCCTGTGGCACCAGAGCCTGAAGTCCCAAGAGAACAGAGAGCTCGCCGAATTGTGAGACCCCCCAAGAAGCTAACCTACTCTCAAATGGGGGAGAGCTCTGAGGACTCTGTTGTGACTGCTAGAAGAAGTGCTGAACGCTCTAATCCCTCCACTGACCATTTGGTGGAGGGCAACCCCAGCTCACTCTCTGGCACAGTTAGGCAGGCCACTCATGCCAGTGTGACCTGTGGGACAGGGAATCCCACCTCTGAGTTCTGGTGGAAATTCCCTGTACCAACATCATACCCAGCACTTTCAAAATTGGTACAGGATATGTGTTAAAAGTTTATCTTTGGGGACCAAAGAGTTTAAGTGGGGGGAGTGTGTAGCGGGGTCTCTTTAAGGACTATAAAACTACTGTTCCCAGAACCCCGCTGGTTCCCAGGATGTTTTGAGTTATGCCCCAGAGACTTATGGGGGAGGGCATATAAGGAGGGGGAGAGGCCTAGTTCGCTCTCTTTGGACACCCCCCCTCTCCTAGCAAGAGGAGATCTGTGCTGAACTGCTGAGGCACAAGGCCTGAAGCCTGGGCCTTGTGCTCTTTTCCAAAGAGCTCTCTGCCAGCCTAGTTGCACCTGAGAGACATTTTCTCATTCCTTGCTGCAGTACACCAGAAGGATTGAAGACTCGGAGGTCGGTGGATTCCTGTTTCTAGACGAAAAGGCAGAGAAACCGGACTTGGACTTGCCCGGGTGGTGAGAGCTGTTTAAAGACAGATGCTTTATCTTTATTATTCGTTTGGATTACAAAGTTGTTCTTCAAGTGCACCACCGAAAGATTGCTAGCGAATATTGTTTTACTGGACTTCCATCTAGATCAGTCAGGCCTGACTGCATAGGTAGATAGTGCTGGGTGTTAGTTTACCCATGCGGGGAAGTAGCTGAAAAAGGGCAGCGTTAGAGTTGCATAGCAATACTTTATTGTGCTGATTACTCTGTTTATCTTTATTACTGGTTACTGCAGGGACCTGCTTATGTGTTGCAAACCAAATGTTCAATTCATGTTATTCCTTTCATAAAACAACAAGTAAAGTCAGTTATATACTTTCAAAGATTGTCTATGAGCTTGAGTTACCCACGCACACACATATTTAGAGTATAAGTGATTTAATGTGTATTGCTAGATACTAACTGTGCCAGAGTGGGTAGTGCAGATTGCCGGGGGGTTGGCGGAGCTGTGCTCAGGACCCAAACCAAACTTGCGGCCCTCTTAAGTGAGGGTATCGCTATAGTTACATAAAAGTATATAGCACTTTAAGTCGATACCTGCTGCCTTAGCAAGTAACTCTTCACTAGAAACAGAGATTCGAGGATCAGTTTACTGTTGGTTGATCTTTACTTTTTATTTACTATTGACGATGATCCTAATGCCTGTGGACAGCACTACCTGGCCTGGTTTGTACCCGCTCCAAGTGGCTATACTCCACAGGCCGATAAGCACTTATTGTTTGTTAACTTTTTGTTTTTGGTTCCACCAATGTTGCATTGAAGTGCATGACTTGTAATGCTTGATACTACACAAATAAAAAGTTATTTGTAAAAAAAAAATAATAATAATCTTGACCTAGGAGGACGAGGTCCATATGGAGTAGGAGGTTGAGATGGCGATGGATGTGGTGGTGTAGGTGGAAGGGGCAGTAGAGGAGGACGAGGTAGCCAACACTGGTTTTTGTTTTTAATTTAATTTAATTTTATTTTAAATTAGGGTACACCCCAAAAGAGTGAGAAAGATCAAAAATACAACAATGGCTGGGTAAGGCCGCTATACGTGTTTATTCTGCACAAAGTATGGACAAGTCCTGTGGGATCCATGCCTGGTTCATTTTAATGAACGTGAGCTTGTCCACATTGGCTCTGGACAGGCGGCTGCGCTTGTCTGTGATAACGCCCCTTGCCATGCTAAATACACATTCAGATAATACACTGGCTGCAGGGCAGGCCAGGACCTCCAAGGCGTAAAGGGCAAGCTCAGGCCATGTGCCCAATTTGGAGACCCAGAAGTTGAAGGGGGCAGACCCGTCATCCAGTACGCATAGGCGTGTGCACACATACTGCTCCATGTTGGTAAAAATGCTGCCTCCTGCTAACACGTTCCATATCAGCTGGTGGTGCTGGTTCTTGTGGCACGTTGACAAAGCTTTTCCACATTTTGGCCATGCTAACCCTGCCTTCTGAGGTGCTGACGGTGCCCGGCTGCGTTGGTGACCTCTTCCTCCTCCTCTGCCTCCGCCGCCTTGTGCTTCCACTGTGCCCCCTCTGTCAGGTGGGAATGCCACCAGCAGCGCGTCTACCAGCGTGCACTTGTACTCACACATCTTACGGTCATGCTCCAGTGAGGGAATTAAGGATGGTACGTTGTCCTAGTAATGGGGATCCAGCAGCGGGGCCACTCAGTAATCAGCACCAGTTAGAATGTGGGCAACTCGGCGGTCGTTGCGGAGACACTGCAGCATGTTATCACTCATGTGTGCCAGGCTGCCCAGAGGCAATGAAAAGCTGTCCTCTGTGGGAGTTGTATCGTCTGTGTCCTCTGTATCCCCCCAGCCACGCACCAGTGATGGCCATGAGCTAGTCTGGGTGCCACCCTGCTGGGAACATGGTTCCTCCTCCTCCATCTCCTCCTCCTCATCCTCCAGAACTGTGCCCTTGTTGGACAATTGTGTACCTGGTGTTTGTTGGTGCAGGAACCCACCCCAGGAGCCACTTGTGAATGACTGCCCTGAAAGCCTTTGAAATGATTCCTCTTCCTCCTCCTCCTCTTCCTGTGCCACATCCTCTTCCATCATTGCCCAAAGCATTTTTTCAAGGAGGCATAGAACTGGGATAGTAACACTGGCCATGTTGGTGGAGTACTCAAAACAGCATAACAAGGCACACAGGTCTCGCATGGAGGCCCAGTTATTGGTGGGGAAGTGGTGCTGTTCCGCAGGCCGAATCACGCGTGCATGCTGCAGCTGAGACTCCACTATCACCTGCTGCTGCTCGCACAGTCTGGCCAGCATGTGCAAGGTGGAGTTCCACCTTGTGGGCATGTCACATATGAGGCGGTGAGCGGGAAGGCCAAAGTTACGCTGCAGCGCTGACAGGCGCAGCAGCAGGGTGAGAACGCCAAACATGCGCACAGATGACCCACACTTTCTGCAGCAGCTCTGGCATATGGGGGTCATTTTTAAGGAACCTCTGGACCACCAAGTTCAGCACATGCGCCAGGCAAGGGATGTGCGTCAAACCGGATAGGCCCAGAGCTGCTACAAGATTTCACCCATTATCGCACACCACCAAGCCGGGCTTGAGGCTCACTGCCACCAACCACATCTTCGATCTGTTGTTCCATGTCCCTCCACAACTCCGGCACTGTGTGGGTTTTTTTGCCCAATCAGGAGAGTTTTAAAACTGCTTGCTGTCATTTACCCCTGGCTGTACTGAAGTTGGTGGTGAAGGTGTTACGCTGACCGGATGAGGAGGTGGTAGAGGATGAGGAAGCGGAGTAGGAGGAGTTAGCAACAGGAGGCAAACTGAAGCACCCTGCAATCCTCGGTGGTGGAAGGACATGCACCAAACTGCTATCCGCCTCAGGCCCAGCCACTACTGCATTTACCCAGTGTGCTGTTAGGGAGATATAACGTCCCTGACCGTGCTTACTGGTCCACGTATAAGTAGTTAGGTGGACCTTGCCACAGATGACATTGCGCAGTGCACACCTGATTTTGTCCCCCACTTGGTTGTGCAGGGAAAGGATGGCTCTCCTGGAAAAGTAGTGGCGGCTGGGCATGACGTACTGTGGGACAGCCAATGCCATCAGGCTTTTAAAACTCTGCATCTCCATCAGACGGAATGACAGCATTTCAAAGGCCAGGAATCTTTAAATGCTGGCACTCAGGGCCAGGGATTGTGGGTGGGTAGGGTGGTACTTCCTCTTCTGCTCCAGTGTTTGGGAGATAGAGAGCTGAACGCTTCCATGGGACATTGTGGAGGTGGTTGGTGGCTCAGGTGGTAGTGTTGCTGGCAGATCCTCTGTTTGCGGGTTGGCAGGTGCCACTGTCACTACAGAGGTGGATGAAGAGGCCAAGACTGCAGCAGAAGAGGAAGCAGGAGGAGCCAGAAATCTTTCTTGATTTTTGAGGTGTCTACTCCATTGCAGCTCGTGCTTTGCACTTAGATGCCTGGTCATGCAGGTTGTGCTCAGGTTCAGAATGTTTATGCCTCGCTTCAGGTTCTGATTGCACAGCGTGCAAACCACTCATGTCTTGTCATCAGCACATTGTCTGAAGAACTGCCACGCTAGGGAACTCCTTGGACCTGGCTTTGGTGTGTTCAGTCCCTTGCTGCACTGGGCAGTAGCAGGCGTACTGTCTAGGGGATGGACTCTCCGCTTTTGCACCCTGCTCCCTCTTCTGCTGTGCAGTGGCTCTGTGCGACCACTGCTTTTTCTTCCGAACTACACAGGTCACCTGCATGATGTTGATTCCATGTGGGATCTAGGACTTCATTGTCCTCCACATCATCTTCCACCCAGTTTTCACCCCTGACCTCCTTGTCGGTCCGCACAATTGCGAAAGCAGCAGCAGTTGGCACCTGTGTTTCGTCATCATCCGAGACGTGCTGCGATGGTCCTCCCATGTACTAATCTTCAAACATAAGTGGTTGCACATCAGTGCACTCAATCTCTTTCACTTCTGGGGCAGGGCTAGGTGGATGGCCCTGGGAAACCCTGCAAACATAGTCATCAAAAAGCAGAAGAGACTGCTGCATGATTTGAGGCTCAGACTGCTTGGCTGATTTGCAAGGGGGTGAGGTGAAAGACTGATGGACATCAGCTGCAGGTGCCAACTCTGATCTTTCAGCAGCAGACTGGGTGGGAGACAATATGAAGGAACTGGAGGCACTGTCAGCAACCCAATCTACTATCGCCTGTACTTGTCCTGGCCTCAACATTCATAGAGCTGCATTAGGCACCACCAAATCATGCTGCAGGCTCTGTCGCCTACTCGCACCCGAGGAAAGTGTTTCACTTGTGCGTGTAGCTGGCACAGATCGACCACGTCCTCTCCCTGCAACAGGAGCTCCACCAACAGCACCATGACTAGGGCCACGTCTCTTATTTGACTTTCTTCTCCCTTCTCTCAAATTTAGGATCTTGCCCTAAATGGGTGTTTTTGAATATCAGAATAAAACAACAGTATCTAAAGTGTGTATCTCACAAGTACAGATAGGCAGGAAACACTGCAAAATATATTTTTTTGCCCTAAATGGGTGTTTTTAGAATAGCAGAATAGAGCAACAGTATCTAAATGGTGTATCTCACACATACAGATATGAAGTAAATGCTATTCAAAAAAAATATTTTTGCCCTAAAATTTTTTTTTTTGGAATAGCAGAATAGAAGAACAGTATCTAAAGTGTGTATCTCACATGTACAGATATGCGGGTAACACTGCAAAATATATATTTTTTGCCCTAAATAAGTGTTTTTAGAGTAGCAGAATAGAGCAACAATATCTAAACGGTGTATCTCATACGTACAGATATGCAGAAAATGCTATTCAAACAAAAAATGTTTTTGCCCTAGATAATTGTTTTTTTGAATAGCACAATACAAGAACAGTATGTAAAGTGTGTATCTCACACGTACAGATATGAAGGACACACTGTAAAAAATTTATTTTGGCCCTAAATGGGTATTTGTATAATAGCAGAATTGAAGAACAGTATCTAAAGTGTGTATCTCACACGTACAGATATGCAGAAAATGCTATTCAAACATTTTTTTTTGCCCTAAATTATTTGTTTTTTGGAATAGCAGAATAGAAGAACGGTATCTAAACTGTGTATCTCACACGTACAGATATGCAGAAAACACTGTAATTTTTTTTTTTGCCCTAAATGGGGGTTTTTAGACCAGCAGAATATAGCAACAGTATCTAAAGGGTGTATCTCACAGTAACATATGCAGTGCTGGTGCACTGAGCTTGCATAAAATGCTAAAATGCCTGCCGACGCCAACCTAACTAACAAACGGATAAAAGTTATATTTTCTCTGGCACTGGGCTCAGACCAGTGTAAAAAGATTGTGCACTGCACCCACACAACTAAATCAAGGTACATTGTTGAGTAATTAGATTTCTGAAGCAGGACTCCTATCTAATTCTCTCCCTCAAAAAAGCAGCAGCAACCTTTCCCTACACTATCTATCTTTTCTCTGGCACTGGCACTGGGTTCACACAAGAAAATCAAGGTAGATCGCTAAGTAATTAGATTTCTGAAGCAGGACTTCTATCTAATTCTTTCTAATTCTCTCCCTCAAAGCAGCAGCAGCAACCTTTCCCTACACTATCTAAAGCAGAGTGACGTGCTATGCTGTGTGCCTCTAGCTTATATACAGGCTGGGTCACATGCTGCACTGGCCAATCACAGCCATGCCATTACTAGGCATGGCTGTGATGGCTTCTAAGGGCACACGAGTTAAATTAATGTTACTAGGCATGGCTGTGATGGCTTCTAAGGGCACACAAGTTAAATTAATGTTAATTGGCTGCCCTGCAGCTGTTAAAAAAGCGCTATTACATTACCGAACACCGAACCCAAACCCGAAAATACAATAAATTGTTTGGGTTCGGGTCTGGGACCCAAAAACCCAAAAGTCCGTTATGAACCCGAACTTTACAGTTCGGGTTCGCTCAACACTATCAGGGCCACATCCAACAGAAACAAAATCTGCCCTAGGAAGAATAATGCTCCTGACAAAATGCATAATGTTAACTTCCAGTAGCAGGATTCAGTGCTGTAATGTACAGTATCTCACAAAAGTGAGTACACCCCTCACATTTTTGTAAATATTTTATTATATATTTTCATGTGACAACACTGAAGAAATTATACTTTGCTACAATGTAAAGTAGTGAGTTTACAGCTTGTATAACAATGTAAACTTGCTGTCCCCTCAAAATAACTCAACACACAGCCATTAACGTTTAACCCGCTAGCAACAAAAGGGAGTACACCCCTAAGTGAAAATGCCCAAATTGGGCCCAAAGTGTCAATATTTTGTGTGGCCACCATTATTTTCCAGCACTGCCTTAAACCTCTTGGGTATGGAGTTCAACACAGCTTCATAAGTTGCCACTGGAGTCCTCTGCCACTCATCGATGATGACATCACAGAGCTGGGGTATGTTAAAAACCCAGCACTCATCCATCTTTCGTTTCAAGATGCCCCACAAAAGCTCACTAGGGTTTAGGTTTGGAGACATGCTTGGCCAGTCCATCAGCTTTACCCTCAGTTTCTTTAGCAAGGCAGTGGTCATCTTGGTGGTGTGTTTGGGGTCATTATCATGTTGGAACATTGTCCTGCGGCCCAGTCTCTGAAGGGAGGGGATCATGCTCTACTTCAGTAAGTCATAATACATGTAGGCATTCATGGTTCCCACAATGAACTGTAGCTCCCCAGTGCCAGCAGCACTCATGCAGCCCCAGACTATGACACTACCACCACCATCCTTTCCAGCCCAGGTCCCCAAACACTTTTTGTGGCAATACCAGCATATAAGCCTTTAAAATTAGCACTTTTTATTTCTCCCATAGACTTTTAAAGGGTGCAATGGCATTCTTTTGACCAGAGAAGTGGCATTTTCATCCAGGGTAGGGTATCATTTTTGCCAATGCTTACTTATGTAAAACTTCATACCATTACTGCCACTCCTCTTGAATCAACCACTTCACCCTTCCTTTTATCTGGAAGAATGGAAGGCATTGTCTTGAATTCGTATGTTATGACTTTGAAGGCAGCTATCTGGGTCATCCCATTCCGAGCCTGCTTAACCACCCTAATGAAAGAATGGACCTGAGAGACACTCAAAACCCGTTTAGCCTCTTCGAGGAGGATGGTTGACCCTCTTCTGCCTCTAGTGAAGCCAGGTGAATGGCTTGGATAAAGGTACCCTCAGAGCCGGGAATAAAGATGGCTGTGATTGGATCGGGGCCTCCTTGGTTAGGAGAGCTAACTGGGAACTCATCTGCAGTGCTGCATCCTTGACATTGTGCTCAGAGTCTGTTGGCATAAGTGGCTAGAGAACTCAGTTAGAGACTCATTAATTACTTGGCCATGAAGGGCCGTGACTTGCTTTGCCCTTATAGATGTGGTGGCAAATCCACAGACATGTTAGTCTGGTAAAAGGTCCACGCCACAGGCACTTCTTACACTTTTGTCACTGTTATCCCTAAGGGGAGGAGGAATGCCAACACTGGGAACATTATGCTTATCCTGGACGAGACCTGCGGGGCTGAATAAGCCGATGTCCACAACAGAATCTTCATTAAATGGGATTGCTCTTTTACCTTGACCTTAATCAAAGGCCACGCTCATGGAACCACACTCTTTTTCTTCTTAATTACTACACTGATGGTTCCTACCTGAGCATATGGTGGTTTTGGTTATGAGGCAGACGGTTCATATTGGAGTAGAATGCAAGCCCTGCACAGAAATTAAAATGAAGAAACTCAGAGGAAGAAACTGACAGATCATAGACAGGTGCTCCAATCAACTCCTTCCTCCTCCATTCCTATTCACCTGCAGCATAAGTAAGGTAAAACAGAAGATGTTTCCAGTGCAAATCAGGAAGCCAGAGGGGGCGTGGCTGGACCTCGTAGAGAATAGCTGCTTGATCTCTGAGCTCTGCTGACAGGGCTATAATTCAGCTTACTCTGACGGTTTCTGACATTCCACACATCTGAAAAAAGATGGGGACAGCCTCCAAAGCATCGTCGACCTCCCGGTCACGGTCCCCCCGCAAATTACCGGAAAGATCCAGTCAAACAATCCCGGAGCCCTTTCGAGCCCAGACGGGGAACAGCTCGCAGTTAATCTCCTCACAGAGCCTGAATGACCTTAGATCTGTAACTGAGGATATTAAAGATACCCTCACAGCTGCCATCTCTGACCTGAAATTGGAAATTCAAGCCATCACAGGGAGAGTTCAGGCCGTTGAAACTACCTCAGCACTGCATTCATCACGGATCCATTCCAATCATCTTGCGATCGATACACACACCAGACAACTTAGAGACATGAATCGCCACTTAGAAGATTTGGACAATCGTGGCAGACGCCACAATCTTCACCTGAGAGGTCTCCCTGAGTCTGTGGAGGTGGAAAACCTACAAAATGAAGTAGTACATTTCTTCAATAACCTGCTTGACAGGCCGAAAGATGTCCCAATCGCTATGGAATGAATACATCGTGCCCTGAGGACTAAGGGCAAGGACTATGATCCGCCAAGAGATGTGGTGTGTTGTATTGTGGACTATCGCTTGAAGGAAGAACTGCTGAGGAGAGCTCGATCCCAATCTCCTTTACAACATAACGGTATGGAGATTCGCCTATATCAAGATCTTTCTAACATAACCTTACAGCGCAGAAGAGAACTAAAACCACTTCTCATGGTGCTAAGAGAAAAAGGGATAATCTACCGCTGGAAATTCCCATTTGGATTGTCGGCATCGGCTCATGGGAAATCGGCTCTCCTCAGAGTGCCAGAAGATTTGCCCCATTTCTGTGAGGCCCTCGGGATCCCTCTCACGGAGGTCCCGGACTGGTATGCGGAATTTCGCACATCTTTTCCTCACAGGCCAAACCCCAGAAGTGAACCAATGGAGTTCCAAGATTCCCGCTACCGAAGACAGCGTTCTCCGTTGGACACAAGAGCATCACAACGCAATCCCCGCTCTCCATCGGCCTACAGCCCAACGAAGCCTCCACGCTCTAGAAGAGCCAGAAGAGATCGTTAGATGTAGAAAGCTTCTACCAAGCTCTACAGACTGCCCTCTACCTGTTTGATCGTCTTTTTACCATGGTTTACCTGTTTGTTCCCCTGACTGGTCATACTCTAAATTCAGTAAGTCTCAAGACTACAGTTGTAGCCTCACGATTCCTATGAGCCCTTTCCTTTACAGACTCCTCAGCACACAGACAGCATGTGTCCTCTTGAAAGTATCTGCCTGCTCGTATGAACTATTTCTGACGTTACTGTTGATTCAGCTGTTCTCTTAAGTGTTCTCAGGGTTTAACCCCCCTTCCGTTCTCTACTACTTTAGAGTTAAGCCTCTTATTGTACCCAGACTTCAGGTATGACTCCTTAATCCTGATTGGCTATGTTTTTTAGTTACTGTCACTGCCCCGCTGCTCAGTGTCACTTTTAATTAGACTCGTGCCATCCCTGTTTTAATTATTTTCATGCTTGTTATGTTTCTCAAATAATAGTGACACTCTTTGGTATTCTAGTATCACTCATAGCTGGGTTACCACGCAAACCTATTGCTGCTCTGCTGTTAGCAAGCGCCCAATAGGGAGACCCGGAGCTGGTAGCCTTGGCAACTCTCACTGAGGTATCCCCAAGCCCCTCTTTCGTGGATGAGCACAGCCAAGGGGAGTTGTGTAATGTTGTAACATGATCTCCTCACACAGGCATCTCTAAACAGAGCTTCATTTCTAAGGTTAGGGCATTAAGTGTACAGCTACTGCGGTACGCATCCTGATTTATGAACACCTTTAGTTTCCCATATATGAGACCCCAGATGTTGGTTCTTATCTTGAATAGATTTCTTGATCGCGGTTTTGCTTGTGTAAGGGTTCCGCAGGATGGTGTTGGACCAATAACATTTCCAGCCAGACATTCTCCACTGATGGATGGACAGGAGACAGGCTGAGTTCCTGGCCCATCTACAAAGGCTAAACCCTCGGCGCTTGCAGCACTCTGGACATGTTCTCTCCTCAAATGATAGCATACCTATCAGCGACTCTGTGCGATAACATGATGTCATTATTCTGACCCTCAGGGTCCAACCCTGGTTACCGATTCCTATTTAAAACTTCCAATACTTTGGTTAAGTTCAGTTGTGCTTATAACTATTTTGTATGACATAGACAGGGGTAGTTCCTTTATGGTTTATGTGTTGTTTAATTTGTTAAGAGGGTAGGCCACGTACTGGTACTGATTCTTTCAGCTCTCATCTAGGATAGCTTACCTGTTTTCTTTTTAATTTTTTTGCATTTATGGTACACGAAAGTGGTTGTCCCTGATATGCCTTGCGGAACAGCCCTCCCTCACAGGGTTTGTCTGCCACTCCTACCTATGGAGGGGAACGCTCCTTTTTCACAAGGGATGACACACTAACCCCTAACTGCGGTTTGCCCATTCCAACAGAAACCGTCCTCAGTTCCTGCACATAGGATTTTGCTCTGTAAGTCCCATGTATCAGCAGATCTCACCCCATTTCATTTTTTTTCAGACCTCTATTCCTCTACATAGTAGTTCAGCCATTACCCCACGCAGTGCCTCAATCCCATCGAGTGTTTTTTGCATCCCAATTATTAGTACTACTGCACTGACCCTTTCCGGCTATATAGCTCTGGTGGTAAATACCAGCTACCCTGTTTCCCCTAAAATAAGACCTAGTGTGATTGTCGGTGATAGCTGCAATAAAAGCCCTACCCCCCAAATAAGCCCTAGTTAAAGTCCTTGTAGGTCTTCTTTTCAGAGTAGGGCTTATTTTTGAGGAAACAGAGTAGGGCTTATTTGGGTGGTAGGGCTTATATTGCAGCCAACACCGACAATTACGCTAGGTCTTATTTTAGGGGAAACAGGGTAGTGTCTAGCGAGCAGGTTTCGCTAGCTGCCGGACTACTTATCCCCCCCCCCCCTTTTTATTATTATTATTATTTTTTATTCATTTATTTATTTATTTTTCTCTCCCTCTATCCTTATGTAACACACTGTACACTCTTCAGTGACCTGTGTATCTCAGCACACTCACCCAGCCCTCAGAGTTGATTCAGTGACCAACCTACGCCTGCAAGACACAACCTGCCTCTCGCACAATAGTATGGCTCCTAGACACTCAGAGCGCGCCACACACACACAACACAAATCTCCCCTCAAAATAGTCTCGATAAATGCACGAGGCCTGAACATCCCCAAAAAGCGTGCACAAGTTCTTCTATCCATGCGGAAACTCAAGGCAGACATTCTGTATATCCAAGAAACTCACTTCAAAGCAGATAAGATCCCTAAGCTTTCCAATTATTACTATCTCTGGGCTTTTCATGCGGCCAACCAGGAGTCTAAAACAAAAGGGGTTTCTATCCTCATCTCAAAACACTGCCCATTTCAAATAAAAGAAACTCTCCCGGATAGTAATAGCAGGTTTATCTTTATCAAAGGGATATTGTTTGGTAAACAGATGACCTTGGCTAATATATATGCACCAAATGTCAAGCAAGTTCAATTTTTTAGACAGACACTACAATTGCTTGCCTCCTTCCAGGAGGGTATCTTAGTGGTGGGAGGAGATTTTAATGTTTAATCCCTTGCAAGACACCTCTGCGGGAAAGTCTGCCTTGCCTTATTCAGCCTTAAAAGCAATCAAGAAGTGTCTCCAAGATTTGACATTACATGATTCGTGGCGTGCCTTGAATCCGTCGTCTAAAGACTACACTTTTTTCTCAAATACACATGGCAGCTACTCCAGACTTGACTATCTGTTTATAACTCAAAGGGATCTGCCCCTGATCACAAATGCCTCCATAGAGCCGATGTTTATATCTGATCACAATCCGGTCACCTTATCCCTGGAATTCGACTCCGCACTTCCTAGCCCCCGAATCTGGCTTCTAGATCCATCGCTCCTTATGGACTCTTCCGTAGTCTCCAGCATAACTGATAGTCTCACACATTACTTTGAGGACAACATCTCCCCAGACATGTCTCCGCTGCTACTATGGGAAGCCCACAAATGAACTATTCGAGGGAAATTAATAGGGCTAGCCTCCAAGAGGCGATGGGATAGACTTTCTCATATCTCCACTCTATCCAAACGCATTCACGATCTGGAAAAAATGCACAAGCGGACTCAGGCCCTCTCTTCCCTCCAAGAACTCACCCAAGTTCGGTCTGAAATGACCGAAGTGCTGAATAGTCAAATAAAACGTAACTTTATTCTATCACAAAAAAATTTCTACGAGCATAGCAATAAATCGGGTAAGATTCTAGTGAATGCACTTCGGACCAAAAAAGCGGTTACAATCATTCACTCTGTCACGGATTCGAAAGGATCCAAAATTGCCTCTATTGATAAGATAGCAGAGCAATTTGTGAATTACTATGAGCGTCTCTACAATCTTCAAACTAACTCATCTAACGAGGACACAGCCCGTAGATTGCCGTTAATTAAAGACTTCTTATCCCAATACGGCCCTACTCCCATCGATGAATCGGATGCGGTCAAATTAGAACACCCCTTATCTAAAGATGAATTAGACTTTGTATTGAAAAACATGAAGAAAGGTAAAAGCCCGGGACCAGATGGTCTGACAGTAGGGTACTACAAGGCTTTTATGGACATTCTTCACCCACACTTCCTGTCAGCCTTCAATTCCCTTGCATTAGATGTCACACTCCCTAGAGATCTGCTCATGGCCCATATTGCGGTTATTCCGAAACCAGACAAAGATCCTACTTTAGTCTCTAATTACAGACCCATTTCTCTTTTAAATGTGGACCTTAAAATGTATGCAAAAATTCTGGCCAACAGACTTCTTCCACTTCTTCCCGGCCTTGTCTCTCTGGACCAAGTAGGTTTTGTACCAGGCAGAGAGGCAAGGGACAATACCCTGAAGGCAATTAGCATTAATAATTGGATAACATCCTCGCAGCAACAAGGGTTTCTCCTTTCCTTGGATGCGGAGAAGGCGTTCGACAGGGTGGCCTGGGACTACCTTTCGGAAGTGCTTAAACACATTGGTATTCGTGCACGTATGCTGAACTTCATACTTGCTTTATACTCTAATCCCTCGGCCAAAGTCAGAGTGAATGGTCACCTGTCGGACGCCTTCTCCATATCTAACGGCACGCGCCAAGGATGTCCGCTCTCTCCGCTTAATTTCATTCTCTCACTTGAACTCTGCCTTACCCAACTCAAAAACAACCCAGACATTAAAGAGATAACCGTAGCAGACTCTACTCATAAACTGGCGGCGTTTGCGGACGACGTCCTGTTATTCCTAAGAGAACCCCACATCACGATCCCAAACCTTCTTCGGGATCTTTCCCTCTTCGAAAGCCTAACCAACCTTAAAATAAATTTTGCCAAATCGGAAGCCTTAAATATATCTCTCCCACCTGACATAGTATCACAATGTCAAATTGTTAGGAATCTTCTCGTGTGATCCGTCAAAACTCCAGATGTATTGAGAAGCAGACAATTTATTTCTGATGTGGCCCACAAAAGGGAGACATGTTTACAGGACAAAAGCTGCAGTAAAGTCTCCCAAAAGAATATGTCTCCCCCTCCTTATTCCCTACAAGAATACCACCTCTATGCTTCTATTGGCTGAGGAAACATAGATAACGTGTCTGGTACAAACTAGTACTTTATTTTGGTATCCAGGTTTCCTGTACAATCTTAGGCTATCATATATAGTTAAACCTAATCATCCTACAACTTACTATGGAGTTAGTTAAGACAAAACAATACAACAAGTTAATACAATAATGTGCTCAGAAGTAAGTTTTAAAAATCAGTCTCAGGAATATTGTTTTTCTAATAGTCACACAATAAACATTTAAAACTTTTCTAACACAAATGAATTTCCCTTTCACATAGCAACCAAATGCCATTAAATACCTTGGGATTTATCTAACAAAGTCGCTATTGGACTTGTACAACACGAACTGCGTCCCAATTTTGCGCACCATACAGAAAGACCTCCTATCCTGGTCAACGGGCATGTTTTCCTGGTTTGGTAGAATTTCTATTGTAAAAATGGCCATTCTTCCAAAATTGTTGTATCTACTTCAGACAGTACCTGTGGCACTTCCTCTCACTTTTTTCAACGCTATACGCAAATCCTGTACGAATTTCATTTGGGGGGGCTCAAGAGCCGAATGAGTTTTGTAAGAATGACTGCACCCAAACTGAAAGGCTGTTTGGGACTGCCTGATGTAAGAAAATACTATTGGGCAAGTCAACTCACCCGAATAGTTGACTGGAGTTTACATACCGACACTAAAGCGTGGATTAAAATTGAACAAGCATTCTCACATGTTCCACTCCAGTTTCTACCCTGGATTCCATCCCGATACATCACGAAACTAAGCAAACAACACCCCCTCATTAGCAGCACCTTGAGGTCCTTCACTACGACATGTCACCAATTCCGCATCTCTTCCTCACCAGGCCCACTCACGTCCATTAAACAAAATCCAGACTTCATTCCTGGTACTGTGGATTCTTTCCTACAGGAATTGAATCCCCAAACCACCCAGAGAGCGGGGGACTTTTTTTCAGATGGGAAGTTTCTCCCATTTTCCACCTTATTTCCTCAAGGGTCGAATCGCCAAACCTCCTTCATGGTCTTATATGCAACTCAAACATTATTCTACTCAACCCACACATATACACGGCCTTCTCCAGAAAGCGTTCACACTTCAAGTCCCTATGTTCTAGTACGGAATTGCAACGCCTCTTGATTTCCAACATTTACCTGTCTCTCTTTGACAATCACACCCCCAAATCAGATAGGGCTACCAGACAATGGGAGAGAGACCTATCTATCAATCTTTCTGCAGTTGAATGGGGGAAGGTATGCTCCAACATACATAAGGGGTCAAGTAACGTCACAACACAGGAAAATGGCTATAAAATATTTTCCAGGTGGTATAAAACTCCACTAAAATTGCACAGAATTGACCAAGCAATCCCACCCAATTGCTGGCGTTGCAATGATCAGAATGGGTCCCTCATTCACATATGGTGGGAATGCCCCGCGATAGCCAATTTTTGGTCTAAAGTGTATCAACTCATAATAACATCTCTTTAAATGGACTTCACGCCAGCCCAAGCATTGTTGCACCATTCTTCCCTACCTATGAAAACATATCATAAATCTCTAGCCTCACATTTGCTGAATGCGGCTAAATTGTGTATCCCAGTTCTCTGAAGATCTTCCACACACCTCCTACAATAGGAGACTGGATCAAAAGAGTGAATAAAATATCCATAATGGAAGACTTTGTCCACCAAGCCCATGACTCAGCCGAAATTTACAGGAAAGTATGGGCCGGCTGGAGACATTTCCAAACAACACCTGAGTACTCCCGTTCCCTCAGATAGAGACATGGACAATAGTTATTCTTCTACTTCTTATTCAGTTTGTACTGTCACCCAAGACAGAGTAAGCCCGTTTTCCTTATGGATTAAACTGGACATGACAAGGTATCTTGCTACATGCACCCAACCTATGAGTCTTACCGGCCGAGAGAGCGTCCTATGGCTGGGCCATGGATGCACACACCCTATCACGTGCTCACATTGTCACTATTATCAATGTGCTTTGGTTTACGCTTTTTATTCCACCCAGGATGTGTACATATTCTCTGACTCACGGCTTTCCTTACCCATTCTGTATGTCTTGAATTCCTATATGAATATCCTGTTTATTCCCCAATTAATTAAATTTATGCCCCCTTAATTATTTTAGAGTTATATATAGTCAATACATAATTTGCTATAGTTAATATTTCAAATTCATTTATTATTTCACCAAATGATATCCATGTGTACTGTATTGTTCAGAATATCTGTGTAACTCAATGTTTGATTATCTGTATATTCTTCTTTGGATTTAATAAACTTTTACTTGCAAAAAATAAATAAATCAGGAAGCCAAATGGTGCCAAATTTTTAACCTTAGGGCTCTAAAGGGTTTCAGGAATACTTTTTGACACACCCCCATGTGCACGTGTAGACTAGGGATGAGCTTTGAGTTCGAGTCAAACTCATGTTCAACTCGAACATTGCCTGTTCACCTGTCCAGTTAACAGTAAACATTTTGGGGTGTTTGCGGAAAATTCGAAAAGCCGCGGAACACCATGTACAAGTCTATGAGAGAAATCTAAAGTGCTAATTTTAAAGGCTATTATGCAAGGTCCTATCCCAGGGGACATGTATCAATGCAAAAAAAAGTTTTAAAAACTGCCGTTTTTTCAGGAGCAGTGATTTTAATAATACTTAAAGTGAAACAATAAAAGTGTAATATTGCTTTAAATTTTGTACCTGGGGGGTGTATATACTATGCCTGTAAAAGGGCGCATGTTTCCCATGCTTAGAACTGTCCCCGCACAAAGTGTAATTTCTGCAGGAAAAAAAGTAATTTTAAAATCACTCGCGGCTATAATGAATTGTCGGCTCCCCGTAATACAGAGAACTGTCACTGAAAGTAATTGATAAGAAAAAAAAAGTGTGTTGTTCCCCCAAATAATTTTTTTTTTTAAATGATGTGGGGTTCTCCCTAAATATCCATACCAGACCCTTCAGGTCTATTGACAGTTTTTTATTATGTGGGTTTAGTGACACTTTAACCACTTCAGCCCGGAAGAATTTACCCCCTTTCTGACCAGTTTTTGTGACAATTGTGCGGTCGTGCAACATGGCTCCCAAACAAAATTGATGTCTTTTTTTCCCCCACAAATAGTGCTTTCTTTTGGTGGTATTTGATCTGCGTTTTTTTATTTTTTGCGCTATAAACAAAAAAACTAGCAATTTATAATTTTGAAAAAAAATGCATTATTTTTTACTTTTTGCTAAAATAAATATCCCCAAAAAATATATAAAAAAAAATAATTTTTCCCTCAGTTTAGGCTGATACGTATTCTTCTACATATTTACATTTATTGATTGGTTTGTGCAAAAGTTATAGCATCTACGAAATAGGGAATAGCTTTATGGCATTTTCATTGATAATATTTTTTTTACTAGTAATGGCGGCGATCACTATGGCGGACACATCACACACTTTTGGCGTGGTTTTGGGACCATTCACATTTATTCAGCGATCAGTGCAATTAAAAATGCATTAATTACTGTATAAATGTGACTGGCAGTGAAGGGGTTAACCACTAGGTGGTGCTGTAGGGGTTAAGTGTGCCCTAGGGAGTGATTCTAACTGTGGGGGGAGGGGCTGTGTGTGACACGTCACTGATCACCGCTCCCAATTACAGGGAGCTGTGAGCAGTGACAGTGTCACTAGGCAGAATGGGGAGATGCTTGTTTACATTAGCTTCTCCCCGTTCTTCCCCACTGTGAGACGATTGTGGGTATCCCAGCAGACATCGAGTCCACAGGACCCTCGATCATGGTCACGGAGCTCCTGGCGGGTGCCCGTGCACACCATCGGTGGCACACGTGCGCCTGCAAGCCGTCTCTTAAAGGGCAACGTACAGTTACGTTAATCCGTCTGTACGTGCTCTTCTGCCACAGTATATCTGTGTGAGGCGGTCGGGAATCGGTTAAAAACAGTGAACTGGCCATTTATCAAAAAACAAAACAAAAAAACACTGGCCTAAATATATAACACTGGCATGAATAAATGTTGTGTAAGTGTACTTTGTAGAATTGACCTAGTTTAAAGTCATAGGGTGGACGCACACGTACACATGCACACAAGTTTAAATATTTCATAACTGAAATAAAAAGGCAGACACTTATTTTGAAAATTCTGCTTGTGTTGGGTGAATGATTTTTCTTTGAATCCTTCACCCAGCACTAGTGTGTAGATCAGAAACATTAAAAGATAAGTCAAAAGTTCTTATATGCATACATGTTCCAGCTCATTAGCTGTACATGTTGAAACTACGTTAGCATGACAGCCAGGTAGTTAGCATTTTAACAGGAGAGGTGTTGTTTCTCTCATAGCAGTTCTTGAAATGGAGGCTACAATGATTTGGGATGAAAGGTGTTTTCATGTTTTAACTACTTCGCTCCGAAAGGTTTTACCCCCTTCCTGACTAGGCCATTTTTTGCAATACAGCACTGCGTTACTTTAACTAACAATTGCGCTGTTGTGTGGTGCTGTACCCAAATAAAATTAATGTCATTTTTTTTCCACAATTAGAGCTTTTTTTTGGTGGTATTTGATCACCTCTGCTGTTTTAATTTTTGGGCTATAAACCAAAAAAACTGACAATTTAGAAAAATCTGCGTTTCAGCTTAGCTGACACACAAGATTTCTCTTTTGCTCTCAGACAAATCAGCAGCTTGCCTTGTATACATAGGCAGGTCGCTACTCCATCTCTCCTCTAAACGATCGGCAGTGACAAATTACAGCGGGAGCTGCGATCCAGTGGCACGTGTGCACCCCCTAAACCGTGTGCACAAAATCACTTACCCTGCCACAGTATATATGCGGTGGGCGGTCCGGGAACCAGTTAAATTGATGATGATAACATATACAAATGTGCATATGTATTTGTGTTATACTTAACAAAAAATGAATAAGGTGTATGTGGTACACTAGTTTTGCAGCGCATTTCGTTTTTCTACACAACTTATGAACATTTGTTGCCTTAAATGTACTGTATATGATCATGAATAAGCAATGCATGTAGTGTGGGTTGATGAGTTATGCCGTGTACACATGACTGGAATTTTCGATGGACTAGGTCAGACGGTCTTCCCAGCGGACTTTTCAGCGGAGTTCTGACGGACTTTCCGAATGAACGGACTTGGCCACACACAATCACACCAAAGTCAGACGGATTCGAACGTGATGACGTACGACCGGACTAGAATAAGGAAGTTCATAGCCAATAGCTGCGCTAGCTTTGGTTTTTGTCCTCAGACTAACATACACACAAGCAGATTTCTCGATAGAAATAGATTAGAATATGCCCGCGCTATCATAAACAAAGCTACTACTAAAGGAAGGTTGCAGCAAACCACCGACAGAGGTACAAACCCCACCAACGAAAATATAAAGAAAAAATCAAATAAATGGTGTTGCACTACCAAAATAATTAAACTAAACTAAAGTGCCTAGTGCATAAATAAACATCCCGTGTAAATATGCTAAACAATATTGCAGAGGTGCAAACCCCACTGAGATAAATCAAGCTGTAGATAAAAATTTAAAAAAGATTCAATAAATGGATGTTTCACTGCCAAATAATAAAGTGCCTAGTGCATGAATATAACCAAATCACATTGAGTGTGCAAAAAACTATATTGCAGAGGTGCAAACCCCACTGGGATAAGTTATAACATAAAGAAACAGATCCTCAAAAGCGAAAAGATGAATAGGTGAATAAAGTGCCTAGTGCTTAAATCAACACAATGAAACTATACCATATTCATATATAAAAATCTGTAAAGAATTGGCAAAACTCCATATGTGCAATGATAAAGTGCAACAATATTTCCCATAAACAAGTCCAATCAAGTGCATTAAAATTAGAGATAAAATAAGTAAAAATGAATAGATAAATAAAAAGGTGAGTCACACAGTGCAAATGAGCAAATAAATGAAAAGGAGGAACTAGGACACCGGAAGTGACGTCCACAATACGAGCAGAGCGCTCGTTCGTTTTTATGCATGTTTTTTCTTCATTGTTTGTGAGTACCTTTTCATGAATTTTAATCTAAATTAATGTATTTACGTACTTCACCATTGGAGCCCCCCTTTCTTTCCTTCATGAGATCTCTATGAAAACTAATGAAGGATTAGCGCCAGTCATGTGGGACAACATTATCTGCCAGGAATAGGGATACACTCCCTGGATCTTTTTTAATCTGCTGTTTACCTTACAGCAGTAAGGTAAGGGGCCACCTCACCTGGTGTGCTGTGAGCACTGAAGAGGCACAAGAGGGATAATTACTTTTCACTTATATTTTCCACATGGAGAAGCACTAAATAAGTCACTGATTATTCAGCAAACTTTAGTTTGCTTATGGACTTTATTTGCTTATTTGCACTGTGTGACTCACGTTTCTATTTATCTATAAATTTTTACTTATTTGATCTCTAATTTTAATGCACTTGATTGGACTTGTTTATGAGAAATATTGTTGCACTTTATCATTGCACATATGGAGTTTTGCCAATTCTTTACAGATTTTTATATATGAATATGGTATAGTTTCATTATGTTGATTTAAGCACTAGGCACTTTTTTCACCTATTCATCTTTTCCCTTTTGAGAATCTGTTTCTCTATGTTATAACGTATCCCAGTGGGGTTTGCACCTATGCAATATAGTTTTTTGCACACTCATTGTGATTTGTTTATTTTCATGCACTAGGCACTTTATTATTTGGCAGTGAAACATCCATTTATTGAATCTTTTTTACATTTTTATCTACGGCTTGGTTTGCACCTCTGCAATATAGTTTAGCATATTTACACGGGATGTTTATTAATGCACTAGGCACTTTAGTTTAATTATTTTGGTAGCGCAACACCATTTATTTGATTTTTTGTTTGGATCTCTCGATAGGGACTGGGTCTGGCGGAGTTCTGGCGAAAAAATTTGAAACATGTTCTATTTCTAAAGTCCGTCAGATTTTGTGACAGCTAAGGTCCGATGGAGCCCACACACGATCAAATTGTCCCACAGATTTGTTCTGTTTGCTGTCGAAAAGTCCGGTCATGTGTACATGGTATTACTCCTCCTCATTCTCTTGTGTGTAATTTTAGCTTTGGTTACAAACCTCTTTTATAATCGTGATTGATTGCTACTATATATCAATTGATTGATTGCTTGATTGCTATAACTGAATTGTGATCAAAGAATTTTGGCACATTGAGAATAGTGGACAGGTCTGTATTAGTTAACTACTTTATAATAACTATTCTATATAACATTGTAACTGTTTTATGTTAATTTTACACAGTATTTTGTACTCTCCACCTTTTTTTTTTTTACATATATTATGTTTGACAATGAAGGCATTTTGTTTTCTCATTGCTGTTACATTGAATAAGTACAAAGTTCCCATATAAACATAAAAGCATGCCACTGGGTGTCACTATGATGTACAAACTTAATAATGAATTGAAGATACAAGTATACCCCATGGAGTCTGTGCTATTGAACATTTAATCTTTTTTATGCAAGAAGAATATAAGTTAACACGCAACGTATTAGTAAAAAAATCCATAAATTACCATTACCTTCTATGATATATAATAAAAATAACTATCTGTAAATGTACTTAAAACTATCAGCCTATAGTTTAAAGCTATACGCCAAATATGTAACCAATATGCAGGGCTTTTTTTTTCTGGAGGAACGCACCGGAACGCCTTTGCCAGAGCATTCCTTCCTCTCCTCCTAATTTTATAGCCTGTGCCCTGCTGCCCGCAGAGGGATCTAACATGGGGGCACCTCTGGCAGTGCACTCATCCCGTATCCTGTGTGTAGCACCAGCTCCTCCTCCTCCTATGTAGCCTGCTGCCACTGCCCCAAGGGATCAAATGGCTGCAGCTTGTGAGAGTGGGGGATGGAGTGATCTGTACTCTGCGGCTCTGCCCCACCTCTCAGTGCTGTCTGGGAGATCGGTTTAACGCCATGTGTCATGACCTCCGGTCGAGTGATCGTGGATAGTGGTAGGTAGCAGGTGTTCCTCCTACTCCTCACTAGTCTCATGTAAACTTGGCTGGTCTGTTACTGTTGTGAGCCAAATGCTGCTCAATTGGGTTATGCTGTGGACTGAGCTGGGTAGTCTCCTAACTGGGGTGAGTTGTCTGCGAACTGTGCTGGGTGGTCTGTTTGCAGGGCTAGGCCATCTCTTTGCTGGGTGGTCTCTTTGCTGGGTGGACTTTTTGCTGGTGGTCTCTTTGCTGGGGGGTCTCTTTGCTGGCAGTCTATTTTATGGGCTGGGTGGTCTCTTAACTGGGCAGTCTCTTTGCTGGCATTCTCTTTGCTGGTGGTCTCTTTGCTGGGCTGGGCGGTCTCTTTGCTGCCGGTCTCTTTGCTGTGCTGGGCGGTCTCTTTGCTGGCATTCTCTTTGCACTACTTTAAAAAATGAACAAACTTATAATACACAAAAAAGTATCTCTTAATAAGTCAACGAGAACATTTTTAAATGGGAAGAGTTCAGTAGACATGTGCATTCGTTTTCGTCCGAATTTCGGGTATGTTCGTTATCATTTTAACAAACGATAACGAACGTGCAGAATCTGAAAAACAGAAAGATCCGACATAAACAAATGCTTTATTTTCATTTTTGTTGCAACAGTTCGATATAGATAGGAAATTCAACATGATGCTGACAATAGTGATCTGTGTCTATCAAACCTGTGGTCGAATGTGCCTAACGTTAGCTCTATTAGTTCAAGATTATTCTACATAGAGAGAAAAGATTCGACATAGAGAAAAAAAATTTGACATTATAGAGACAATAGCAAAAAAGGTTGAATGTGCCTAACCTAACTATATTAGTCCAAGATTATTTGACATAGATATAAAAGATTCAACATGAAGATTCAACAAAGCAGTCACTGTGAGCGGACATTTATGGTCAAATGTTCCGCCCATAGGCTATAGAAGAATTCTAATGTAGGTAGTAATAATAATTAATAAATATAATTATTGCCAGTCAAACATTGGGAAGAAAAGAAGAGATTATTGTGGTATCAAAAAACATATGTACACCATGATTTATAAAATATTTGTTAATTTTATTACATCACAAATTAATTACAAAAGACAAACAGTAATAAAAACCAAATAATATTAATGAGCAGAATTCAAGAGATGTGGTAATATTACCACACTGTTGGCCTTCATTTCTGTTTTTTTCAGCTTTTTGGCACCTCAATAATCCCTTCTTTTCTTCCCAATTTTTTGCTTTTTTCCTATTGGGATGAGGTGCCTTATCTAAATACGGACCCTATTGCCACTCTCCTTCCATTGTTCTAATTATTACTAGTGTCATACAACATTCGAATTCTACTATAGCTTGTAAGCAGAACATTAGACCCTTTAAGAAAATATGTATTTCTTATTTATTTCCCAAACAATTATATCTGTTACGTATAATGGAAATTCTGAATATTGAATTGTTTTTATGCATAATAAAATATTGAGGATTTTATGATGATGATTGATTTACTGAAAATATACATTTTATTATTATTATTATTATTATTATTATACAGGATTTATATAGCGCTGACAGTTTGTGCAGTATTTTACAACATTAGGACAGACAGTACAATTACAATACAATTCAACACAGGGGGAATCAAAGGGCCCTGCTCGTTAGAGCTTACAAAACATTTTATAAATATCATAATCTATACTAGTATTTTTCAACCTTTTTTCAGTCAAGGCACCCTTTAGAACCATGCACAATCCCAGGGTACACTGGTGTGAGGGTTCATTCATTCATCTAAGTGCACATGTTTTTTTGTTTTTTTTTGCATTCTCACATGTTGCACTATTTTTATTAATGAGCTACTCTATGCATGTGAAACACACAAAATGGTGTCTGAATGTTTGTTTGTTTTTTTAAATTACACAGCACCAAACACTAGATGTGTGCAGAATGGAAAAATATGTTTTGTTTTGGCTAGATTTGTTATGTTACTAATTTTGTTTAGTTGATTTGTTTAATTTCATTTAATTTTGTTTTGTTTATTCATTTTCTAACAAATTCCAAATTTTCCGAACAATTCAAATTCAGATTGGTTGGAAAATTATCGACCAATTTGAATTCTGTGCAAAGAATAGCTGGTTGTTAAACAGGCAGAAGAAACGCTGTTTTTTTCCTGCAAGGCAATGCTATAATGTGCTACTATGTATTGAGTGACTCCGCCCCTTACCTATTTAGGAAATGTCAGATGGAGGAGCAAGCAATCAGTGGGGAGCCTTCAATGAGGTGTTTTTTTTTTCTTTTTTTCGGGTCGGGTGGTGCAGCAGGCGGCATGATTGACGATGGATCTACATTGGGTGACATTGTTTTTTATTTTTTAATATTTTTTTAATAAAGGAATTGTCAAATGCTTGTGTACTGTCTTTATTCACTTTCTACGCTTTTTTGGTGAATAGGTAGGAGGACTACCCCATACTGATTCACATAGGGTGGGCCAGGATCTGGGTGACCACTTGTTAAAGGGGCTTCCAGATTCTGATAAGCCCCCTTCCCACAGACCCCACAACCACCACCCAGGGTTGTGGGGAAGATGCCCTTGTCTCTATCTACATGGGAACAGTGCTCCGCTTACTCACCCCCCCCTTTCCTGACTTGCCAGGCTGCATGCTCAGATAAGGGTCTGGTGTGGATTTTGGGGGGGCCCGATTAATTTTTTTTTATTTTGCTGTGGGGTTCCCCTTAGAAGCTATACCAGACCGGAAGGGCCTGGTTTGGATTAGGGGGACCCCACACAGTTTTTTTTCTGACTTTTCTAATCCAGACATTCTTTTGTTTACATTTCATCATTCATCGGGGAAGTCCATTGACAGCTAATGCCTCATCAGTTGTTAAGGACGTGGCGGCCAACTTCCTGGCCCGCTCCTTAACTTTCAGCTATTCTTCACACAGAATTCAAATCACAGAATTCAAATCGGTCAACCATTTTTCGATCTAAATTCTGATCATTCCAAAATGTGGAATTCATTAGAAAATGAATAAATTAAATGACTTTTAATTAACTTTAACTAAATTTGTTACTATTTCATTCAGAGATTTGGATGTATCTGAATCGCCAAGTAACCAGAAAATCATCCGAATTTACATTAGTACTGAAATTAATTGCACATGTCTACAAAACAGACATTAGCTGGTACAAATGTATGCACATTTTCTAGATGTGTGGGGGTGTGATTAAAAATGAATGACACCCACACGTGTCTGCAAAAGGCAGCACATTTGTGGGCAGAACGGGAAAACACACAATTTCACACTGCTACCATACTGCACCTGGTGTGAACAAGCCCTAAAATATATTCTATGAGGCAGAGTTCAGTGGTATGTAGGTTGTAAACATCCCCCCCCCCCAATTCTACCTTCTGGCATGAACCCTCCCAAATACTCCCTCCTAGCACAACCCTTTCACCCAAATCTCCCTCCCTTCCTAGCACAAATTCTCTCCCTACAGTAGTGGCAGTAGCCAAGAGGGGGAGAGAGCCAGGAGGAGGTGTGGGTTGTGCTTTCTATCACCCCCCCCCCCCCAGCTCCCCTCCTTCCTGTACATTTGGATCTGAAAGATCCCGTGGTAACTGTTAACTCCTGTGTACAAAGGAGGCAGACAGCTGTGCCTGCACATTCCCTAGCTCCTGCTCCTCTCTGTAATCTTACCGGCAAGTCCTTACCAACTGATGATGTCATTGGTTGGTAGGACACAGTTGGGTGGCCAGCTCAGCTTCCTCTTTTGCCAGAAAGAGTACAGAGAGGAGCATAGAGCAAGAGAATGTGCAGGCACAACTATGTAGCTCTGGAGTTAGCCATGCTCTGTACCTCCTGTAGCACAAGGGCTAACAGTGGATCGCTCAGATCGGGCTGTTGCTGGAAGAACCCCTCATGGTACCCCAATGCACTTTTTCTTAACTTGTTTATTATTTATTATATTATTTTTATTTAAAATATTAGTAGGGCTTGATCTCAAATATGCAGTTCAGTTATGGTCAACCATTTCAACACAGGATGAAAAGGGCAGCTAAATTAAATTAGTGATAATCTGAGCATAAATCCAGATCCATGTCTGCTGGAGACAAAGGCCGCACTCCTTGTGCGAGCCCAGAGTGGAGGGGCAGACATTGTTGCTGGGGTGACCTGACGTCAAGCTGGGGCTTGCCTGGACACCAGAAGGCACCCAAACTCTGGAGATAATTACCGGAGTTAGGACCTGGGCATCCTCCCAGGTCCCTGCTCTCTCGCCCCTCTCGGTCAGTCTGTGTGGTCCTGGGCTGCGGCCAGAGATGACAGACTGACCCCTTTTCCTCACTGGCTACTCCACCAAGCCTGCCAGTCCTTTGCACCCAACCCTGAGAGCAGATTAACCCTGTGCCTGCCAGCCATGCTGTGTGCCCATCCTAAAATTAATGAATCATGTGCCTGCCAGCTCTGCTGTGTGCCATCCTGCGAATGGATTAACCCTGTGCCTGCCAGCCCTTCTGTGTGTCGTTCTGTGAGAGGATTAACCCTGTGTCTGCCAGCCCTGCTGTGTGCCATCCTAAGAGCGGATTTGCCTTCCAGTCTTGTGAGTAGAAAACTCTGGCATCACCATTGTGTGCCCCGACCTTTGTGTGGATTTAGCCCTACTTGCCAGAACTCTGCCATCTCTATTGTGTGCCCAGACCTGTGTGCAGGTTAACTCCTGGCCTGGCAGACCTCTGCCATCCCTACCGTGAGTCCAGCCTGTTGTTGATTACCCCTTATTTGCCAGAACTCTGCCACCTGTACTGTGTGCCCGGCCCTGTCTTACTGACTTTTGACCCCTTTGCCTGTGAGCCAACCCCTATACAAAATTGTTTTGAATTTCATGTCTTCTTTTTTCCTTTTTTTTATTGAATCTCTTTAGTAAGGTTTTTTAAAAGTGGGATACAAAAATAATAAAAGCAAATAATTGCATTAAAAAAATATGTAAAGAAAGAGTATTTAGCAAAAAATACAGGATATTGTGATTCTGATTTTTACAGTTGTACTGCGGCAGATTGGCTCTCCTGGGCGAATCGCTGTCATTGTACGCCAGCCGCTTTAAGAGCTCTAGGCGGCGCGCACGTGCCGCCGGAGCCAATGGACATGGCCGCTGGCCACGCATGATCACTCCTGAGAGGGACAGAATGGGGATCTGTCAATGTAAACAGACAGATCTCCGCTCTGTCAGGGGAGGAAAGACAGATCTGCTGTGCCTAGTTATTAGAAACAGTGATCTCTCTCCTCCCCCAGTTAGAAACACTTCCCTAGGGAACATTTAACCCCTTGATAGTCCCCTAGTGTTAACCCCTTCTCTGCCAGTGACATTTATACAATAATCAGTGGCTATTTTTAGTTCTCTAAATGTCACTGGTCCCAAAAAATTGTCAAAAGTGTGCGATCTGTCCTCTGCAATGTCGCAGTCCTCTAAAAATCCATGATTACCGTCATTACACATATAAAAAAATTATAATAAAAATGCCATAAATATATCCCCTATTTTGTAGACACTATAAATTTTGCACAAACCAATCAATATACGCTTATTGCGATATTTTTTTTACCAAAAATATGTAGAAGAATACATATTTTTTTCAAAATTGTCAGACAAAATTGTTGGTATTTGATCAAATACCACCAAAAGAAAGCTCTATTTGTGGGGAAAAAAAACATACATTTTGTTTGGGTACAGCATCGCATGACCATGTAATTGTCAGTCAAAGGAACGCAGTACCGTATAGCAAAAAACAGCCTGGTCATTAAGGGGGAAAATCCTTCCGGTCCTTACCTAGTTAAAGAGGAGGGCCGCTGCAGCTGCTGACTTAATAAACACACTTACCTGTCCAGGGCGCCCGCGATGTCGGCCGCCCGAAGCCGACCCGTCCCTCGGCTCTCGGGTCCCGGCGCCGCCATTCCCTCTAAGGGAAACAGGCAGTGGAGCCTTATGGCTTCACTGCCCGTTTCCAACTGCGCATGCGCGAGTCCCGCAGCACTTTGTGAATGGGACGCGCTGTGTTCTGGAACACACAGTTCCCAGAACACAGCGCGACCCATTACCCAGAAGACGCCGCGGCGAGGAGAGAAGACAGAAGATCTCCGCGGAGGAGGAAGAGGAAGATTAGGATTATGTGCCTAGCAACAGGCATTTCTGGTAAGTAAAAAAAAAAAAATTTTTTCATTTTTTTTTTTTAGATTTTTTTGTAATTTTTTATATTTTTTTGTTTTCAGGGTGGCCCTCCACTTTAAGAAAATTATGACTATGTTACAATTAGGGTACTGCTTAAAATTATTCATAATCCACACAAGGTCATGTAAGCTGTATCAGAATTGTATACAACCAAATACTAAGTGGTTGTAAGGCCCCAAACATGCAGAACACCTTTTCCTGTGAGCCAACCATTCTACCGTTCAAAAAAAAGCCTTGTCGATACTCCTGCTTTCTGTGTGTGTGTGTGTGTGTGTGTGTGTGTGTTCTGTCCCACCTACACCTCCATCACAGGCTATGTACAGAATTTTTAACAAAAACACACAGTAGGATATTGATCAAGTATGTTTTCTGGTCACCAATAAACTGGAAGTCAAGCCATTAGAACGAGGGAAAAACATTGTGAATCTACCATAAAATTATCTTCTAAAATCAGGCCACATGGCCTGACTGTCTTGTTTACTATTTCAAAAGATGAAAGAGGAATCGCTACTCATTTTGGAAGGCTCAATTATCCTATTTAAAATATGAAGCCTATAATTATATTGGATCAGTCTTTTATCTGTGAAGGCCAGAGCAACAGGTTCACTTTAATGCCAGCCTCATAGCAAGAAGAGCTTTTGACTCACTCCCATTTCTCCTACGTGACGGAGAGTCCTTTGCTCTGTATAAGCTAAATATCACATTTGATATGCCATAAAAGAGGGATGAAAAATGCAAATATAAGCGGCTGCAGGAGTCAGCATTAACGTGAACTTGTAACTAGTATTTGGTTGTATACAATTCTGATACCGCTTACATGACCTTGTGAGGATTATGAATAATTTAAGCAGTACCTTAGTTGTAACATAGCCATAGTTTCCTTTAACACTGTGCACATGTAAAAATCAGAACCACAATATCCTGTATTTTTTGCTAAATACTCTTTATTTTGCTGTTAATGCAATTACTGGCTTTTATTATTTTGGTATCCCACTTTTAAAAAACCTTAATAAAGAGATTAAATTAAAAAAAAGGGAAAAAAGAATACATGAAAGGCAAAACATTTTTGTATAGCTAAAAAAAATAAATAGAAAATGCCTTTTTCCTTTAATATAAATGATCACATTCCCT
This sequence comes from Lithobates pipiens, assembly GCF_037356315.1. NCBI lineage: Eukaryota > Metazoa > Chordata > Amphibia > Anura > Ranidae > Lithobates > Lithobates pipiens. The sequence continues at coordinate 325,125,331 of NW_027507764.1, forward strand.
TTGTTCTCAGCTGCATTAGAGCTGGGGGGGGGGGGGGGGGGTGAGCAGCAGAACACTGAGCTTCCTAGTGAATAGCTATGCAGTGGGGCCTGGTAAGTCTTATCATTGGAGGAGATCAGGCTGAGTTCCCACCATAGCTAGAGAACTTACCACGTTGTGCTCTCCTGCTTAGTGTGGTCAGTTTTAATAGGAAATCAGGGGTACTGGCAGGAACACCACATTTCACATAAAAGAAGTAAAAAAAAGAGAACATGATAGTTTTTCATACAAGTACATTGTATAGCAGGCACATATCAGGAATAAGGTAAAAAAGATCAAGAAGCCAAACGCTGCGCTAGACAAATTTGTATGTAATAAACTCAAAATAAATTAAGTAAAAAGAGCTGCCAGCACCAAAAGTCTAAAATACAAAACTTAAAATCGTAAAAATAAAATGCGGGTGCAGCGCTGATACAAATGATATTCCCAATATTATAAACGACACAGAGGGAAGGGAATTAGATCAACATCCTGAAATAGCGAAAAACAGTCTAAAAAAAACACAGTGAAATTCCGACACCAAAAATTAAAATATCTGCAAACAAATTAGTGAAAAAACGTGAAGATTAAAATCACCAGTATTGTGCTAAAACATAATAAGGTGCTCCAAAAATGCACAAAATAGTAAGGTGTGCCAAAATTACACAAAATAGTAGATAATAAAATCAACGTATACATAAATAAAAAACCTAATAAAATAAATATCTCAAAACACATGTGAAAAAATTCTAAAATAAAAACTAAAGCAGTCCCAGCTGTGAAAAATGAAATGCACAGTCCCAATTGAATAATCTTGTGATGGAAAGATTAACCAGTGAAAATCCAAACAAGTTAGCAGTAGCAAATCATGAAGTAAGATCCTTCCTCCAGAAAGGCTTAACACCCGAAGTGGATTTATATTCTCCTTACTGACTCAAAAGACCATCAAAGTGGTCTCACCAAGTCCAGGGAATTTGGTCTCCCAAAAACCTAAGTAGATATCTGAGGATGCTGGATCCGTATCACTCAAAAGATATAAACAAGAAAAGCTCCCATAGTGTAGTATTTGAGTATAGGATTTATTAAAGTGGATGTAAACCCAGTATAAGATTTCCAATCATTTGAGTCCAGTCTTGCCACGCAGAGTTAATCCAGCTCTGAGTAATCCTCTTTGTTGTTTAGTAAGATAAATCTTGACAAACAAAGAAAAACGTTTTAAAATCCTCCCCCTTGCTGTGAGTGACAGGTGATTTACATATCTCATGCACTAGCCTAAGAGACATGCATTATTTTTTAATTCCCTCCCACTCCTTTCTTCGCTGCTCTGCCAGGATTGGATGTTCCTTACCTCAGCATGATTGGGCATTCTGAAGTCATGTGGCTATTTTCCTGTCTTTTTACTGGATGTTAGTGATCATAGCAGAAGTTCAGTGTAAGAAATACACAGGAAAAAATGAATATTGACAATGGGAGTGTAGAGGTGGGCGGGGAGTCTACTGACATCACGACTCCACCCACCGAGCTCCAGACAATAGACCCACCCACAGAATCTGCAGTTTTTCGGCTCTCATAACAGACAGAGGGGAGACATTTGACATGTAAAGATACATGCAGGAGGCATGTATATCCTTATAGATAACCCCTATGGCAGTAGTTTAGAAAGGATGACATTGGGTTTACATCCACTTTAAGCTCAAAAGTATTGCACGTACAGGATATGACTTGCTATGCGCAGTGTATCACGGAATATCACAATGGGTTCGAATGGCGGCGTCTCCTAAGGCTTCCTTAGGATACAATGTGATACATTTTAAAAAAAATACACTTTATCAAAATGTTCTTAAATACAAATAAAACAAGTTCCTTTGTGCTAAAAAAAGTATCCAAACCATTCAACACCCCCTATAATTAAAAATAGTCTGCTATTTTTATCATAATCAACAAATCTCCTTCAAGCATATTAATACTGTGTATAGCAGAAAACTTAGTACCTGGACTATGTATATCTAGTCCAGGCATTTACATTTCCAAAAAGTATGACAGCATCGTATAAGCTTGACATATCAAAGCTATATCATGGATGCATCCATATTTAGCAATAATCAACCAGTATAACTATGTTAACAAAGTTGTTCTCCTGGAATTGTAGGAAATACATAGGAAACATTTCACCAAAATGCTCAGCACAAACAGAAAAGCAAGTAGTGTAAATCCTTCCAAAATCTCAGACTCATTGAAGGAGAGACCTTGCATGCCATGGACATAGTAATCTCTTATATGGCATGAATTAATTCCTTACCCAAATCTTAACTTCTCTGTCTATTTGCTCACTACAGGTTGTTCTTACAGGCACAACTCCTTTTGTTTTATAATGTTCTTACTGGGAGATGATGCACCAGTAATTAAGCAGTGCTTCAGTTGATGTAACTGCTAGTGTGGGAATCTATCAATGGTTCTTAAGTTCATTCTGCTTTGCAATGCAGGCTTGACACTGCATGAAGAAGAACATTGGACCTTCAATATGTTTCTCCTTAACACATATTTAACTTTTTTTTTTTTACATTTACTACTTTAAAGTCACAACTTTATATGCTAAACATCTACAGCCATGGTCAAAAGTTTTGAGAGTGACACAAAAGTTAATTTTCACAAAGACTGCTGCCTTAGTTTTTTATAATGGTAATTTGCATACACTCCAGAATGTTATGAAGAGTGATCAGATGAATTGCAATTAATTGCAAAGTCTTTGCCAAAAAAATGAACTTAATCCCATAAAAAAAAAATTTCACTGAATTTGTGAAGAAGGCTTCAGGGCACCCAAAAAGTCCAGCAAGAGCCAGGACAATCTCCTAAAGCTGATTCAGCTGTGGGATCAGGCACCACCAGTGCAGAGCTTGCTTAGGAATGGCAGCAGGCAGTTGTGAGTGCATCTGCAGACATTTGGAGGATGGCCTGGTGTGAAGAAGGGCAGCAAATAAGCCTCTTCAGTCCAGGAAAAACATCAGGGACAGACTGATATTCTGCAAAAAGTACAGGGAGGACTGGGGTAAAGTAATTTTCTCTGATGAATCCCCTTTACGATTGTTTGGGGCATCTGGAAAAAACCTTGTCTGGAGAAGAAAAGGTGAGCGCTACCAACAGTCCTGTGTCACGCCAACAGTACCATTCATGCTTCTCAGTCAAGGGAGTGGGCCCACTCACAATTTTGCCTAAGAACACAGCCATGAATAAAGAATGGTACAAAAACATCATCTGAGAGCAACTTCTCCCAACCGTCGAAGAACAGTTTGGTGAGGAACAATGCCTTTTTCCATCATGATGGAGCACCTTGCCATAAGGCAAAAGTGATAACTAAGTGGCTTTGGGAACAAAACATCAACATTTTGGGTGCATGTCCAGGGAAATCCCCAGACCTTAATCCCATTGAGAACTTGTGGTCAAAACCCCCCACAAATTCTGACAAACTCCAAGCATTGATTATGCAAGAATGGGTTGCCATATGTCAGGATGTGGGCCAGAATTTGATTGACAGTATGCCAAGGCAGATTGCAGAGGTCTTGAAAAAGAAGGGTCAACACTACAAATATTGACTATTTGTGCATAAACTTAATGTAATTGTAAATACAAGCCTTTGATACTTATGAAAGGCTTGTAATTATACTTTAGTATATCATAGAAACATCAGACAAAAAGATCTAAAAACACTGAAGCAGCAGACTTTGTGAAAATTAATATTTGCGTCATTCTCAAAACTCTTGGCAACGGCTGTAGGAACTGAAAAAACAGACATATATTTGTAGATAAATGAGGCCACTTTTTTATTGGAAATTAGTAAACTAATCAACATTTGCTCAACCATGTTTTTACTTAAATCATATCCAAAAAGACCACACCAAACATTGTTTTTTATGGCAGTTTGCATTTTTTTTTCTCTAAAGTTAAATTATATTACTAAGGGGAATAGTACATGTCAATGATGTTTAATCCTGAAATCCTTTGTAACTCATCTTCTCCCCAATACACAACACACAAAAACAACATACAAGAGTGACCCAAATGGCACACATCAATGTGACACAAATGACTAATAATCTGCCTAAAAAATGTCTCCACCTGCCACAAACTGACTGTTAGGAATCAATTCACTTATCCCTAGACTTCCTTCCTTAGGTTTCCTTACATCCCCCAGGAGGTAAGACCTTTCTGCAAAAAGTCTGGCTCCTATATTATCAGTTGAGCTTGGACTTAACCTTGAAATAAATTTGTATGCTGCCTTTATACAGGGGACACCTTTCAAAGTAATAATATGTTTTGAAAGCTGTGAACAATTTGTGTCTATGGGAAAAACACAAAGGAATAAAAAGGCACAAAACAGAATTCACAGGTGACACATTTGCTATCGGGTAACACACGCAATTTTTTTTTATTTATTTTTTTCTCAAATAATGTATGCAGTAAAATATAATAAAATACTAAATATAAAATAATATTGCTCATATACATGAAGGAACATCACAGAAAGTTCAACTGAGACAGATCTTGTACACATGAATCATGAAAGCTATGGTAACAGTACAAGATCTTGCATGAAGATTGGTTAAGCATATTAGAAATAATTTTAGATTTGTCAGGAAGCAGAAAAAAGTATTACGTGCAGGGAGGAGAGTTCCAGTGTACTCAATTCTGCAAACCCGTAGTGGTACAGAGACAAAATTGTTCAAAAACTGTTGAATTGAGTTTAGGTGTACAAGAAGGGAAAATCAAGAAAATGGGGAAGGGGGGTGTTAATGAGAAAGAGGGAACCAAAAAAAAAAACACACAACCTCCAAAATGAATAACTTTTGTGTCCCACAATATTGCCCAGAGAATGAGAGAACACTATCAGCTTTAGTTATCTTGTGGTAACACACAAATTATTATACCCACGGATAAGCTGCATGACATTACATTTGATTTAATGGTACTTAATCACTTAAGCCCGAACCATTTTGCTGGCCAAAGACCAGACCACTTTTTGCAATTTGGCACTGTGCCGCTTTAACTGACAATTGCACGGTCGTGCGACTTGGCTCCCAAACAAAATTGACGTCTGTTTTTCCCAAAAATAGAGCTTTCTTTTAGTGTTATTTGATCATCTCTGAGGTTTTTATTTTTTGCGGTATAAATAAAAAAAGAGCAACAATTTTGAAAAAAACACATTATTTTTTGCTATAATAAATATCCCCCAAAAATATATTAATTTTTTTTTCCTCAGTTTAGGCAGATATGTATCCTTCTACATATTTTTGGTAAAAATTCGCAATAAGCGTTTATTGATTGGTTTGCGCAAAAGTTATAGCGTCTACAAAATAGGGGATTGTTTTATGGCATTTTTATTAATATCTTTTTTTTTACTAGTAATGGCAGCCATCAGCGATTTTTATCGTGACTGCGACATTATGGCGGACATGTCGGCCAATTTGGCCATGATTTTGGGACCATTCACATTTATACAGTGGTTAGTGAGATTAAAATTGCATTGATTACTGTGTAAATGTAACTGCCAGTGAAGGGGTTAACACTAGGTGGCGCTGTAGGGGTTAAGTGTGTCCTAGGGATGTGTACTAACTATAGAGGGGATGGGCTAGCTGTGACACATCACAGGGAGCTATGATCAGTGACACTGTCACTAGGCAGAACGGGGAGATGCTTGTTTACATTAGTAAACAGTTTACATTACATTCTTCCTCTCCGTGAGATGATCGCAGGTATCCCTGTGGACATCAAGTCCGCAGGACCCGCGATCCTACTCAAGGAGCTCCCGGCCAGCGGCAAATTCAAAGGGACGTACAGGTACACCCATTTGCCCAGCTATGCCATTCTGCTGATGTACATCGACGTGCGCCAGTCGGGAACCGGAACCGGTTAAAGGATATTTACTAGTGTTGCAGCTCATCATAATGCGCAGTAATGCACTACTATATGTTGTTTAACACTGTGTTGTTCAAAAAAATGCAGACATCTTTTTTAGTGTATTTTGGAGTATTAGACTGCTAATTAAAATAAACACTACACATGTTAACGTGTGCATTTAGATCTTTGCAGTGTGTTATCACATGTGTAGCTTGCAACGCACTAAGATGCATTGGCAATGCAGCACATCACACCGAAAAGGAATGTGTCTGTGCCTAATTCTTTTGTTTCCTCACAATTTATATTTGGTCTCATAGTGGAACATAACAACTGGGCCAAAAAAAAAAATGGAAACTAATAACCATGAGGTGACACAATAGTGTTCTAATTTAAACTAAAAAATCTAATATTTAATGTAGTGCAGCTTTCCAGTCCTTATGTAAAGTTGCTACATTTGTTTACTTTGTCTTTTTTGTCTTCATTTTCTCTGGTGATCCAGTCAGTAACATTCTTCCTTTCCTAGGGTGGCTACCCTCTCTATGGGGGGACAAGGAAACCACCCTTGGATAGCAGCAATGTCTGGCGGGGATAATGCTAGATAGTCTACTACAGTGATGGCTAACCTTGGCACCCCAGATGTTTTGGAACTATATTTCCCATGATGCTCAACTACACTGCAGAATGCATGAGCATCATGGGAAATGTAGTTCCAAAACATCTGGGGTGCCAAGATTTGCCATCACTGGACTAGTACATTTGGATGTCCTTAATATTATTAACAAACTAAAGCTGAACTATAGCTAGCACTTTGTTAAGCAGTTACAGTAACAGTTTCCCCCGCATTCCAATTCGCATAGCAGAAGATTGTGACGGGCTCTCTATGGAGCCGGTTCACACGTATCTACAGCAGCTCTGGTGCAAATTGCACAGGAGTCCTGTGCGTCTTTTGGGCTGAAACCATACCTGAAATCGTGATTGGAGATGCACAGGACTCCTGCTGTGAGCCGGAGTGTGTTGCAGTGTGAACCCAGCCTAAAGGCAAAAAGCTATTATCATTTTCTTTTGGCTATAACAGCAATGTCTGAAATGTTTAACTTGGGGGCCTTTATTTTTTAAATCGTCTCTGACAACTGAAGCTTGTGTTCCTGGACACAATTAATCTCTATTGCTGTTAATCTGTACATGTGTATTTAGAAATTGAAAGTAAGAAGGCTGCATTCAGAGGTCATTTTGGGCTCTGCATCTTCTTCCATTTATCACAAAAGTTTCTTTTATATCTTAAGAATCCTTATTGTGCAGCTCCTTGATTCTAAAACACTAGTCGCATTATTCTTCATTTGAGTAGGAGGGTATTGACTGGCTTTATATTTGCCTGCCACTACCGGGTAGCCATGTTAACTCAAATATGCTCTTGTACACTTTAAAAGGATTCTATGTTGCTAAAAGTGGACAAAAATATGATAATTATACAAAATTCAACATAATGAGCACTCACATTAAAATTAATTGTATGCATCCTGTTTCCTTCCTAAGCCATATGTACTATAAAAGATTAAGCCATAAAAGTACTGCAATGAAAAAAAAAAAAAATGTCATCCTGTTATTTAAAAATAATTTAACTACACTAAATACAAGCGTTTGTGCAAAAAATATAATTAAAAGGGTCATTTATGAAATAAATAACAGAATCATCTTTGTGCAGTTTATAAAAATTAGATTCATAGAACTCTGAGTTCCTCTTGGATTACTCAATTCTTATTTCTTATAATTTCTAAAACATTTACATTTTTTTATATTCTCTTAAGTTACCCATATTATTTACTTACCTTTAGTTTAAAGGTAGATCTAGGAAAGGGTCTGCACACAGTTCAGCCTAAAAAAAACAATCTTTAAGGCCCCTTTCACACTGGGGCACTTTGCAGGCGCTACAGTGCTAAAAATAGCGCCTGCAAAGCACAATAGTGTGAAAGCCAGAGGTTCCATCTTTGGAGCGATGTAGGAGCGGTGTATTTACCGATTCTAAAGCGCCCCTTCCCATAGAAAACAATGGGGCAGCGCTGCAAACCTTTTTCACCTGCTAGCGGCCGAATAGCACCACTAAAAGTACGGTAAAACACTGCTAAATATGTCTCCGCTTTACCACCAGCACACGCAATGCCCCAGTGTGAAAGTAGCCTAAATGTTAATGTATATGAGCATTGTGTCTTCAAAGTTTAGTATCTACCATATATGCAACATATTTTAAAAAGCAATGCTATAAGGCAGTGGTCCCCAAACTGCAGGCCGATGTGGCCCTTTGCTCCCACTGATAAAAGACATTATTCCTTCCACTTACACCAACAATGGGGTATAATTCCTGGTGGTGACATCAATAACGGGGCATTATTTTTCCCATTGATCCCAATGATTGTGCACTATTCCTCAAACTGACACCAATAATGGAGATCGATTCTGTCAACTAACACCAACAATGGGACACTAGTTCTCCCAGTGACACCAACAATGGGGCACTATTCTTCCACTGACACCAATAACGGGACACCATTCCTCCTACTGACACCAATGATGGGACACCATTTCTCCCATTGACGCCAATTATAGGACACTATTCCTCCCACTGATATCAATTATGGGGCGTTATTCCTACCACTATTACCAATAATGGGACACTTTCCTCACACTGACACCAATCAGGGGATACTATTCCTCCCACTGATACCAACGGCGGTGCATTATTCCTCCCACTGACACCAACAATGGGGCAATATTCCTCCCCTAATACCAAAGATGCATTGTTTAATCCCACAGATGCCCAATGGCCACAGTCTGGCCCCCTAATGTCTTAAGGGCAGTAAACTGGCCCTTTGTTTAGAATATTTGCAGACCCCTGCTAAAAAGAAAAGGTTTCAAGCTTTTGTTATAGTATTTCACTGTCATTAGCCAAAGAGAATTAACACATCTATGTGCTGGCACTAGCTGATAAAATGAAAAGCCCAAAATAATCCATGGTTGATGTATCTATCATATACTACATAAATAGTTGCCATTTTGTGCTGGTATGAATATGTGTGTGTGTGTTTTTGTTTAATTTACTTTATTGTTTTCACTTTAATAGTAATTGCTGATTTTTGCAGATAAAGCACATTGTGTTTTCTGCATTTCTATAGCAAGCTTTTGAAGTTATATACACAAAAACTTTGTGTGGCATATCCCAAGTCACCTTTTTTAACAATGTGAAAAGCTACTCATGAAAGAAAAAAATATATATATATATTCATAGTTGGATGTACACATATCTGATGGTTTATAACAGTTTACAACTTTTACTTCCACAACTTTTTATTTTATATATCAGCACAGATTGTATTATTTACAAGCTTGATATTTAGTTTTTGTCCTTATGTTCATTTACATTTTACAATTAACTGTGTTAATACCCTGTCTGCTACTCTTTTTAAAATAAAATGTATTTTGTTGTACATACCAAATATATGCATATGCCAGCATAAACAAATTATTCAGCGCTCAGTGTAAGATGAGACAAAGTAAAGTTCAGTCCAAATAGGAATCAAAGAAGGAAACGTGGATGGTTGCGCACAGTCATAGGCAGCTCCTTATGAAGGATCAAAAAATTCCATGTGTACATGAAAAGATCGATGGAGAGGGTGCCAGATCAGCATATATAAAAACAGCACTTTTATTCTATAACATGGTTACATGTAAAACTCTGATCCCTTGTTCCAGTGGTACAAGTGAGCCATGCCAGATGGCAACCGTAATCATCCCCAATCGTTTCCAGGGCCCCGCCTCTTTCATCAGATTAGCTTTGGAAAAACGGTGCGGTCCGGCCCCTCCTGTCCATCTCAGTCCCTGTCAGCGGTGTTGTGAAGGCTTGAGACGCCGCTGCCATTTGCCCTTGGGGTGCAGGCCCCTGCTCACATTCTCCAGCCATTGCTCCATCCATTTGATGATTCCAGTTGCCATTTGCCATGGCTCACACTCACCACTAGAACAAGGGATCAGAGTTTTACATGTAAGTGTGTTATTGAATAAAAGTGCTGTTTTTATCCATGCTGATCGGGCACCCTCGCCATCTATCTTTTTCAAATATATGCATATGTTTTTAACCTCATCTTGGGATATCACCCATCTTGGTATATCACAACTGCCCTCTTCACTATTTCCAAAACTGTTTCCTGTTCCATAGCTGCCCCTCTCCATCACCTCCCCCTATTGTGGATGGAAGCCTGTACCACCTCTATATAGCAACTAGAATGTTCCTTTCTCTGTCAACTCATCCCCCACAGTTATAACCTTGTAGTATCACTTGCCATCCCATTAGATTGTAAACTGTCATAAGCAAGGCCCTCCTAATCCTCTTGCTCTTGTATTGTTTTGAATTGTTTTGCAACTGTATTGCCTCTTTATTCAATTATTATTATTATTATTATTATTATTATTATCCAGGAGATTTATATAGCGCCAACAGTTTAGGCAGCACCTTACAATATAAAGGAAACAGTAAACTTACAATACTGTTCAGTACAGAAGGAATAGGAGAACTCTGCTCATGGCAGTGCAATCTATTGCTACCATATAAAGACTGTAAAATATTAGTAATTATAATAGTAATAATAATAATAATAATTTCAGATTTACACTGGGGGATTCAGCCTCCAGTCCTGTATTTAGCTCTGGCAGTGAGATCATACCCCCAAACCAAATGTTTGTTCTGTGTCTTGCCCCAATCAATACACCTTATTTACTTTTATCAATGATAGAAGTGAGATAATCTCCCCAGATCAACAGGTATTACACCAGCAGCATGTGTGCAGTTACCCTTTAGTGGCAAGTCTCTACATTATGTGCATTAGTCCCTTAGTGACCAATGTTTTTGAATCTGCATACATCTATAAACATCTCTATAGTGATTACTCCCTCATGTGTATGTGGATTAATCCCTCAATGACCAATATCTGTTATATACTGTCTGTGCATTGACCTCTCAGTAACTATTATTTACAGTATATGCATTAAACTTTCAGTGATTAGCCTCTGGGGTATGTGCATTATCCCTTCATGGCAAGGCCACGTTGTATGGGCATTAACCCTTAAGTAATTAGTCCCCAGAGTGTGTACATTGACTCTCCAGTCACCAACCTGCAGTGTATGTGAATTAGGGTAGTCATACATGGTGCAAATTTCTTTCCTGCCACCAAGGATGCAGTAAAGAAATCTGCTTGATTTCCCCCAACCTGCCTTACACACACACACACACACACACACACACACACACACACACACACACACATATATATATATATATATATATATATATATATATATATATATATATACAGAAATGTGAAACATATATATTGTATCTGTTTATATTTTTGAACTTAAGAGTCCACACTTGTACGACTTCAGAATCACGTGATTTCCATTGCGACTTTACAGATGCGATTTTGATGCAGCTTTGTTGGGCCTTTGGCTTTGATCACTGATAAAATACACATTGTGAATCATTTCCTGCTGCAATGATTTCCTGTTCCTCTTTACTTCCTGGTTTTTGCTGAGATGGTGTGAAGTGAGTAAATTTGTTGGCGTCCCATTATGTTGCTGCAGTAGTTGTCACGGCTGCTGTAGCAGTATTACTTGAAGAAGAAGAGGAGAAGAAGTGGAGGAGGAGAAGGTGTAGGTACTGGATCCATCCTGCCATCGTCAATTGGGAATATAGAGGACAGTTCTGGGTCCTGCGTGCACATAGAGAAAAGTTGTTCATATACGCGCGCATGTCAATTACAAGATGAGAACATGTGCATCCAGTCCCTGTACTCTACTAGATTTTCACATGGTGAATTTAGAGAAGGGCCAACTTTTTTTCATTTCTTTTCAGTTTTGACTAATTACGTGGTTTGATCTCTAGCCATCTCAAGCTACGGAATGCAAGGTTTAGAAGGAGTATTCCGTCTGTGCAAAGATTGAAAATGACATTAAGGAAAGTTTTACGACTGCACCCTGCCCTTCTCTTACATAGTTGGAATGTATTTTATAAGGAGGGGGGGCTTACTGTAGGGTTAGGGTTAGGCTAACTCTAGCAAAACCCTAACCCTAAGCTCCCCTAAGCCTAACCCTAATCAAGCCTTAACGTTAGGTAACCCTAGCCTAACCCTAAAACTAGCCTAACCCTAACAATAACTGTAAGAAATCAGCAGCTGGGTGACCAGATATACAGGTGTGCTCATAAGTTTACATACCCTGGCAGAAAGTATGATTTCTTGGCCATTTTTCAGAGAATATGAATAACACAATAACACAAAATTTTTCTTTCACTCATGGTTAGTGTTTGGCTGAAGCCATTTATTATCAATCAACTGTGTTTACTCTTTTTAAATGATAATCACAACAGAAACTACCCAAATGACCCTGATCAAAAGTTTACATTCCCCAGTTCTTAATATTGTTTATTGCCCCCTTTAACATCAATAACAGCTTGAAGTCTTTTGTGGTATTTGTGGACAAGGCTCTTTATCTTCTCAGATGGTAAAGCTGCCCATTCTTGTTGGAAAAAAGCCTCCAGTTGCTGTAAAATTTTGGGATGTCTTGCATGAATGCACGTTTTGAGATCTCCCAAGAGTGGTTCAATGATACTGAGGTCAGGAGACTGAGATGGCCACTCCAAAACCTTAACTTTATTCTGCTGTAGCCAATGACAAGTCGACTTGGCCTTGTGTTGTGGATCATTGTTATGTTGGAATGTCGAAGTACATCCCATGTGCAGCTTCCTGGCGGATGAATGCAAATGTTCCTCCAGTATTTTTTGATAACTTATTGCATTCATTTTGACCAAATTTCCTGTGCCTTTGTAGCCCACACATCCCCAAATCATTAGCAATTCACCTCCGTGTTTCACAGTAGTATTGGTGTACAGCAGGATACAGGGCAAGAGCAGGATCAAGAGTAAATGGCTACAGAGTCAGGCAGCAGCACACAACAAACAGAATACAAGCAGGAGCAGCCAAAACACTGTGGCAAAAATAAATAGCACGTAGGTATAGGTAGAATGTAGGTACTCCCCAGCAGGTGTGGCCTTGTGGAGCTGATCACTGGAACTTGCTACGTCACAGAAGCTACCTTATTCCCAACTCTAAGGCAAATTCAAAAGCAAGTGGAAGTGGTCTGAAAATCTAGGTAGTGAAGAACAGTTCACAATCCAATATGACACAAGCATAGAGAGAGGCAGAGTTTGAATATTTTATCCTATGGAGTACAAAAGGGACATGTCAGGAATGGCATAGCATGTTACATATTTTGATTGCAGAATATACATTTTAAAGATTTTAAAATGCAGCAAAAGGAAGTTACAGTTCTATCTGAATAATGTCTTAAAATGCACTGTAAAAACACAGCAAAATGTTAAAGGTCTACCAATGCTGGGTATTTTTTTTTTCTTTGTGTTGCTTACACTCTTTCTCTCTTATGTATCCAAAACAGGTATAGAGGCACTGATGAGTCTTGCAGAGGAGATAAATCAAACAGCAGCACTTTTACTGTTGGCGTTTTGATGATTTGAATTTTTTTGTTGATGGGCACCTGCCCCCTGGGCATTTACCTCAAAAAATTAGTGTAGTGGCTACTAAGGATGAGCCGAACACCCCCTCCCCCAATTCGGTTGGTACTAGAACATCTGAACAGGCAAAAAATTTGGAAGAACAAACACTGTTAAAGTCTATGGAACACGGACATGAAAAATCAAAAGTGCTCATTTTAAAGGCTTATATGCAAGTTATTGTCATAAAAAGTGTTTTGGGACCTGGATCCTGCCCCAGGGGACATGTATCAATGCAAAAAAAGTTTTAAAAAGGGCACTTTTTTGGGAGTAGTGATTTTAATAATGCTTAGTGAAACAATAAAAATGAAATATTCCTTTAAATATCGTGCCCGGGGGAGGGGGGGTTGTCTATAGTATGCCTGTACAGTGGCACAGTTTTCCTGCATTTAGAACAGTACCACAGCAAAATTACATTTCTAAAGGAAAAAAGTCATTCAAAACTGATCGCAGCTGTAATGAATTGTCGGGTCTTGGCAATATAGATAAAATTCATTGAAAAAAAGGCATGGGTTCCCCCCAGTCCATTACCAGGCCCTTTGGAGGGATCTGAGGGTCCCCTTGTTAAAGGGGGCTTCCAGATTCCGATAAGTCCCCCGCCCGCATACCCCCACAACCACCAGGCAAGGGTCATGGGGATGAGGCCTTTGTCCCCATCAACATGGGGACAAGCTGCTTTTGGGAGCTACTCCACGCAACCTCCCCATGTTGAAGTCATGTGGCCTGGTACGGTTCAGGAGGGGGATGCTCTCTCACCCCCCTCTTTTCCTGTGGCCTGCCAGGTTGCTTGCTCTGATAAGGGTCTGATATGGATTTTGGAGGACCCCTATGCCACTTTCTTTTAATTTGGAGCAGGGTTCACCTTAATTTCCATGCCAGACCTGAAGGGCCTGGATTTTGGGGGCCGTCACACATTTTTTTTTATTTTTGGTTCAGGGTTCCCCTTAATATTCATACCAGTCCCAAAGGGCCTTATAATGAACTGGATGGGGGAACCCATGCCATTTTTTTCAGGGAGTTTTATCTCTATTGCCGAGACCCAACAATTCATTACAGCAGCAATCAGTTTTAAATGACTTTTTTACTTTAGAAATGTAATTTTGCTGTGGTACTGTTCTTAACACAGGAAAACTGTGCCATTTTGCAGGCATGATATTTAAAGGAATTTAATTTAATTCATTTTTATTGTTTCACTTTAATCAGTATTAAAATCACTGCTCCCGAAAAAACTTTTTTTTTTGCATTCATACATGTCCCCTGGGTCAGGACCCTGGTCTCAAACATGTTTTATGACAATAACTTGCATATAAGCCTTTAGAATGAGCACTTTTGATTTTTCATGTTAGTGTCCCATAGACTCTAGCGGTGTTTTGCAGCCACCACATTGAACATATATAACACATATTGTTTGCCGAACGTCAGAACAACTAAAGCTCGGCCCGAACTTATGCTCCGGAAAAAAATATAGAAAATGTGCAGCGCTAACAAATAGCCAATATCAAAAATGAAATTGACATGTGAAAAATATTGACATGTGAAAAATATTGACATATACAAAATCACATTGAGACATATATTCAATAAAGAAAAGTGTCCATAAATAAACATAAGGGACCACAAGAAGGTCCTAGTGTGTTCCAAGATGTGAAATCCAAAAATGAAGGACAGCCACAAAAATCTTGGATGAACATCAAAAAGTGAAAATCCACCACCAGAAGCACCATTCGCTTACCGGAGAGATTGAACCCATATAGGTATACACCTGATGAGTCAATCAAGCTTTATGAAATGACCAGAAGGTTCAGGCTTACTGTGTGAACACAAGCTCCAGACGGACGTTCCAAGGTGATGGATACAGCAGGTGTACACAGGCAAATTAGCCCAACCAAGAGGATAAAAAAGAAGAAGAAGGGGCCAATAGCGTAAATCCATGAGGAATATTTATTGTATAATCATAAGAGTTACACTTACATTTCCAAGGTAAAAGACAAGCGTTTCAAATAGGACAGTAACAATGGGATCAGCATGACAACCAAGCTTATGCTTGGGCCGAACCATTCACCCATCCCTAGTGGCTACCCATGTAGCCCCACCTACTATATATAGGCAAGTAAATGAAGATGAAGCAGATGGCAAACACCTGGAATGGTTTTAACCACTTGCTTACTGGGCACTTAAATTCCCCTCCTATCCAGACCAATTTTCAGCTTTCAGTGATGATGAAATTTGAATGACAATTGCGTGACAATGTATTGAATGAAAATATTTTGTTATAAAATTTTAAAACAGGTAATTTTTGTCCATCATTGATGTATGCTGATGAGGCGACACTGATGTGCACCAATAGGTGGCAGTGACGGGCACTGATGGGTGGCAGTGATGGGCACTGATAGGTGGCAGTGATGGGCCCTGATCGGTTACACTAATAGGCAGCACTTCTAGCTGGCACTGATTGGCACCACTGGTGGGCATTGATAGGTGGCACTTGTGGGCATTGTAGGCACTATCAGGTGGCATAAATGAGGCATAATTGCCCTTACAGATGAGCCGGTGATCGTTTTTTTTTTCTCCTCCGCTGTCAGCGTGAGATGAAAAGAAAACAATCACCAAGCTTTTGTTTTGATGATGTGATCTGCTGTCCTTGGTTGACAGCTAATCACGTGGTAAGGGGCTGGAACCAGCCCCTTACTCAGATCAGTGATCACCCAAATCTCATTGACTCCGTGATCACAGCGCACTCGGTACAAATCCTGTAGGGTGCGTGCAGGGAGCATGCACAGGGGAGGCCATCATTTGACGGCCTCCCAGGAATTCAGGTCCACGCTGTGGCCGTCATTCGGCTATAGTGCGCATGTCAAGAGGTTAATCATCATTCCCATTTTATGTAGACAAGCAATCTCTCATAGATCTTTCTGAATGTTGCACTCTTATAAGATAACATTGAATGAGTTCAGGGTCAGTTGAAAAAAGTGTCCAACTGCCTCTGAATGTCCGTTTAGCAGCAGCAGTGTACATGGGGTCTTACAATGTCAACAGTCGGAGTCTGCCAGAGAGGAGTAACAAGGAGACAAAATATTGTCTGACTCTGAACTGCTCACCTTGACTAAACAAACCTTGAGAACATTCTGTAAGTATTTAATTGTGGAACACATACAATACACTTTCCAACTAAAGTTTTACATAAAAAATGTTTATATCAGGTCTCATAATTAACTTGAAATGTATTAATTTGGCTGATTTAGTCTGCATGATGAATTATTGAAACCATTTTGGAACTGAACTCAATGCAACACTCATGTGAAACACAAATTATCCCTGCCAACATCTGATTGGTTTGGCAGCAGCAATTCATTATTCAGAGCAATTTAAAAAAATTGGATTTTTTTTTCCCTGAATATTCTTACTACAAAAAAGAGAAAATCATTTTTATTTTTTCTAGCTTTTAATATTTGTCGTCTATTGCTTATCATTTACTGTTACAGTCAATAGTGTCCCACCTCTTTCTTAAGTTCCATGAACAAGGTTAGCTATGTAGTCTTTTTTTTATGTTCTTTTTGTTTTCTAAGTGAGATAATGAAAATGATAACTGAAAATAAGTAAAGGGCTGTAAATTATTATTAGAACAAAGAATGCATCTGTGTAACATCTTCTGTGTGGCTGCCCATCTTTTTTTTATTGTTTGATTCTTACCATGTGAATCACCAATTTTGTTGTTTGCAGTGACAAACCATAAGCTGTAAGTCTTGTCTCAGTTGAGTTTCTTTCTCATGCTTCATGTGTTTCAACACGACTTAATTCAAGTTACTGAAGTGGATCCCTGACTCCAGAGAAACCACTTCAAGCTTGGCTGACATCATAAATGAAACTTCTAGGAAACTCATTTGCTGCAATATTGTAAAGTTTCCTTCAGCAAAGGCTATTGCTCTAATTTATATATATATTATAAATACATTTGAATATCTTCAATACGCCGAGTCATCTATAATTTGTGAGCTTTTTATCCACTTCCCATCCAGCGTATAGACATATAACCGCCACAACGTGGCTCTTTCGTCCTGGGCGGCCGTCATATGACATCAGTCCCCTCCCCCCACAGTTAGAATCACTCCTTAGGTAATACATTTAACCCCTTGATCTCCCCTAGTGTTAACCCCTTCTCTGCCAGTGACATTTATAAAGTAATCAGTGCATTTTTATAGCACTGATCACTGTAAAATTGTCAATGGTCCCAGAAATGTGTCAAAAGTGTCCAATTTGTCTGCCACAATATCACAGTCCTGATAAAAATCAGATTGATGCCATTACTAGTAAAAAATAATAATGCCAGAAATCTATCCTCTATTTTGTAGGCAATATAACTTTTGCACAAACCAATCAATACGCTTATTGCAGGTTTTTTTGACCAAAAATATGTAGAAAAATACATATCAGCCTAAACTGAGGAAGATTTTTTTTTTAATTGGGATATTTATTATAGCAAAAAGTAAAAAATATTGTGTTTTTTTTTTTCAAAATTGTCTCTCTTTTTTTGGTTATAGCGCAAATAATAAAGACCACAGAGGTGATCAAGTACCACCAAAAGAAAGCTCTATTTGCGGGGTTTTTTTTTTTTCAAAATGTCATATGGTTATAGTGTTGCATTACCGTGGTCTGGGCAGAAAGGGGGCGAAAATGCCCTGTATTGAAGTGGTTACACATACATTTGCATACATCTTTTAATACTTAATGTAAAGGCAAACAGTTTCTGAACACGAGACAATTTTGTATCAAGTTGCCGTCTGAAATATTAGGATGCTGGAAATAAATTCCAAAGATTAGTCAAGCTCTGTTGATCTCATTGGATCACCCTCTCTAAATAACATGAACGAGTGACCTCTAACAACACTCATTAACTATAAAAATATCAGAGAAGCAAATAAAAGGCATGAGCAGATTTACTGAATTGTTAACTAAACTCTGTCAAATTTCCTTGTATTACTGATTTATTTTTCTATAGTTTAATGTGGCACCATGCTAGTATATTGCTGCTGCCACACAAATAAGCACCTGCCTATTGCAGATGAATATCTTCCATATATACGGAACTATTTACACCATTTTAATGTGAGCATTTATTGTGTATCTAATAAAATCATAAAACCAGTTAAGTTAAGCTTTTGAAAATGGAACTGTACCAAAAAATAATATTTGCTATATCTGCTGTGTGAGATTCAAGACACTCTTTGGTTGCTAATCTTAAAGGGGTTGTAAACCCTTGTTTTTTTCACCTTAATGCATCCTATTATTTCAAGGGGGCCACGTGCATTACTGGTGACAAATCTTTTGCCCTCTGCCTGTCTTTTTTTTTTTGGCGCTGCTTCCAGAATCCGGTTTCTCTTTAAAGATGGAGCCAATTAAATTACTAGTATTTATGGATTTAAAATGATCAGCAGTTCATAGAACAGATCTACATAAATAGTGATGAATGTAATTGAGATGAGTTGCAGGAAAGCCACAGGAAATACTCCTGACAAGTCCATTGCCCTCTGCCTGTCTTTTTATGGCACATCTTCCAGAGTTCAGTTCCTCTTTTAACATGGAGCCTATTAAACGACTGGTATTTATGTATTTAAAAAGATCAGCAGTTCATAGAACATCTCAATATATATATATAGAGTTTAGTGAAATTGAGAGTCTCCATTTCTTCAAAATTTCTGAGATGTTGGTAACATTTTGCCACTTCCACATGTTTAGGAATGCTGCTATCCTGGACCAGTTCTTGTGCTAAAGATATCCCCTTGTTAACTTGTTTTTTTTTTTTTTCATAAACATGAAACATGGGCAGTAAGAAAATTTAATTAAAATAGAAAATGGTGTCAGTACATAAATACCAATCAAATGCACAAGCAATTAAAAAAAGAAACAACACAATTACAAAACCCTTTTTTTTAGCATTCTCTGCATCTATTACCTTTTGTACCACCACCCCCTCCCTTTAGAATGTAAGCTCTATGGTCCTCCTGTCCCTTCTGTATTGGACTGTACTGTAATTGTGCTGTCCTCCTCTATATTGTAAAGCGATGTGTAAACTGTTGGCGCTATACAAATCATGAATAATAATAATAATAAGCAGACTTCACATAAACAGATAAATTAGTGAAATTTAGAGATTCTGTTTTAGTGAAATTTTGCTGACAATTTTGAGTTGATTTGGATTTATTTCAATCATTGCTACACACAAACACAGCTAAAATATAAAAAGCATGAGGTGTCCTGAGTGAAATAAAAAACTTGGTATGGCAGCAATATAGGAACTGTAATGTAGCAAATAGTACATCTGTGCTATTAATCAGTTCTCTTAATAACTTGAAATATGCTATATGATTGCTACAGGATATGGCATAGTTCCTGTAAGTGATGATTTCTCTTGAATGTGAGCAAATAATTTATTATTTCTACACCAGGCATTTTGAAATTTATTAGCATCAAAATTACTTTTCAACTTCAATCTACATTCTGGCTCGATTCTCTAAAATGGACAAAAAAAATTAAAATTCTTTCTGGTTACCATGGCAACAGCCATTTTCTAAAGAGGACTTCCCCATCCCCGTCCCTTTCCTAATGTAAGTGTTTCTCTGCCTTTCTCAAAAAGTCTGTGCAGAACTTAAAACATAAAGTTGGGGGAAAAATAAAAAAAAGCAGGTCTGATTTCAATACTCATCTTCTCTCCTGTGCTATCCTTTCACTCACTGGAGGTCCATCATCTTCTGGATTAAATGATAAACAAAATGATCAATCTGAAGATGTCCAGAAAAAATAAGAATTCAAGCAAAAACATTGAATACTCACTGGGTGGGCCTCAGGGGAGGAAATGTCGGGGGAGGGGGGAGGGGAAGGGAGCTCAGAACTGAACTTTAGGCCCCTTTCGCACAAGAGTGATTTCTCTTTTTTATGCATGACAATGTAAATCACTCTATAATATATGTTCACATCAATGCAACATGGTGCATTGCAATGTTTGGAAATATGCCTGTGTTTCTTTTGGACCAGCATAGCGCATTTTCAGCCCCATAGACTTCTTTGGAAGTGCATTAAAAAGCGTATTAAAAAGGGTCAGAGCCGACCACCAGAGTGGATGGTGGTGTGAGAGAGACGCTCTGCCACAATGGGGAAAGTACAGTGGCTTACAGCTCACAGAAACACCCGATTTCAATCTCCACAGTAAGGGGAGACTGAGGAGCATACCCAGAGCAGAATGAATAAAAGAAAGGAGAGAAAAGAACTGAGAAACTGACAGAATTCGTCCCCCCTGTAGCGGGCCGGATGATCCAAGATGGCGCCGGCGCTGGGAGCCATCCTCCCTCATCCCCATTCAGCATGCTCAGCCATCCACTGCCATCCGAGGGTGAGTCACCTGATACAGGCCATCCACTGCCATCCTCTGCATTTAATAGCCCTGTGAAGCAAAAATGGAGGCTAGGGGAGGATGGAGGTGTACAGAATGACACAGGCACAGAGGGGGAAGAAATAGAGGAGGCATCCTAATACAGACAGCATCTAGATGCATTGCCTACCACAGGGCAGCCCATCATAGACACTACCATGAAGTAGATGCTTCAAACATTGCGGGGGGGGGGTCCTCCAGCAAGACATG
This sequence comes from Lithobates pipiens, assembly GCF_037356315.1. Classification (NCBI taxonomy): domain Eukaryota; kingdom Metazoa; phylum Chordata; class Amphibia; order Anura; family Ranidae; genus Lithobates; species Lithobates pipiens. The sequence goes on from NW_027507764.1 coordinate 325,146,486, forward strand.
GCATCTTTCATGCAATCCACAAAGAGGTAGATAATAGAAGTCTGTAGCAGAGTGGAATATGAATTAGTGGATGACCACTTTGACATTGAGATCAAATCCATGTGCCTCAAAATGGCGGATATCGAGGACAGGTCGCAAAGGAACAACATCAAATTCAGGGGATCCCTGAATCCATAAAACCAGCTGATCTGTACTCATACCTCCAAAAGCTCATGACAACATCTCTCCCATCTCTGGGACCTGCTGACATCACCATAAACAGAGCCCATAAACTGCCAAAACCATCATACCTGCCTAAAAAGATCTCCAGAGATGTAATAGCAAGGATCCATTTCTACCATGTAAAGGATCAACTAATGCAATACTCCAGACAACACCCTGCACGCCCAGATCCTTTCGCAGAAATCGCACTCTATGCCAATTTGTCGCAAGCTACTATAACGGCAAGGCATAACTTGGTACCCATTAGAAAAATACTGCAAAACCACAAAATCCTCTACAAGTGGGGCTTCCAGGCTAAACTACTAGTGGAAATGCATAATGAATCACACTCCAACACATTGCTGGAGAAGGGAATGGAGCTCCTCCAGAAATGGCGTCTACTCCCTGTGAATGGAAACCCTGCAGATCCTGAGCCCTTCCTGGAAAAGCATCAATACAACCACCAAAACAAGAAGGGGAGATAATCCCCTACCGCTAGAGCATCTGTAGCTCTCATACATGCCTTAATATCCCCCTCAGGGTCACTAAACCCGTGGCGCCTTTCTGGTTTACTACATGTTTCAATGTCCACTAAGATATCACCTGTTGTTCGACTGATGTAAGTACTGTTAAAACTCCCACTTTCTTTTATGTGATTTTTCCCATAATCTGTTCTTTTCAGCAGTTTATGATTATATATTTCAAGTTTTATCACTGTTCTTACCAAATTATACCACTAGATGGCGACAAAGCACCTCCTACCATCCAAATAAACCTTAAAGTGGATGGCCACTAAAAAATAAAAAAAATAAAAAAATAAATTGCCTAAAAATAATCCTAAAAAATTGGGGGGAAAAAAACAACAACATTTTTAATTTACCAGAAAGGACTGTTGCTAGGCAGATCATCCTAATCTGCCTCTTCCTATTCTGCGGTGATCTTCGGTCTTCTCCTCCTCACGTCATCTTCTAGTGAATGAGGCGAGGTGTGTTCTGGGAATTATGTGTGTCCCAAAAAGGGCGTGCCTCATTCACAAAGCGATGCGCGACTTCCGCATGCGTAGCAGGAAATGGGCTCCACTGCCTATTTCCCTTAGTTGGAATGGCGGCGCTGGGACCCAAGAGCCAAGGGATGTGACACCCTAAGCGTGCAGGAGACACACTTCTCCAGTATCAAATAGACATGTGCGATCTGGTTCATAATGAATAGATTTTCATTTGTTAGTATTCGTACATTCGGATCAATTCAAACATCCAAATAGCTGAAAGAACCAAAATATGAAAATTACAAAATTACGAATAAGAAAAATAACGAACATGCGAAAATACCAACTTACAAATGAAGAAAGAAAATTACATCTATAACAAATGATTTACAATTACGTATTTTCATTCCTTTGTTTGTAATTTCGTATGTTCATATATTCATTCGTGTGTTCGTAATTTTGTTTGTTTGTGTTCTCGAATCATTCTTTTGAATGGACAGTGTAAGTGTATCTTAATATATATTTTCGTAATTTTGCGTTCTCGATTTGTTCTTTTCGAATGGACTATGTAACTATGTAACTATGTGACAGTGTATTAGTGAGTGATGTATCTTACTTAAAGTGGTTCTGCACCTAAAAAAAAAAATATTAAAAGCCAGCAGCTACTAATATTGCAGCTGCTGACTTTTAATAAATTGACACTTACCTGTCCCAGGGTCCAGCGATGTCGGCGGCAGATGACGAGCGATCGCTCGTCTCTCTGCTGCCCCCGCCGCCATCCTCTGTCAGGGAATTGGGAAGTGAAGCGTTGCGGCTTCACTGCCCGGTTCCCTACTGCGCATGCATGATTCGCGCTGCGCGTCTCTTCTGGTCCCCGCTGTGTCCTGGGAACTGTGTGTTTCCCAGAACACAACGGGGGGGGGGGGGCATCTGCGGAGGTCTGCGGCAGTCTGTCCCGGAAGTGGGTGCAGATACCTGGATTATCCCGGTAACTGCACCCCCTCCCCCCTGAAAGGTGCCGATTGTGGCACCGGAGGGGGGAGGGATCGGATTAGCGGAACTTCCACTTTAGGGTGGAGAACGGCTTTAATATCTTTAGGGAATCAGCTTATCCCTTTTGTGTCTGAGTCCCACTGCATATCTGAATCTTTTTAGATTCAGTTGAGGAGGAGACTGGAGTAAGGACAGGACTTATTAGAAAAGCAAGGATTTTTCTTCTATTCTTATGTCCTACGATAGTACGAATCAACGAAAAAGACAATCTAACAAAAGTAACAATTACTAAATTATGAGTAGTGTAGCGAATAAATGAAAATTATTATCTAACAAAATTACAAATCATTTCGTATCAAAGAAAATATAACTGTTACGAAAATACGAATGAGTCCAAATATGAAACCTCGTGTCTTACAAAATTACGAATCGTTGCGAATCAACAGAAAGGTAAAGAAATTAAATGAAACAAAACAAATTTTTTTGCTGTGCATATGTCTAGTATTAAACCTCCAAAATGCTTGCATGTCAAATTTTCACACATGGAAGGCGGAGACCAACTTTAGGATCATTATGCCTATAAGAGAGACTCTTTGATTTATGGTGATGCCTTCGAACAACAAAAAGAACTATACGTATTACTCAATGGTCCACAACAGCTATTCAAGAATAGATTTTTTTTTTACAGATATGTATACCTTGCAGAATATATGTAAAGCTGATATCCACAACATCACGTGGTCGGACCATGCACCTGTAACTATTGATGTTGTGGATACAAGAAAAATATCCCACAAACCCCTATGGCGCAACAATACTTTACTTCTATCACACCCCAAGATTAAGGATGAAATTAAAGGAAAAATTAATTAATATTTCTAAATTAATGACAATGGAGAATGTTCCCCACTGACGGTTTGGTGTGCACACAAGGCATTCACCAGGGGTGCCCTTATCCAAATTGCTTCTATAGAAAAGAAAAACAAAACGGCAGCGCATATCACATTTGCACAAATCCATTGCTGAATTAGAAGCTCAGCACAAAAATGGCAACTCCTCTTCTACCCTCACACCAAAAAGCCTTACCTCTTACCGCAAGGAATTACAGCAGGAGCTTAGGTCCATGACACATATTTTGAAAGAATGAAGCTGTCCTTCTATTCACAAAACATTAGGGCAGGAAAACTCCTGGCATCCCAACTCAAAAATCGGCAAGCATGTTCCAACCTCGCACAGATAAAACACCATCAATCTAATTCCATTCTTCGTAATCCAAGAGACATAGCCAACACATTTAAAGATTTTTATGAATCCCTCTACAATCTTAAAAAAAATACCTATTTACTCACCAACCTACAGACTCAGAGATCAGTGATTTCCTCCTTGGAATCCAGCTGCCCTCAATAGATGACACCATTCTCCAGAAACTGAATTCTCCCATTACCAATGCAGAAGTTGAGTCAGTTATAAAATCCCTCCCTATGCACAAATCGCCCAGAGCGGATGGATTTTCTGCTGAATACTATAAGGCTTTTACCACCCTCCTTAATCCAAAACTAGTTGAGGTCTTCAATACAGCAGCCACGTCTGGCTCCTTACCAAACAAAATGCTCCAAGCAGTAATATTCACTCTACTCAAACCAGGCAAAGACTTGTCACTCCCCAAAAGTTTTAGGCCCATCTCACTACTGAACTCGGACCTTAAAATATACACCAAAATTCTACCCAACAGGTTAATGGAAATCACCCCATCCTTCATATGCCTAGACCAAGTTGGCTTCATAAAGGGCAAGCAGGCACCTAACGGGACTAGGAGAAACTACTGCGTTTTGCAGAAGTCACCCAGGAACGTAGCGTTTTCCTGGCCCTGGATGCAGAAAAGGCCTTTGACAGGGTCCATTTTGGATACCTGTCTAAGGCTCTAAATACATTGGGAATATCTGGCTTGATCCACTCAGCAATCATGTTATTATACTCCAACCCCACAGCCCAAGTCTATACCTTCAGCTTACTCTCTGACCCATTTTCTCTATCAAATAGGACCCGTCAAGGCTGCCCAGTATCTCCGATCATCTTTTCACTTGTTATTGAACCATTAGCCATTAGATTCAATGATGTAGTACAAGGTATCAAAGTAGGCCATGAAAGTCACAAACTAGGATTATTCGCTGATGATATCATACTAACTATATCTAAGCCAGAATCTTCTATCCCGGTAGTACAATCCTTACTAAAAAAAATTGGAGAGGTTTCCTTTTATAAAGTGAACATAACTAAGAGTTATGCCCTTGCACTAAACACACCCGAGGAAAAAGTCAGCCAGTGCAAAATGAGGTTTCCCTACAATTAGGATTCCCCCTCAATTACCTACCTTTGTATACAGCTAACCTCATCTTCCTCTAGATTATATCCCAGTAATTACATTTCTCTACTTACCAAAGTGGAAGAGGAACTAAACCAGATTGGCAAACTACATCTGACATGGATTGGTAGAATAGCTGCATACCAAATGCAAGTCTTGCCCAAATTGTTATACTATTTCAGTACTCTGCCTATTACCATCCCTCAGACATTTTTCTCGCAACTAATGGCTTGCTTGCAAAAAACAAGAATAGACCTAACAAATCTGTACAAACCTAAACATCTTGGGGGTGTACTATAAAGCCACAGTACTTGATCAAATGCGGTACTGGTTCTCTTGCCAAACAGATTATAGGTGGTCCAAGCTAGAAAGGGAGGTCACACCAGGACATAACCTTCCTGCCTTAGCAATGGCCGCCAGCCTTCATCATAGCCCATCAATCCCTCCATACCTGACCATTCAAGCCACTATGGCAGCATGGTCCTCACTGACAAGATAACATTTATCTGATACACCAGTTTTCAAACTAACAGTCCTCCAAGCATCCTATGAATATCTAATCCCAGGAATATCCATTCAATCCTGGGAAAAAAGGGGGCGCATTTCACTGCATCTGATTTAAATAAGCCAGAGGCACTGGACAGGTACAAAATATACCAAATATAGCACTACAGGGCTTCAAACCAAGTCCACCCCATAAAGTTACCTCTGACAGACACTATGGAACTACTTAAGGAACAAACACTCAACTAAATCTGAAGGGATATCTTTATTTTATAAATCTGCTTCCGCTTCTATATACAAACCCTTACAAACCACTTTGACCTACAGGTAAGCCTAGATTAAGGCTTACCTGTAGGTCCAATAAATATCTCCTAAACCTACACGGTTTAGGAGATATTTACCAAAAGACAGGCCTGCGCCGTAGACAGCGGCTCCCAGGCGCACTGAGTATGCCGCTGCTAACGGTGATATGCTGTTAGTGGCAGCTCTCGTGCACAGGAGCTGTGAGTGGCCGGAGCAGCGATACCCGGAAGAAGATGGACGCTCTGTGCTACAGGGGACATTGGTGACATCGCTGGCTCCTGTGTCAGGTAAGTGACACATAATGGGCTACTATGCGAGGCATAGTAGCCCATTATGCTTTACCTTTGCAGGGAGACAAAGAGGAAGTAAACCCATCAGGGTTTACGTCCTCTTAAACTACCAAGCATGGTGAAATAGGAACAAGAACTACAAAAATAATTCACATTACGCCAATGGCAGTTAGCTATACAATATATTGTTAAATCCTCTGCATGTGTGGATCACTGGGACAATGCACAGAAGATACTTCACAGATAGTATCTCACACCTTTACGCATAAATAAAATGAACCCAGCTACTTCCTCATTGTGCTGGTGAGACTGTCATTGTACTGGAAATCTCCTACACATATTTTGGAGCTATAACGTGATACGTCCTTTCTGGAAAGAGGTCTCGTCTCTTATCTAAAAAAAACTACAGAGTACAAATTTGCCATAACCCCTTCATTAGCACTCTTGAGTCTTGGTAATAAGCAGTTTCCCCCTCTATCAAGGAAAGTAGTCATTCATATACTATTTGCCACATGTATCACCCTAGCAAAGGAATTGCGCTCAGGCATCCCCAAAAATGTAAGCAGTGGTATCCAGAATGAATGCACAATATACAATGGAAAAAATGTTTGCATATAAAGAAGGGAGAGCCTTAGTGTTCCATAAACATTGGGATATTTGAAGAATATCCTCGAAAGCCTTCTCACATATATGATGTATGAATTGTTCATTCTGTGAATATTGATATATGATATAACCATATAAAATGTTCACCTTCCAGTGGTAGTTATGATGGAAGTTCCAGTTATCCAGATAGAAAAATATGAGTATATGATCTAATATTCATTAGAATACATGTATTGCTCTACACCCATAGCAAATGTTTTTTATTTATTAGTTAACACTATTATGCATATGCAGCATCTAAGAGATAGAGCTCCAGAAACCCTCATTAGGGTCAGTGGCAGGCATCTTACTAACATTTAACCAAGAGCCCGCACACAGTGTGTATCCAGATGGAGTGACAGGTTATACCTCCTACTGAGGTCATTTTCTACTGCACCACTTTGCCTGCATGTATTTGGCAATGTTTAAATCTTGAGTTCCTCTCTTTTGTTATCACTTTGTATACATAATATTATGTACGAACTGTAACCTACCTTACACTGTACATTGTGAAAATCAATAAAAAACAATGGTTAAAAAATAAAATAAAAAAGTGTACATAAAAAAATGCATTTACATGAATTGTGGGTGCATTTTGGTAGGGTTTTGTATTTAACAACCAGTTTCCTACAAAAAAATACACGAAGCATAAAAACAATATAAAAAATGTGTGTAAAAACATGGTACAAAACACATTTAAAATTCATGACTATGCAACAGCACAAGTGTGAACCTAGACTTAAGGTCAAGATATAGCCATTCCTTGAAATGCCTTTAGGTTTATTGTAGTAAGATTTTACTGTTTGGGGAATTTATATTCTTCAATAGCAATAAAAGTAGTTATAAAAATGTCATTTAATGCAGCTATCCTTTAAACATACCTATAATGAAAGAGGGAAGGGCAGAGCTTGAAGTTAACCAAGCTTGGCTGCAAGCGCGTTTGCAGACAGGGTAGATGTTGACAAGAGGAAGGATTGCTCCTTCACTCACCAATCAAAGAAATCAAGGTGAACAGAGGACTCTACTAATGTGTTGTCACCAGACTGTGACATCCAACACAAGTAAAACTTACCAGGCATAATTATAAATCCTTATGCAGATAAGTTAAAATATGTGCATTGCAAATGTGTACTTAGCAATATGCCTTTGAGCTTTATGTTTTATGTTTAGACATGCTAACTCACCTTTAATATTTCACACTTGTTCCCATTCATTGTCACCTCAGAAATTTCAACTCAGAACAGTCCTTCTGGGACTTGCTAAGAAGATTCTGGATTTAGGCACACTGCCTCCACAGATATCAATCTCAGAGTTATTCTTGAACGTATACATAAGCCCAGTAGTTAAGCTTTCATATACCATAAGAGGAGAGGGGGGTTAGATTGCGCTATGGACCACTTACTTTAAAAGATATTGAATTTATGATGTGGAAAGTATGTAGGTTATGACAAATATAAATATGAAAAATATACAAGAAATATGAAAAACATGTAATGTGGAAAAATAGGTAAAAGCAGCCTCTATTTGTTTCCACCTTGACAGGTGGAGAGATACTAAAAAGGGGTGAGGAGAAATAGACTTGGCACTATACCCTTTCCCACTGGGAATCTATACGTTTTAAACTTTATGGGATATATTTTCCAGCGTGCTGGCAATTAAATGAAAGTAATGAATATTATGAAAACAATGAAAACCACTACATGGCAAATGCTTACCATAAATAGTTCTAACAGTATGTAAAAGTGCAAGTACAAATAAATTACATGTGCCACGAATCATATACTGTCATTCTTAGAAAAAATTAAAATGCAAGTGAATAAAGAATTAGAACACAAAGTGATGGCTATTTCTTGCCTTAAAGTGTAGTGACTGTGCTTGGTCTATGAAAAAAGAATCATGCTAAATATAATCAAGATAAAGTAACGAGATAGCTAGCACACTGTGAATAAAAACAAACGTGTGCAGTGCAAAATCAAAAACAATATTAAAAATTAATATTAAAATTAGAATTAGAATTAGCATTCACAGTGAACCATATGTATTTAAATTGTGAATAGTCTCTGGTGAGTGGCGGGATATTCCGTGCTTAAAGGGAGAGAAGGGGGGTGATGGTTTCCAAATAGTGTTTCCCGTGTTCAGTGGTTACTTCAATAATATGCTCTCACCGGAAAAAATACCCCATCCGGGGTGGATCGACCTTCACAATATCAGCTATTGTGTCGCTCTCTGGCTTGCTTCTGATGCAATACTGGGGGTCTCTCGTTTTTCTGTGAGTGTAGTAAACCACGTGGTGTATGTCAAAAGAGAGGCATATCCATAGCGTGATAACGTTTAAAATACATGTTTATTTAAGAGAATGAATTAAAACTACTTACAAACGTAGATATTGCAATTGCGGTTATGTTACAGCTTTCAGGCAGGTTTAAAAGTCCCACTCAGCTTCCTGGTTAGTGCTAGAGGTGTACGTCGTCTGGCCACCCCCTACGCGTTTCGTCACTCAGACGTCATCCGGAGCAGCCATCTTCATACACCTTTAGTCTTATATAGGGTGTATTGTCCTCATCGCGCATGCGATGGGCGTGGCCAGACGACGTACACCTCTAGCACTAACCAGGAAGCTGAGCGGGACTTTTAAACCTGCCTGAAAGCTGTATCATAACCGCAATTGCAATATCTATGTTTGTAAGTAGTTTTAATTCATTCTCTTAAATAAACATGTATTTTAAACGTTATCACGCTATGGATATGCCTCTCTTTTGACATACACCACGTGGTTTACTACACTCACTGAAAAATGAGAGACCCCCAGTATTGCATCAGAAGCAAGCCAGAGAGCGACACAATAGCTGATATTGTGAAGGTCGATCCACCCCGGATGGTGTATTCTTTCCGGTGAGAGCATATTATTGAAGTAACCACTGAACACGGGAAACACTATTTGGAAACCATCACCCCCCTTCTCTCCCTTTAAGCACGGAATATCCCGCCACTCACCAGAGACTATTCACAATTTAAATACATATGGTTCACTGTGAATGCTAATTCTAATTCTAATTTTAATATTAATTTTTAATATTGTTTTTGATTTTGCACTGCACACGTTTGTTTTTATTCACAGTGTGCTAGCTATCTCGTTACTTTATCTTGATTATATTTAGCATGACTCTTTTTTCATAGACCAAGCACAGTCACTACACTTTAAGGCAAGAAATAGCCATCACTTTGTGTTCTAATTCTTTATTCACTTGCATTTTAATTTTTTCTAAGAATAACAGTATATGATTCGTGGCACATGTAATTTATTTGTACTTGCACTTTTACATACTGTTAGAACTATTTATGGTAAGCATTTGCCATGTAGTGGTTTTCATTGTTTTCATAATATTCAATACTTTCATTTAATTGCCAGCACGCTGTAAAATATATCCCATAAAGTTTAAAACGTATAGATTCCCAGTGGGAAAGGGTATAGCGCCAAGTCTATTTCTCCTCACCCCTTTTTCATATACCATAAACCTAAGCTGCATTTTTTATACAATCAGTTGAAGCAAGAATCATAATTTAGAAAATGGTGAAAGTACAGTATATACAGTGTGTGTGCATGTATAACTTCTGTTGCTCTTTTTGTTCGTGTAGTGTAGTATAATGAATGAAAGAAGTATACTATGATATATGTCATATGTTGATGCATTTTGTCTTCAGTACACCCCATTACTTTTCTCTTAGCATAATGTATTCATGACCATTAAACCTCTAGCGCTAGAAGCAATTTTATTGGATTATAGACACAGCCGGTGTCTCGATTCACATAAAGGCTCATCCAGTTTTAAGAGGAAGGAAAGAATTACATGGTTGTTGGTTATTGAATTTAAAGGTCACTTTCCTGGGACACTGTGCACCTCTCCAGAGAGTTTAAAATTAAATTACAACACTCTTTATGTGCAGTAAACCTCAAAAAGAACATCAACAATCCCATCAACAGCGACAGTAAAATCTAGGTCTCTACCAATTTCATCATAATACCAAGTAATTATTGTTTTTTATCTGAAGTCAACCTAGAATTCACATTATTCTTTTCAGTCTTTCTCTTTATTTTAGAACCATTATTTGGACATAATGGTTGTTTTGTCACACTGAATATTATCCTATACAAAAGCACTCAGATTATCTTTTTGCCATAGTTATGCAGTACTTTGTCTAGAATATTTTCATTTTCCAATTTATTTTTCATTATACAAACTATCCAATTTAAGGGTTCAATTCTTCATATTGGCAGACAGATTTTTTTTTTTACTAGAATGTAAAAATAATTGCCAGTGATGGACTGCTCAATGCTATTTCTGAAGATATTTAATGATCTTGTGTCTGATAATTTTGAAAAAGGCGTCTGAAAGACTAAAGTGCCCATGCGGAATAATTCTCCCTGCATTACGAGAATGTATGAATGATTTCTAAATTTTACAATCAGGCCTCACAAAGGGAGGCAAATGTGTAGTCTAAATTGCTGGGTTTTTTTCCCTCTTAATTTTAAGACTTAATTAGTTCCATGCCACGTTTTAACTTAGGTAGGCTTTACCATTTAATATTATTATTTTTTTCCATAGTGACAGTTATGTCAAAAATACATTTACATTATACATTATTCTTTTAAATGCATACAAAATGCATTGGTATATATATATATATATATATATATATATATATATATATATATATATATATATATATATATATATATATATATATATATTAGTATCTCACAAAAGTGAGTACACCCTTCACATTTTTGTAAATATTGTATAATAACTTTTCAGGTGACAACACTGTAGAAATTACACTTTGCTACAATGTAAAGTAGTGAGTGTACAGCTTATATGACAGTGTAAATTTTCTGTCCCCTTAAAATAACTCACCACACAGCCATTAATGTCTAAACCGCTGGCAACAAAAGTGAGTACACCCATAAGAGAAAATGTACAAATTGGGCCAAATTTGCCATTTTCCCTCCCCAGTGTCATGTGACCTACTAGTGTTACAAGGTCTCAAGTGTGAATAGGGAGCAGGTGTGCTACATTTGTTGTTATCGCTCTCCCACACTGGTCACTGGAAGTTCAACATGGCCCCTCATGGCAAATAACTCTCTGAGGATCTGAAAAAAAAGAATTGTTGCTCTACATAAAGATGGCCTAGGCTATAAGAAGTTTATACAGTATACAGTATCTCACAAAAGTGAGTACACCCCTCACATTTTTGTAAATATTTTATTATATATTTTCATGGGACAACACTGAAGAAATGACACTTTGCTACAATGTAAAGTAGTGAGTGTACAGCTTGTATAACAGTGTAAATTTGCTGTCCCCTCAAAATACCTCAACACACAGCCATTAATGTCTAAACCGCTGGCGACAAAAGTGAGTACATCCCTAAGTTAAAATTTCCAAATTGGGTGCAACGTGTCAATATTTTGTGTGGCCACTATTATTTTCCAGAACTGCCTTAACTCTCTTGGGCATTGAGTTCACCAGAGCTTCACAGGTTGCCACTGGAGTCCTCTTCCACTCCTCCGTAACGACATCACAGAGCTGGTGGATGTTAGAGAGCTTGCGCTTCTCCACCTTCCGTTTGACGATGCCCCACAGATGCTCAATAGGGTTTAGGTCTGGAGACATGCTTGGCCAGTCCATCACCTTTACCCTTTATGCTTCTTTAACAAGGCAGTGGTCATCTTGCAAGTGTGTTTTAGGTTGTTATCACCTTTGAATACTGCCCTGCCACCCAGTTTCTGAAGGGAGAGGCTCATTCTCTGCTTCAGTATGTCCCAGTACATGTTGGCATTTGTGGTTCCCTCAATGAGCTGTAGCTACCTAGTGCTGGCAGCACTCATGCAACCCCAGACCATAACACTCCCACCACCATGCTTGACTGTAGGAAAGAAACACTTGTCTTTGTATTCCTTGCCTGGTTGCCGCCATACACGCTTGAGACCATCTAAACCAAATAAGTTTATCTTGGTCTCATCAGACCACAGGACATGGTTCCAGTAATCCATGTCCTTAGTCTGCTTGTCTTCTGCAAACTGTTTGATGGCTTTCTTGTGCAACATCTTTAGAAGAGGCTTACTTCTGCGACAACAGCCGTGAAGATCAATTTGATGCAGTGTGCGGAGTATGGTCTGATCACTGACAGGCTGACCCCCCCCCCCTTCAAACCTCTGCAGTAATCCTGGCAGCACTTATAAGCCTATTTCCCAAAGAAAACCTCTGGATATGATGCTGAGCATGTGCACTCAACTTCTTTTGTTGACCATAGCGAGACCTGTTCTGAGTGGAACCTGTCTTGTTAAACCATTGTATGGCCTTGGCCACCATGCTGCAGCTCAGTTTCAGGGTCTTGGCAATCTTCTTATAGCCTAGGACATCTTTATGTAGAGCAACAATTCTTTCTTTGCAGATCCTCAGAGAGTTATTTGCCATGAAGTGCCATGTTAAACTTCTAGTGACCAATATGAGGGAGTGAGAGCGATAACACCAAATTTAACACACCTGCTCCCCATTCACACCTGAGACCTTGTAACACTAAAGAGTCACATGACACTTGGGAGGTAAAATTGCTAATTGGGCCCAATTTGGACATTTTTACTTAGGGGTGTAACACTGTTATACTGAGGGGACAGACATTTTACACTGTTATACAAGCTGTACACTCACTACGTTACATTGTAGCAAAGTGTAATTTCTTCAGTGGTCAAAAAATCAGTCAGTATCTGGTGTGACCACCATTTGCCTCACACAGTGCAGCACATTTCCTTCGCATAGAGTTGATCAGGTTGTTGATTGTGGCCTGTGGAATGTTGGTCCATTCCTCTTCAATGGCTGTGTGAAGTTGCTGGATATTGGCAGGAACTGGAACACACTGTTGTATACATAGATCCAGAACATCCCGAACATGCTCAATGGGTGACATGTCTGGTGAGTATGCTGACCAGGCAAGAACTGGGATGTTTTCAGCTTCCAGGAATTGTGTACAGATTCTTGCAACATGGGGCCGTGCATTATAAGGCTGCAACATGAGGTGATGGTTGGGGATTAATGGCACAGCAATTGGCCTCAGGATCTCAACACAGTATTTCTGTGTATTCAAAATGCCTTAAATAAAATGCACCTGTGTTCATTGTTCATAGCATAATCCTGCCCATAGCATAACCCCACCGCCACCATACAACACAGACTGCAATATATACTCTGAACTGTATTATATATACTACACGGACTGCACTATATACTCTGAACTGTATTATATATACTACACTGACTGACTGCACACTACACTACCTGCCTATTCTCCATGTATTCACTATACACAGCCGCCATGTAAGCAGCAGCCTTATATAGTGTGAGACATGGACCTAGCCCCTGAGCTATGATTGGCCAAAGGCACCCCGCCTTTGGCCAATCATGGCTCTCACAGCACATCATGCTGTGATTGGCCAAAGCATGCAGGTCAGGTGCATGCTTTGGCTAATCAGCAGCCGTCAATGCACTGTGAATTCACAGTGCATTATGGGATGCTCAGCAGTGGGCAAACTTGCCGCAAGCTCCCCATTTGTTTGTTTGTTCTAAGAACAAGCAAACAGCTGATGTTTGAGTCGAAATTATGTTTGACTCGAACATCAAGCCCATCCTTAATGCTTACATGGTCACTTAAGGCTCAGGATTAGAGATTCAATGCTGTATAAAGCTGAGTACACACTACATGCAAGGTTAGTCCAGCAATCTCCCCTACTGAGCTGTTGTGTTCTGGCATGGGGACAGCCCCCTCTGCCAGAACACTCCAATCAGCGCTCTCTGCCATTGGATGAGAGCACTGATTGGAAGCCGATCAGATGCTGATTTTCCAGCATGCACGTCCAACAGAAGTCGGCCGAATGATCCAGGCAGACGGGCATAATGTCGGACTTTTTTATTTAAACCGGTAACTATCTCCCAACACTCTGTCATGAGTACAGGGCTTAAGTCAAAAGTTCTCTGCGGATTGAGCCACTTTAGCTTAAGGCTGGCCATACACAGAACACATTTCAATGTGTTACAGGTAGGAAATTTGCTTGATTCCCCCATCAACACAGACAGTGTTGATGGGGGAATCCCTCCTGCCGGGCCATTGTCTTCTCCCAGCAGTGCAGCCACCCCTGCAGGGAGAAGACAGTGATTATTGCTAGGGGCTATAGCAGTCCCTACCGAGAATTGCAAGAGAATCCGGCAGGTAGGTTGTACCCAAGTTGATCTCCTGATCAGCTTGGTACATTCAGCCTGCCTATTAACGTTTTGAATTTCAGATTCAAATCGTGTTTGGCTGGCCTTAGGTTAGTTGCTCACTGTCCAACAACAGAGTGAAGTGTGCTGTTTTACTGCCGTGTGGACATATGTTGTGACATTGGTGGGTTTTGCTGTCTTCCCAAACATCTTTTCTGACAGCTTTCCTATAATCTGAAGCATCTTGTCTGAAGGAATAAAGGAATAAAGAGGAATGGCATTTCTCATAAAAAAAAAAAAAAAAAAAAAAAAAAAAAACTTAGAACAGTCTGTAATTACAGTATATGTATTGTGATGGGATGATAAAGGATTGATAGGGTAGGCTGCTAGGGATGTTGTATATTTCAAGCTGCTGCTGTATTGTTCACCGTGTCATTTCTAATTAAAAAACAAGAGTAATTCTAAATCTCAGAAACTTACTAGTGCACTTGCTAAAGTAATACATTATTCAGCAGCCTTTTTGTTCTATACTTGTCAGCAAAACTGAGTCTTGTGACATTTTTATTATCAATCAGGGGGGAAAAAGGTAAGTAAGGTAACAAAATTAAGGTGTTAAAGAATAATTAAGGTTTTTAACAACAATTTTTACAGTTTACTACAAATTTATTCTACAATTTGTCCTTTTACTAACAACACTAAAATCATGTTTTTTTTTTGGTGTAAAGTATTTTTTTTAATTTAGCTTTACAAACAGGAACAAATCCAAAATAAAATCTGCCAAAAAATGGAAACGAAGGACAGCTTTGCTGATTACATGGGAAGAAGGCAGCTTTCCTTGTGTAGTCATTGGAGCTCTGTGGTAGATGTGTGCTGTGTGCTGTTTACTAGGAGCACAAAGAGCTCCTGATATGGAGTGGGAGGCTGACACAGCAGAGCAATGTGCTGCTGGTTACAGAGGGAAAGCCACACTATCCTTGTTTAAGGGCTGAGATATCAGGCTCCCAGCTCAGTCCTGCACAGTGGAGGAAACAGCCAGGGGATGAATAGGCTTTGCCCTTGCAGCATGATGTCCAAGGCAGGTGCTTCTTTTGCCTCTGTCTCTGCCTCAGCCCACCATGGAAGATAGTGTTGCTGATGTTTGAAATGTTGAAACAAAGCTTACCAATCTTTTTTCACACTTTTTTTTTTTTTTAATTTAGACTATGAAGTATAAAAAAATTAGCAAGACACCATAGTTTAAAGTGGGAGTAAACTCCCATGGATGTTTTTTTACCTATAATAAGGCTTACCTACAGGTACTGTAAATTTCTCCTAAATGTGCACCATTTAGAAGATCTTTACTTGTGAATGGGCTGGTGACATCACCGGTGCATGCACTCTGAAGGAACGGTATACCAGTGCCGTTCTGCCAGAGCCCTGTACCATGAACAGAGGCTCATGCGTGCGTGTCATCATGACTCATTCAATCAAAGGACCAGAGTTTGCCAACCCGGAAGGAAGACCGGGTGAAGATGGAAGCCCTGTCAAGTGGTGACAGTGTGCCACTGGAGGGCTTTGTTTTAAGGTAAATTTTCAATAATGTGCTATTTGCTAGTATGCAATGCATACTAGCACATTATAACATTGCTTTTAAGGAGGAATTTTTTTATTTTTTATTTCACAGTGTTTACTACCGCTTTAAGCATAAGTTCACCTTTAGGAGCATGTTACATGTTACATTCATATTTAGGGTGTAACATGTTCCTATACACTCGCCTTCCACCACCAGAGCTCCCTTCTCATCTTGGGATCTTCTCCTCGCACCCACTATTACTTTTGGAAAAACAGCATGGCTGTGGGAGGCTCTGCCTGCATAGGCACATCATTCACTCACGGAGATCTGTGAATGAAAAAACTACAAGTATAATGTTCCACCGCAGCATATATACTTGTAATTTGATTGGGATGCAAGCATGTTAATCAGTGCACTTGTAGTTCATTTATTCTTCCTCTACATTTATAACAGCCCATACGGGGATACAGAGGAAGACTGTGCAGGAGCCTGACAATGTACCCATGATCTGCTGATTGCGGGTACAATGCTCCAGTAAAAAAAAATTATGTGTATTTATTATTATTATTACTATTATAATTAGTATTTTTTTTTTTTTGAAAAGGTGAGAGATAGACTACTCAAAATTGGATTACATTTTTAAGACTGGTAAATGTTTGTGGGTTACTAGGCGTAGGGGGCATGGACATACACTATCATTCCCATAAGGAAATATAAAGCACAAGAAAATATGAACATTTTTAAGAATGGATAAATGCAATGGTGATGAGAATAGGACTGGAACCAGGGCAGAGAATTACTGGGGAAAGTAGTTTTAAAGCAGAGGTCCAACCACAGCTGGAAAATTAAAAGCCAGCAGCTACACATACTGCAGCTGCTGACTTTTAATAATCGGACACTTACCTGCCCTGGAGTCCAGGGATGTTGGCACCGCAGCTGATGTTTCCATCGGCGGTTGGGTGCTGCCTCCGGCATTGCGGGTGAGAGGATGCGGCAGTGTAGCCTTACGGCTTCATGCTGGGAACTCTACTGCACATGCACAAGGCTCAGTTTCTCTCTCCTACTGGACCGGCGACAGGGGGAGGAGGACAGAGCCTCATGGTGATGTCAATATCTGTGGCTGTGGGCCCCGGAAGTGTCAAAGAGAGGTGTCCTCCACTCAAAAGGCGCCAATTGTGGCACCGGAGGGGGGAGAAAACAAATGAGCAGTTCCACTTTTGGGTAGAACTCCGCTTTAAGTACAGTGATTTCCAATACAGCCCAAAATAGTTCCCTGTTTAACAATCATAGGTCAGGTCTTCAATTCTTGCATTGCAGCAAAAAGAAAAAAGAAAAAGGAGAGGCACACGTATGTCCATTGATGGGAACAATGCAGTGGATGCAATTGCAATTTGCCAATTCATTTTGAAAGGCAAGCTCACCACAGCTGAAACAATAGACATTATGAAGATTAATGGGTTACTAAACCCTCGTTTTATTTTTATTTTTATAATAACAAACTTGTCATACTTACCTGCGCAGATGGTTTTGCACAGAGTGGCCCTGATCCTCCTCTTCTGGGGTCCCTCAGCGGTGCTCGTGGCTCCTCCTCTTCTCAAGTGCCCTGTCGGAGAAGCGCTCTCCTATGTGACACCTATGTGGGAGTGCTCCCGTGTCCTGCTGTGTCTATTGACACAGACAGCAGGACTTGAGCCTGCCCCCCAGGGCACTTGAGAAGAGGAAAGTACAAGAAAGCTGCCCAAAAGCAATGTGGGGTACAAGAAAGCTGCCCAAAAGCTGCAGCTTTCTTGTACCCCACATTGCTTTTACTACTGTTTTACCATTGTTCGTGATCACTTTTTATGGATATTTTTTGGTGTGTCATTTTATTTATGACATATTGCAATAAACCTATGAGTGTTTTTTGATCTGCACCATTTGGAGCCCCTCTGTTCCTTTTTTATATCTCAACCTGAGCATTGGAGGACAACAAGTGAACTGGTCCCAGATACGGCCATCTTGGAATATTTACTTCTTGGAACTCACGGATACAGAGTCGAGGACCTTCTGCATGGATCCATCTAACCACTGCTCCCACACGACATTAGATCGTGATTGCAAGCCTTTATGACCCACTGTCGTATGACATGTGTGTCCAACTATACCGGTAAGAGTACCCATTTTTTTTCTTGACTGGTCGATGTTGATGTGACTTCAGACAACTTGTCCAAGCCTCCATTATTGGCATCTCTTTTCCCAGATTTCTCTTTGTGTTTGGCATTATCCTACAGGAACATTCACCTGCACATTTGGGCTTATGCGGACTATTTCCAATATAGGACACACTGGAGTAAATTTTTTCAATGTTAACCAAGTCCTTCACTTTGTCCACTTTTTTCATATATTGTTTTGCACTTTTATGTAAACTTCATCACATTGTGCAGTGCTGTTTTATGTGCTGTATTACACTTGTATTTACACTTGTGTACATAATGTTTAGAGCTACACTAATCTTTTATCATTTTGTATAATATACTAGCTCATTAAGAAATACTTACAGGTACCTTAGAATTAGGGATGAGCTTCGTGTTCGAGTCGAACATACGTTCGACTCGAACATCGGCTGTTCGCCCGTTTGGCGAATTCCGAACGTTATGGGCCGTTCACGCCAAATTCGTGTGGCGTTCACGGCCCACAATGCACTGCATCATCGCAGTGCATTGCTGGCTCATGATTGGCCAAGCATCCACTATGACCCCGCATGCTTGGCCAATCACAGCGCCAGCAGCGAGGAGAGCCATGATTGGCCACAGGCAGGATGCCTGTGGCCAATCATAGCTCAGGCTGTGTAGTACACGCCCCACACTATATAAGGCCACCAGCGCGGCGGCCTTGTGTAGTGTGTTGGCGTCTGAAGCAGTTAGTGGGTGTTCTGTGTACCTTCAACACAGTACACACCGATCGTTATCGGCCGATTTTCGATCTTGCTCTTCTGTAGTGGTTGTTGTCTGCGTGCCCTGACCGCAGTATACACCGCTATATTCACCTCACCTATATAGCTAGTGATCTATCTTTTATAATAGAGCTTGCAGTCAGTAGTGTTAGGAGCTTGTGCGTGCTGTCTGCGTGCTCTGTACCCAGTACACACCGCTATATCCACCTACATAGCTCTTCTCTATTTGAGCCCACTTGCCATCTGCAGGAGTTATTGGAAGTTGTGTGTGCCTCCAGCACAGCACAGTATACATCTGTATATACCCCTTTATCTCTGGTGTTCTATAATAAAGGCATCTGCAGGAGTTAGTGGGTGTTTTGTGCCTCCAGCACAATATACACCTGTATCTACCCTTTATTGCTGTTCTCTAATAGAGCCATCTGCAGGGCTTAGTGGGTGTTGTGTGACTCCATTACAGTATACCCCTTTATCTCTGGTGTTCTATAATAAAGGCATCTGCAGGAGTTAGTGGGTGTTGTGTGCCTCCAGCACAATATACACTACCCAACTGCTGTTTTACCCAACTCCCTTCAGGCCATTACCATGTCTGGAAGGCCAGCAAGGAGAGGCAGACAGGCGCGAGCCGATAAAAGAGGGCAAGCAGGCTCTGTGTCTAGAGACAACAGTGCTGGTCGTGGACGCGGTGCATTGTCATCAGCACGTGGCCATGGGACACGCTTGTCCTTCTTTTCGGCAGCTGGACATGTTGAACCGCAACATGCCAACGACTTGGTAGAGTGGATGACCAAGCCCTCTTCATCCTCCTCATCCACTCTCACCCAGTCTCAGGGTACTAGCAAAGCAGCTGCCAACGCATCGTCTTCCCTCCTGTCAATGTCATCATCAGTGACTCCTTCCCTAGACCCACCACGTCCTCCTGAGGAGTCTCCTGAACTCTTTGAGCACAGTGTTGGGTACATGCTCCAGGAGGATGCCCAGTGTTTTGTAGGCTCTGATGATGACACTCAGCTAGAGGAAGGCAGTAGCGTGAATGCAGAGAGAGGGGATGCTCAAGAAGGACAGCAATCTGGCATTCATGTTCCACAAGCTGCAGCATATTGCCAGGTTTGCTACAGCGATGAAGAGGGAGGGAATGATGAGGGCACTGACTCCACGTGGGTGCCTGGTAGGAGAGAGGAGGAGGAGGAGGCACATGTCCAACGAGGCAGGATGCCCTCCGGGGGCCAGATTAGGGGCAGCACACCGACTGAATCACACCGCAGAGCTCCGCCTGTGCAGGGCGCTGCCTCTGCGCGTTATTCTAAAAGTTCTTTGGTGTGGGCCTTTTTTGAGACGAGTGTATCAGATCGCACCGCTGCTATTTGCAACATATGTCTCAAGCGTATCTCGCGTGGCCAAAACATCAGCCGCTTGGGCACCACATGCTTGACCAGACATATGTTGACCTGCCATGCAGCTCATTGGCAAGCGTACCTCAAAGACCCACACCAAAGAACAAAGCGGACCTCTCCTTGCTCCTCATCAGCTGGCATTTCCAACCCCATTAGACCTTCAGTCCTCTCTGAAACCTGCTCTGAGAGGAATAAAGGTGTAGAATTAGGTGTGTCACAGCCAAGTGCTTCCGGGCACTCTGCTAGCAGTACACCCACGTCCGATTATAGCAGGCAAATGTCCCTGCCCCAGCTGCAGGACCGGCAAAAGAAGTTCACTCCCAGCCATCCACATGCCCAGCGGTTGAATGCTAGCTTGGCTAAATTGCTAGCACTTCAACTGCTGCCTTTTCAGTTGGTAGACTCGGCCCCCTTCCGTGAGTTTGTACAATGTGCGGTTCCTCAGTGGCAGGTCCCCAAACACCACTTTTTCTCATGGAAGGCGATTCCGGCTCTCTACCGGCATGTGGAAGGCAATGTCCTTGCCTCGCTGGACAGGGCGGTCAGCGGTAAGGTGCATATTACCGCTGACTCATGGTCCAGCAGGCATGGACAGGGACGTTACCTGTCTTTCACGGCCCATTGGGTCACTCTTCTGGCAGCTGGGAAGGATGCAGGACAAGGTGCAGTAGTGTTGGAGGTTGTTCCACCACCACGCCTCCAAATAGCTACTATTGGTTGTGACACACCTCTCTCCTCCACCCCCTCCTCTTCTTCTTCCTCCATGGCCTCTTCCAGTGCTCCGTAGGCGTTCCAGGGGCTATGCAAGTACGCAGGCAAAACGATGCCATGCCGTGCTTGCGCTGGTTTGTTTGGGGGACAGGAGCCACACTGGGGCGGATGTTTTGTCAGCTCTGCAGGGGCAGGCCGAGAGGTGGTTGACGCCATGCCAGCTTAAGCCAGGAATGGTGGTTTGCGACAATGGCACCAACCTCCTCTCCGCCCTCCGACAGGGACAACTGACCCATGTGCCCTGTGTAGCTCACGTCCTTAACCTGGTGGTGCAGCGGTTCTTGGGCAGGTACCCCGGCTTACAGGATGTCCTGAAGCAGGCCAGGAAGTCTGTGTGCATTTCTGCCGATCATTTAATGCCTGTGCTCGGCTGGCTGAGCTCCAAAAGGAGTTGAACCTGTCCAAGAACCGCCTTATATGTGACATGCCCACCAGGTGGAACTCAACGTTGGCCATGCTGCAGCGGCTGCACACGCAGCATAGGGCCATCAATGAGTACCTGTGCGACGACGGCACCAGGACAGGGTCAGGGGAGCTCGGTTTTTTCTCACCAAGCCAGTGGGGCATGATCAGGGATGCATGCACTGTCCTGTCACCGTTTGAGGAGGCCACAAGGATGGCGAGCAGTGACAGTGCATGCATCAATGACACTGTACCTCTTGTCCACCTCTTGGAGCATACGCTGCATGGAATAATGGACAGGGCACTTGAGGCAGAACAGAGGCAGGAAGAGGAGGACTTCCTTGCCTCTCAAGGCCCCCTTTATCCAGACAGTGTTTCTGCTGTGCCACCCATCACACAGGAAGAGGATGAGGAGGAGGAAGAGGAGGAGGAGGATGATTGTGTCAGCATGGAGGTGGAGGCTGGCACACAGCATCAGCAGCAGCAGTCTTGTAGGGATGATTTACAGTCCCAAGAAACACGTGGACTGGTACGTGGCTGGGAGGAGGTAGCTGCGGATCATGTTGTCCTTAGTGACCCAGAGGACTCCGGACCGAATGCCTCAGCTAACCTACGCTGCATGGCCTCCCTGATCCTGCAAAGCCTGCGGAAAGATACTCGTATTCTTCGCATCAAGGAGAGGGACCATTACTGGCTGGCCACTCTCCTTGATCCACGGTACAAGGGTAAGGTTGCCGACCTTATCTTGCCATTGTAGAGGGAGCAGAGGATGAGACATCTCCGGGAAGCCTTGCAGAAAGGTCTGTGCAACGCGTTCCCAGAGACTGGGAGGTTACAAACTCCTGGTCCTGGACAACGTGTTGCTGAGGCATTGGTCAGAAGGAGCGGTGGAGAAGGTGGCCGTCTGACTGATGCTTTCAGACAATTTTTTAGTCTGCAGCCCCAAGGTATGATCGGTTCCAGCAACCATCGCCAGCGTCTGATTTACATGGTGCAGGAATACCTAGGGGCAAGGTCAGACTTGGACACCTTTCCCACCGAAAATCCTCTGGCTTACTGGGTCTTGAGGATGGATCACTGGCCAGAGCTTGCACAGTATGCAATTGAGCTACTGGCCTGTCCTGTATCCAGCGTTCTTTCGGAACGCACCTTCAGTGCTGCTGGTGGCTTTGTTACCGATCACAGGGTGCGCCTGTCCACCGAATCAGTTGATCGACTGACCTTCATCAAGATGAATAAGTCTTGGATAACCCACAGCTACCAAGCACCTGAAGCTGATGTAACCGAATAATTTTTTTTTAAATATCACATCCCTTCAAGACTGCCTATGCTGATGCTGAGTGACTGTCCTGTTATGTTGATTGTCTATCCTCTTCCTCCTCCGCTGATATGTTGGAAGAACATTTCTGGTTCTGGGTGATGCCATCAGACCAATTTTTCTGCCCCTGTTTAACACGGGTGTTTAATTACAATTTTTGATGCAATGCTTTGCAGCAGGGCTAATTCCTGCAATAAAACAAGAGTATATGGGAGAGGTTGCAGTGTCGTGGCACCAGCACCAGTGCCTAAGGCCCAATTTTTCTGCCCCTGTTTAACAGGGGCGTTTAAGTACAATTTTTGATGCAATGCTTTGCAGCAGGGCTAATTCCTGCAATAAAACAAGAGTATATGGGAGAGGTTGCAGTGTCGTGGCACCAGCACCAGTGCCTAAGGCCCAATTTTTCTGCCCCTGTTTAACAGGGGCATTTAAGTACAATTTTTGATGCAATGCTTTGCAGCAGGGCTAATTCCTGCAATAAAACTAGAGTATATGGGAGAGGTTGCAGTGTCGTGGCACCAGCACCAGTGCCTAAGGCCCAATTTTTCTGCCCCTGTTTAACAGGGACATGTAATTACAATTCTTGATATGATATTTCACAGGAGGGCCCCTTCCTGTGCCCACCCAGAGTAACGGTGAGGACTTATAGTGTTGTGGCACCAGCACCACAACCACCAAAGGTCAATTTTTCTACCACTGTTCAACAATGGCATGTAATTACAATTCTATTATAATCGTTCACAGCAGGGCGCTCCAGCGCCCACCAAGAGTCACTTTGAGGGCTTACAATGTTGTGGCAAAACCAACACCTTGTTCCGCCATTTCTGCAGAGCATATAGGGCAGGCCCCTACTTTCAAACATCCAACTTACAAACATCTCCTACTTGCAAACGGAAGGAGACAACAGCAAGTGAGATGAAAAAAGATGGACGACAAAACAAATTATACAGGGGTGATAACCCTTCCCTATGTTTTCCAAAAAGCTTAAAAATAGTTTTTTTGACTGGAGCTACACTTTAAAAATGTACCAGTTGAAAATTACAAACAGATTCTACTTAACACAACAAACCTACACAGTCCCTGTCTTGTTTGCATCGCCTGTATACTGCTGTTCTGAGTATATAGGGCCTGGGGGCCACACGCATTTCCTTTTTTTAATATGGGTACGGGGTTCCCCTTAATATGCGTACAAGACCCAAAGGGGCTGGTAATGGGCAGGGAGGGCTACCCATGCCATTTTTCTTAATGATTTTCAACCATATTGCAGGAACCAGATATAACATTAAAACCGCAAGCAGCTTTAAATGACGTTATTTCCGTTAAATGTCATTTTGTGCAGGGACTGTTCTAAGCACGGGAAACACGTGGCACTTCACAGGCATACTACAGACACCCCCCAGGCACCATATTTAAAGGAATATTTAACTTTTTTTTCCACTTTCACATCAGTGCTCCCGCCAAAACGGCCATTTTTAAAAACATTTTAGGCATTGACCCATGTCCCCTGGGGCAGGAGCCAGGTCCACAAACCCTTTTTAGGACAGTATGTTGCATATTAGCCGTTAAAATTAGCACTTTTAATTTCGAACGTTCGAGTCCCATAGACTTCTATGGGGTTCTAACGTTCGTACGAATTTGGGGTCCGTTCCAAAATTCTGGTGCGAACCGAACCGGGGGGTGTTCGGCTCATCCCTACTTAGAATGAAGCCTTCCAATGGCACCCACACACTGCTGAAACAACTGACATCTTCCTAAATGTTTCTTCTGGCTTCGTGGGCTGCGGCACTGTGGTGTATAGGCTTAACTGAAGGTAAAATTAAGAAAATAAGTATTTACTTTTTAAAATCTTTGAAACATCATCCAGTAGGCCATGTTTACAATATGAACATGAATGTCAAAAAAGGCATTTGTCTGTGAAGCCTATATAGGTGGCATTATACCTGGGGAGAACTGTCACTAAGGTATACCATTTAACTTTGTAACCGGTATTGTGTTGTCAAATTGATCAGCAAATGTATGTAGATTTTGAAAGGATAGCAAACTTACATTACTATTTAGAGCTAAACTCTATGCAGATATTAAAAAATGAATGCAGTTATATAGTTACAAAAACAAAATAAATAACCCTACTTTCAAGTGGTAATGAACTCTCTCTCTTGTTATTTTTATCTTCAGGTAAGCTTATAATAAAGCTTACCTGTAGATAAAATCTCCTAAACGTGCACCATTTAGGAGACATTCTAGCGAGAAGCAGTCAATGCATTACCAACTTATGCGCTCTGAAGGAATAGCATATCTGTACCCTTCCTTCTGAGCTGTGTGCCGTGGGCCTAGCCATGACTCCCACGCAGAGGCATGCATGACATCATCTTGGCTCAGCCATTCAAGCAGTGGCAGCCTGTGAACACTGGGTGAAGACCTTTGCAGCATTGACAGCGTGCCACTGGCGGGATTAATTTCAAGGTAAGTCCCTCATAATGTGCTAGTATGTGTTGCATATTGCCTTGCAAGAAGGATTTTTTTTAAGAGTTTACTACCGCTTTAAACATAACTTGCTTTGTATTGATTTAATTTCAACCTCTAGTAATATGCTTGGAGGAAACATGCTGACAAAATGAGAGAGCACAGAGATGACCTAATCAGTCTATTGTTGTTGACCACACAATCACATGCTGAGGTCAGGGAGTAGACCTAGCTGTATTTGTACACTGCAAAAAAAAAGAGTAAAGTCAGTTCACCAGGCTGGCTGTGCTATGTGAATAAGTGAGTGTATGGGTTGTGTGGCACTTCCTTCAAAAATAAATATATATAAATCACACTACCGTGCACCTAAAGTGCCAAAAAAATATTCCTACAGTGCACACATATTATCAGAATACTGTGTAAAACAAACTGAAACTACTGCATAAGACAAACTGAAAAGCGTCATAAATAAATAAATAATTACCACCTCAGTTAATCAATAGATGCATAAATAAATAGTTAGTGAGCCATAAGAGACCAAAGTGTATCCAAAAAGCCAGGAATATATATAATAATAGTCCAAAAAATATATAATCAAGTTCATAAAAATTGTGTATGTGTATATGATGAAGCTCCAAAATAACCAAACAGCTATAGGTTCCTTAGAGCTGGTCCGTTCTCACAGCAGTCACACCTTATCTGGCTCCTTCAGCTGTTGATATGCCCCAGAGACACTCCACACCGATCATATACTTAGTGAGGGAAATATGCAGGATTTGCCTGGATCTATACTCATAAAAAAAGAGATATTCCTCCCATAGTGCAGTATTTCCATAAAAGTTAATGTATTAAACATAAAATCCTTAAAAACAAAACTAGTGTGTTTCCACAAACATAAAAATCACTACACTAGAAAGCAACACAGAGCACAGCGTATAGAGGGGTCGGTTTGCGGCGTGCGCTCCACCTGCCTTCCAGACTCCCTCTTAGCAAATGCTGCAGAGGCTCTAATAGGCTTCAAAATAGGGTAGGCTTGTGACACAGAGGTTACAATAGTGAATTAAATATTCACTATTGAAACACGGATCCTCAATCCGGCCAATCAGAAGCAGGTCTGAGACCTGTTTTCTGATTGTCCGAAAAGAGAAGAGTCCCAAATGGCTGCCAAGGAGGAGGGAAGAAACGGAAGCCACCATGATACTCAAAGAGAGCACGGAAAGGGGAAGCTGCCATCGAGCAGGGGAAGCCACCAGTGAAGCCTGGGAGAAGCGCTGCAGACCTGACCGGGGGGTTGGTACTGTTTGCCACCTCCCCGCAAAAAAAAATGACCACTGGCTGCCACGGTCTTGATGTAACCCACTTTGTGAAATCTATTGAAGAAGTGGAAGTTCTTTGTGCACTGTATTGTGCTGCCCTTCTTGTCTTGATATGATCCTCTTTTAAACTCTGTTTCAAAAGTGTTAGTTCTTTTTTGTTAACTCAAGTCCATAATTTGTTGCACACCCATAGAGTTTGTGAGTTAGCAGGGGATTTTGATCCATGTATGGGCAGGCTGGTTGTACAGAAGTGATCTACAGATCTGTCATGTTTTTCCCAAATGATCATTGCCTTCAGCTATATCCAGCAACATTGATCAGTGTGTTCTGATGGTGGGAAAGGCCCCTTGCCATCAGAACACAATAGTACAGAGGGAGTAATTTACATCAAGTGTGTAATTGGGGAAATCTGGACATTCTTTTTCATTCAACGCACTGATTGAACAAAAAAAATATAATGTATGGCCAGATGCTTTACTGGCATATCTTGGTGCAACAGATTTTGTGACTTCTGTTAAAAAAATGTATGTTACTTTTTTGTAAATTGGAGTCCTGGCTTGACATTCTGCTCTTGTTCTTACAGTCTTGACATGCTGTTCTGTCTCCGTAACTGTAAGAGATGGCAACAGTTTAGCTCTCATTTTCCATGAACATAAGCATTGCTTAAAGAACTGGACAATCCTCCAGACTTAACCAGTATCACCTACACACAAAAATGTTTTAATTACACAGACTCATTTTGATGTTTTTTTATATTTGCAAGGATGACATTTACTAAAAAAGAAGTTTTGATCTAATTCTTGAAAGCAGCAGTAAGGTGCATTTTTATTGGTTTGTACACCATAATCTTAGAAGAATAATTGATTGATCAAGATGGATTTTCCCAGATGATCATTCTTTATTTTAAGTGTAACTCCACTTTCATGGGAAAAAAAAAATGCACATAAAGAAAAAATAATATAGTGTATACAATTGCGACACAAGTCACATTCTAATTGAATGTTAAACATTTTCTTTCCATTGCAATCTGTAGCCGCTGTAATTTTCTAAAAATGCAATGTAATATGGCTACCTGGAGTTGTTCTGTACACAGAATGTGTACAGAACACCCCCCAGAAACATCATTTCCTGCTTGTGTGATTGGCTCACCAATTTTCCAAGAAGCCTACACTAAGATACAAGTCAGATTTCAGGCATCCCCTGCAACAAAAATTAAATTTTTTGGTGAGATACTCCCAATAGGAAATCACATCTAAAGAGATGCAGGCCCTGCAGCTTTCCTCATTAGAGCCATGCAGGTGCACAACTGATTGATACTTATGAAACCACTCCGATTAGTCTCACTTTTCCTCATGGGCACAGAGGAACAAACAGGGATTTCTTCAGAATAACAAAAGGTAGAAATCTGCAACAAAGTTTGTTAAAATTCTTGCAATGTACATAGATCACCCAAGGGAATGTTTTTTTCAACAAAAGTCATTTTCCTGAAGCTGTGCACATGAGCATGAAATGCATAGAAAACGAAGCTTAATGAAACAGAGCTACCTGAAATAAATCTGTTATAAAGGTGTACCACATCCCCAGAAGGATAGACAAATGGAGAAACCCCCTAGAAGTGGGACTTTATAGGTACTACCATATTCACATACGTAGGAAAATATATATAAAAAATGTATTATACAAAAAAATACATAGTTACAATATCACAGAAACATATAAATAATCAAGGATGCATAACAATACACAAAATATCATGGATAGGTGTAATGGAGTAACCCAAACCCAATGATGTTTCAGAGATGAGTCGTATTCTCCTTCATCAGGGCTTTTTTCAGGTAACACCATATATCCTAATCACTAGATAGGTACATTCTAGCATCCAAAACAATTTTAAAATAAATGCAGAAGAGACATCTTGACGCTGGGGCCAATCCGAATCCTGTCCAACCAGATATTCTTTAAAGAGTATATAGATGGTAAACAAGAAAAAGGAAAATTGGAAAAGGCAAGAGAATAATATTGCATTCCCCCACTTAATCACCTATCCTATCAGCCACACTGCAGTCCAAAATATCAGACCAACAGGGGGCCTACATGTGCACTGGGGCCCAGAAGAGGCTGGAGAATCTTAGTCAAACAGTGATGCCGCTTACAGGCCACTAATAAATAGGAGAGGGACGCATCAAGGGCCCCGAGGTCCCATGAAGTTGTACCCACTGCACAGTCTGGGTTCAAGTCATGGCCCCCGTCAAGTATGCCAAAATCAGTGTCCGTCTCCAAGCCCAGAAAATGAAGCTTGAGACACTTGATACAGGAGCTCTTACTCCCATTTCCAGCTGAGACACACGTCGCACTTCTTGCTTCACAATTCCAGTGATGGACCGACCCTGCCTCATCCTCCATCTGAGCTGCTATCCATTCTACTGTGTAAGGCATGTAAGTGCTTTTTAAATAAAAGACAGTATTACACTATATTTCCTCTTTGTGGCTCGTTCATGGGGGAGCCAATCTTTACAGATATAAGGATAAGAAGTGTTCAAGTTGCACTCTAATGCCACGTACAAACAAATCAGACTATCCGGCGGACCAGAGTCCCCTGAAAAATGTGATCGTATGTGGGCTCCATCAGACTTTTTCTTCCCAAAAGTCCGACGGGCTTAGAAATAAGACTTGCTTCAAAATTGTCCACCGGACTCTGCTTTTAGTGGACAATCTGTTTGTCTGTGTGCTAGTTTGACGGACTAAAACTGATGCTAGGGCAGCTATTGGCTACTGGCTAGGAATTTCCTTATTCTGCGTCATCACATTCGAATCCGCCAGACTTTTGGAGTGATCGTGTGTGTGGCCAAGTTCATTCGCTTGAATGTCTGGCAGACCTCAGCTGCAAAGTCCATCGGATTGTCCGCCGGATAGTCCAATCGTGTGTACGCCGCATAAGGTGTGAAATTTTGTGGAATACCATTCATCATCTGTTGAATAAAGTTTTTTTTTTTTTGTTTTTATATTTTTTATTGAAAGGCTTGCATGATACACAAAAAAACAGACATCGGATATCAATCACAGATATTCACGTATCGACTTACAGTCTACAACAGATCAGTAGAAGTATGCAAAACAACCCTCTGGACACCAGAGGGTTAACAAGCCCCACTTTTTATAACTATATTTGCAATTGTAAATTATACCAAAAAAAAAACAGGTTAGTAACGGTGATATTTATACACCTTAGCTGGAAAAAACAGAGGAATAATACAACAACTCAAACAATTTTCCTGATGTCACTCCATGGAGACCATTGTGTACAGAAATGTAGATATTTTCCTTCCATACTAGCCAGTATCTGCTCGTATTTATACATCTCATCAACTCTTCTGACTAATTCCCCCATGTTGGGGGGACAGGGGGTTTTCCAGTGTTTAGCTACCAAGAGTCTGGCCGTGGATAGTATCTGGACAACTATCATTCTGAGGGGTGGCGGGTATTGGTCTATGTCTAAACTTAGTATTGCCAGTGCAGGAGAACCTAACCTAAGAATGCCAGTAACTTTAGAAACCAAGGAGAATACCCCCCTCCAGAAACTCCTGATGTGGGGACATTCCCAAAGCATATGAAGTAGAGTGACAACTCTTCCGCAACCTCTCCAGCAAATATTAGAACTGCACTGGATACATTTTGCTGTGATGAAAGGGGTGTAATACCACCTAAGTAGTATTTTTTGGGAGACTTCCCAATGCGTTACCGATCTGATGTATCTGCCGTTGCTTTTGATGGCCTTTCTCCACTGATCGTCCGTGAACTTCATAGAGAGTTCGTTCTCCCATCTATAAAAAGGGGACGTTTTCATAAATTGGTTCTTGCTTTGTAATAAATTATAAAATAAAGAGATTCCCCCTTTAACTTTAGATACATCAGACCAGAACACCCATGCTTGGTGAGGGATTGATATGGAGGTACCTTGATGTTGAGATAAAAATGATACAATTCTTAGATAAGTAAGTATTCTGACCTGGGGATACTGTATTTGTGCACGACTGACTCAAAGGAAATAAGCCTGTCATTCTCCAATAAATCTGAGACCAATGCAATACCATTTCTCACCCAAACCCCAAA
Source organism: Lithobates pipiens (assembly GCF_037356315.1). Lineage (NCBI taxonomy): Eukaryota > Metazoa > Chordata > Amphibia > Anura > Ranidae > Lithobates > Lithobates pipiens. The sequence continues at coordinate 325,177,279 of NW_027507764.1, forward strand.
ATCCAGATCCTGGACATAAGTACCTATGGATATAAGGGGAGTAGAGATCTCAGTTAAGGGGTGGGATAGCGCCACATTATTTAAAACATTTCTCCAGGTATCTACTACGAGTTGTACTATGGGGAAATCCGACTTGAAGGTCTTATTGGTAAAATAACATGCTAATAGAGTGGAGTATGGCATGCCAGGCAGAAGCCAAGAGCCCTCAATCAAGGCCCACTGCTTCTCCACTGGAGGACATATCCAGTATTTCATTTGGTCTAACAAACTCGCCACATAGTAGTCTTTTAGAATAGGCAAACCCATACCGCCGATGTCTTTCTTTCTGAATAAGTAGGAATGGGAGCATCTGGGCTTTTTGTCCCCCCATACAAATTTATGCAGCTGCACTTGGGCTGATTTAAAGAACGACATAGGGATAGCAATTGGTAAGGCCCTAAAGTGGTACAATAGCTTTGGAAGGATTAGCATTTTGTAGGCCGCCAATCTGCCCATCCAGGACAAATAAAACTTTGTCAACCTATTAAGTTCCTGTTGTATAGAGGATAGAAGGGGTAAAAAGTTGATTTTGAAAATATGAGTGCTCGGTGACAATAAGTATATTCCCAAGTATTGGATGGGGTTATCCGACCATGGGTATGGGAATCGTGCGGCTAAGAGCGACCTGGTGTGTTCTTTAACATTAATGGCTAATATATTAGATTTGGAGGAATTCACCTTATAGTATGATATTTTATTGAATTTTTCAAGGGTATCATGTACTGCTTGTAGAGAGGAAGAAGGGTGTTTTAGGGTTAAAATTACGTCATCTGCAAATAGTGTGATAGAATGGGTATGTTTGGGTGTCGAAATGCCTGATATATGAGGATGAGTGCGGATTGTTTCTGCTAGGGGTTCCATCAAAAGGGCAAAAATCAGGGGTGACAACGGGCACCCCTGACGTGTGCCATTAGTGATGTGAAAGGAGTCAGAGAACATGCCTTCAGTGTAAACCATGGCCGAGGGATTAGAGTATAAAGCAGAGATAGCTGAATTAATAGTCCCTAGAATACCAAATTTGTCAAGCACCTGACCCAAGTATCCCCAGTGGACCCTATCAAAAACCTTCTCTGCATCTAATGTTAGAAGCAGAGAAGGAACACCAGAAGCTTTGGCCGCATGGATTAGATTTAGGATCCTCCTGGTTGCATCCGGCGCTTGACGACCCGGAATAAAACCCACCTGATCATTTCTGATCAGTGAAGACAGGATGCTCGACAATCTATTGGCCAGAATTTTTGCAAAGACCTTCAGGTCTACGTTCAATAAAGAGATAGGCCTGAAGTTCTGTGGTTTGTCTAGTGGCTTGCCAGGTTTTGGGAGCGTTACAATTGTGGCGGATAACATTTCTGATGGGAATGAGGATTCTGCTGTGGCTTTCCTAAAGGTTTCAAGAAGATGCCGGCCTAGAATTGGGTAGAATGCCTGGTAGTATTCCACCGAGAATCCGTCAGGACCAGGGGATTTGTTTAAAGGCATGGCCAAAATTGTTTTAGATAGTTCACTTAAGGAAATAGGCTCATTTAAAGTGTCTAGTTGTAATTGAGTGATTTTAGGGAGACATATTCTCTCTAGGAACTCCCGTATCATAACTGGGGACGGTTGTGGGATGGACGAATCATCTTTTAAATTGTAAAGGGCATTGTAGTAATCCCTAAAGGCATTGGCAATATCCTTTGGATTGGATAATTTAGAACCAGTAGTTGGGTGGTAAATAAAGGGGATTTTCTGTTGGATTGATCTTTCTTTTATTTGTCTAGCTAGAAATTTCCCTGCATGGTTGCCTTGTTGATAAAACCTAGCTTTCCACTTTGCAAATGACCGATCTTGTTGTGCAATCAGCAGTAATCGTAGCTCATGTCTTAAGCTGTCTAGTTGAGAACTCGTAGAGGGATCTGGTGTTTTTTTATTCACTTAGTCTAAATGCTCTATTTGGGAAACAAGGGTTTGCACCTTCAAATTGGACTGTTTTCTGGCCGAACTACTCATTTTTATGAGGATTCCCCTCACAAAAGCCTTGTGAGAGTTCCATAGGATGAAGGGGTCCGACACAGACTGGACATTGATCTCAAAAAGCTTTTCAGTTCAGCTGCAATTTCCGTAATAAATTTCAGATTAGAAAAAAGAAAAGTGTAATTTTTCCATCTATTGGCCCTAGTTTCTGTGCGCCACCCCTCCACCACAATGGATATCGGCGCATGGTCCGACCACGTGATGTTGTGGATAGATGATAAACTGACTTTTTGAAGTAAAGCCGCGTACACACGGGCAGACTGTCTGGCCTACTTAGTCCGCCGAAACACATTTCAGCGGACAGTCCGCTCGTGTGTGGGCTTCAGCGGACTTTTTCAGCGTGCAGTCTGGCGGACTAAGTATTTCGGAATGTTGGAAATACTGTCCGCTGGACTCGCATTTCGGCGGACAATCCGCCCGTGTGTGTGCCAGTCCGCCGTACTTTTGAAATGAGCGGACTTTTCCCACCCGGAGAAAAGTCCGCTCATTTCGAGCGGGTATCCAGGTAGGCGGGGCCCACGACGGAGACATCGCTGGCCCCGCCGCCTGGTATGGACTTAAAGGGGAACCCCAACGCCGAAAAAAATCGGCGTGGGGGTCCCCCCCAAGTCCACAACAGACCCTTGTCCGAGCACGCTACCCGGCTGGCCAGGAAAGGGGGGCGAGCGAGCGCACCCCCTCCTGAGCTGTACCAGGCCGCGTGCCCTCAACATGGGGGGGTGCCTTGGGGAAGGGGGGCCGCGCGGCCCCCCCACCCCAAAGCACCTTGTCCCCATGTTGATGAGGACAAGGGCCTCTTCCCGACAACCCTGGCCGTTGGTTGTCGGGGTCTGCGGGCGGGGGGCTTATCGGAATCCGGGAGCCCCCTTTAATTATGGGGCCCCCGGATACCGGCCCCCCACCCTATGTGAATGAGTATGGGGTACAATGTACCCCTACCCATTCACCTGTAAAATAAAAGTACCAAAAAAAACACAACACAGGGTTAAAATATTTTATTGCACAGCTCCGGGGGTCTTCCGTCTTCGGGGGTCTTCTCGCCGGACTCCTCCGCTATCTTCTTGTAGCTCTTTTGCTAGCGGAGGAGTCCGGCTTTCTTCCTCACCGCCGGCCTTTTCTCCCGACTTCGGGGGTCTTGTCCCCCTCTTCGGTTCTTCTGCCGGGCCACCGCGCCTTCTTATAGCTCTTTTACAGGCGGTGGCCCGGTCTTCTGTCGCCGCCGTCGCCGTCGCCGCCGCCTTCCGTTCTTCTTCTTCCTCTTCTCCAGGAGATGTTGCCTCGACGCTCTCTCCGGCCAGAATGCCAGGGACGCGCTCCGCTGCCACTTATATAGGGACAATGGGGCGGTGTCACATGGCTTTATGTCACATGGGTTGGTCACATGGTGACCCCGCCCCCTTACGATGTCATAGTCCCCATGTGACATCAACCCATGTGACCAACCCATGTGACATAAAGCCATGTGACACCGCCCCATTGTCCCTATATAAGTGGCAGCGGAGCGCGTCCCTGGCATTCCGGCCGGAGATAGCGTCGAGGCAACATCTCCTGGAGAAGAAGAAGAAGAAGAAGAACGGAAGGCGGCGGCGACGGCGGCGACAGAAGACCGGGCCACCGCCTGTAAAAGAGCTATAAGAAGGCGCGGTGGCCCGGCAGAAGAACCGAAGAGGGGGACAAGACCCCCGAAGTCGGGAGAAGAGGCCAGCGGCGAGGAAGAAAGCCGGACTCCTCCGCTAGCAAAAGAGCTACAAGAAGATAGTGGAGGAGTCCGGCGAGAAGACCCCCGAAGACGGAAGACCCCCGGAGCTGTGCAATAAAATATTTTAACCCTGTGTTGTGTTTTTTTTGTACTTTTTTTCACAGGTGAATGGGTAGGGGTACATTGTACCCCATACTCATTCACATAGGGTGGGGGGCCGGTATCCGGGGGCCCCCTTATTAAAGGGGGCACCCGGATTCCGATAAGCCCCCCGCCCGCAGACCTCGACAACCAACGGCCAGGGTTGTCGGGAAGAGGCCCTTGTCCTCATCAACATGGGGACAAGGTGCTTTGGGGTGGGGGGGCCGCGCGGCCCCCCTTCCCCAAGGCACCCCCCCATGTTGAGGGCACGCGGCCTGGTACGGCTCAGGAGGGGGGGCGCTCGCTCGCCCCCCTTTCCTGGCCGGCCGGGTAGCGTGCTCGGACAAGGGTCTGTTGTGGACTTGGGGGGGACCCCCACGCCGATTTTTTTCGGCGTTGGGGTTCCCCTTTAAGTCCATACCAGGCGGCGGGGTCAGCGACGTCTCCCTCGCGGGCCCCGCCTACCTGGAGACGCGCTCGAAATGAGCGGACTTTCCTCCGCGTGTGTGGGCGAGTCCGTTCATTTCAAAAGTAGGGCGGATAGTATGGCGGACTTAGTCCGCCGTATTAGTCCGCTCAAAAAGTGCCGTGTGTGGGCAAGTCCGTTCATTCGAAAGTATGACGGACTGTCCGTCGGATTGTCTGACGGACTAAGTTGGCCAGACAGTCCGCCACATGTGTACGCGGCTTAAGAATTTATCAATTAAAAAGACATTGATTCTCGAGTAAGATTTGTGTACGCTAGAGTAATAGGAATAGTCGCGTTCTGTGGAGTGTTGACACCTCCACACATCGAACAGGCTTTCAGAGGCCATGAAGTGCGCAAGGGTAATCCTGTCTCTGGCTCTAGAAGGACTCAGAGAAACATCTAAAGATTGATTGGGAATGGCATTGAAATCACCGCACAATATCAGATACCCCTTGCACACTGCATTCACCTTCTTCCACACCCTATGCAAAAAAGAAAGTTGCTTGGTATTAGGCACGTATACATTGACAAAAGTATAAACTGTGTTATTGATTTCCCCTATCAGAATAATATATCTTCCTGACTGGTCAGTTTCAACATGAATACATTTAAATGAGATTGAATTTCTGATCAAGATAGCCACTGCTCTATGTTTCTTTTGTGCGTTTGAACAGTAAACTGTAGGGAAGTGGTTATTTTGCAGTTGTGGATGTTTGGAATCGCGAAAATGCGTTTCTTGTAGACACAAGATATCACTTTGCAATTTCTTCGCTTCCTTCCAAAGTAGTCCACGTTTATGCGGGCTGTTCAGCCCTCTGACATTAAATGAAGTAACCTTAAAACCCATCGTGCAAAGCACCGAGTTAGGATTCTGCCCAGTAGGATGGAGTTTTAACCGAGAATAAAGAGACCAGTCCACACTAAACCACTGTTGATATGGGCAGGAAAACTCAAACGAAGCAAAAAAAACAAAAAAACAAAACAAGTGAAGAATAACACCGACAGGCTAGTCTGGTCTCCAAGAGTTGTGCTGCTTGTGAATATATGGATAGTCCGTAGGCCTACTATTGAGGCGCCACATAGCAATGATCAACACTCTGTGCACTTGAGAGTGTGCAACAAAAAATAATACAAAAAAAGGAAGTAAAAACAGGCGATTCAAAAGAATCTGTAGGGAGAGAATCCCTTAAACAACGGAGGGCTTAAAGAGAACTAGATAAGTTCCACCATGTCCCGGAGCTCTATGTTCAAGTAATGTAATGAGTACCTGGGCAGTCACTCTGAAATGGGCCTCGGCCAGGTGGGGGATCCTGGCCGTGGAGACGATCTCGAAGACTGAGCATCCTCTTCCCTTGCTAGAATTCGCCATTCGCGCAAAAGTCGAATGCCTTCCTCCACCTTTTTGATTGCGAATGTTTTCCCCTCTTTGGAAACCAGAAGCTTGGCCGGGTATGCCCATTTGTAGGGAATGCAATGGTTCCGTAGGGGTTTCGTGATAGTCGCCATGCTCCGTCGCCTTTGAATTGTGAATGCAGATAAGTCAGGGAAAAAGGACAAGCCGTGTGCTGACTCTGGTAAGTTTTCAGGATTCCTCACCTGTAGAAGGAATCTTTCTTTGGTTTGAAAAAAGTGAATTCTTACAATAGTGTCTCTTGGCAAGTGGTCTGGGATATGTCTGGGCTTAGGAAGTCTATGGATCCGATCGATAGCAAGATCGTTTACAGAAGCTTCAGGTAAGGCGTCTTTCAGAATTTTTTGAAAGTGAGCTTGTAAATCTGGCGGCTTAACCAATTCCGGTATCCCCCGAATCTTTATATTATTTATCCTTGAGCGGTCTTCAAGGTCGGCCAATTTTTCCTTCATTAAGGTTAACTCATCATCTCTCTCATTATGGGCATCAATGACTTCATTAATGGTTCCTGCAAATTCACTAATTTTGTGCTCTATGTGAGAGACCCTGTCTCCCACTGCCTTAACCTCTTCTTTAAAATTGTTTGCAAGAGACAGTATATCAGCATGTAATGTGCTGCGGATAGATACCAGCATGTCTTTTAAAGTAGTGTCTATTACTGGCTGATTTCTAGTGGGGAATTCCAGTATGGAGTCCTGGAGTTCTCTGGTGTCATTTAGGGAAGCATTGCTGAGATCCTCCTCCTCTCTCCCCTGCATATGTGGCTGCTTCGCTTTCACTGGGCTGGAAGTGGAGGACGCAGAGAGGGAAATAAGCTTGTCCCCTGGTGAGGATCCTGATCGAGGCTGCGTGTAATCAGTGCTAGGGGAATGCTCCTCTGCCTGCCTGCCACGTTCCCTGTCATGTCTCTTACCGGCGCCATCTTGGGCCTGTGTGTTGCGGGGCTGGCGGTAGAAATCCGTCATCCTGCTCAGCCGTTTTGCCTCTTTTCTGCGGCGGGACATGATCCCCACGTCTGCCCGACCTCGTTGAGGTAAAAATTGCCTTGGATCGCCGCCCAGGTAGTAAGCTCCGGAAGTTTGCGGTGGACGGAGCTCTCTTACAACGCGGCCATACTCCTCGGCTGCCGGCCACGCCCCTCCTGTTGAATAAAGTTTTGATCGATATTGAGAATGACCAATTGAGTTGCATTTGGCTTGGAGGACCTGTTTTAACTGAGGAAGTTTCCCCTATACTACATGCCTGGTGGTTAATTTATATCTGGTGAGTAGGGATGAGCCGAACACCCCCCGGTTCGGTTCGCACCAGAACTTTCGAACGGACCCCAAGTTCGAACGAACGTTAGAACCCAATTGAAGTCTATGGGACTCGAACGTTCGAAATGAAAAGTGCTAATTTTAACGGCTAATATGCAAGATACTGTCCTAAAAAGGGTTTGGGGACCTGACTCCTGCCTCAGGGGACATGGGTCAATGCAAAAAAAAGTTTTAAAAACGGCCGTTTTGGCGGGAGCACTGATTTTAATGACGATTAAAGTGAAAAAAAAAAAAGTGAAATATTCTTTTAAATATCCTGCCTGGGGGGTGTCTGTAGTATGCCTGTGAAGTGCCACGTCTTTCCCGTGTTTAGAACAGTCCCTGCACAAAATGACATTAAACGGAAATAACACCATTTAAAACTGCTTGCGGTTTTAATGTTATATCTGGTTCCTGCAATATGGTTGAAAATCATTGAGAAAAATGGCATGGGTAGCCCTCCCTGCCCATTACCAGCCTATTTGGGTCTTGTACGCATATTAAGGGGAACCCTGTACCCATATTAAAAAAAGGAAATGCGTGTGGCCCCCAGGCCCTATATACTCAGAACAGCAGTATACAGGCGGTGCAAACAAGACAGGGACTGTGTAGGTTTGTTGTGTTAAGTTGAATCTGTTTGTAATTTTCAACTGGTACATTTTTAAAGTGTAGCTCCAGTCCAAAAAACTATTTTTAAGCTTTTTGGAAAACATAGGGAAGGGTTATCACCCCTGTATAATTTGAAACATAAATCAAAGGACAGGAAGGGAAATTAGGGATTTTTGCGGTGCTAATTAACAAAATACAATTAATTGAAGTACAAAATTAGTAGTACAAAAATTTATTAAATTTGAGCTTAAAATCAGTAGCAATATATGCTTAAAAGATTCAGAATAATGCAATACAGTGGTTGTTCTCGTCAAGCACACATAGTCCCGACATGTTTCACATTAGATTGCTTCTTCAGGGGATGTGTGAAAGTTTGAACAAGATCTTTAACCACTACGTTGGTGGTAAAGTAGTGGGATTGTCCACCTCGGGGGTTAGCCACAGCAGTGCTGAATCGCAGGGGGCTAAAAAGCCAACCCAAGAAAAGTAAGTTGGATAATTGTAAGCAGTGGGGACGCTCGCATTTTGAGAAGAAATCTTTTTGAGCAATCAGGGAGACACACCTGCATAGAAATACCAGCGAAAAGTACAGAGTCTGAACGATCAAGCGTCACCCTTGGCTGCAGCCAAGGGTGACGCTGCCTGCCTGTGGCCAATCATGGCTCTCCTCGCTGCTGGCGCTGCGATTGGCCAAGCATGCGGGGTCACAGTGCATGCTTGGCCAATCATGAGCCAGCAATGCACTGCGCCATCGCACACGAATTTGACGCGAACGGACTAAAATGTTCGGATTTCGCAGAACGGACGAACAGCCAATGTTCGAGTCGAACGTACGTTCGACTCGAACACAAAGCTCATCCCTACTGGTGAGCAGATTCATGTGTAGCTTCGGGTGGAGCACTGTTTTACAAGAAATAAGCATATTGCACTTTAGGAAGGTGTTGGAGATACAGTATACACAGAAGAATTACACCAATATATAATAATATAATTTTATTTATATTCATACAGTATATATTTTGGACTGTTTTGGCACTATTTTCATGGTATATGTGTTGCTATAATTATTACACTCACACTTTGTGGGTGATGTTATATTATATATATATATATATATATATATATATATATATATATATATATATATATATATATTTATGGTCGAAGCCCTATGACCGATATGTATCCGAACAAGACAAACTTACCATAAGATAAACCATGCGAAATGGACCTGAAGTGTGCCCTGGTCTAATGGACGGTATACCAAAATAAGGGGGCATACCCAATGATTAGAAATGAATATTGATTGAAGAGAAATAATTTGAGAAATGCTCTAAAAAGGGGATGGGAGGGTGGGTATCTCACACAGGAAACCGACAAAGGCCACAGGCGAGTGGGCTGGTTAAATACCCCCCGGCTCCTCCCATAAATCCAGGCCACCATACTGGCCTTCTTAATTATGGTCGAAGCCCTATGACCGATACGTATCTGAACAAGACAAACTTACCATAAGATAAACCATGCGAAATGGACCTGAAGTGTGCCCTGGTCTAATGGACGGTATACCAAAATAAGGGGCCAAAAACACTCAGGTAGGGGTGAAAGATCTTTATTCATTTCCAGTCTTATTCACTGAGAAAGTTGGGTGAATGCTCGAGACATCTCTGCCTGAGGATTAGGGATGTACCGGGCGAAGCAGGCCGACTTCCACCTGCCTAACCTCTTAATAACATGGTCTGGGACCCCATGCCGGGATGCGGATGAAGCTGCTCCAATACGGAAAGAATGGCCGGAGTACTCACCGGGATTAAGAAGTAAGTTACGAAGGAGAAGCCTCACATGCTTCATGAACTGGCAGGTACTTAAGAGGTTTAACCTCTTCTTTAAAATTGTTTGCAAGAGACAGTATATCAGCATGTAATGTGCTGCGGATAGATACCAGCATGTCTTTTAAAGTAGTGTCTATTACTGGCTGATTTCTAGTGGGGAATTCCAGTATGGAGTCCTGGAGTTCTCTGGTGTCATTTAGGGAAGCATTGCTGAGATCCTCCTCCTCTCTCCCCTGCATATGTGGCTGCTTCGCTTTCACTGGGCTGGAAGTGGAGGACGCAGAGAGGGAAATAAGCTTGTCCCCTGGTGAGGATCCTGATCGAGGCTGCGTGTAATCAGTGCTAGGGGAATGCTCCTCTGCCTGCCTGCCACGTTCCCTGTCATGTCTCTTACCGGCGCCATCTTGGGCCTGTGTGTTGCGGGGCTGGCGGTAGAAATCCGTCATCCTGCTCAGCCGTTTTGCCTCTTTTCTGCGGCGGGACATGATCCCCACGTCTGCCCGACCTCGTTGAGGTAAAAATTGCCTTGGATCGCCGCCCAGGTATGCGGTAGTAAGCTCCGGAAGTTTGCGGTGGACGGAGCTCTCTTACAACGCGGCCATACTCCTCGGCTGCCGGCCACGCCCCTCCTGTTGAATAAAGTTTTGATCGATATTGAGAATGACCAATTGAGTTGCATTTGGCTTGGAGGACCTGTTTTAACTGAGGAAGTTTCCCCTATACTACATGCCTGGTGGTTAATTTATATCTGGTGAGTAGGGATGAGCCGAACACCCCCCGGTTCGGTTCGCACCAGAACTTTCGAACGGACCCCAAGTTCGAACGAACGTTAGAACCCAATTGAAGTCTATGGGACTCGAACGTTCGAAATGAAAAGTGCTAATTTTAACGGCTAATATGCAAGATACTGTCCTAAAAAGGGTTTGGGGACCTGACTCCTGCCTCAGGGGACATGGGTCAATGCAAAAAAAAGTTTTAAAAACGGCCGTTTTGGCGGGAGCACTGATTTTAATGACGATTAAAGTGAAAAAAAAAAAAGTGAAATATTCTTTTAAATATCCTGCCTGGGGGGTGTCTGTAGTATGCCTGTGAAGTGCCACGTCTTTCCCGTGTTTAGAACAGTCCCTGCACAAAATGACATTAAACGGAAATAACACCATTTAAAACTGCTTGCGGTTTTAATGTTATATCTGGTTCCTGCAATATGGTTGAAAATCATTGAGAAAAATGGCATGGGTAGCCCTCCCTGCCCATTACCAGCCTATTTGGGTCTTGTACGCATATTAAGGGGAACCCTGTACCCATATTAAAAAAAGGAAATGCGTGTGGCCCCCAGGCCCTATATACTCAGAACAGCAGTATACAGGCGGTGCAAACAAGACAGGGACTGTGTAGGTTTGTTGTGTTAAGTTGAATCTGTTTGTAATTTTCAACTGGTACATTTTTAAAGTGTAGCTCCAGTCCAAAAAACTATTTTTAAGCTTTTTGGAAAACATAGGGAAGGGTTATCACCCCTGTATAATTTGAAACATAAATCAAAGGACAGGAAGGGAAATTAGGGATTTTTGCGGTGCTAATTAACAAAATACAATTAATTGAAGTACAAAATTAGTAGTACAAAAATTTATTAAATTTGAGCTTAAAATCAGTAGCAATACAGTGGTGTGAAAAAGTGTTTGCCCCCTTCCTCATTTCCTGTTCCTTTGCATGTTTGTCACACTTAAGTGTTTCGGAACATCAAACCAATTTAAACAATAGTCAAGGACAACACAAGTAAACACAAAATGCAATTTGTAAATGAAGGTGTTTATTATTAAAGGTGAAAAGAAATCCAAACCATCATGGCCCTGTGTGAAAAAGTGATTGCCCCCTAAACCTAATAACTGGTTGGGCCACCCTTAGCAGCAACAACTGCAACCAAGCGTTTGCGATAACGTGCAATGAGGCTTTTACAGCGTTCTGGAGGAATTTTGGCCCACTCATCTTTGCAGAATTGTCCTAATTCAGTTACATTAGAGGGTTTTCGAGCATGAACGGCCTTTTTAAGGTCATACCACAACATCTCAATAGGATTCAGGTCAGGACTTTGGCTAGGCCACTCCAAAGTCTTAATTTTGTTTTTCTTCAGCCATTCGGTGGTGGACTTGCTGGTGTGTTTAGGATCATTGTCCTGCTGCAGAACCCAAGTTGGTTTCAGCTTGAGTACACGAACAGATGGTCGGACATTCTCCTTCAGGATCTCTTGGTAGACAGCAGAATTCATAGTTCCTTTTATCACGGCAAGTCTTCCAGGTCCTGAAGCAGCAAAACAGCCCCAGACCATCACACTACCACCACCATATTTTACTGTTGGTATAATGTTCTTTTTATGAAATGCAGTGTTCCTTCTACGCCAGATATACTTGGACACACACCTTCCAAAGAGTTCCACTTTTGTCTCATCGGTCCACAGAATGTTGTCCCAAAAGTCTTGGGGATCATCAAGATGTGTTGTGGAGAAATTGAGACGAGCTTTGATGTTCTTTTTGCTCAGCAGTGGTTTTCTCCTTGGAACTCTGCCATGCAGGCCATTTTTGCCCAGTCTTTTCCTGATGGTGGAGGCATGAACGCTGACCTTAACTGAGGCAAGTGAGGCCTGCAGTTCCTTGGACGTTGTTGTGGGGTCTTTTGTGACCTCTTGGATGAGTCGTCGCTGCGCTCTTGGGGTAATTTTGGGCGGCCGGCCACTCCTGGGAAGGTTCACCACTGTTCCATGTCTTCGCCATTTGTGGATAATGGCTCTCACTGTGGTTCGCTGGATTCCCAAAGCTTTGGAAATGGCTTTATAACCCTTTCCAGACTGATAGATCTCAATTACTTTCTTTCTCAATTGTTCCTGAATTTCTTTGGGTCTCGGCATGATGTGTAGCTTTTAAGGATCTTCTGGTGGACCTTACTGTGTCAAGCAGCTCCTATTTAAGTGATGCCTTGATTGTGAACAGGTGTGGCAATAATCAGGCCTGGGTGTGGCTAGAGAAATTGAACTCAGGTGTGGACAACCACAGTTATAGTATGTTTTAACAAGGGGGGCAATCACTTTTTCACACAGGGCCATGATGGTTTGGATTTTTTTTTCACCTTTAATAATAAACACCTTCATTTACAAATTGCATTTTGTGTTTACTTGTGTTGTCGTTGACTATTGTTTAAATTGGTTTTATGTTCCGAAACACTTAAGTGTGACAAACATGCAAAGGAACAGGAAATGAGGAAGGGGGCAAACACTTTTTCACACCACTGTATATGCTTAAAAGATTCAGAATAATGCAATACAGTGGTTGTTCTCGTCAAGCACACATAGTCCCGACATGTTTCACATTAGATTGCTTCTTCAGGGGATGTGTGAAAGTTTGAACAAGATCTTTAACCACTACGTTGGTGGTAAAGTAGTGGGATTGTCCACCTCGGGGGTTAGCCACAGCAGTGCTGAATCGCAGGGGGCTAAAAAGCCAACCCAAGAAAAGTAAGTTGGATAATTGTAAGCAGTGGGGACGCTCGCATTTTGAGAAGAAATCTTTTTGAGCAATCAGGGAGACACACCTGCATAGAAATACCAGCGAAAAGTACAGAGTCTGAACGATCAAGCGTCACCCTTGGCTGCAGCCAAGGGTGACGCTGCCTGCCTGTGGCCAATCATGGCTCTCCTCGCTGCTGGCGCTGCGATTGGCCAAGCATGCGGGGTCACAGTGCATGCTTGGCCAATCATGAGCCAGCAATGCACTGCGCCATCGCACACGAATTTGACGCGAACGGACTAAAATGTTCGGATTTCGCAGAACGGACGAACAGCCAATGTTCGAGTGGAACGTACGTTCGACTCGAACACAAAGCTCATCCCTACTGGTGAGCAGATTCATGTGTAGCTTCGGGTGGAGCACTGTTTTACAAGAAATAAGCATATTGCACTTTAGGAAGGTGTTGGAGATACAGTATACACAGAAGAATTACACCAATATATAATAATATAATTTTATTTATATTCATACAGTATATATTTTGGACTGTTTTGGCACTATTTTCATGGTATATGTGTTGCTATAATTACTACACTCACACTTTGTGGGTGATGTTATATTATATATATATATATATATATATATATTTATGGTCGAAGCCCTATGACCGATATGTATCCGAACAAGACAAACTTACCATAAGATAAACCATGCGAAATGGACCTGAAGTGTGCCCTGGTCTAATGGACGGTATACCAAAATAAGGGGGCATACCCAATGATTAGAAATGAATATTGATTGAAGAGAAATAATTTGAGAAATGCTCTAAAAAGGGGATGGGAGGGTGGGTATCTCACACAGGAAACCGACAAAGGCCACAGGCGAGTGGGCTGGTTAAATACCCCCCGGCTCCTCCCATAAATCCAGGCCACCATACTGGCCTTCTTAATTATGGTCGAAGCCCTATGACCGATACGTATCTGAACAAGACAAACTTACCATAAGATAAACCATGCGAAATGGACCTGAAGTGTGCCCTGGTCTAATGGACGGTATACCAAAATAAGGGGCCAAAAACACTCAGGTAGGGGTGAAAGATCTTTATTCATTTCCAGTCTTATTCACTGAGAAAGTTGGGTGAATGCTCGAGACATCTCTGCCTGAGGATTAGGGATGTACCGGGCGAAGCAGGCCGACTTCCACCTGTCTAACCTCTTAATAACATGGTCTGGGACCCCATGCCGGGATGCGGATGAAGCTGCTCCAATACGGAAAGAATGGCCGGAGTACTCACCGGGATTAAGAAGTAAGTTACGAAGGAGAAGCCTCACATGCTTCATGAACTGGCAGGTACTTAAAGGTTTGACCGGAAAGGGCAGAAGGGAGCTAGAGTCCGGTAGTTCGGGCAGGAGTGAGAGTAGCTGATTGAGCATGGTGACCGGACACCAGGTATTGTCAGTCTTATAGAGATGGATGTCCACCCCGGAACCTGCCTGCTGGGTTTTGGAAACTGAGAGATGAAGGATGAAATGGTCCTGACAGCGAACCAAGTAACATCTGCGTAGGACTGGATTGGCTGAGTTGTTACAGGTGAACTCGCTAGGCCGCAAGAACCCATAGTAAGCCAGGTAAATGGTCGCTTGTATGACCAGGCTAGGGAGAACACCGAATGGGTAGCTGGCAAGCATGGTGGACATATTTCTAAAGATGATACTAGTAATAGGGAGATGTTTGGCTTTAACTACCGGCTGCCGCTTCTGGATGGCTCGGATCGCATGGGATGTGAACACGGACGTTTTTTGTAGGATCTTGGAGTGATAGAAAGTGCTGTATGCCGGCTAAGTATAGCTGGATAGTGTTGTAGGACAGAGCCAATTGACTATGGCAATATGAGAGAAAGGCTAGTACATGCCTGACGTCTGTTGGTGTACCCATTGAGCAGGTAACCAGGAACTTGTTAAACACGTCCCAAGATACACGGTAGGCTTTCAGTGTGCTATTTGACAGGGACTGGTTGATGAGTTGAGTGGCTCCATGCAGATGCAGCTTTAGTCCAGGGTCAGCTGAGACCAAACCGGGATGGGGCTGACACTGTGTCGGCTTTGGGAACCTGCCAGAAGAAGGAGATGAAATTAAAACGAGACGTGCGTCTGCTGCAAGGTTGGATTTACCTGGGATGAATGCACAGTGCACATTAAATTGATGCTGCAGAGACAGCTGTACCAGCCTGCATAGGAAGGACATCACCTTGAGCGACTTAAGCCGTGTACACACGGGCGGACTGTCTGGCCAACTAAGTCCGTCAGACAATCCGACAGACAGTCCGTCCTACTTTTAAATGAACGGACTTGACCACACAGGATGAACAGACAGTCCGTTGAAAGCTTGCGCGATGACGTGTACAGCACGTACGACGGGACTAGAAATACGACGTCCAATACACTGCAATGCAACCTTCGGCCGTGTAAATCCTTTCTGAGCATGCGCCATACTTAGTCCGTCCAACTTGCCTACTCACGAGCGGACTGTCCGCTGAAACCAAAGTTGGACGGACAATATTACGGAAATTCCGAAAGACTTAGTCCGCCAGACAGTCCGCTGAAAAAGTCCGCTGAAGCCCACACACGAGCGGACCGTCCGCTGAAATGTGTTTCAGCGGACTAAGTTGGACAGACAGTCCGCCCGTGTGTACGCGGCCTAAGACCTGCCTTTGTTGATAATATCGGCCGTGGCCTGATTGTCGGTGGTGAAACCTACTGTTTGTCCTGTCCAGGTATGACCCAAGAGCTGGGCGGCTGCTACAATGGGGTAGAGCCCGAAGAGTAATGAAGACTGGCTAAACCCGGGGATCAAAAGTATCTGTGAAGGCTAGAGTCCAGCAAACCAATGGTGGCCAAAAATGTCAGTGAATCCTGTGGAGGCTGCGGCATCTGTCACCACCTGCGGTGACAGAGGTGAGATAGAAGGTATGAACAAAGATATGCCATTCCAGGTGGACAGGAACTCATCCCACATCAATAAGTCTGCTACGGCTGCGGTGTCCAGGCTGAGGATTTGATCGGGGTCTTGTGCCTGTGAAAGATAGACCAACAGGCGCGAGACAAAGGACCGACCCTGGGGAATGATTCTCAAAATTAAGCATGCCCAATAGCGACTGTAGCTGTTTCTTCGTACACCCTCTCGTACGGGTGAATTCTTGGAGAACTGACCTAATGCGGGTCAGTCTGTCGAGGGGAAGGCTGGCCTGCGTGGAGCAAGTGTCCAGGTTGACTCTGAGAAAGGTGATGGAGTGTGTGGGTCCGTCGACCTTGTGTTCAGCAATGGGAACATTGAGGTTCCCAAAGACGACTCTCAGCTTGTCGAGGTCCCCTGGACGCACGCCGACTGCTCTATTAAGAGGAAGTCATCCAGGTAATGGATAACTTCCTGACACCTTTGTGTAATAAAATCCAGGTAAGAGACTGTGCAAATGTGTTAAAAAAGCCGGGGGCTGCTCTTAGAGCCAAATGTTAGCTTAGTAGCAAAATAGTATAGGTCTCTCCATTTAATACCGTGCCAGCACCAAAGGGACGGGTGGATAGGCAAAAGCTTAAAAGCATCTGAGATATCAGCCTTGGACAGCCAGGTGCCTGTGCCCGCCTTAAGGATGGCCTGGATTGCCATGTCAACGGAGGCGTACTTTAAAGAGAACTCTTCGGAGGGAATCAAGGAATTCAGGCTGGGAACATGAGAAGAATGAGGCGCAGACAGGTCGTACACCAAACAAATTTTGTTTGAGAACTTGCCCTTGACAAGCCCAATAGGGCTAACTCTCCAAGTACTGAAAGGGGGCTGCGTGAAGGGACCTATGACAAAGCCTCGCTCTAACTCCTCGGTGGCCGCTGAGCAAAGGTTCCTACACTCATAGTTTGTATGGGGCAGAGAGATAAGGCTGGTATGAAAGCCTGCTGTAAACCCTTGGATGAAGAAGGTGGCTAGTGAGGGAGTGGGGTGCAAGGTGAGATAGAATCTCAACCACAGGACATCTATGCGGCTTAGTCACGAGCCCTTTTGTTTAACCTCACATAAATTTCTCGGGTGCGCCCTGTGACATATGACACAGACGTGAAGCAGGCGGCATTGGCTAAAGTTACACGAGCCATAATTGTAGTTGTTGCAGATAGCTGCCCCTCCTACAGTCCGAACTGAGCGTCCGAACACTTGTCTACCTGGGGTTTCTGTACGGGGGCTGATGGGCCTTGGTACCGGAGGTAGAGGGGACCTCAAAGGGGTGACTGACCCCTGTGTTGGCGCACCAGGAGGCGGTGTGGGTAGAGGACTGGCAGATGGCGCATAGTGGTGAGCGCAAGCCGGCAAAATGCCGGCAGAACAACTCAGTGTCCATGAGGCTCCAGTCCGTGGCTGTCTGAAATTGTGCCAGCTTGGCAGCTGCCTTGGTGGAGAAGGAACGATGGTAATCGTAAAAAGAAAACCCTCCGTACTTGTAACCCAAGTCCACCACGGTGTGGAGATATAAGTCCAGCTCTTCCCTTCTGCTGGGGGAAACTGAGCATATGATGTCCCTAAGCATGCCAAAGGCTAGGGCGAACTCTGGGACAGACAACTTCCAGTTGAGCCTAGGGTCTTTGGCCTTAAGAACTACAGAGACATCTCCCCAGGTATAGGCTTTGTTTTCTGCCAGGTCGTGGACAGAATGAGTAGGGAGGCAAGGTTGACATCCTTGCCATCCAGGATGTCCTTCCTTATGCCGGCCGGAACTAAATGTGCTGGGCAGACAACGGGACTTGTCCCTGTGATACCTGATGGAAGTGGTGTCAGAACTGTGGTTGGATCAGGGGTGGTCGTGGCCGGGCAAGCCTCCAAGAGCGCCACTCTGGCCTGGACGTCCGTGACAGTGTTAGCTAAAGATGACACCATGGTGTGGAGTTGCGATATAGCAGCGGAAATTTATTGGAGAGAGGCCTGGGGTGGGGTACTGGGCTCAGCTGTGGCTGGCGGGGGGTAGAGGAGCCTAAAAAGCTTTGCCTTCCTGGCTGTGGCGGGAAAAGGTACACCCCTACTCCTCAGTTCTGCCATCAGCTTCGGGATGGTCCATCCCCTGAGGGACTGCACGCTGTTGCGGAAGGTGGGTGAGGTGATAAAGGGGCGGTAAGGTCTTCGCTGCCAGCTTGAGACATGGCTCTAGGTGGTTTGTGCCCTAGATGTGATGTCCTATCTCCTCGAGGTCGTGAGATGGTCGACTAGAACCTATTGAGGGTGACATAAGTCAAGACTGTTTCTCTTTCCTACAACAAGCATACACACCCAGCTGCTATGTTCTAAAGACGGGTGTGAACATACATGTATACACATATATATATATCGTCATATGCACTCATATATACATATATATATACAGCTGCATAGTTATTGTTATGTTCTCTTTTCCTTTTTTTTTTTACCTGGGGAAATATCGTCCAACCTGGTGCAGGGTGGACCTACTGAACTTGAATGACCTGGAGGGAGAAACAACAGATGACAACTAATGAAGAGTCTGATAAACTAACTCAAAAGGTGACCTAAATGACTGACTCGTATGGCTCCGTAGTGTATACCGGTGACTAGAATTGAAGTGGTTTTCCGAATCTTTGACTTGACGTGACGGTTGCGTGAAAGATGAAATGAGTGAAATGTTTCGTGCTATTGTGATGACACAAATTAGTGCTGCAACTGTGACTGTCAAATGAGATAACCTGTGGAGAAAAATGAAATGAGGCCAAACCATCTGGGGCAAGGCGAGATGACTTGATGCATCACAGATGCCACTGGATTTGAATCGGAGCGCGATAGGTGACAGTGAAATGAAGTAGGAACTTGCCATGATAGAGGAACGAAACAGTCGTGTGGCATAGATTGACCGGCCGCAACTGCGACCAAATGATGAACCGGACTCTGTAGCATGCACTGAAATGAGGCCTAACAAAAAATACCTGGGGTACGTCAGAACGAATCAGCGCATAAGGGTGCAACCGGATTCGAATCGGAGCGTGATACGTGACAGTGAAATGATTCTCCCATGATAGAGACCCAAATCGGAGAGGCCGCAAACTGCGACTAACAACGACCGGGCTCTAGCGCATGTACTGAAATGAGGCCAAAGCAACTGGGGCACGCCGAGCATCACGGATGCGACTGGATTTTAATCCGAACATGATACGTGACAGTGAAATGATTCCCATGACAGAGACACTAATCGATGAGCTGAAACCTGCGACTAACAACGAGCGGACTCTGGAGCATGTACTGAAATGAGGCCAAACAACTGGGGCACGAATCAGCGCATTACGGATGCGACTGGATTAGAATCGGAGCGCGGTATGTGACAGTGAAATGAGTGAAATGATTGAAATGATTGAAATGACCTAGCCGTGGTGGAGGCATGAATCATTGTGCCGCGTATCGCGACTGGCAACGACCTGTCTGTGGAACATGGTACAGAGGCAAAGATACAATATGCGACATGTCCGAATGAAATGGTGCGACATTTGACATAACTAAGTTTGAACCAAAGTGAGGCACGTGACATGAGAGAGTTAGTTACAACAGCGGTGCAATTGAGTGGCTAACAATACGCTGTGCGCAGGGTTTCTAAGGAATGACTCGAGAGTTTAGACATCTAGATTTGTAACAAGATATCTAACAGAAATGCATGAAATGAAGGTCAATTGAAAACCCCTACCTGCGACAGCCGAGCCAGAGACGTTGTAGAAAAAGCACGATCGGGAACGAAAACCACAAGAATTCTGGAGACGGAAGTTTGCTAACGGTAACGAATCTCGAATAGTCGGCCTAGTGACATAGTATCACGCACAGGAAACCGACAAAGCCCACAGGCGAGTCCTCCCATAAATTCAGGCCACCATACTGGCCTTCTTAAATATATATATATATATATATATATATATATATATATTGTAATGTTCGGGGGACCAGGTAGATCGCAGGACACAGGCTTTTCACACAACAAAGGGTTTATTAAACTTAAATAGCTTTACAGCAGCCAAAAACAAAAGGAAAAAGGTTTGTAGTCTCACCGACTTGCAAAGTCCCGAATAGCTGTCTTTATCAAAACAGAGCTTGATCTTGATGGCAGGTAGCTTCCCCTGCCAGGAGCCTTCCAAACAGGACACTTCTGTCCACTTCAGTTGCTGCAACCCAAAATAAACACCATCCACCATCCACCATGTCTTCTCCACTCCTCCACACCCATCTACCACTTCCTGTCTTGTTTTTAAAGACACTTCCTTAACAGGTGGGTTAATCAATTGTATTCCCTTAAAAGAGACCATAAACCAAATAGAGGGGAAATATAGCGTCCTTCCAGGACCCAGCCACGGCGTCCTGTACATATCCCCCCCTGTGCCCCAACGCCAAGAAGGTGGAGGCAACAGTGGAGCTCAAACAATTGACTCGGGAGAGGGCATCTGCATTTTGATGCAGTCTCCCGGGCCTATGCTCCACTACAAATTTAAATTCCTGGAGTGCCAGGAACCACCGGGTAACCCTGGCATTAGTCCCTTTTCCCTGTCTCAGCCATGTTAAAGGGGCATGGTCAGAAATCAACCTAAACTTCCTCCCCAAAAGGTAATATCTGAGGGATTCCAGAGCCCACTTAATGGCCAGACACTCTCGTTCAATTATGGCATAGTTTTTCTCCGCTGGTGTTAACTTCCTGCTGAGGAAGACTATCGGGTGTTCCTCGCCATGAATAACCTGTGACAACACCGCTCCCAATCCTACATCGGAAGCATCAGTCTGGACAACAAACTCTTTTGAAAAATTAGGTGCTACCAGGACAGGGTGTTGGCACAGTGCCGACTTGAGCTCCAAAAAAGCCTTCTCAGTGTCTGCATTCCACTCCACCATGACCGATTTCCGACCCTTAGTCAGATCGGTCAACGGAGCCGCCAACGTGGCAAAATTGGGTACAAACCTCCTGTAGTATCCCACCATGCCCAGGAATGCACGTACCTGCTTTTTTGTGAGGGGCGGGGCCAATTCTGTATAGCCTCTATCTTGTTGACCTGCGGTTTCACTACCCCTCTACCCACGATATAACCCAGGTATTTCACCTCCTCCATTCCCAAAGCACATTTTTCAGGGTTTATTGTAAACCCCTCCTTCCAAAGAGAGTCCAGCACTGCCTGCACTTTGGGCAAATGTGATTCCCAGTCTTTGCTAAAAATGACTATATCGTCCAAGTATACTGAGGCATACTTCCGGTGAGGTCGTAAAATCCTATCCATTGCTCTCTGGAACATGGCTGGAGCAGTTTGCAATCCAAAAGGCATCCTTTTGTACTGAAAACTCCCCTCTGGGGTAGAAAAAGCAGTTTTCTCTCTAGCAGCCTTAGTCAACGATATTTGCCAATACCCCTTGGTAAGGTCTAACGTAGTGATATACCTGGCTGGACCTAGTCTCTCGATAAGCTCATCTACCCGGGGCATGGGGTAGGCATCAAACCGGGAAACTTCATTAAGTTTCCGGAAATCATTGCAGAATCGCAGAGTCCCGTTGGGCTTCGGTACCAACACGATCGGGCTCGACCACTCACTCTGCGATTCCTCAATAATCCCTAGGTCTAACATCTTTTTTACTTCCTCTGAAACGGCCTTCCTTTGAGCCTCTGGGATGCGGTAGGGCCGGACAAAAACGTTGACTCCTGGTTCTGTGACAATATCATGCTCTATGACACTAGTGAGCCCTGGCAAGTCTGAAAAATTTTCTTTATTTCTCTGCAAGAACTCCTTTGCCTGCTGACTTTGGGTTTTAGACAGGGTATTTGCTACTTGGACACTCTCCACCCCAACTCGAGGCTCAAGTTTTGTACTAGCCAGGGAGGTCACTGGTTCCCTGTCTGTCCAGGGCTTTAACAAGTTTACATGATATATCTGGAAGGGTTTCCTCTTGCCTGGCTGGTGGACTCTATAATTTACCTCTCCCACTTTTTCTACAACCTCGAAAGGGCCTTGCCATCTGGCCAAGAATTTACTTTCCACAGTGGGAATCAACACTGCTACTCGATCCCCCACTTGGAAGTTCCTAATTTTGGCTGCCCTATTATAGACCCGTCGTTGAGCCTCCTGGGCTTTTTGTAAATGTTCCTTAACTAGCGGCATCACAGTTCGGATCCTCTCCTGCATTTGAGAGACATATTCAAGAACACTTTTATGCTGAATTGGTTCACTTTCTCATTGTTCTTTAACAAAGTCCAGTAATCCACGAGGTCTCCTCCCATATATCAATTCAAAGGGCGAAAACCCAGTGGAGGCCTGGGGCACTTCTCGGATAGCAAATAGGAGAGCTGGTAACAGGCAGTCCCAGTCTTTCCCATCCCTTTGTACCACTCTCTTGAGCATAGACTTAAGGGTCTTATTAAAACGCTCTACCAATCCATCTGTTTGGGGATGGTAGACCGATGTGTGCAGCTGTTTAATCCGAAACAGTTTGCATACATCAGCCATAACCTTTGACATAAACGGGGT
This sequence comes from Lithobates pipiens, assembly GCF_037356315.1. Taxonomy (NCBI): domain Eukaryota; kingdom Metazoa; phylum Chordata; class Amphibia; order Anura; family Ranidae; genus Lithobates; species Lithobates pipiens. The sequence goes on from NW_027507764.1 coordinate 325,199,802, forward strand.
GCCCTGGTCTGTGAGTATTTCCTTGGGAAAACCTGTCCGTGTAAACAACTGGAATAACTCCCGTGCAATAGCCTTAGAGGAGGTATTCTGCAGGGGTAGCGCCTCAGGCTAGCGAGTGGCATAGTCGAGGATCACCAGTATGTAAGAATGACCTCGAGCTGACTTTACCAAGGGACCCACTATATCCATGGCTATCCTCTCGAATGGGACCTCAATTATGGGCAGAGGGACCAACGGGCTCCGGAAATGGGTCGCCGGAGCGGTCAACTGACAGGTGGGACAAGAGGTACAGTATCTCCTTACCTCTGCTTTCAAGCCTGGCCAGTAAAACCAGTCGGCGATCCGTGCCTCCGTCTTTTCAACTCCCAGGTGTCCCCCTAAAACATCATCATGGGCCAGGTCCAGGACCTTGCGTCTATACTGTTGGGGTACCAATAATTGTTCTACCACGTTTTCTCTCACTTTAGTAACCCGATAAAGCAATTCATTACATGAAAAATTTGGCCACCGCTCATTAGCACCTGGCTCTTGGGGCTCCCCATTTATTACTAAAACCTGTTCCCATGCCCTGGCCAAAGTGGGGTCCTGCATCTGGGCAGTACCAAATGCCCCCTGGGGAACAAATCTGGCAAGTCAGGGGTAGAGGCCATTTCCTCATCCTCTTCCCCCAGCATTACCTGAAGCGGGGAAGGTCCCCCCCCCTCAGTGTTCAGGTAGGTCTGAGAACCCCACATATTGACATCCTTAACAGTATCAGCACTATTTTCATCATTATTAACCAAAGCCTTGGCATTTTTATCAACTGTGTCCATATTACGAATATGTGGCATCTCAGGGTTATTACCCTCAACCACAAGAACAGAGGGACTAGTTTCTTCCCAGTCTCTGGACCTTTCAGATAGTTCTCCTTGTCTCCAGAGTTTTGCAAATAACGGACAGTCACGTCCTATGATAACGTCATGTACCAAGTTCTTTACCACCCCCACCTCTTGAGTACCAGTGCCACATGCTGTGGAGATGGACACCGAGATGAGAGGGTACTCTCTAGTGTCCCCATGAATGCACACAACCCGCAAAATTTAGCTTACCGGACCGATCTTCCCAATTACTCTAGGGTGAACCAGGGTTACCATGCTTCCAGAGTCCAGCAAAGCCTGTGCAGGGTGGTGGTTCACTTGGACTTCACACTCAACCTTCCCCTCTCCAAGGTCAAGATGTGTTGTACAGGCTTCATGGGCATAAAACGACCCCCTTCGAAGAACCCCGCATTCCATGGGCTCTTCCTGCAATGGGCAGTGGGCCCGGGTATGGCCCCAGGCATGACATCGCCAACATTGTACCTCCCCTCCTCTCTGAACAGTAACAGGTCGCTGAGGGGTTAACGGGTGTGACTCTTGGCCTTCCGGGGTGTTGGTTCCAGGGCTCCTGGGGACATCCTTTCGAAGGGTGGCAGTTGGTCGGAAAGGCCGTGGCAGACTGGGCCCTTGACGCTTGGTAGGGCCAAGCAGATCCTCCACCACTGTATATCGTTCCACCATCTCGACAAGGAGGTTCACCGTTTTGGGGTCTCCATGGCTGACCCACCGTTGAAGGTCGTCTGGCAGTGACCTTAAGTATCGGTCCAGCACGACCCGCTCCACAATTTGGGGACCAGACAACACTTCGGGCTGCAGCCATTTTTTTACTAGTTGCACCAGGTCATGCATTTGAGACCGCGGTGCCCGATCTGTATGATACTTCCATTGGTGCACTCATTGGGCCCGGACAGCCGTAGTCACCCCCAACCGAGCCAGTATTTCCGCCTTTAATTTTTGATAATCTTTAGTGTCTTCTGGTGGTAGGTCGAAATAGGCTTTTTGAGGATCTCCGGTGAGGAAAGGAGCAATTAAGCCAGCCCACTGGCCCTGAGGTCACCCTTCTCTCTCTGCTGTCCTCTCAAATGTAGCCAGAAACGCCTCTACGTCATCACTCTGGGACAGTTTCTGCAAAAAATGGCTTGCCCTTATGGTCACCTGGTTGCCAGGGGCAACGGCCACTTGTTCACGGCTCTGAGAAAGCTGTTGCATTGCTTCTTTTAAGACAGCCATCTGAGCCTGCATAACCTCTTGTAGGATCGCTTGCTGGGCTGCTAAGCGCTGATTAGCTTCCTCATGGCGAGTCTGCGCTTGCATATTAGCCAAGGACAGCTGTTTAATTAGCTCCTCCATCGTTTCAGCTTTCAACAGTTGTGCAGCTTTAACCCAGGACATAAATTCACTGTACTGTCCCTTTAAATGTTAGTTTAAACCCAATGCAAAAAAAAAAATAGCAAAAAAAAAAACGCCTGTTACTTTGTCCTGCCCGCATTTGAGCACCACTTGTAATGTTCGGGGGACCAGGTAGATCGCAGGACACAGGCTTTTCACACAACAAAGGGTTTATTAAACTTAAATAGCTTTACAGCAGCCAAAAACAAAAGGAAAAAGGTTTGTAGTCTCACCGACTTGCAAAGTCCCGAATAGCTGTCTTTATCAAAACAGAGCTTGATCTTGATGGCAGGTAGCTTCCCCTGCCAGGAGCCTTCCAAACAGGACACTGCTGTCCCCTTCAGTTGCTGCAACCCAAAATAAACACCATCCACCATCCACCATGTCTTCTCCACTCCTCCAAACCCATCTACCACTTCCTGTCTTGTTTTTAAAGACACTTCCTTAACAGGTGGGTTAATCAATTTTATTCCCTTAAAGAGACCATAAACCAAATAGAGGGGAAATATAGCGTCCTTCCAGGACCCAGCCACGGCGCCCTGTACAATATATATATATATATATATATATATATATATATATATATACACACACACATATATATATATATATATATATATATATATATATATATATATATATATATATGGTTATGCATCCAATGTTTCATTATAAAAGTGAAATTACACTTTAATGATATAAGGCTAGTGCCATGGTTCCTGCACAGGGCATAAACATGAACACTCAGTCTCTTGTATGTCAATTAGTACCTTAAACTGAAGAGCTAGTTTGACAATAGATGAGCAGTTATTTTGCTGAGAACTATGGAAGGAAAAACTTTTCCCTACACTGCGTAGGACACTATTCTTAAATACTTAATTATTTGCATATCAAAGAAGACTGTGGTTTCTGCAGGGTTCTACAAAGTGCATGAACATATGTGCAAATAACTATGGGTGAATGCTTTGCACAGCTGACTGTGGCTTAATAGTTTTTAAGTGAACAGAGGTTCCCTTTATGGTAACATATACCTTATATCAGAATTCAGATTTACTGCTCCTTCAACATTCTATGAGATAACGCTGCCAAAAGTGAAGAAGCTTTTATTCTTTAATTGCCATGCCAGCAGGCTTTTTGAACAATTATGAGGTTAAATATGTAATGTCAAATTTGCAATATATGTTTGAGTTGAAATGAAGTGAAAGGACTCAGTCATTAAATAACTTCTTCAGCACTTTTATCTTCGCTACTTAATTTAAGATGCTTATAACATCTTAGTCAGTCTTATGGATATCTGCATATATATTTAATTTCATTTCAACTTTAGAACATTTACGGTAGCAGTCATTAACCACAGCTTTCATCATGTCTTGTATTTATTGCACAGTTATAAAATAAAATCATTACAATGACATTAGCTAAGAAAAAAAAAAACTATCAATTTTTTTTTCAGATTTGAGGTGTAGTGATCTAAAGAGCTGTAGAAAACATGCAACTGCCAATTTAATGTAACAATACAATCTTTTCTGACCTTTTAATGACACTCTATTTAATGGTTTGGATCAATTATGTAAATTAAGTGGTTTACTATTTACTTATCTAATAACAACACCTTGTTATAAAAACAAATCTTGCGCAGGTGCCAATCACTGTGCCTGTTTTATGGACAAAGGATAATGGAACTGCCTTTGTGCATGAATAAAATCTCACCATGGGAGAACAATGAAGGGGGAATGCATTACAATAGTGCAACTGAGGACAAGCAACATTTTGTGTTTGTTATTCACAGCAAGGCGTGTGCATATTTTTGGCTATGCTACTGATGTCTCTAATTATTGGGTATATTTAGTGTTGGGCACTTATGCCTTTACTAGATTTATTCTGTAATAACATTTCATTCTATCCCAAACTTTCTCTCGCCCTCATATTTTTCTCTTTTCCTCTTCCTAAAACTGGCCATACATGGATCAAAAATTGGCCACTTCAGCAGGACCATGGACCATCCAAATTTAAAACCATGTATGTCTGTTCTCGTTCATTAGAAGTGGATTTTTCTGCAAGCGGATGTTTTATGTCTGCAGGAGACCCACTTTCTGGCTGGTTGTGCCCCTAGATTCCAGCATAGGAATTTTCCCCATGTCTTCACAGCCTCGGCCCCATCCAAGCGCAAAGGTGTCCTTATAGCTGTCAGAGACTCTGTGATTTTCGTCATGACTGAAACTCTCACCGATCCCGAGGGTAGATTTTTAATATTACTTGGAGAAATAAACAACAAGACTTTCACCATTGTCAATTTGTATGCCCCCAACTCGCATCAACTCAGATTTCTGAGGAGACTTTACAACAAAGTATCTTTGATCAAGAAGGGCTTACTGATAATTTGTGGAGACCACAATCTCACAGTTGATCATACCATGGATACTACCTCCAAGGGCAGGAGACCTCCACCTACTCTCCAACCTCTTTTGAATTCCGAGGACATTTACGACGTTTGGAGATGCCAATATGCAGATGAAAAAGATTATTCTTATCATTCGGCCAGACTTAACTCTTACTCTAGAATTGATCTTATCTTGGTAGACAAATCGCTCTTACAGGCAGTGTCCTCCTCCACCATCCATGACATTACATGGTCTGACCATGCCCCTGTTTCAGCTACAGTGGTGGAGGGGCACACACCAAGCCCTGCCTACATTTGGAGAGCGAACTCTCGAATATTTCGCAACCCCTCCCATGTGAAGTATCTGGAAAAAAGCTTGTCTGATTTTTTTGCTGTCAATACTGACTCTGTGTCTGACCCCAATATTCTTTGGTGTTCCCATAAGGCTTTTATTAGGGGCCTGCTCCTACAACTATGTGCGAGGGAGAAGAGGCGGAGGACACAAAGACTAGACTCACTTATCAAGGAAATGAAAGAATTAGAGATACACAACAAAACCAATTCTAACGCTTAAATGGCCCAAAAGCTGTCACAGCTGCGTTTTGATCTCAGGCTCCTACTCATACAACAATACGACAAGCATACACAATATCTGAAACTGTCCCACTACTCTTCGGGTAACCGTGCAGGTAAATGTCTAGCGCAAAGGCTTAAATCTGCCAGGACCAAATCCAAAATTGCGTATCTTATGCATCCCTCGGGGAAGGGCAAAATCTTTCACCCTAAAGAAATAGCAAACTCATCCGCCAACTACTACTCCTCATTGTACAACCTAGCTAACGATAGGCACACCCCCCAACCGACTGAACAGAGCATACAAACCTTCCTTGCTAAAATGAATCTCCCCTTCCTATCACAGGCACAACTTGAAACCCTTAATGCTCCTATTTCGGAGCCTGAGATCGAAAGGGCAATACGTAATCTCCCTTTGGGCAAATCTCCAAGCCCAGATGGCCTGCCCAACGATTACTACAAAACATTTCAATCTAACTTAACTCCAACCCTTCAAAGGGTCTACTCTGCTGTGATGTCCTCCGCCTCATTTCCCCCTGAAATGCTGAAGGCCTTTGTGGTGACCATACCGAAACCAGGCAAAGAACCCACAACTCCTTCCAACTTTAGACCAATATCTCTGCTCAACACTGACGTCAAAGTGTATGCAAAAATTATAGCCCATAGGTTGCTTCCTATTCTTCCCTCGCTCATAGGACATGACCAATCTGGCTTTATGCCAGGGAGACAGGCCTTGGACGCCACCAGAAGAGTCCTCAATATTATGCAGTATGCACAGACCTGTCGGACACCTTCTCTGCTCCTCTCTTTGGATGCGGAGAAGGTGTTCAACAGTATACACTTGGGCTACATGAGACAGGCACTGTTGAAGGTTGGCTTTTCTGGACCCATTCTGTCTGCCATCTTGGCCCTATATTCATCTCCCTGTGCTCAGGTCTTCACATCCAACACCCTCTCTGATACCTTCACCATATCTAACGGTACATGACAGGGTTGCCCCCTCTCCCCCTCTATTTTCAATCTACTGATTGAACCTTTGGCGGAGAGAATTAGATCCCATCCCAATATTATGGGGTTATTGGTTCAGGGTCAATCCCATGGCATAAATCTCTTTGCCAATGATATTATTCTCTTCTTGACATCACCCCAGAACTCCCTACACCATGCCCATGACACACTCACTGAATTTAGCAGAATTTCCTTTTATGAGGTAAACTTTACAAAATCTACTATTTTAGAGATGGGAATCCCACCCTTGGCTAAATTACATCTGCAAAACTCATTCCCTTATTCATGGAGTAGTAATAACATCACATACCTAGGTATAAAACTAACTAAGAATCTCCAACATTTAGTGGAAACCAATTACTTACCCTTAATTGATAAACTCTCCAAAGAAATGAAAAGGTTAGCTAATATTGAACTCACATGGTCAGGACATCTGGCCTCATTTAAAATGCTCTTGTTGCCGCAAATTCTATACATTTTCAGAACACTAACAATACCGATACATAAAACATACATCAGGGCGTTAAACGCTCTCATGACCACATACATATGGAAAGCCAAAAGACCTAGATGTTCGAAAACTCTTTTGGTCAAACATAGGCTGGCGGGACTGGTGGCCATTGAGGACTATTTTCGAGCAACTACTCTTGCGCAGCTTGCAAAATGGTTTGACCCTTCCTCTGAATCCCTCTGGTGTAATATTGAACAATCCCTCTGTTCTACCAACAAACTGAGCAAACTACTATTTGTCGATACCTGGAGACCGGTGCCCCTGTGGGACCTTCCTCTCTCCATCCGGGCCTAGTTATTGACGTAGAGGGAGATGGGCAAGATCCCAACCCATACTTCTGACCAAATAGATCTCCCTTTCCCACTAAAGATCTTAACACATGTCATTCCAAATCTAAGCATTTCAGAGTGGTGTGACAGGGGCATGAAAACACTAGATCTATACTTAAACAAGGAAATCCTACCCTTTGCTACCCTTCAATTGCATTTCAAACTACCGACCGCAGATCGTTACAAATATATGCAAATAGCCCACTTTCTCACATCCATTAAGATACACAGCATCTCTATCCCGAAGGAGGTGTGGCGATTCTTTAACACAAAACCAACTCCCCCAAAGGCATTTCACTGTTCTATAATCTTTTCCAAAACAAAATGACCTTTACAAAAACATCCCCCTACAAGAAATGGGAATGTGACCTAGGCACTACCTTCACAAACAAACAATGGCAATATTCACTGTGCTTAATTTATAGAGCCTCCAAATGTGTGAATCATTGAGAGCTGTCCCAAAAAATAGCACTCGGATGGTACCTCACCCCCTATAGGCTGTCCAAATTTGGACAACAAAACACACAACTGTGCTGGAGAGGATGTGGAGCAACAGGTAATTTGCTCCACATGTTCTGGGCCTGTAAACATCTGATAAGTTACTGGAATTCTGTTTTCCGCTCCATCTCAACCATCACGGGCATCCTGACCAAACCTAACCCTGGCCTTGCGATATTGAATCTAGGCATTGAAGCCTTTCCCGCTGAATTTAGAACGGTGATTACTCATATCCTTCTGGTTGCAAGAACCCTAATCGCCAGTCACTGGAAAGATGATAGAGCCCCAAATGCCTCAGAGGTCCTCACTAAAACCCAAGTTCACTATGCCTATGAATCTCTGCTGGCAGGCAGAAATGGTAACATTAAACAATTTGACAAGCACTGGCAAATTTGGATATTGTGGCTTCACGGTAAATAATGAAGTAAATGTTTATCTGGCATTACTGCTTTCTTTCTGTTCTAACTGACCTTCACACAGGATGTTAGTCGGACCATACCCCCACCTATCCCTCTCCCTTACCCCCCTTCCCTCCTCCCCCCCTCGCTATAATGTTAAAATGCTTTCCTCTTTACCTTGTTTCAGAAATGTTTAACAGTATCGTGCATTATCTCACACTGATAAATGAGATGTATAAGTACCTAATGTTGTAGTGTAATTTCTTGTGCAATCAGTATCTATGTGTACACGACTCATTGTACAAATGAAAAAAGCAATGCTGTTTTCTTTCTATGACCTGTTTAACCCAATAAAAACTATTAACCACTTCGCGCCCAGGTCAATTCTGACATTTCTCTCCTACATGTAAAATTCCTAATTTTTTTGCTAGAAAATTACATAGAACCCCCAAACATTATATTTATGTTTTTTAGCAAAGACCCTAGAGAATACAATGGCGGTCCTTGCAACTTTTTTATCTCGCACAGTATCTCGCACGGTATTTGCACAGCAATTTTTCGAAAACGTTTTTTTCAGAAGAAAAACAGTTTCATGCTTACAAAAAAAAACCAGTAAGGTTAGCCCATTTTTTGCATAATGTGAAAGAGGAGGATACGCCGAGTAAATAGATACCCAACATGTTATGCTTCAAAATTGCACACGCTCGTGGAATGGCGCCAAACTTTGGTATTTAAAAATCCCCATAGGTGACACTTTAAATTTTTTTACTGGTTACATGTTTTGGGTTACAGAGCAGGTCTAGAGCTAGAATTATTGCTCTCGCTCTAACGTTCGTGGCGATACCTCACATGTGTGGTTTGAACACCGTTTTCATATGTGGGCAGGACTTACGTATGCGTTCGCTTCTGTGTGCGGGCTCACGGGGACAGGGGCGCTTTACATTTTTTTTTTTTTTTGTTAATTTTATTTTATTTTTTTAGTTTGACACTTAAAAACAAAACAAAAAAAAACTGATGACTTTTATTCCTATTACAAGGAATGTAAACATCCCTTGTAATAGGAATATGGCACAATCGGACATATTTACAGTGAGATATGGGGTCAATATGGGGTCGTTAATTTGAATACCGAGGCCGGGCGTGACGTCATAACATCACGCCCGGCCTCCGAACGATCATAGAGACTCCGGGGACAATCTGGTCCACCGGAAATCTCTATGGTAACTGGCGGGGGCCAGCGGATCCTGTCACCGACTCGCCGATGGAAGCGGTGAGTCGGTACAAGCACCAGAGGGCGGCGGGAGGGGGGCGTCCCCTCCCGCCACCCGTAAGAACGATCAAGCGGTGGAACAGCCACTATGATCATTCTTATGGTGCAGGGAATCGCCGGCTGAAAACGCAGATATCTGAATGATGTCTGTGGCTTCAGGCATCGTTCAGATATAACCACCGAAAGTCCATGACGTCAATAGATGTAGTATGGGCGCCAAGTGATTAAACAAGAAGTGGATTTTTCTTTTTTTTTTCAACTTTGCATATTTATTACGTTCTCAGTTTACATTTTCCAACATTGTTAACACAGAACATTTTTAGTACTTCATAAAAACATTGGCTATTCCATTGTTTAAACATATATTAAAGAACAAGTGAAGAAGTGATCAAATCCAAGGTATTATCATTGTTCTTGGTAATCAAGCACAACCCTAATGGGAACAAACTGTGGGCAGAGATTGTTGGCCAAAGTTTTTATATCCACCGTTAAGAAAGAAAGGAGTTCTATCACGCATAGGGGGTTATTTATGAAAGGCAAATCCAGTTTGCACTGCAAGTGCACTTGAAAGTGCACTCAAAATGCACTTGGAAGTACAGTCGCTCTAAATCTAAGGGGTAGATCTGAAATCAGTGGAAGCTCTGCTGAATTTATCATCCAATCATGTGCAAGCTAAAATGCTGTTTTTTATTTTCCTTGCATGTCCCCCTCGGATCTACAGCGGCTGCACTTCTAAGTGCACTTGCAGTGCAAAGTTGATTGTCCTTTAGTAAATAACCCCCATAGTATGCTAGTAACTCAAACTTATGATTAAAGTCAAATATTACAGTTTTTCAGATAGTTAGAAGCTCTCAGATTGTTTAGCCAGGCTTGCCATTTACTTTTGAAACGATTTGTAGAATATGCTAATAATAGTTCATATTGTACTTGGGTGTTCAGTTTGGTGATAACATTTGTAAGATTGGGAGTATCTATAGATTTCCACATCCTAGAGATAGCCAATCTTGCTGCTATTAGAGTATGTGCTACAATTGTTTTGATATTTGTAGGGTATATCTCGGGATTTATTCCTAATAGTGCAATTAGTTAGTTCTATTAAGTTTCCAGAAATAGTAGCTTTGAAGGAGGATAGAAGTTGATTTTTCATGAGCAGGTTTGTTGGTATATTTTCACTTGATCAGTGCATGCAACCAATTGGTTACAGCATCAACAGTGTATATTAGCGCAGTGGGGAAGTTTTCCCCATCCACCTTGCATGTGTAAAATGGGAAAATCGGTTCAGTTTTCTGAACAAAAAAAAAGGCGGAGCCATGTATGGCCAGCTTTAGTATGTGACATATCTTCCCATCCCTCTCTCCATAACTTTATTGTTCCTCTACATTCTTAAACTCTATAAGACAACCTTAGGAATAACAACATCTCACATCACTATGTTAGATCTTTTCTAGAGCACTTCTTTAGAGGGCATTTCATTTTTATACTACATATTTTTTAATTACACCAATCAATGTTTCCAGGAACCATTGTACCTGTTCACACGGGCTGAATGTCAGGAGACAATGGGTGTTTAAAAAAACGGCCAACCTTCGGCACATGTGTGTGTTGGTCTGTTTGGCTGGCTTCTGTCGGACATGCATACTGGTAAACCAGCAGCTATCCGACTCTCAATCACGCTCTCAGACAATGGCAGATCTGAGTGTTCTGGCAAGGGGGGGCATCAACAGCTCAGCAGGGGAGATCACTGAACTGACCTCACATAATTAGCACAGCGGCTCTGACCACTGGGTTGCATGAAAAAAAAAAAGCTGTAGTGCGTACCTGTCTTTCATCAATATACAGTAAATGATCTTTTTTTTAAACAATAACTGTTTTTGTTAGCAGAGTGTAGTTTTTTTTTTTTATGTTTTTGAAATCCAAATTGAAATAAAAATCTAAAATTAACAAACAAGCATTTCACCCCCTAGCAGATTCTCAGAAAAAACACCGTTATGTAATACTATGGGGTTGATTTACCAAAAGAGTAAAGCATATTCACTTTCACTTTCAATGTAAATTTGCACTCAGAAACAGTGTTGTTTTTACATTTATCTCAGTTTATTCATTTTTCCCTGACTACCCAACCATGTGCAATCTAGGTCAGTAAGCTTTGCAAAGTGAATTTGAGCTTAGCGAACAAGATGAAATTGTACTGACTCCAATAACCTAATCAGGGAAATATCCATAAAAAATAAATACATAAAAAATCATTGTACATGATTAAGTATTTTTTGCAAAGTGAATTATTATTATTATTCATGATTTATATAGCGCCGACAGTTTACATAGCGCATTACAATGTATAGGGGGGACAACACAATTACAGTACAGTTCAACACAAAAGGTACGGGAGGGGGTGGTACAAAAGGTAATAGCTGCAGAGAATGATTTGATGGGGGTGGCTCAGGGAAAGTTAGGTGGGTGTAGGCTTCCCTGAATAAATGAGTTTTAAGGGATAGGGGTGGACAGAGTAGGGGCTGATCGGATATACTGGGGCAGGGAGTTCCAGAGGATGGGAGAGGCTCTGGAGAAGTTTTGAAGGCAAGCATGGGAGGAGGTAACAAGGGAGCTAGAGAGAAGGAGGTCCTGGGAGGAGTGGAGGGGACGATTTGAGCGATATCTGCAGATAAGATTGGTGATGTAGATGGGGGGCGATGTTGTGAATGGCCTTGTATGTTATGGTTAGCATTTTGAATTTTACATGGTGGGGTAAGGGGTGCCAGTGAAGGGATTGGCAGAGAGGAGCAGCAGTCGTGGATCAGTTAGTGAGGTGTATTAGTATAGCAGCAGAATTCATAATAGACTGAAGGGGGATAGCCTGTTTAACCAGTTGCCGACCGCCGCACGACGATGTACGTCGACAGAATGGCACGGGCAGGCATATTGGCGTACATGTACGTCCATGCCTTCCCGCGGGTGGGGGGCACCGACCCCCCGGTGCCAGTGGCGGTCGGATTCCGTGCAGGAGCGATCCGGGATGAGGGGACGGCCATTCATTCATGTCCACCCCCTCGCGATCGCTCCTGACGAATGAAATGGCAGCATTACATCACTTCCTCTCCTGTAATGTAAACACAGGCAGAGGAAGTGATGTAATCTCACCTCGTGTCGGTCTTTTTCGTTCCGGCACAGAGGAGAGAGGATCAGTGAGTTGCACCTAACACTACACTACACAGTAGAACATGCCAGGCACACTTTCACCCCCCCTTCACCCCCCGATCACCCCCCAATCACCCCTGCACCCCCAGTCACAGTGACACCAATTGCATTTTTTTTATTTTTTATTATTGGTGTCATTTGTGACTGCAATAACTGTTAGGGCAGTTAGGGTTAGCCCCCTTTAGCTCTAGGGTACCCCCCTAAAACCCCCAATAAAGGTTTAACCCCTGTGATCACCCCCATCGCCAGTGTCACTAATAAGCTATAGTTTTTCTGATCGCTGTATTAGTGTCACAGGTGACGCTAGTTAGGCAGGTAGGTATTTAGGTTTGCCGCAGCTTTTTATAGCGTCAGGGACCCCCATATACTACCGCATAAAGCCCCCTGATTGCCCCCTAGTTAACCCTTTCACCAGTGATCACCATATAACTGTTACAGGTGATGCTGGTTGGTTAGTTATTTTTTTTATAGTTTCAGGGCACCCGCCATTTATTACCTAATAAAGGTTTAACCCCCCGATCACCCGGCGGTCGATATAAGTTTGAGGGTCAGATAAGGTCTGCGTCGCCCCAGGCAGCGTCAGGTTAGTGCCAGTACCGCTAACACCCACGCGCAAAGCATACACCTCCCTTAGTAATATAGTATCTGATCAGATCTATATTAGCGTCGCCAGCAGTTTAGGTTTCCCAAAACGCATTGTTAGCCCAGATACCTGCTAGCACCTGCGTTTAGCCCCTCCGCCAAGCCCAGCCCAGCCCACCCAAGTGCAGTATCGATCGATCGATCACTGTCACTTACAAAACACAACACACATAACTGCAGCGTTCGCAGAGTCAGGCCTGATCCCTGCGATCGCTAACAGTTTTTTTTTGTAGCGTTTTGATACAGTCGCTGACAGCCTAGGTGTCAAATGGCAAAGCGAAGGTACACTAGTGAAGAGGCCTACACATTTCTGAGCATGACAGATAGTGAAGAGGAAGTCACTCATCTGTCAGATTCAGGCTCAGAATACGATCCTGTAGAGGACAGCGGCTCCATGACAGATAGCTCTGTCGACGGAGATGAGGTCCCTGTTAAGGGCAGGTGTACCCAATCCCAAATTTTTTCTGTTGTTCAGGTGCAGGAACCCGCAGGTCCCTCGTATGGAGCAGAGACGTACTAGAGCCACTCATCCTTCTGGTGAACTGGCAAGCACCAGCGGCCTAGTACACCCTGGACGTACATCCAGCACTGCAGTAGCACGTGGTGACGTGGCGAGTCCCATAAGTGCAGTTCAAGCTGGCGAGGTGGCAAGCACAAGTAGTGTCCCGCTGCCACCAAGACGAAGACAAAGACAGGCCCGTCGTACATATAGTGCCCTTCCTGCAGAATTCGCCAATCCTGATTGGGTGCCCACCACTTCTGCAGAACCCGTACTTCCCCCATTCACTGGCCAACCTGGCATTAACGTGGTAACAGTTGATTTTACGACACTTGATTTTTACTCACTGTTTTTCACCGAAGATCTCTATAGATCTATTGTGGACCAAAGCAATTTGTACGCTGGTCAACACATCGCCACTGTTCCCCAGTCCGCCCTTGCCAGACAATGGAAACCAATTACGGTTTCCGAATTTAAGATCTTTCTGGCCCTCTCCCTCAACATGGGCATAGCCAAAAAGAGTGAATTGTGGTCATATTGGTCCACTGACCCAATTCACCATATGCGCGTGTTCTCTGCTTCCATATCCAGGGCACGATACGAGCAGATTTTGCGGTTCATGCACTTCAGCGACAATGAACTCTGTCGTCCTCGTGGAGACCCTGCATACGATCGGCTCTACAAAATTCGGCCCCTCATAAACCACTTCAACCAACGTTTTGCAGACTTGTTTACTCCCCATCAAGTTGTCTGCGTTGATGAGTCCCAGATTACGTTTTCTGGTCGCTTGTCATTCAAACAATACATTCCCAACAAGCGTTCCAGATACGGGGTCAAGGTGTATAAGCTCTGTGACAGGGCCACAGGCTATACACGTAGTTTTATGGTTTATGAGGGTAAAGATAGTCACGCCGGAGAACTGCCCTGACTACATAGGAAGCACTGGCAAGATAGTGTGGGACATGGTGTCACCCTTATTCGGAAAGGGGTACCATTTATATGTGGACAATTATTACACGAGCGTGCCACTGTTTAGTCACTTGTTTGATCAGCAGATTGGAGCATGTGGCACCGTGTGACCTAATCGCCGGGGCTTTCCCCAGCGGCTTGTAGAGTCTCGTCTTAGGCTGGGGGAGAGAGCCTGCTTGCGGAGTAATAATTTGCTCGCTATGAAGTGGAGGGATAATAAGAATGTTTTCGTTCTTACCTCCCTTCATGCAGACACGACGGTCCAAATTCCTACGGTGACTGGTATTGTGGAGAAACCCCTCTGTGTCCACAAATATAACCAAAATATGGGAGGGGTGGACCTCAATGACCAGTTGTTGGCGCCGTATCTAGTTGCCCGTAAGGCCAGACGCTGGTACAAAAAAGGGTCTGTTTATTTATTCCAATTGGCTATGCTGAAGCTTAAGGATGAACTGGATCCTTCCTTAAATTCCAGGAGGATATCGTCAGAGCCCTTCTGTATCCAGACGGTGCTCCACCTCACCTTCCCCAACCAAATGCAGTAAGCCGGCTGCATGAGAGGCATTATTCTTATGTCCTCCCGAGTACCCCTACCCAACGAGCCCCCCAAAGAAAATGTTGTGTCTGCGGAAAGCGCGGATATAGGCGTGACACCCGTCATTATTGTCCCCGCTGTCCTGACAATCCTGGTCTTTGCATTGGTGAATGTTTTTAACGCTACCATGAACTAGTTGAGTATTAGCGTAGGGTACAGCATTGCACAGGCTAGGCACACGTTCACAGGGTCTCCCAAGATGCCATCGCATTTTGAGAGACCTAAACCACTGGAAACGTTACAACAGAAGTGTTAAAGTTACATAAAAAAGTGTTTAAAAAAAAAAAAGTAAAAAACCAAAAAACCAAAACAAATATAAAATAAAAAAAACAAAAATAGTTGTTGTTTTATTGTTCTCTCTCTCTCTCTCTCTCTATTCTCTCTCTATTGTTATGCTCCTTTGTACTGTATTCTATTCTGCAATGTTTTATTGTTAACCATTTTTTGTTTTCAGGTACGCCATTCAGCTGTAGCGTGGATTTATTTATCTTGACAGCAATAGCGTTTGCTCCTACGATACATAAAGCAGCGACTCCAGCACTGTCGGAGGTGATTTCACCACCACAGTTAAAAAAGAGCATATATGCCGAAGCATGGGGGCATAGGGGTGGAGGAGTGATTTGCTCCTACCTTTTGCGGGAGGATGCCCCCATGCTTCGGCATATATATATATTTTAGGCACAGATTGTGTTAAATGTGTTATTTTTTGCTATTTTTTATTTTATTTTTTGTATTTGCTTTGCAGGTATGGTAAGTCCTACTGTTATACTGTAATGTTACTTTGTTTTATTGTTAACCATCATTTGCTTAGCAGGTACGCCATTCTGCTGCAGCGCGGATTTATTTATCTTGACAGCAACAGCGTTTTGCTCCCACGATACATAAAGCCGTGACTCCAGCACTGTCGGAGGTGATTTCACCACCACAGTTAAAAAAGAGCATATACGCCGAAGCATGGGGGCATAAGGGGTGGAGGAGCGATTTGCTCCTACCTTTTGCGGGAGGATGCCCCCATGCTTCGGCATATATAAATGGTGCATGTATGCCCACCATTAGAAGTGGGTGGATGAAGAGAGGTATTCTAATGGTGGGCATACCCACCGATCAATATATTTTTTTCGTTCAGCCCACAGGCTGCATGAAAAAAAAATTACAATATATGCCCAACCAGTTCCAGCAACATACTGGTATGTTGCTGGACTTTGAGGGCTTATACCAGAATGATGCCTGCAGGTTTAGGTATCATCTTGGTATCATTCTTTTCAGCCAGAGGTCGGCTTTTATGTAAAAGAAATCCTAGCAGCTAATTAGCCTCTAGACTACTTTTACAAGCAGTGGGAGGGAATGCCCCCCCCCCGCACCATCTTCCATGGTTTTCTCAGGCTCTCCTGTCCCAACACAGGATGACCTCAGTCAGGGGGAGACTGTGGCAAGTGGCAGCCAGGAGGTTGACCAACACCCTCCTCCTCCTGCCCCAGCTCCAGGAGCCCAGCCACAGCCTGGAAGGATGCCTGGTGGGAAGTCCCGAAGGAAGACAAGAGAGTGATGGCCTGGGTTGAGTCTGGTCTGCCAGAAGATGCAGCCTCTTGAAGATCCACATCCTGGGGACAGAAATGGCATCTGAATTTCCTGCTCTCTAGGACTTCGGGACCAGACTTCTCTCCCTGAGATATCTACTCCTCAGGCCACCAATTTTTTAAATTATAATTTAGTCATGTCTGCCCTGGGGGTCAAAGGCTGCACCAAAGTTAAGAAGTTTCTCCAGTGCTGCGTTCCTATTTTTAGTTTCTAGCAAACAAAATAGATTTTTTTTTGTTTGATGAAATACTTGTGTAATGTGTTTTCCTTCCAAAAGTACAGTTTATTTGTGAGCAGGCAGGTACATTTCAAAAATACAAAGTGAACTAAATAACAAGGGGTAACAACACTAAACAACCTCCTGTAGATTAAGAAGTACCTGGAAGGTGCATTGTGGGGAGAGGAGAGGTCCGACACTACCTGCTTTTCATCAAGTGTGTCTGGTGGAGTGAGTGCAGAGGAGTCCATTGTGGGACAGGGCAGCTGGAGAGGTAGTATCGAATTCCTGGAGCCAAGTTTTGGTCATAGAAAATAGATTAAGGGACTTGGAGAAGAAAAGGTCAATGACAGAAGCTAGTTTGTTGAAGACTGAGCGGGAATTCCAGAGGGCACATGAAAGAGGGGACCGACTTGTGGAATCATGGGAATTGGGATGAGAAGGTTGAAGTTACGACTAATGTTGAAGCAGGTAGATGGCCAATTTTGGTGTTGGGAATTGGCTGTGAGAGGGCCGGGGTTTGGTGCGATGTCCCCAGACATTAGGAGTAGCTGAAGTGGGATTTATAGGAGGACAGATGCTGTGGTGGAATGAAAGTGGTGATACTGTGTGGGCTTAGAATGAGCAGGAGGTGGTAAGTGGAGTAATATTGAGTGGGCAGAAGAGAGGGAGATGTGTATAGGTTGGGGGCTGGAGAGGGGGGGTAAAGACATGTGAGTTTGAGGAGAGAAGACATTATAACAGATTAGTGTGAGCATGTTGGAGGGTGGGGAGAGGGGAATAGAAGGAAGGCTGAGGAAAGTTAGAGAATGAAGAGGAACTTCCCGCAAAATAGCAGTAGAACAATAATGTCTGAACTTACTTTTTTGTAGCAGTGCCTTAGTCAAAGTGCCAAACACTTGTTGCTGGTGTGACACTTTGTGCAAGGAGTGACCAGCCTAAACTCTTGCCAGGCGTTCCAAAAAATGAACTACATTTATACTGGGAAGGTGAGGGGGGAAGATTCAAAATGAATCATTTAGAAGCTAATAAAACCAGGCTTGTGGGGGGGGGGGGGGGATTTACAACTGGCCTGTACAGATTGCAGTGCACGAGGGGGCAACAGAATAAGGTTAAATGTTTGATCTTGTTCAGGGCAGCATAATACAAAATAAGTGACACTTTCAAAAACAAAAAAAAAAGTATAGACAGTAGTTTCAAATTCTTAGTAAGGCAGAATTAAAGTTCAGTTAGGCAACGTAGTCCAGTGTTTTAGAGAAGAGTGGAGTCTTTGCAGTTTCTAGAGGGTATGAAGAGTCAGGTGGGAAATCGCATACAGGTAGAGTGACTTTTTGTGTTGCAGGGAAGATCAGTGCAATTACCTGAAAGAGTAGAGCAGAGAAGGCATGGTAAGGAGATGGTGAAGATAACAGGTGGTCTTGTTGGAAGAAGAAGAAGAAGGAGTGCTCGTGTACAAGTGCCAAACACTTGTTGCCGGCGTGACACTTTGTGCGAGGAGTGACCAGCCTAAACCCTCCAGTGAAGTGAAGTTTTGCTTTTTTCAAGTTTAACCTCATTCACTAAAATAACTGAAAATTCCCTTTGCAAAGTGAAAATTCAGTTTAAAAGTGTACATCTATCTATTTATCCTAATATTACTATCTGCTATTTTTTATAATTAGCCCTAAATCATCAACAAAGATCTGATACCTTAATAATACCTAAAGTATTTAGCAAGTTTCTTATCAGCATATGCATGTTTAGTGATCTATGCTTCAGTTTACTAGTATTAGCAGTACTTATAAGCACCTAATTGTACAGAACCTTGCCAAGTCATGGAAGAGACAAAAGGGGGAAGGAAGGGGAGGGTGATGAATACATTTACTAAGAGCAAAAAACTGCAGGAAATAATAGGGACAATTTGTAGACCCTTTGTTCCTGTGCATAATTAAAGACTTATATGATGGATGGCCCCTTTCTTACTAAGTAAAAGTCTTTGTTGTACACGCCATGACAAGCTTTTCAAAGATTGAGTCAAAGTTAGCAGCATGTATTCACTTTACACTAAATTGAAATCATTCGGGTATGTTATATGTATTACCGTATATACTCGAGTATAGGCCGACCCGAATATAAGCCGAGGTCCCCAATTTACCCCCAAAAAACTGGAAAAAATTATTGACTCGTGTATAAGCCGAGGGTGAGACATGCCTGTCCATCCCTGTGTGTCCGTCCATCCCTGTGGGTCCATCCATCCCTGTGTGTGTCCATGCATCCGTGTGTGTGTGTGTGTGTCCATGCATCCGTGTGTGTGTGTGTGTGTGTGTGTCCATGCATCCGTGTGTGTGTGTGTCCATGCATCCGTGTGTGTGTGTGTGTGTGTGTGTCCATGCATCCGTGTGTGTGTGTGTGTGTGTGTGTGTCCATGCATCCGTGTGTGTGTGTGTGTGTGTGTGTCCATGCATCCGTGTGTGTGTGTGTGTCCATCCATCCCTGTGTGTGTGTGTGTGTGTGTGTGTGTGTGCATGCATCCGTGTGTGTGTGTGTGCTTTTTCCCACCTTAGTTTGATTGGTTCATTAATATATCAAAATTGCCCTAAGGAATTAGAAACAACTGTCAAATAGGCTACTAAGGAATAAACCAGTAACACCAGTAATAGAAAGGTTTTACATTGCTGTTGTTACAAAAGCACTATAATAAGCATATGTGTATGTATATTATTTGCTAAACATTGTTTGATCATCATAAACACCAGTCAGAGGAAGTAGCCATTGAAGTAATGGGTTCCATATGGTACAAACTGAAAGAAAAATGGAATAGGGCACATGCATTGATTTCTTCATTTCCAGGAGAGGCACAGTAAAGACACAGTAGAGCCTACCTGTGTCCGTCCAGCCTGTGTCCGTCCCGGCCTGCGTCCCGTCCCGGCCTGCGTCCCGTCCCGGCCTGCGTCCCGTCCCGGCCTGCGTCCCGGCCCGGCCTGCGTCCCGGCCCGTCCCGGCCCGTCCCGAGCCGAGCCTCCGTCCTTCAGCTCTTCGTCGGTGGCCATTCTAGGATTCAAAAGCCGCGCCTCCGTCGGTGATAGGCGGAACACTCAATTTCCCACTGACTGCTGGGAAATTTAGTGTTCCGCCTATCGGATGTCCGTGATAGGCGGAACACTCAATTTCCCAGCAGTCAGTGGTCCGCCTATCATGGACGTCCGCTCATCTTCATACTACGGACGAGGATGAGAGGATGTCCGTGATAGGCGGAACACAGACTGCTGGGAAATTCAGTGTTCCACCTATCACAGGCGAAGGCGGAGAGGGAGGCGCGGCCTTTGAATCCTAGAATGGCCGCTGTCTGTCTGCTCGACACGCTGATCGGGCAGACAGACAGCGATGACTCGAGTATAAGCCGAGGGGGGCACTTTCAGCCTCAAAAAAGAGGCTGAAAATCTCGGCTTATACTCGAGTATATACGGTATGTATATATGTTACATCCATTTTATGATGTTTTGGCTATTTTAGTTAAATTAGCTTTAGCACAGAGTTTTGCAGCCTAAGTAGTATTACAAATGTCCACGTTTGACAGCAGGGTCCTTACATTTTTACCATATTATTGTATATTTACTTTAAACTGAATTATAAAGTAAAATATAAGTTTACAGTTTGTCTTGTACATATATGTTTGTATATAGTTGAAATTTACAGTAACTAAGTAAATTGGTTCTTACAACTGTCAATATAGACACATTTCAAAGTATTTTCTTAACCACTTCAGCTCCGAAAGGTTTTACCCACTTCCTGAATAGACCATTTTTTTGCGATATGGCACTACGTTGCTTTAACTAACAATTGCGTGGTCGTGTGAAGCGGTACCCAAATAAAATTGATGTCTTTTTCTTTCCACAAATTGAGATTTTCTTTTGGTGGTGTTTTTTTTTTGCACTATAAACAAAAAAAGAGCGATGATTTTAAATAAAAAAACAATATTTTTTACTTTCTCCTATAAAACATTCCCAATAAAAAAAATGTAAAAAAAAATCAAATTTCTTCAGCAATTTAGTCCAATATGTATTCTGCTACATATTTTTGGTAAAAAAGAATCCCAATAAGCGTATATTGATTGGTTTACGCAAAAGTTATAGCATCAAAAACCTATGGGATATATTTAGGGACTTTTTCTTTTATGATTGTTTTTACTAGTAATGGCAGCAATCCAGGGGCGGATTGACAACTCATGGGGCCCCCGAGCAATGGAGATTATGGGGGCCCCAGGCAATCAGAGATTATGGGGCCACACAGTATACACACACACAGTATACAATCACACAGTATACACATACATGTACACACAGTATACACAGGCATGCTTCTATTGGCTGAGAAGGTACTGGAGAGTTGGGGCAGCTATAATCTCATGATTGTTAGACCAAAAGTATGTTGGTAAGGGATATTTCAGACACAGATATAAAAAAACACAGATTTTTACATACTGTCCCTGGTTTTACTGAGGCTGGCAACTCTGATGGGGCCCCCTAGTGGCGTAGGGCCCTTGGGCAGTGCCCGAGTGGCCGAATGGTCAGTCCGCCCCTGTGGCGATCAGCGATTTTTAGCGGGACTGCGAAATTTCGGCGGACAAATTGGACACTAAGTGACACTTTTTGGGGATTAGTGAAATAAATACTGTAATCAGTGCTAAAAAAAATGCACTGTCACAGTATAAATGACACTGGCAGGGAAGGGGTTAACACCAGGGGCAATCAAGGGGTTAACTGTTTGCCTGGGAGGTGCTTTCTAACTGTGGGGGAAGTGGATACATCGGGGAAAAGAGAAATTGTGTTTCACAATACAAGATATTTCTTTTGCTCCCTGACAGAGCAGCGGTTTGCCTTTTTTACATAAGCACACGTCTGCTGCATCTCTCCACAGAATGTTCACCGGATCCAATCACAGCGGGACCGGTGGTGTACGTGCGCCCCCTACATGGCATTCACAAAATTACGTACAGGTACATCATTTTGCGGGGCCAGGCTGCCCTGCTGCAGTATATAGATGTGGTGGGCAGCCCAGAAGCTGTTAAAGTACAACACCAACCACATACAGTATATCTTTGGGATTACAGCTCTGCCTGTCTCCACTGTATATCTCTGCTAGGGAGATTTCTTCTCACTGTCTATTTTTGTGACATCAAGAAAATAATTGTTGTGAATTGGTTTCATTGAAACAAAAAGTAAGGGGTAATTTTCCACCTATGAACACAGATAGCACAGACAGAGGTTATTAACCTTTACCTTTTGTTTTCAAAAACAAAAATGATTAGGGTTTGGCCTGGGCTGGTATTTAATGCTATTTCAATGTATTTGGTTCAGGAACACATGAAAATATGTTGATGATCCCTGCCCCTTCCATTCTTACCAGCCCATGATCCACACGATTTAGCCCATGAAGTTGCTGAGCTGCTTGTAAATATCTTCTGAATTGGGCCCACATAGTACACTTTCCCTTCAATCCTATGGAGAGATCATACTCTGATTTCCATTCTCCAATGGAGTACTGATAGGATATCGATCTTCTTTGATCATGAATTTTCTGCAAGCATTATTCATTTACACATGTCTGCAATGCTTAATGAAACCAAGACTGGGAGACTTTGTTAAGCTTAACCGGTTCCCGACTGGCTCCTGTACTTATACGTCGGCAGAATGGCACAGCTGGGCAAAGTAACGTACCCGTACGTTACTTTGAATTTCCTGCCAGTGCCTGCCACGAGCTCCGTGACTGTGCCCAAGGGTCCCACGGACTCGATCACTGTGGGGATACCCACGATCGTGTCACGGAGCTCAAGAACAGGGAGATGCCAATGTAAATAGCATCTCCCCGTTCTGCCTAATGACAGCACACGATTGTCTGCTCCCAATGACATGGGGCCCCGGGCAATAGGAGATTATGAGGCCCCTGGGAAATAGGAGAAGATTATGGGACCCCTGGGCAATAGGAGATTATGGGGCCCCTAGGCAATAGATTATGGGGCCACACAGTATACACACACACACATACAGTATACACACACTATACACACACAGAATACACATACACACACTGAAAAGGTACTGGAGAGGAGATTTTTTTAAAAACACAGATTTTTACATACTGTCCCTGGTTTTATTGAGGCTGGCAACCCTGATGGGGCCCCTTAGTGGCATGGGGCCCTCTGGCAGTGTCAGAGTGCCCGAATGGTCAGTTCGCCCCTGCCTAGGATACACTTAACCCTTTCCGGCTCCCTAATTGGTTAACCCCTTCACTGCCAGTGACATTTTTCCAGTAATCAATGCAATTTTATAGCATCAATCGCTGTATTATTGTCAATGGTCCCAAAAATGTGTCAACATTGTCCGATGTGGCCGCCATAATGTCGCAGTCATGATAAAAATCGCTGATCGCCGCCATTATTAGCAAAACAAAAAATATTAATAAAAATGCCATAAAACTAGCCCCTATTTTGTAGACGCTATAACTTTTGCGCAAACCAATCAAACGCTTATTGTGATTTTTTTTACCAAAAATATGTAGATGAATATGTATCAGCCTAACCTGAGGAAAAAAAAAGTTTTTCTTATATATTTTTGGGGGATATTTATTAGAGCAAAAAGTAAAAACGAATGCTTTTTTTTCAAAATTGTCGCTCTTTTTTTGTTTATAGCGTAAAAAATAAAAACCGCAGAAGTGATCAAATACCACCAAAACAAAGCTCTATTTGTGGGGAAAAAAGGAAAAGCAATTTTGTTTGGGAGCCACGTCCCACGACCACGCAATTGTCAGTTAAAGCAACGCTGTGCTGAATTGCAAAAAACGCTCTGATCAGGAAGGGGGTAAATCCTTCCGAGCTGAAGTGGTTAAATAATAATACTAAATTCTGTACTCAGAAAACAGCATACATAGAAAAGAAGGGAAATTGCTACTAGCTTAGACTTAACCGCAAGATATTGTCAGAATGATAAAGCAAGAGCAAATAGTTTGTGGCACATACACATAAGATTTTGGGTAGGAAAATTACATTATGGGAGTGTATCTTTGGGAGGGAGGGGTCAATAAACACACCCCATACAGGGGAAGCTTGTCCTTATTTAGGATTAAAGCATAAGTGACACATTCATATCATATGGTATCCTATTATGACTCTTATAAAATAATGAACATGGAAATAAAAGCAGTGTATGAATTCTGATCTCTGTTGGGTCATTATATATTGCATTTCTCCCTGTGCAGATCTGGGTGTAGCGGAACAGAGGAATGCCATCAAAGAAGGTAATGTAATTAGACAGAAATAAAGGTGATAGCTAGTAATAGAGGTATATGAAGACAGATGGTCTTTCAAGTACAAACTTTTCATTTGATTGAAAGGAGAATGTACTGTACATGGACATTACCTTATTAGAGTATTCTGACAAGCAGCTCATTAGCTTTATGGATAATAGTATATTTATTATTATTATTATTATTATTATTATTAATAGTATTACACAGGATGTATATAGCACCAACAGTTTGCACAGTGCTTTACAACATGCGGACAGACAGTCAGATAGCTCTGCTCATTAGAGCTTACAATCTAGGAGGGAGGGTGAGCTGATGGAGAAAAAAGAAGGACATTTCATAGGTGGGGGGCAGAATAGACTTCTCTGTTGGGTGAGTGGAGCCAGTAGAGGGATTAGACAAGAGAGGTAGCAGAAACTAAACGATTGGTAAGGTGGATGAGCCTGACAGCAATAATCATGCTGCATCAGCAATGAGTGTGCATAAGGCCCCTTTCAAACTGGAGGTCTTTTTCAGAAATGGCGCCCATAAAGTGCCTGAAAAATGCCTCATCTGCGATCTTAGTGCAAAAGCCAAAATGCTTTCACACCTCTTCAACCGGGACAGATATGAACCACATACACATGTCACAAGACTTAGAACATAAAGTAGACCTGAAGTGTGCCCTGGTCGGCTGGACGGTATGCCACAAAAGGAGGCACACCCCAGATAAGTAAATGGATGACTGTGGAGAGGATGTGTCCAAGAAGTGCCCTGAAAAGGGGATAGGTGGAAGGGTACCATGCACTGGAACCGAAAAAGACCATAGGTGAGTGGTCTGCTTAAGTACCCCCACCGGGTCCCTCCCATAAATTCAGGCCACCATACTGGCCTTCCTATTTATGGTTGAAGCCCTTCAAACAGGACAGATATGAACCACATAAATACACCAAAAGACTTACAATATAAATTAGACCTGAAATGTGCCCTGGTCGGCTGGACGGTATGCCAAAAAAGGGGGCAAAAATACTTGGGTAGGGAACTCATTCTCTTTATTGGTCTGGTAACATTTATTGAGTAAGCTTGCTGAAGGCCTGCAATATTTCTATCTGAGGGTTAGGAATATACCAATCAAAGCAGGTGGATTTCCACCTGCCTAACTTCTTGATGACATGGTCCGGAACCCCATGTTGTGATACAGCTGAGGCAGCTCTGATCCAAAAGGAGTGTCCCGAATAGCAGCTAGGGTCAAGATCTAGATTAACCACTTAAGGACCAGGCCTATTTTTCAAACTTGTTTACAAGTTAAAATAATTTTTTTTTTTGCTAGAAAAATTACTTAGAACCCCCAAACAGTATACATTTTTTTTCTAACACCCTAGAGAATAATATGGTGGTTGTTGCAATACTTTCTGTCACACCGTATTTGCACAGCGGTCCTACAAGCACACTTTTTTGGGAAAAGATACATATTTTGAATTAAAAAATAAGACAACAGTAAAGTTATCCCAATTTTTATATTGTGAAAGAAGATGTTACGCAGAGTAAATTGATACCCAACATGTCACACTTCAAAATTGCATCCGCTCATGGAATGGCAACAAACTTTTATCCTTAAAAATCTCCATAGGCAACATTTAAAAAATTCTACAGGTTGAATGTTTTGAGTTACAGAGGAGGTCTAGGGCTAGAATTATTGCTCTTACGATCATGGTGATACCTGATATGTGTGGTTTATACACCATTTTCATATGCAGGCACTACTCAAGTATGCCTTTGCTTCTGCATGCAAGTTCGGCGGGACGGTGCACGTTAAAAATGTTTATATTTTTTTTCTTATTTATTTTACTTTTTATTTTTTATTTTTACACTGTTCTTAAAAAAAAAAAAAAAAAAGTCACTTTTATTCCTATTACAAGGAATGTAAACATCCCTTTTAATAGAAGAAAAGCCTCAGATCTCATATTTACACTAAAATGCAATAAATAAAAAAATGTTGTTTGGGGGAAAAAATAAATAAATGTCCCTTTAAGAGCTATGGGCGCAAGTGACATTTTGACGTCACTTCCGCCCTGTGATGGTATGGAGCCGGGTGGGGGCTATCTTACCCTCACTCAGCTCCATACCACAGAGGGGACGGGATGCAATTGCCTCCTCCGCTGCCGGAGGCTTCCGTAAGTGGTGGAGGAAATAGAGCACGGCAGGAGGGGGGCCCCTCTCCCACATCCAATAAAAGTTATCTCATGGCTAATCTGCCGCTAAGACCACTTTTATCTGAAAGTGGACTGCCCACTGAAGAAGTGGAATCCGGGGTTATTGCACCTAGTCGGGGGCGGTCCGTAAGTAGTTAACCAAAAGGATCCTGAACCTAATGAACTGGATGCCAGAGGGCCGGCGAGGAAAGGTAGCAGCAGGGCTGGATTCTGACTGGTTGGGCAGATGGGACAACAAGCGGTCGAGGATTGCTACTGCGCACCAGGCATTCTGGGTCTGGAAAAGCTTGATGTCGACCCTGGGGCCGGACTGTTGGATTTTGGACACTACGAGGTGTAAAACAAAGTGAACGTTAAGGTGTGCTAGATCACCTCTGCGCAGTACCTGGCAGCTGGGGACATTAATGGTGAACTCGTCCAGCCATAAAAAGCTGCAGAAGACCAGGTAGATGGCTGCTTAGATGACCAGGCTGGGTAAGAACCCAAACTGAAAATATGACAGGGTGGTAAACATGCCCCTGAAGATGGTACTTGTTGTGGGTAAGCGCAACTTGCTATTGGATATAGGCTGCTGTCTCTGGATGCTGCGTAGGAAGGACCTGACTGGCTGAGCTATGAACAGGGACGGCTTACTGGGGTCCTATAAGGACAAAAAATGCCTGCTAAGTAGAGCCTAACAGTATTATTGGGATAGAACCAGCTGCATGTAGCGATATGAAATAAAAGGCCAGGACTTTCTTGATGTCTCCTGTTACCGCCCCAGGGAATAAGGCTAGAAACCTGGCTTAGGTGTTCTAGGCGGTGTGATAGGCCTTCAGGGCGTTGCAGGACAATGACTGGTTAATGAGATAGGTTGTGTCAAGCAGGTGTTCTTTTAACCCAGCGTGAGCTGTGACCAAGGAGGGATGAGAGAAGGTGTCGCCTCCTGGTTCCTGCAAAAAGAATGATGTATAGTTAAAGCAGGTCAGTGCATCGGCCATGATATTGCACTTTCCCGGGATATACCTGCCGTGTACTTTGAAGTGATACTGTAAGGACAACTGTACAAGCCTGCACAAGAAGGACATGATGACTAGGGATGAGCTTCGAGTTCGAGTCGAACTCATGTTCTACTCGAACATTGCCTATTCGCCTGTTCAGCGAACAGTGAACAATTTGGGCTGTTCACAGCAAATTCGAAAAGCCGGAACACCCTATACAAGTCTATGGGAGAAATCTAAAGTGCTAATTTTAAAGGGTAATATGCAGGTTACTGTCCTAAAAAGTGTTTGGGGACCCGGGTCCTGCCCCAGGGGACATGGATCAATGCAAAAAAAAGTTTTAAAAATGGCCGTTTTTTCAGGAGCAGTGATTTTAATAATGATTAAAGTGAAACAATAAAAGTGTAATATTCCTTTAAATTTCGTAACTGGGGGGTATCTATAGTATGCCTGTGAAGGGGCGCATGTTTCTGGTGCTTAGAACTGTCCCTGCACAAAGTGTCATTTGTGCAGGAAAAAAAGTCTTTTAAAATCACTTGCGGCTATTGTCGGGTCCCGTAATACAGAGAACACTCAATGAGTGTTCTCTGCATTAGCCGACAATTCATTCATTCATTGATAAAAAAAAAAAAAAAAAAAGCGTGGGGGTTCCCCTAAATTCAATTACCAGGCCCTTCAGGTCTGACATGGATATTAAGGGGAACCCTGTGTCAAATTTAAAAAAAAATTGACGTGGGGGTCCCCCTAAATATCCATAACCAGACCCTTCAGGTCTGATATGGATATTAAGGGGAACCCCGCATCAAATTTAAAAAAAAATTGACGTGGGGTCGCCCTAAAAATCCATATCAGACCCTTTATCCAAGCACGCAACCTGGCAGGCCGCAGGAAAAGAGGGGGGGACGAGAGAGCGGCCCCCCCTCCCTCCTGAACCGTACCAGACCACATACCCTCAACATTGGGAGGATGCTTTGGGGGTCTGTGACCCCTCAAAGCACCTTGTCCCCATGTTGATGAGGACAAGGGCCTCATCCTCACAACCCTGGCCGTTGGTTGTGAGGGTCTGCGGGCGGGGGGCTTATCAGAATCTGGAAGCCCCCTTTAACAAGGGGACCCCCAGATCCCAGCCCCCCCTGTTTGAAATGGTAAGGGGGTACAAAAGTACCCCTACCATTTCACAAAGAAAGTGTCAAAATGGTTAAATAAGACAAACACACTTTTGAAAAATTCCTTTATTAAAAATAAATTTTTTTTTAAAAAGATTCCAGCGGTGCTAATCCACTCTTGCTATCCAGCGACGGGTCTCCGGGGTCCATCGATGGATGATCATATCCAGCGACGGGGGATCTCTCAGTCCAGCGCTGTCCATACATCCTTCTTCTGTCTCCACTCCGGAGACACTGCAGAGATCCCAGCGCTGACGTTTCTTATATTAGGAGGGCGGGGCCACCCGTCACCTGACCCCGCCCCTCTGACGCTGGAGAGGGAAGCCAGGGGTTCCCCAGTGAAGTGTGGGTGACCCCGCCCCCTCTGATGTAACGGAAACCTGCGTTACCTTTGCCCCAGACCTGCCACAATGGGATAGAGTTCAAACAGTGAGGATGACCGACAAAACCCAGGAATCAGGATAATTTCTGGTGGCCATGGTCCTGTGAACTAGTGATGGCCAAAAATTGCAGCAAAGCCTGTAGAGGCCGCAGCTTCCGTGACTACCCAAGGTACTGAAGCTGATGCTAAGGTAGTTAACATTGATATACCATTCCAATGCATAAGGAACTTGTCCCACATTGACAGATACACTATTGCTGTGGGTCCAGCCTGAGAATTTGGTCGGGGTCTTGCACCTGCGAGAGAAAAACCAAGAGGTGTGAGATGAAGGACAGGCCCTGAGGGATGATCCTCATGGCGAAATTTAGCATCCCTAGCAGGGACTGTAGCTTTACTCTTGTGAAAGGGTGAAGGTGTGGATAACTGACATGATTCACGCCAATTTATCGGGAGGTAGGCTAGCCTGCATGGAGCGTGTGTTGAAAGTGATGCCTAGGAAGGTAATGGATTGTGCCGGTCCTTCCAATTTATGATCTGGGCACATTGAGATTGCCAAATATCACTCTAAGGCCACGTACACACGGGCGGACTGTCTGTCCAACTTAGTCCGCTGAAACGTGTTTCAGCGGACAATCCGCTCGTGTGTGGGCTTCAGCTGACTTTTTCAGCGGACAGTCTGGCGGACTAAGTCTTTCGGAATTTCCGTAATACAGTCCGTCCAAACTTGGTTTCAGCGGACAGTCCGCTCGTGAGTAGGCAAGTTGGACGGACTAAGTATGGCGCATGCTCAGAAAAGATTTACACGGCCGAAGGTTGCATTGCAGTGTATTGGACGTCGTATTTCTAGTCCCTTCGTACGTGCTGTACACGTCATCGCGCAAGCTTTCAGCGGACTGTCTGTTCATCGTGTGTGGTCAAGTCCGTTCATTCAAAAGTAGGACGGACTGTCTGTCGGATTGTCTGACGAACTTAGTTGGCCAGACAATCCGCCCGTGTGTACGCGACCTTAGTCTATCCAAGTCTCCTGGGAGCTTACCGGGTTTCTCGATGAGCATGAAGTCATCGAGGTAGTGAATGACTTTCTGACACTGTACTCGGTGAGACAAGATCCAGGAAAGGGACTGGGCAAACGCATCAAACAGCCACGGGCTGTTTTTAGAGCCAAAGATCAACTAGGTGGCTTTGGACAGACAGACACCCGTACATAGGCTAACGATGGCTAAGATAGCTTGGTCGACTGATGAATATTTAAGGGAAAACTCCTCAGAGGGAATTAAGCAGTTCAAACTTGGGACATAACAACAATGAGGCACAGACAAGTCGCACACCAACCAAAGCTTATTATAAAATAATTGCCCTTGACAAGTCCAATAGGGCTGACTCTCCAGACATTGAAAGGTGGCTCAGTGAAGGGGCCGATGGTGTACCCTCAGTCCAGTTTGGACTGTAACAAGATATAAATTTCCAACTCATCGTGGCAGCTGAAAGGAGGTTTCTGCATTTGTGGGTCAAGAGAGACAGTGTTATGAGGCCAGTGTGGAACTCTGACGTGAATCCGCGTATGAGGAAAGCAGCCAGTCAGGGATGTGGGTGTAAGAAAAGGTAAAAGCTGGGCCACCTGACATCCACTCAGCCTAGTCAGGATGTACTTTGTTGCTTGATGTTGCACGTGAGTTTGGGGTGCGCTTTGTGACATGAAACACAAACGTGAAGCAGCCGGAACTAACCATAGTTGCAAGTTCCGCAGTTGTAGTTGTTTTGGATTGACGTGCCCCCCACTGGCAGGATAGGCCATCTCAACTTGTCCACTTGGGGTGGTTATGTGAGGGCCATCAAGTTGTGTGCCCGGAACCAGAGGTGGAGGGGAAGTTGGGGAGGCATATAGCACCTGCGTTTGAGCACCAGTTGGATGTATGGGCGGAGGACTGACAGATGGCATAAAGTTGGGAGCATAGCCCCGCAAAGTAGCAGCAGAACAGTTCTGTATCAATGATACTCCAGTTGGCGCTGGCCTGAAACTGTGAAAGTCTGGCTGCCGCTTTGGCTGAAAATGATCAGTGGTAGTCATAACACAAAAACCCTTCCATCCTTTTAATCTAGGTTCAGATGCAACTGGACTCAGATCGGGATGTAGTGTATTACAAATGTGTGGTAGTAAGCTTTGAGTAACCGACTGAGTACTAGTACATGCAAATGATTTGGTAAGTCTACAAAGCGGTGGGGAACAAGCCAGAGGAACCTACGACATGCTGTGACGATAATTTACGAATGGCCAACATGATGGGCAACAGCCCATTTGATACAAAAAAAGATTAACGAAACCTACCTACCTACCATAAATCCCACTCTCTCCTCTCCTAAAAATATCCCTGTAGGTTTTGTATAAAATACTAGCATTTACATTATGATTAAGGCTAAATGAAAAATAAAGCATCATAAAAATAGTACTGCTCTTAAAGCAAAATCTATTTTAATGCTTTTAAAAAGATCTTAAATGTGGGCTGATTTCCAGCAAGAACAACTGCTGATTCAAACTTTTCAACAGCTGTTTCTGTCAATACTCTAAGAAGCAAAATAATTTGTCTCTGCTGCTTTATAGTTCTAACTCAAGCATAAAACATATCACCCAAGCACATTACTCTTTGTTAAACACAGCAAATTTATATGAATTAAAACCGTAAAACTGTCAGCAATGTAAAGTTGGGAAGCATGACAAATTAAGTAAAGGTGTTAGCAGAGACCTGTTCTACGCTGACTGCTGACAGCAAGGAAAGTTGAATATAGATTATGAGTAGGTGAGATGCATTTGAATGCTGTCATTATGTTTTATTTATGCTTTTTTTTAATGTTAAAGTGATCCTGACTGGGATGAAAAGATATAATGGTGCAGGAAAGTACTTGTGTTAATCTTCAAAATGATCCCTATGTAGCCTCCTAGGCTGTATGTGGGTCTCCCATTTTGTTCATGTTGGATTTTGGCCCGAGTTCACACTGGTACAACAAACACTCCGACATTGGGAGCTCATGTCTCATGACGTGTGAAAATCAATGTTTCTCTATGGGAGCCGTCTTAACTGTCAGTCCGACTTTGAAAATGCTCCCTGCACTACTTTGGTCCTACTTTGATCCTACTTCAGCCCATTGAATATCACTGAAGTCAGAAAAAGGTTTCCTCTGATTGACCGAGGTGGCGAGCTAGACAAGTAACATCATGATTTCCATCTCAGACAGTCATATGAAGCTTTGCATTAATTTATAAAAATGCAAGTCTTTCCCTGAATGGCTGAGAAACAATTCTGCCAGAAGAACTTACTGCTCTGGAACACAGCGCCACATACTGTATGTAGTCAATGCTATTATAATATGAGTGCACACAGCAGCCCCATAAGGTAATAATTTGTAACAGGGTATTAGTAAACATGCAATTCTACTTTAACCAGTTGCCGACCGCCGAACGACGATGTACGTCGACAGAATGGCACGGGCAGGCATATGGGCGTACCTGTACGTCCCTGCCTTCCCGCGGGTGGGGGGCCCGATCGGGCCCCCCGGTGCCAGCGGCGGTCGGAATCCGTTCAGGAGCGATCCGGGATGAGGGGGCGGCCATTCATTCATGGCCACCCCCTCGCGATCGCTCCTGACGAATGGAAGTGCAGTGTGACATCACTTCCTCTCCTGTAATGTAAACACAGGCAGAGGAAGTGATGTAATCTCTCCTCCGTGTCGGTATTTTTCGTTCCGGCACCGAGGAGAGAGGATTGGTGAGTTGCACCAACACTACACTACACAGTAGAACATGCGAGGCACACTCTCACCCCCCCTTCACCCCCCGATCACCCCCCCAATCACCCCTGCACCCCCAGTCACAGTGACACCAATTGCATTTTTTTTTTATTGCATTGGTGTCATTTGTGACTGTAATAACTGTTAGGGCAGTTAGGGTTAGCCCCCTTTAGTTCTAGGGTACCCCCCCTAACCCCCCCAATAAAGGTTTAACCCCTTGATCACCCCCCGTCGCCAGTGTCACTAAGGCTGGGTTCATATTGCAACGGTTTATGAGAACGGATGTGATTCGCACTGCACTGCAGTGCAAATCACATCCGATCTCTGTGCAATGCGAGTTCTGCCATACAGATAGTATGGCTGAATTTGCATTGCACCCGCTGCACCCGCCGCAAACTCGCACGGGACCCTTTTTTTGGTCCGCAGCAGAATCGGATTGCATGGGTGTTCACACCATGCGATCCGATTCCTGTCCGAGTTTGCAGATCGCACTGCGATATGCAAACTGATCTGAGGGTGTCATTAACATTTCACTGACACTCCCAGCAGTTCGCATAGGGCAGTGTGATGCGGGAACCCGCCACGGATTTGTGGCGTTCACGCATCGCTCCAGTGTGAACCCAGCCTAATAAGCGATCGTTTTTCTGATCGCTGTATTAGTGTCACAGGTGACGCTAGTTAGGCAGGTAGGTATTTAGGTTTGCTGGAGCTTTTTACAGTGCCAGGGACCCCCATATACTACCACATAAAGCCCCCTGATTGCCCCCTAGTTAACCCTTTCACCAGTGATCACCATATAACTGTTACAGGTGACGCTGGTTGGTTAGTTATTTTTTTTATAGTTTCAGGGCACCTGCCATTTATTACCTAATAAAGGTTTAACCCCCTGATCACCCGTCGCCCCAGGCAGCGTCAGGTTAGTGCCAGTACCGCTAGCACCCACGCGCAAAGCATACACCTCCCTTAGTAATATAGTATCTGATCAGATCTATATTAGCGTCGCCAGCAGTTTAGGTTTCCCAAAACGCATTGTTAGCGGGATCAGCCCAGATACCTGCTAGCACCTGCGTTTAGCCCCTCCGCCAAGCCCAGCCCAGCCCACCCAAGTGCAGTATCGATCGATCAATGTCACTTACAAAACACAACATACATACCTGCAGCGTTCGCAGAGTCAGGCCTGATCCCTGCGATCGCTAACAGTTTTTTTTGTAGCGTTTTGATACAGTCGCTGACAGCCTAGGTGCTTTTTTACCTGTGAGTCTCACTAGTGTACCCCTAAATTTAGGGGTGTCTACTTTCCAAAATGGGGTCATTTGGGGGGGGGGGGGGGGGTTGTACCATCTTGGCATTTTATGGCCTTCAAAACTGCGATAGGTAGTGAGGAGTGGAATCAAAAATGTACACCCTTAGAAATCCTAAAGGCGGTGCTTTGTTTTCGGGGCCCCGTACGAGGCTAGGCTCCCAAAAAGTCCCACACATGTGGTATCCTCGTACTCAGGAGAAGCAGCAGAATTTATTTTAGGGAGTCATTTCACATATGCCCATGGCATGTGTGAGCAATATATAATTTAGTGACAACTTTGTGAAAAAAAAAAAAAAAAGTTTGTAATATTCCCGCAACTTGTGGCAAAATATAAAATATTCCATGGACTCAACATGCCTCTCAGCAAATAGCTTGGGGTGTCTACTTTCTAAAATGGGGTCATTTGGGGGGGGGGGGGTTTGTGCCATCTTGGCATTTTATGGCCTTCAAAACTGTAATAGGTAGTGAGGAGTGAAATCAAAAATTTACGCCCTTAGAAAGCCTGAAGGCGGTGCTTGGTTTTCGGGGCCCCGTATGCGGCTAGGCTCCCAAAAAGTCATCCACATGTGGTATTCCCGTACTCAGGAGAAGCACCAAAATTTATTTTGGGGTGTCATTTCACATATGCCCATAGCATGTGTGAGCAATATATCATTTAGTGACAACTTTGTGAAAAAAAAAAAAGTTTGTAATATTCCCGCAACTTGTGGCAAAATATAAAATATTCCATGGACTCAACATGCCTCTCAGCAAATAGCATGGGGTGTCTACTTTCTAAAATGGGGTCATTTGGGGGGGTTTTGTGCCATCTTGGCATTTTATGGCCTTCAAAACTGTAATAGGTGGTGAGAAATTAAATCAAAAATTTACGCCCTTAGAAAGCCTGAAGGCGGTTCTTGGCTTTCGGGGCCCCGTATGCGGCTAGGCTCCCAAAAAATCCCACACATGTGGTATCCCCGTACTCAGGAGAAGCACCAAAATTTATTTTGGGGTGTCATTTCACATATGCCCATAGCATGTGTGAGCAATATATCATTTAGTGACAACTTTGTGAAAAAAAAAAAAAAATAAATAAAAGTTTGTAATTTTCCCGCAACTTGTGGCAAAATATAAAATATTCCATGGACTCAACATGCCTCTCAGCAAATAGCTTGGGGTGTCTACTTTCTAAAATGGGGTCATTTGTGGGGGTTTTGTGCCATCTTGGCATTTTATGGCCTTCAAAACTGTAATAGGTGGTGAGAAATTAAATCAAAAATTTACGCCCTTAGAAAGCCTGAAGGCGGTTCTTGGCTTTTGGGGCCCCGTATGCGGCTAAGCTCCCAAAAAATCCCACACATGTGGTATCCCCGTACTCAGGAGAAGCACCAAAATTTATTTTGGGGTGTCATTTCACATATGCCCATAGCATGTGTGAGCAATATATCATTTAGTGACAACTTTGTGAAAAAAAATATAAAATAAATAAAAGTTTGTAATTTTCCCGCAACTTGTGGCAAAATATAAAATATTCCATGGACTCAACATGCCTCTCAGCAAATAGCTTGGGGTGTCTACTTTCTAAAATGGGGTCATTTGTGGGGGTTTTATGCCATCTTGGCATTTTATGGCCTTCAAAACTGTAATAGGTAGTGAGGAGTGAAATCAAAAATTTACGCCCTTAGAAAGCCTGAAGGCGGTGCTTGGTTTTCGGGGCCCCGTACGTGGCTAGGCTCCCAAAAAGTCCCACATATGTGGTATCTCCGTACTCAGGAGAAGCAGCAGAATTTATTTTGGGGTGTCATTTCACATATACCCATGGCATGTGTGAGCAATATATCATTTAGTGACAACTTTATGAAAAAAAAATAATAAATAAAAGTTTGTAATTTTCCCGCAACTTGTGGCAAAATATAAAATATTCCATGAACTCAACATGCCTCTCAGCAAATAGCTTGGGGTGTCTACTTTCTAAAATGAGGTCATTTGTGGGTGTTTTGTGCCATCTTGGCATTTTATGGCCTTCAAAACTGTGATAGGTAGTGAGGAGTGAAATTACAAATGTATGCCCTTAGAAATCCTGAAGGCGGTGCTTGGTTTTCGGGGCCCCGTACGAGGCTAGGCTTCCAAAAAGTCGACCACATGTGGTATCCCCGTACTCAGGAGAAGCAGCAGAATGTATTTTGGGGTACAATTCCACATATAACCATGGCATGTGTGAGCAATATATCATTTAGTGACAACTTTGTGTAAAAAAAATAAAAATAAATAAAAGTTTGTCATTATTCAATCGCTTGAGGCAAAAAAATAACATATTCAATGGGCTCAACATGCCTCTTATCAATTTCCTTAGGGTGTCTACTTTCCAAAATGGGGTCATTTGGGGGGGTTTTCTACTGCCCTGCCATTTTAGCACCTCAAGAAATGAGATAGGCAGTCATAAACTAAAAGCTGCGTAAATTCCAGAAAACGTACCTTAGTTTGTAGATGTGACAACTTTTGCGCAAACCAATAAATATACAGTTATTGACTTTTTTTTACCAAAGACATGTGGCTGAATACATTTTGGCCTAAATGTATGACTAAAATTGAGTTTATTGGATTTTTCTAATAACAAAAAGTAGAAAATATCATTTTTTTTCAAAATTTGCGGTCTTTTTACGTTTATATCGCAAAAAATAAAAAATCGCAGAGTCAGTCAAATATCTTTAAAAGAAAGCTCTATTTGTGGGAAAAAAAGGACGCAAATTTTGTTTGGGTACAACATTGCATGACCGCGCAATTACCAGTTAAAGCAGCGCAGTGCCAAATTGTAAAAAGACCTCTGGTCATTGCCCAGCAAAATGGTCCGGTCTGAAAGTGGCTAAAGCACACCTGTCATAAATATCAAAGTTGATATTGCTGAAAAGCTTTTTTTATAAGGTGAAGCACATTTAAAAAAAAAATATGGTGCTCAAGAGGGTTGCAGAGAGAAAAATGAACAGGAATCTAAATGGTTAAAGGCTAAGTTCACCTTTTACATCATGTTACACATTACACCCATATTTAGGGTGTAACATTTAATGCCGCGTACACACGATCGTAATTTTGGCCAGCAAAAGACCAATGAGAGCTTTTCATCGGAAAATGCGACCGTATGTATGCCCCGAATTCCCGCCAGCAAAAATTCCGATTGTGTGTATGCAATTTCCGACGCGCCAAAAACTCACGCATGCTCAGATTCAACTACGAGATTGAAGCAATTGGCTACTGGGTATTGAACTTCCTTTTTCTAGTCCTGTCGTACGTGGTATATGTAACTCCATTCTTGGCGGTTGGAATTTGGCGTGACCGTGTGTGGGCAAGACAGTTTGAGTGGAATTCCGTTGGAGAAAACCATCAGAGCTTTTTCCGACGAGAATTCCGATCGTGTGTATGCGGCATAACATTTTTTAGCACCTTTCCCTGTATCCTCAATACGCCTCTGTGAGAGTGGGTCGTAGTTCCTGTCTCCTGTGCCTGCTGTCATATTTTAAAATTAGTGCAGCTGTGTGCAGCCATCTTATTCATTCACAGCAATTTTTGAATTAATGAATAACAAGTCCCATCTAACACCGCAAAAGGTGGCTTGTAATTCTCCATGAACTGTGAGGGTGCTCATGAGTGCTCTCGTAGTTCATTTACCTTTCATCCAGCTTTCTAACCGAAAGCCTGTACAGAGGTATAGGCAAGAAAGCTGGAATAAGTTTCTGCAGGACCTTGACATTCCACCTGTGATCCACTTATCCCTGTGCAATGCTTTGCAGGCTCAAATGCCGCGTACACACGATCGGAATTCCGGTCAGAAAAAGACAGATGAGAGCTTTTCATTGGAAAATGCAACCATGTATATGCTCCATCGGAATTTAGCCGTCTAAATTTCCGCCAGCCAAAAATTGATAGCATGTTCTCAATTTTCTAGATAAAAAAACTTTCTATCGGAAATTCTGATCGCGTGTATGCAATTCCGACACGCCAAAAATCATGCATGCTCAGATTCAACTACGAGATGGAAGCTATTGGCTACTGGCTATTGAACTTCCTTTTTCTAAACCCGTCGTACGTGTTGTACGTCACCGCGTTTTATACGATCGGAATTTGGTGTGACCGTGTGTGGACAAGACAGATTGAGTGGAATTCCGTTGGAATTCCGTCGGGAAAACCATCAGAGCTTTTTCCGACGAGAATTACAATCGTGTGTACGCGCCATTAGAGAGAAAATTAATCCATGCACTTTTTTTCTGCATTTATTATTTTTCCCCAAAGGTTAACTTAGCCTTTAGGGGCAAACCTTTTTGCTTCAGTGGTTCTTTGCTTGTATGGTCCAAATATGTGTAGATCTTTTCTTGATTATCTTGATTTATTAGCAATGTATGCATTTATAGATGGTTAAGATTACATTAAATGAGCTCTTGAGTGTTTTTACTCCAAAAGTTAAACACAAAACATTTTAGGAATTTGGTAGCTCTCCCTCCAAGTTTATGTGATGTTCATGTGATGTTTGCCTTGGGCCTAGTTGAAAGAGTCAGAAAAAAGAGGTGGCAAATCTAATATATTTGAGTTTTCTCTGCATGTGTTTTATGTGCAAAGATATCATCTTTTGAGGTTGATAGCTTGAAAAATAATAAAATACATCTAATTTTATTGATCTTGTACATTCAAAAGAAATGGTACATTGTTTGTTAGCCTTATCATACTTCATTCTTTCATAGCATCAAATGATTCCAAAGTGCCCTAGACATGTGACATGTTTTCCAAATCATCTGAAGAAACCCTATAAAGATAGGTAAATACTCCTCTTTGAACTGATTAAGGTGAAAGTTCCAAGCCACTGGCAACAAAAAGTCCCAATATATCTCTATAGACAATCAAATCTTCTGTGCACAATGATTGATCATTTTACTAACATAGCATGTCAACTTTGCCTTGAAGGTTCAACTCACACTGTGACCAAAGGAGTAACGATCTACACTGAACAAAATAAGAAATATCTGTATGTATTTTGCTTCTTTAAAGCAACATTTTAGCTAAAAATCTGAAGGCAATTTCTCAAATGGTTATAATCCCTAACAGAAACAACACATTTATAGAGATGAAAACGAATCTTTATTTCTATTTACTGTTTACAGTCAATAAAAAAGTGCCTGCTTTAACCACTTGCTTACTGGGCACTTAAACCCCCCCCCCCCCCCCTCAGTCCCAGACCAATTTTCAGCTTTCAGCGCTGATGCACTTTGAATGACAATTGCGCGGGCATACAACACTGTACCCAAATGACATTTTTATCATTTTTTCCCCACAAATAGAGCTTTCTTTTGATGGTATTTAATTACAGCTGGGAGTTTTATTTTTTGCTAAACAAACAAAAAAAGATGCAAAAAAAAAAAATAATGTTTAATAGTTTGTTATAAAATTTTGCAAACAGGTAATTTTTCTCCTTCATTGAAGTGCGCTGATGAGGCGGCACTGATAGACTGCACTGGTGGGCACTGATAGGCTGCATTGGTGGGCACTGATAGGCTGCACTGGTGGGCACTGATAGGCATAGTTAAGGCGGCACTAATAGGCACAGATAAGGCGGCACCGATGGGCACAGATAAGGCGGCACTGATGGGCAAAGATGGGCACAGATAAGATGGCACGGATGGGTGGCACAGATGGGTGGCACGGATGGGTGGCACTAAGGGGCACTGATAGGTACCACTGATAGATGGGACTGATGGGCACTGATAGGTGGCACTGATAGGTGGCTCTGATAGGTGACACTGCTGGGCACTGATGGGCAGCACTGATGGGCACTGCTGGGCACTGGTAGATGACACTGATGGGCACGGATATGTGGCACTGGGGTGCAGCACCTTTGTTGAGGCAGATTGTGGGTACTGCTGGGTGGCACTGTGGGCACTGCTGGGTGGCACTGTGAGCACTGCTGGGTGGCACTATGGGCACTGCTGGGTGGCACTGATGGGGGCACTTATTTTTTTATCATCTTTATTGATGAGGGGGCAGGTGGGCACTGGCAGGGGGCAGGTGGGCACTGGCAGGGCTGGCCGTGATCGGGACTGATGTCCCGATCACGGCCAACGGAAATAAAGCATTTATTTATGTCGGATCTTTCGTTTTTCAGATTCTGTGCTTTCATTATCGTTTGTCAAAACGAAAACGAAAATAGCTGAAATTCGGACGAAAATGCATTAGGACGAAAACGAATGCACATGTCTATCAATCAGTGACGCGGCCGGGTGGGCGGGCGAAGCCCTGCTCAGCCATGTTTTTTTTTTATTTATTGTGACAGCTAGTGGGAAGGAAGAAGACCCCCCCCGCTGGCTGTCACAGCAGGGATTGGGAAATTGTGGTCCATTCGTAATATGCTATGAAAGGTCCGGGTCCCTAAACACTTTTTAGGACAGTAACTTGCAAATTAGCCTTTAAAATTAGCACTTTAGATTTTGAACGTTGGAGTCCCATAGACTTTAATAGGGTTCTAAAGTTCACACGAAGTATGCTATATACTAGCTCTGTCGAATCTTCTTTATACATTCGACAGACACCATAAGCCTTCAAAGACAGATTCGACCGTAATTCATGTGGATTTTTGGACGAATGCAATTTTTGAACGAAAAACGAAATAAATAAAAACGGATTTCGGGAGTAACTAAATAAATTTATTTTTCAGACGAAAAAAAAATTCCGAAACAAAATATTTTACTCTGCACATGTCTACTGATTGACAGGGCTCTGGGCATGGAAGACTACAAGGTTCAGCAGCCTTTGCAGCTGTCAGTTTGTAGTTTTCAGTGGACTACCACTTCGTTCGTGCTTCCTGTCAAATTGTATTTGCTTATCTGCACGAGATGTATGGGCAATCAAATGACACACTGACAGATCTACTGGAGACCTGCATGGCACCAGCGAACTACCTGATCACTGATGCAATGCTTTACAGGCTCCAAAAAAAGTGCAAAAATTTAACTTATCCTTTAACCCCCTGGGTCTGGCTCCGGGTGGAATTTCAGTACCATAAGCGGTAACCCTGAGCCAGATACAGGGAGAGTTACTTACCTTGTCCCCTGGATCCTGTGATGTTCTCCCTGCTGTGTGTGCGAGCCGTCCTCCGCTCGATTCACACAGTGCCCGAGTGCCGCTGAGCTCCGTTCCCTGCGACGTTGCGACGCACGGGAGCAGAGATCGGTGCCAAATTCAAAAAAGTAAAAACTCACAATATACATACAGTTTTGTAATCTTACAGATTACAGTACTGTATAAAAAAATTACACACCCCCTTTGTCCCTAGTGGTCTGTGCAGTGCCCTGCAGGAATTTTTTTTTTATTATAAATACAGTTTTTTTTCTGCCTGGAATTTGGAGATTGTCCATAGCAACCAAAAAGTGTCCCTTTATGTCAAAAGTGGTTATAGACCAGCTAGAAAACAGCGATAATAAATTATAATCACTTGCAGAATTGAGCGATAGAGATTTCTGGGGAAATTCGTCATCAAAAACTAAATCTAATGACAGCGACAATTCTGCAACTGAGCAAATTTCAGTGTTTTTGATTTGATTACATTATTGAATATATTTTATTATTATTATATTATTATTTGTTATAATTATTTATAGTTATTTATTATATTATAATTTATGATTTTGTGTTTCAAACTACTATCATACCCGGGATGAGTTATTCCTAAGAATTGCAGGCCTACAATATAAAACGCCAAATTTCCATGCAAAATAATGGTACCGTTTTCAGCACCTAAAATCAGAAATAATCATACCGCCAGGGAGATTAAAGCAACATGTATTTTTAGTTAAAGTTTATGTCAAGCTAAACTTTTGTTTTTGTTTTAGATGGAATAGAGAAAAGTGAAAAACCCCAATCAGGTATACTGTATCCTGCTGGAAGGATCTTCCTTGACCTTCTGTCCTAAAGACACCAGAGGACATGAAAAGAAAAACCTCTCCAAAGAGAATTGAATTATTGTCTTAGTCTTATGCCCCGTACACACGATTGAATCCTCCAACAACAAAACTGTGGATTTTTTTCCGAAGGATGTTGGCTCAAACTTGTCTTGCATACACACGGTCAAACAAAAGTTGACGTAAATTCTGAATGCCAAGAACGTGGTGACGTACGACTATAAAAAGGAAGTTCAACAGCCAGTGTTTCCCCTTCTGCTTGACTCTGAACATGCGTGGACTTTTGAGCGTCGGACTTGTGTACACATGATCGGACTTTACATTGTTGTCGGAAAATTTGAGAACCTGCTCTCAAACATTTGTGTGTGGAAATTCCGACAGAAAATGTTCGATGGAGCATACACACGGTTGGACTTTCCAACAGCAAGCTCACATTGAACATTTCCCCCACGGAAATTCTGATCATGTGTACGCAGCATAAGGGTTGTCATTAAAACAAGTGTCCCCATTGGAGTATTTTCTCTTGTTGCTTTAACCTCCCTGGCGGTATGATTCGTTCTGGTTTTAGGTGCTGAAAGCGGTACAATTATTTTGCATGGAAATTTGGCGTTTTATATTGTAGTCCTGTAATTCTTAGGAATAACTCTCTTATATCTGTTCAAACCAGAGTCTAGCAGACATCCCGGGTATGATAAAGTTTATAATATAATAAATAATAATAAAAATTATACAATAATGCAATCAAATCCTAAAACACTGAAAAAGGGACACTTTCTGGTCACTATGGACAATCTCCAAATTCCAGCCATAAAAAAACAGTATTTATAATATAAAAGTGCATGCAGGGCACTGCACAGACCACTAGGGACAAAGGTGGTGTGTAATTTTTTATACAGTACTGTAATCTGTAAGATTACAGTACTGTGTGTGTGTTTTGTGTACTTTTACTTTTTTGAATTTGGTGCCGATCTCCACTCCCGTGCGTCGTAACGTCGCAGGGAACTGAGCTCGGTGGCATTCGGGCACTGTGTGAATCAAGCGGGGGACAGCTCACTCACACAGCGCGGAGGACATTGCTGGATCCAGGGGACAAGGTAAGTAACTTCTCCGTGTCCTCCCTGTATCCAGCGATGCGATCCCGAGTCTGGCTCTGGGTTACTGCTTATGGTGCTGAAATCCCAGCGTGAGCCAGACTCGGGATCACCGCCAGGGAGGTTAATGACCCGTCGAAATTTTGTGATTTCCTTCATTAACAGAGGAGAAGATATAGTAAATGCCTCCTCCTAGCTGTATTAGAACTATAACATATCTCACACTATGCAAAGTCACTTTCCTAAGGATTAAGAACTGTTTTTCGTTCATAAAATATATTTTTTTATGTTATTGCAGTAAGTTAACATTTTAAGAAAGTATTTA
The DNA here is from genome assembly GCF_037356315.1 of Lithobates pipiens. Lineage (NCBI taxonomy): Eukaryota > Metazoa > Chordata > Amphibia > Anura > Ranidae > Lithobates > Lithobates pipiens. The sequence goes on from NW_027507764.1 coordinate 325,243,129, forward strand.
TGTAAACTTAAATAAACAAAAGGTCCATTTTCAATCTAGAAAACCTAATCGCATTTTTGCAATAAATTTGTCAGGAATATTTGCTTTCACCTTGATAAATACACTTATATTGGCTATGATTGGGGATGAGCCAAATACTAAAACCCTATTTTTGTTTGAGGCGGGTTCAGAGAAAACATTACTAAAGTTTGGGTGCTAAATCTGAACCTCCATAAGGTTAATGGGAGCCAAATGTTAAAAAGCAATAATGTCTATTTTCTAGACTAATAGGCAAAAGATTGTCAAAAAATGACATGGTGTACTGGGTTCTGCCCAGGGGAACCAAAGCTAAGATTTTTTCACAAGTTCTGTTTAATGGAAGCAGTGATTTAAATATTGCTAATGCTTAAAGGGCAACATATTAAGATGCAAACATGCCTGAGAATTGCCTTAACCTGGCTGTGAAATGGTGATGTACACAACCTACTATGTAATCCATGTAATTTGCCAGTAAATGACAACTTCAGCTACTTTCTTCGGTTTGTGAACAAATTGTTGGTCATTTTCTTTATCTATACCAAACACTTATCCTGTGGGGGGGTGGTGAGGGCAGATATAAATGTTAATGGAGTTCTCTACAAAAAAAGTCAAAATCCTCCTTAAAATACAAAACTGTTGCTTCAACTTTTCTTAGCAAAATTTGGAGAGAGATGCAATTTACAATTATTAATTGTGCCTATATTCTTTACTTTTCAACCACTTATCTGACAGCCAGCCATAAAGCGTCCAGTTATCCTAAATGCAGTTTGCCTAAACCCACTTTGTCCCACTGTCTACGGTCCTGTATCATGATCTGATTATACTGTACATTCAAGCTATAACACATTACTCCCTTCCAAGGATCCTCTGTTCCTACTATTAAGCTATGAGGAATGGCCTCCTAATGTTTTTGGGATATTAACAATGCCCAACCATAGCTGGATACACACCTGCCTTCTACCAGCCAGGAGATGCAGTATGAAAAAATGGAGTGTCTCGCAAGTCCCCACTATTTCCCAAGTTAAATCTTTGATCCATTTTATATTCTCCAATGAAAATTTAAATACGGAACTCAATCTTGATTGGAAAACTTCAGAACTCTTCTTTAGATGGAGGAACTATATAGAGGATATGTATAATAAAGTGGAAGTGGAATAGCTCATTCACTAGTTTCACTATTCCAAATGGTTCCTTAAAAATCAACAGTTTTACAATTTACACATCACTTTACATATATTGTACATTCACATCAGTCTTGGCCCTCAAGGAGCTTATAATCTAAGGTCTCTAACATTCATTAAACTACCAGCATGTCTTTGGAGTGTGGGAGGAAACTGGAGGAAATCCAAACAGCCCCAGGGAGAACATGCAAACTCCAGGCAGGTAGTGCCATGGTTGGGATTCAAACCAACAACCCTAGTACTGCTAGGCAGAAGTGCTAACCATTTATGCCGCATACACATGGCCGTGCTTTTCGACTGACTTGGTCTGGCGGACTGGAATCGGTTAGACAATTTGATCGTGGGCTCCAGTGGACTTTTTCTTCCCAAAAGTCTGGCAGACCTAGAAATAAAACTTGCTTCAAATCTTTCCGATGGACTCGAGTCCTCGTCGTCTGTGTGCTAGTCTGGCGGACTAAAACTGACGCTAGGGCAGCTATTGGCTACTGGCTATGAACTTCCTTATTCCACGTCATCAAGTGGTTAATTGAATAAGCTGAAGTTAGAATCTGATTGACTACCATTTCCTAACCACCTGTATCACTGTATCACTTCCCACTGGTGCCGAAGTGCCAAACCCTTTGAACAATCAAAATTCAGACTGAACCATGAGCTTATCCTTAGATACAAAAAACATTTTTGAAGCCCCGTGAGTGACATCTTATAAAAAAAAATGGAATTACTGTTAAGCAAGTGATATACTACTATAAAACTATAAGAAGGAATTATATATACTTTTTTTTGGTTGATTCCTATTTTTGCTGCAATACATCTTTTATGCTGCGTACACACAACCCAAACTTTCCGGCAAAAAAGGGCCGACGGAATCATTCCGTCGGATATTATGATTGTGTGTGGGCTTCATCTAACTTTTTTCTTCAAAAATTCAGACGGACCTAGAAATAAAGCATGTTTCAAATCTGTCTGATGGAATCAATTTCTATTGGGAAAACCATTTGTCTGTATGCTGGTCCAACGGACCAAATACAACACTAGTGCAGCTATTGGCTACTGGCTATTGAACTTCCTTTTCAATTCCTGTCATACGTCATAATTTTCAAAACGAACGGACTTTGGTTCGTTCGTGTTTGGGCAAGTCCGTTCAGTTGGAGTCCATTGTAACTCCATCGAAAGTCAGTCGAAACTCCGTTGGAAAGACCGTCTGACCTTTTCTGCCAGAAAATCCGGTCGTGTGTACGCTGCATTGGTGTCTATTAGTTAACAGTGTAAAAACACTTGCAAACACAATCACAAAAAAAGTTTATTAATGCCAAGTCTTATAGGAGGACATAATATTTTACAGTTTGAGTTCCCCCTCTTCAAAGTGCCTTATTACTACTATGGAGTAACTGCATTTTGATGGAATTTTAAAGCTTTTGTGTGTAACTGTTATCTAGAGATCATCACTCTCTTCAAATGGTTTCATTAATTTTCTCATCACAGTGTTGTGTGTACGCTCATTGTAATCTACCCAATGATGACACGTAATGATTAAGAAAACTGTATACATATTGTTTGCTATTTAGGAAACATATCCATTGCTTAACAGCAACTGATTTTAAGATTCTAGTGATACAACAGATATGCTTAACTCAGCTAAATTACTTCTCTTGGGAACGATGCAAAGTTTCAACAATTTTAATCATTTTGCAGCCAGAGGGGACTGCAACACAATGAGAGACGATGCCAGCCTATCCTTTGTGGCAGCCAGGGGGTTAAGATGAAAGAAGATAGAAAATATTGAGTTCATCTAGGAAAGCAAATATGTCATATACTATTTGAGATGTACAGCAGCTGGAAACATACTTTGTAAAAAAAATATATATATATATATATATATATATATATATATATATATATATTGTTAATACATATGGATTTCTGTATTTGCTCTTTTAAAGTGGTTGTCATGTAGACTACATTTTCAAAATACAATATATAATGTTAAAGCAATCATTTGCACAATCATGTTTTCACCTCCATTCATTTTTCTTTGTTTTCTCCTCTGTGACTGGTCAAACAGCATACTTGCATGACTTGTTGGCTCTAAATTTATTGAATTTTATTATTATTCACCATGCCTTATACCTATTTGATACATACCATGCCTGTTACCTTTGTTACAAACAGTGCCTTATGCCTCTAATGCAAGAAGTTTCTCAAGCCCCTTTACTAAATTCAATGTCCCAAGACACTTCAACACAAAAAAGGGGTGATTTACTTAAAGAGTTACTAAACCCACAACAGTAAAATCAGTGTGTATATGCAGTAAAGCATTCTAGTTATACTCAATGTGGAACCCAAGGGGTTAATCCTCTGCATTGTGTCTAAAGACTGTGTGGTCATCTGATCCTCCTCTTCTTTAACTGACTCCAACCCATCTCTTGATAGAACAGAGCATTAGGAGTCAGGCTGCACATGCTCAGTTTGGTGTGTATTTCTAGAGTTTTTTTTTTCCTGGGAGAGTGTATGTGATCAGCACAGGGCCAATCAGCACTGTCCAGAGGATCATGGGAGAATGAAAACTCCTCCTACAAGCTTTAAGTAGACAGTGATACAAGTCACAGGCATGCTGATGAGAAAGGTATTTAGCAGTTTATATTTACACAAACTATCACATTTCCATTATCTGTGTACTGTGGCATCCCAGATTTAGTGAATAAAAGGTCCTGGGTTTAGTAACACTTTAACCACTTGCGGTCCAGCTGCCGCAGATATACAGCAGCATGTCGGCTCTATTGCTCAAATCGCCGTACCTGTATGGTGGTTCCAGTAATAAATATAGCGGGTGCGTGCAAAGCACATGGAGCCTATGCACATGTCTGCCGGCCACCTGCGATCGCTCCACAGAACGGGGATCTGTCAATGTAAACAAACAAATACCTGTTCTGTCAGGGGAGTACAGAGTGATTGTCTAATCCTAGTGATTAGGATCAGCGATCTTTCACTACTCCCAGTCAGTACACTCCTCCCACAGTTAGAAACACCTCCCTAGGACAAACTTAACACCTTGATTGGCCCCCTAGAGTTAACCCATTTCCTGCCAGTGATATTTATACAGTAATCAGTGCATTTTTATATCACTGATCGCTGTATAAATGTCACTGGTCCCAAAGAAGTGTCCGATCTCTCCACCACAATGCTGCAGTCCAGCTAAAAATCACTGATCACCACCATTACTAGTAAAACAATTAATAATAATAAAAATTCCATACATCTATCCCCTATTTAGTAGATGCTATAACTTTTGTGTAAACCAATCAATATACGCTTATTGTGATTTTTTTTACGAAAAATATGTAGAAGAATACATATTGGTCTAAACTGTTGAAGTTTTTTTTTCTTTTTACTGTTTTTGGATATTTGTTATAGCAAAAAGTAAAAATATTGTTTTTTTTTTCAGAATTCTCAGTAATATTTCTTTATAGAGCAAAAAATAAAACCACAGAGGTGATCAAATACCACCAGAAGAAAGTGCTATTTGTGGGGGAAACAAAGGGACATACATTTTGTTTGTGTGCAATTGTCAGTTCAAGCGGCGCAGTACAGTATCGCAAAAAAATGGCCTGGTCATTAAAAGGGTAAATCCTTCCATGGCTGAAGTGGTTAAATATGTTTTTCACTTTGCAAGAGAAGTTTTACTTTGCAAGGGAATTTTCCCCAGGGCTTAGTAAATGTGGTGAAGTTTCACTTTGCAAACAATACCCAATCATGTGCAAGAAAAATGAAGAAATATCATTTTTGCTTACATATAATTGGATGATGGAAGTTAGCAAAACTTTGCCTCATTCTCTAAGCTCTAGAGAAAATTTACTTGTAAAGTGTAGCTTCCCTTGCAAAGCGAACAACCTTTTGCCTTCCTTAAATCAACCCCATAGCCTCATACTTTTATTAATTCAGTATTGCATGTCTCTAATATATACAGTTCCTCATGGCCTTCTACTACATGATATGGCTGATTTACTAAATGATAAAGAATGTTCATAAAAAAGAGTGGAGATTCATATCACTGATCCAATCATTTGAATACCAAATGCTTGTTTATTTAATTTTCAAGTTTGAATGATTGAAATGACCAGTGAAGCTCCCACGTTGACTCTCACCTGTATCCCTACATGTCACAGTGGTGATCTAGGGCAGTTCTATCCTTCCTTTCTGGACCTTTGTCAGCAGTTACAGGCCGTCACAAACAGACAAATGATCTGCTTATCTTTGTGAGTGCAATCCTTTTTACTACTTATGTGTTTTAAACCAATAGATACACTTAGATGACGGCGTCTTCTTTTTTTTTTCAGACACTCCTCCCTCTTTTTCTTGTGAATCACCTGGTATACACTGACTAGACTTTCAGTTATATTTCCAAGAAGCTGTGTTGTGTTCGGTATTCTTTGTTTGCTTTAGTTAAATTATTATTTTCTTTTTTCCTATACACTGTATATTATGTCCTACCAACTGCCTGAACTTTAATTGTCAGTATTGAACTTTGGCTCGACATTGCTAGTTAGCATTGTACCAATGCCTCATTTTATTACCTATTGAAAACTGACATAGGTGATGTGTACTCGGGCACTTGAATACTGAATTAGGTTGTTAGCTTATTTGTAAAGTTTGCATTAATCCTTTAACTCCCTGAGTACATTTTTTTATGTGACTTCTGTTAGACCATACTTTTTGTAATGTATGCCATTTGTATTCTCTTTGAATAACATCCATTAATTACGAAAAAAATCCCACAGTCCCCAGCTATCTTGTGTTTTGTTATTTAGTCAGTTAGTTAGTTAGTTTTTCATATTACCCTGTCCACATATACCGTCACTTTTTTGCTAGTTTTAAATGATCTAAATAGCTGTTTTTCATCCTAACACCTCTGCAAAACACAATGAGGCTGATTTATTAAAACTGGAGAATGCAAAGTCTGGTGAAGTTGTGCATGGTAACGAATCAGCTTCTAACTTCAGCTTGTTCAATTGTGCTTTGATAAAAAATATATATAATTGATTTCCATGCAAAGCTGCATCAGATTTTGCACTCTCCAGTTTTAGTAAATCAACCCCAATGTATTATACTTTGTCAAGGAGACACATAAATTGAGCAGGTGACATTGAATACTCAATGGTATAGGGTCTAAGCACCAGATGGTTTTCTCCAGAACTCCCGATGGTTATGTATTTCACTGTATTTCGGTGCTAGGTCACAAACCCTAGGTTCCCCCTGCACCCAGGAAGGTCACTAACCCATGCAAGCCAGTATGATAGTGATGCAGAAGCACTGGCAAGTCTAAGCCCTTGTACACACGGTCGGACATTCCGACGGAAAATGTCCGATCGGACCGTGTTGTCAGATAATCCGACTGTGTGTGGGCTCAATCGGACTGTTTCCGTCGGAATATCCAACGGACAAAGTTTTAGAGCTGGGCTATAAAACTTTCCGACAACATGATCCGATCGGACTTTGTTCGATTGTGTGTAGAGAATTCCAGTCAGACAAAGTGCCACGCATGCTCAGATCAAATTCCTAGACCAAAGCTATTGGCTACTAGCCTGAACGTAGTCCCGTCGTAACGAAATAAGGTCATCACGTTACGTACGATCGGATTTTCCGACAACTTTGTCCGACCGTGTGTATGCAACACAAGTTTCAGACAAAATCCGACGGATTTTGTTGTCAGAATGTCCAACCGTGTGTACAAGGGCTAATGCCTCATACATATGATCGGACTTTCCACCAACACCACCATAGAATTTTGTCCAAAGGGCATTGGCTCAAACTTGCATACACATGGTCACACAAATGTTGCCCAACAATTACAAACGTAGTGACATACTAGACGTACTATGTGGTTTTCAGCTCTTTAGAGCCACCCTTTGGGCTCCTTATGCTAATTTCATGTTAGTAGAAGTTTGGTGAGTATTGATTCACGCTTTTCTTTTCATGCTTTTCAGTTTGCGCTTTTCATTTCATTTCTGAACGGCCATTCGTTAAACAGACATGTTGCAGAATCTGAGGAGATAACATGTTATTTATTATTGGCCTTCGAGTTATTGCTTTGACATTATTTTTTTGGTTGTATAATGATTTAATTTGGTATATTTTCTATATTTTGGATGCATAGAATGCACTTTTTGGTTAAGTTCTATTGGCAAATGGCATGTCTAATTTAATTTCTTTTATTTTTTTAATGCACAATAAAAAAAATTGTGCAGAATAATACTTGGCTATGTTATTTACTTCAAATTACAGTTTGTATTTTTTTAAATGTAATTGCCTGCTTCCAATGTAAAATTGACAAGGGACACTAACATAGTTGTATCTTTGATCTTAAAAACTATGGGATAATGGTGTTGTGGTAACTTGCTCGAATAAAAAAAAAACATAATAATAGTATTCTTGATATCACTAGAAAAAAAAAGGCTTTGAAAATGTGATGCAATAACTCCATCAGTATCACCAGCAAAGCAGCTTCATTATTATCCCATTAACCTCCCTGGTGGTACGATTATTTTGGATTTTAGGTGCTAAAAGCGGTACAATTATTTTGCATGAAAATTTGGCGTTTTATATTGTAATCCCATAATTCTTAGCAATAACTCTCTTAAATCTGTCCAAAACAGAGTCTAGCAGACATCCCGGGTATGATAACGTTGGAAAAATGAAATCATAAATTATAATATAATAAATAATTATAAAAAATTGTACCAAATAATAATTCAACAATAATAAAAATTATTCAATAATGTAATCAAATCAAAAACACAGAAATTTGCTCAGTTGCAGAATTGTCACTGTCATTACTTTTCAGTATTTGATGACGGATCTCCCCACAAATTGCTATCGATCAATTCTGCGAGTGATTACAATTTATTATCACTGTTTTCTAGCTGGTCTAAAATCATTTTTGATGTAAAGGGAAAGTTTTGGTTGCTATGGACAATCTTCAGTTTCCAGGCATAAAGAACAGTTTTTTATTATATAAAACTGCATGCAGAGCACTGGGCAGACCACTAGGGACAAAGGGGAGGTGAAATTATTACATACAGCAATGTAATCTGTAAGATTACATTATACTGTATGTATAGTGAGTGTTTCACTTTTTGAATTTGGCGCCGATCTCCGTCCCCGTGCGTCGCAACGCTCGCAGGGCGCGGAGATCGGCTCCGTGATAGATCGAGCGAGACACGGCTCGCTCGTACAGCGGGGGGACATCACTGGATCCGAGGGAGAAGGTAAGTAAATGTCCTCCTGGATCCAGCGATGCAGTCCCGAGTCTGGCTCGGGGGGGGTTACCACTTTTGGTATAAAAATTCCACCCCGAGCCAGACTCAGGAACACCGTCAGGGGGGTTAAAGAAGAAGAAAATTGTGCGCTGCATTTGGAGAGATCATAATTTGCCGCATCACAAATGTTAATTCTCCATTACAAATGCTAGTTTACAAGACTGACTGCTTCTGCTTTCGAGAATTGTACTTTGGACTTTTGTCCAACGGACTTCTGTACACACGATCAGAAAGTCCGACAACACACATTTGTTGACAGAAAATTTGAAAACATGCTAGCCAACATTTGTTGGTGGAAAGTCCGACAACAATTGTCCAATGAAGCATACACATGGTCAGATTGTCCGCCAATAACCTGACATCCAACATTTCCCATCGGAAAGTCTGATCGTGTGTACGGGGCTTAAGGTAGGCAGAGTTTACAAGAAAATCCAGGCAACAGGCCAAAATCAGAGCAGGAAGGCAAGAAAGTCTCGGAGAAAATGCTGGGCTAGGTACACAGAAGATCAATCCATGGATACAAAAGGCAGGATGAGTAGTAGAAAGAGGAGACAAGAGTGAATGTTGCTGAGGCAGTTGGTGTTGATCTGGGCGTACATTATATAGTGATGAAGGATTCAGTGTGTTCAACTGATATAGCCATTGGGTCTCATTTCTATAAATCTTTCTCCAGCGTTTATACAACCTATCAAGCCCATAACGTTGGAGACCGCTGGATCTTTATGTTGACACCAAGTGTTTTGTGAAAGCATTTTTAATCGTATTAATGCGCTCCAATATCCTCAATGACAGTTTCCAGTGCAGCTTACATACTGGGAACAAGGGCACTTCAGCATATAAACCATAAAAGCTGTGTGACACAGGATAAATTTAGTGATAGCTAAAGTTCATTCTGTACTTTTGGACTTAAATTGTGTCCTTTCCCTTGGGTTAATTCTAACAGACCTTCAGGATAGGCATTTCCTTCAATGCTAAAAAAAAGCCATTGCTTTGCTTTGCATTGCTTTGCCATTGAAGTGATATTTTTCTTCAGTGGGTCAATAAAATGATGTATTAATTTCATACATAGGGGTTAGGCAATGGCCTTCTCAAGGTTCTGTCCCTGATTGGACAATGCTTTTTTATAATCACTTCTAATTATTTATGTTTAAAGCTCTAATAAGTGATGCAAATAGTAAATCAATGTGTTACATGTGATTGTTATTGTTAATATGTTTTTGAAGTGGTTTTGATTGGGTTTTGGATATTGACACTTTTTGTATTGGTACTAATTGAATTAGTCAATTCTTTTTGTATATTACTAAGTTCATAATAACATGCTGACTATAATTGTTCAAAAGCTTTATGTGTTCATAGAGCTCTTTTTCCTCTGTAGTGGTCTGAAAAACTTGGTCACTTAAAAGCATGGAAAAGTGATTGCTTTCTCAAGCTTTCATTTAAAGCAAAACTGAAAGCATAAAAAAAAATCTCTTCGGAGGGCTATCCTCCCACTCCCTCGGGGATACTGATCGACCTCTACAACAATCCCCCATAGTCGATCTTGGATATTATGGGGGGGTGAACGGGAGCTTCCGCTCTATAAGCGGGGGGCCCTCTCCCTGTGCAGTGTGATCCCGAGAGGGGCACAGGGACAGGAACTCCTCCTGTAACCGGCCCAGGTTGGGCTCAACCTGGGAATTCGAGATTCTCCAGCTATGGCATAGTGCATTTACACCTTAGTCCTAGCGGATCTCCCGGGTCACACCACCGCACCTATGATGAAGGGATGCTAGCTCATGCCCTTTAGAGCTGTTTCATTTCATGAGTTTTTTTACAAGTTCTCTTCTCCCTCTAGTGGACAAGAAGGTTGACATTACATCTACCATGACTTTTAACATCACATTGTTGTTATTCAAGTATTATTTGTCAAACATATTGTATCGGTTTCTCTGTATTCTGTTTCATGAAAATAAAATACTTTGAAAGCAAAAAAAAAATAATCTATGCCAGTAATTAAGTTTCCAGAAACAAGTGCACCATTTTTATTACATGAAAGAACAACTTATGCAAAAGAGGAGATCCTTGGGAACTAATTCTGAGCCCTACGCACACCTACAAATCTTCACAGATTTGTCCCAGCACACATTCCAGTGCAGCAATCAACTCAACACTTTAACAAAGGCCAAGCAGAATCACACAATTTCTTACCAATGGTATGTCCCTGCAAAACTACTAATTATGCATAATGCCACTAAAACATGGTGTCTTCCTTACATGAAGGTCTAAGAGTATTGCCTTCTTCTTCATTCACCTGAATGCCTCCAACCTGGTCCACCTACATGGAGGAGGATAGATCCCCTCCTGTTTGTTTTTAATGGACTGGATTTGAGCTAAGGTAGGCTGGTGTAAATGGACACAGGTCTGTTTACACCCTTCAGTCCTAAAGGGTGAATGGAGCTTCTGATCAGGTCCGCCTGAAAAATGGAAAGGTGGACCTGATCCAAACAGTTGTGTGAAAGAGGCCTAAGTGAAGAGTAAAGTTTTGATTTGACTGTCATATCTTTGATGGTGTATACACAGTATGTTTTGCTTTTAAGGATATTTTTTTTTTCATTTGAGCTATCTATCTGCATTTGAGGACAACAAGATCTTAGTGTCTCAAGAATTAATGGTTATTTACTTGTGAAATTTAATAATAATTGCGTGTGAGTGCGAGTTTTCAAAGGTATTTATACTAGTTTTGCACATATTTTCTATATGTATTATTTTCAATGTGAAAACTAAAAGGTTTATTTGTTAGACACATATAATAATTAGCATTGTCATGCCCTGTAATGAGGTAGAGGTCATCACTACTTTTCACATGTTTTGTAGGCTCTATTGTGTTGAAATCAAAACTTGATTGTTTAGAGAGCTCAATTGCTGAAACTTCCATTTACATATAAAACTGAATAACTTATCCCTCCCCCACCTCCTGAAGAATGATGGTCTAGAATGCCAGTGAAGGACAGCACCCTGCTATAAATATTTTATTTTAAAGCAAACATTCTGCATGAATAATAAAAAAAAGATATAACTTGTTAGCTCAAACTAACGTAAAAAATTAAAAATCCCTGGTTGCGAAGAACCTTCTCATATCAAACAGTTTATAATTGCAACTGTTTGGTTGCATTATTAAACCCATGAATTAAAACGAATTAAAATGAACACAAATCAATATTTTTTCCTTTTGATATAGGACATCAGCTAACAGTACATCATATCTAACATAAACAGTGCAAGTTGACATAAAATATATATGTTTTACTACATCATTATAAACAATCCCTAAAGGGATTTGCACATACATGTTGCTAGAATCATCTAATTATGCATTTATTTTGCCTTACAACAAGGCAACATGTCTGTACAAATTTACTTCATATGACAAAATGTTTAAATGTTAAGATAAACCATAGTGATGAGCTCACATTATATAAGACAAAATATGGTGCCAGTTTAATTTTTATATATTCTTTTCTTGTTGAAAATATTATTTAAAGTGTATGCTTGTCTTGCTTGATCATACAGTTTAGTCAGCTTCTTGGGAGGTTTGGTTTACAAGCATTAGCTCATTGTTTAAATTACGCCTCCAGGTATATCAAGAACATGATTATCTTTTCCTCCAGTAGAAAAGTTATTGCTAACTTGACAGTAATCATACAGTGTCAATGTACCTTTTCTCAACCCTAAAACTGCCTGTTAGCGATTATTATTATTATACTACAGAATTCATAGCTTTACATATTAACTTGTATATCACTGCTTGTTTTTTGCCCACATGTAAGGACGTGGTTGAGAAGAAACTTCTCATATCAAACAGCCTATAATTGCAACTGTTTGGTTGCATTATTAAACCCATGACATGTAGTCTCATGGCAGCCATGCTTGAAAGTCTATTTCCAGTCTGTATTTTAACATGCTGTTTGCTTCAAACTCATTTACCAAAGACTCACATTTCTCTGAAGGCTAGGTTGTCAATCTCTATAAAATACAAGACCAGTTTAAATGCAATGCTTATATAAAACCCTGCTACTCTCAGTTACATCTTACTGTTCTGGTACATTTAATCACAAATGCCCTCTATAGGATTGTTTTATTTAATATTTTGAGTACACAAGGGTGTAACAGGAAGACGTGGAAAACCTGGCAGGTAGATTTTATGTAATGAGCTAATTCACACTATGGAAACTTGTACTGGATATGCAGGGCTAAGGGTAGTGAATGGGTAGAAAATCAACAGAGGTGAAAAACTTGTGTCCCATAGAGGCCTGCATAGACTAAAATTGGGATCACAATATACTTATTGGCCTTGATGAGGCATTGCATCTTGCATCCACATACTGTATTTTATAAATTTTGCACATACATTTACAAATGTTACAAATGTTACAAATGACAGACCTCTGTCTTTAATGCTAATTGTAGACAGCATAATTAGCTTTTTTTTGGGTGGTTGATAAATGTGCTGGGAAATTATTTTTTTTTACTTCAAAAATGAATAAGTAGTCATTAATTACTAACTATATGTTAGCTACTATGTGCAATCAGACCACAATTATAAGCTTGACTAGCTGTACATGTGCAAATTCTCATTTAGAGATGGGCTGAACACCCCCTGTTCAGCAGCAGACCTCCCAAACAGGGGAAAAGTTCTGACCTGAACAGTGAACCCTGTTCAGTCTATGGAAGCCGAACCCAGGAAAAATCAAAAGTTCCAGTTTTTAAGGCCTATATGCATGTAATTGGCCCAAAAAGGGTATGGGGGTCTAGGTACTGCCCTGCAGGAAAAGTATCAATGCACATTTTTTTAAAAAACAATATTTTTTTCAGGAGCAGTGGTTTTAATGATACATAATGTACAGCAATAAAAATGAAAAATCCCTTTAAATATAGTGCCTGGGGGTCCCCGTAGTCTTCCTGTAAAGTGGCCCATCTGTAACATGCATAGAACATGCTTCAGCAAAAATCAAAAAGCACTTCTTGTTTGTTTTTATTTTTGTCAAACACTGTCCCTGTGTTTTTATTACTTTTTGACACTTTTTTGGTGAATGGATAGGGGTACTATGCACCCCATACTCATCCAAATAGGGGGAGGCAGGGATATGGGGCCCTGCTTGTTAAAGAAGGTTTAAAGATTCAGATAAGCCCCCTGCCTGCAGACCCCCACAACTATACCCCAGGGTTGTGGGAAAGAGACCCTTGGCTTTGGGGAGGGGGGGACAGAACCCTCCTTGCCCTAAAGCACCCACCCCCCCCATGTTGAGGGCATTTGGCCTGGTATGGTTCAGGAGGGGAGGCGCTTGCTCATCCCCTTTTCTTTCTTTTTTTTCCAAAAGTCTTTTATTGAAGGTTACAATAAGCACAAACAACAAAGGTAAATAAAAGAAAAGGGGCCACATTTAAGCCCCGAACAAAGAGTACAATGGTGAATAAACATCTTAGTTACTTGTGAGTAAGAATAAAACACACAGTAAATTCGACAAGTTGCAAAGGCGTAACTATTCAGCGCAAAGTAGGGTTTGGTGTACCTCCCCCGGGAGTTTAGTCCATAGCAACTCTTATCTAGGTGTAAATAGGTGGGTAAGGTCTTAACCCATGAGGGATTAACCTTATATAATTGCGTCATGTACCAAAGAAAATAAAGGACAGTAAAGAACCTAAGTCGTGGATGCTAGAGGAGGGAACAGAATAGAAGTAATATGGTCCTATCAAAAAGTAGTTACTACTTCCCTTTTCTAAGGCGTAGGGACCCCATTTAGTAGTTGAGTACATTCATCAGAGGATCTAAAGTGGTGCCAGCAAGCCCAAGTGGCCCAAAATTTAGAGGGTGTATCTTTGGTTTGGCAAATCAAGTTTTCAATTTCTTCTATTTTGGATACTCTCTTAATCCAATCAGAGACAGAAGGTGAAGACTTGGATTTCCATAACGGTGGAATGCACATCTTGGCAGCATCTAGCAGATGTTGAGCTAGGGAACGGTGGTACGTTTTCTGTGGGGTGGAAGAGTGGTGGAGGAGCATAGCTGCAGGGGAAAAATCAATGGCGAACGTGGTGATCTGACAAATGAGACGGTGAATCTCCGTCCAAAAAGGCTGGAGGCGGGGACAAGCCCACCAAACATGTAAAAAAGATCCTATATTATCCGAACATCTCCAGCAAGAAGGTGAGACACTGGCGTCACGGTTATGAAGCTTGGCAGGTGTGAGATACCATTTTGTGAAAATTTTAAAATTAGTTTCTTGGACTGATACGTTGGACGAACCTTTATGAATGTGTGCAAAAATGGAGGTCCAGGCAGACTCCGTCATGGACTGAGAAAGGTCAGTTTCCCAACTGCGAACGGCTGAGTTATCCGTAATGCTGCATGAGGCGAAAAACATCCCATATATGATGGAAATGACATGACGTTGAGGTTCTGTTTGGTTGCATAAAGCTTCAAATGGCGTAAGTTGTCTAGAGAAGTCAAGTGTAAATTGTCTGTCCATTAAAAAGTGCCTAATTTGGAAATACACCCACAATGGGAAGGGGCGTCCCGAGGGAAGAGTGGGGAGTGCAGCAAGAGGTCTAAATTGAGTATTGGAAAAAAAAAGTTGAGCTCTGATGTCAGGAGAGGGCCACAGACCTGAGAGAAACGAATCCGAACTTCCTGCAGGAAACGCTGGGTTATGTTTTATTGTGCTCATCCCCTTTTCTGACCTGCCAGGCTGCATGCTCGGATAATGGCCTAGTATGGATTTTATTTTTATTTTAGTGTGGGGCTCCCCTTAAAATCCATACCAGACCCAAAGGGGACCCCACGCCATTTTTTAAACATTTTTTTTGTCAGCGGGAAAGCCCATTGACAGCTGATGACTCATCAGTTGTTAAGGCTTCCCGGCCTTGCTCCTTAACAACCAGATTTTACTGTGCCCTGATTGGGCAAAGCACATACAGGGCACAGAATGCACTGTGCAGCACGGCCGAACCCTTCGCCCGACTCTATTCTCATTATGTTAAGGGTTGTAAATATTGCTTACTTTAGGAACCATCCATAGAAGGGACCCTATAGAGAAAAAGCATTTCTAGTTTCAAGCTTTCCTCAATTGAGTGTTATTTGTAGCTGAATTGTAACCAGTTTATTAATTGTAAAACCTTTTGGGTGTGTTTTCTTCCTACAAGATAAAGAAACAGGTTCACTGTCCAGCCTATATGAGTTTTGAGAGCCACACGCTATAGCTTACACAGAACTTTGGGCTATTCTCATGTGAGTGAGCTGTGTAAGGACCTTTCCTGTCTGGCCTGCATCCCACACTGATCTGTTTACTTATTGACACATGCACTCTGCTTCTCAAGGCCACACCCAGCGTTCTGTTACCCGAGCAACATGTCCACATTTCTATCTTTTTTGTCCTTTCCTTCCTGAGCTTGGAAGCCTTGGTGCCCTGTTGTCCTGCAACCTAGCTACCTAGCTGCAGCGGTGGCCCTAAATCCCAGTGTTCTGCTGCTTGGCAATGCCTGCAGCATTTTCCTACCTTCTTGCCTCCTGTTGGCCCTGTGTTTGCTGGAAACTGATTTAACCTCACAAGTCCTGCACCTGAGGCTCGTTATAGGATTATCCACATGACACACCGGCTAGTTTTTATATATCCAGATTATCCTGTTTGCATTGATCCTTGCCTGTTATTTGACCAAGCTTCCTGCCTACTGCCTGGACTGACCTTTGCCATTGACCACATTTTCTACCTGTTTCTTGGAATGACTTCTTGGATTTAATGGCTCTGTTTACTAACCACATATTCTAGCTGTCACCTGGGCCAACATCTCTGAAAGTTACATTGACCATGCACCTGTTAAGGCACTAGTTTTCATAATCCTTTGCTGACACCTGAATCTCCTATGTACCACAGGTACCCCAGTTTTGCTCAGCCTCTTTTGCTTCTTTGCCAGAAAATATAACATTGTGTAATAAGTCCTGGGGCAATCAAGTAAAACGACCCCAAAGGAGGGATAAGACATGAAGATTAAACCCAGACGAAGGTGGATATATGGACAGATAATATAAAATATATGATAGTAATTCCACTGTTTAAGTATGTAGGAAAATTCTATTGTACAGAGGATTTTGTGGATACTCAACATTTCTAGTGTTCCAGTTGTAATAAGATGTTGTAACTAGCTTTTTCTTTTCTTTGTATTTCTTTTTTGTTTTATATTAATCTTTTTATTATTCCCCTCTTTGCTTGTTTTTATACTCATATTGATTATATAATAGATGCAATAAATAAAGCTTATTAAAAAATCTGAACCCCAGGCAGATGTAAAAGACACAAATGAATACAGCCCTATAATCATAATACATCATTAAATATTAAATATACTATTTGAAATGCAAGCAGTATTAGTATGTAATATATGGCATGTGTGTGTATATATATATATATATATATATATTTATTTATATATACACACACACACACACACACTGTAGAGGAACATGTGTGAGAAAATTCATTTTGTGACTATGAGTATCTAAGCAAACACATGATGATTCTATTGTACAGAAGATATGCGATACTGTAGCCACTCCGAGAATCCATTTTATCTTTTTTTTGCAGTTCACTGATAGTGAATAGAATAATTCCAAGGAAATCTGTACGGAGAAAAGCATAGTACTGGTATTCGGACAACTCTACTTGCTGTGCAGTTTCTTGCCCCAGTACTTTCTATGTCACTAGCCTTGAATAGCGATGAGTAACCATGCAAATCTCAGTTCACAGGAGCTGTGATGAATCCATGAAAATAATTCACCAAACCCACACATTGTACCAAAACCCAGTGAAGTCTAGGAGCAAAAACCTGTATTTTTTTGTTTTGTTTTTTGTTTCTACAATCTCGCTACAAGATAATGGGATACACCTGGATATGGGGATTGCCCCCAAACTGCATGAATTACACAGGATATAATCAACAGACCTGTATACAGACCAGCATGGTACTAGTAATGAATAATGTACGTTAAAGTACTGTGTACACACATTTCAATTACCCAAGGATAAGGTGCTACAAGAAAAAAATAAAATTAAAAATGTCCTGATAAACAATTGCTCCATATAAAATAGGTAATAAAATGTAACCAACACAAGATGAATCACAAATGTCCATGGAGTACCTGATTCCCAATCCCTAAATAATGCTCAGCTGTTTTTCTTGCTGATCAGCTGTTTTTTCGTACTAATCCTCCTGATTTCACCATCCTCACATGCAACAGACAAAAAATAATAATTGCGCAATTAAATAACTATAGGCACAGATCTGAAAGTGTAAAGCACATCCACTCAGGTGCTTTTAACAGAAAGGTCAGATGGTTGTGCCTCACAACAAATCTGCTTTGCTTGCAAACAGACACATTAGATGTCGGCACTTGGTTTGATTCTCCCTATATACTGCAGTGAACAAGAACACTGTAGTATGTATATGACCCTTCCATTCTACACAAAATAACATCTTTAATTTTATATTGTTTATTTGTATGTGTGGACACAAAATTCATGCATTTTTGGCCACTGAGGTTTGAGGTTTCAGGTAAAATCTTTTGCAATTGTCTATCAGCTTTGAGAAGTGGCCAATGCATTTTAACAATATATTCAACTTCTTTGTGTTAAGTGTTGTAATTCATTATTAAAGGAATTTCTTGATACTGTGTAGATGTCTTTTCTTTATCTTGAATTCATTGATCCCATGGTATATTTTAAACTTCCTGAATTTTGTCTTCTATAAAAGCTTCACTATAAACCTTGTATATAAATTGTTTACCTATCACTTTTGCCTGTTCCAAATATGTACTTTGACTTGTGCAATTCCTTCTGAGACATATAATTTTACCCTTAGGGATGTTTATAAGCCAAGGGTCATAATAGGAACTATCCACCGGTATATAACTGTTTCTTTCTACAGGTTTACACAGGTTTACACAGATTATATCCCGTGTAATTCATGCAGTTTGGGGGCAATCCCCACATCCAGGTGTATCCCATTATCTTGTAGTGAGACTGTAGATTTGTAACAATTTGCACTATTGCACTGAGCACTTTAATCATCTGAAATATTGCACTGAGCACCTATATAATATTGCATTAAGCACTTTACATGTATCATGATCACGGTGGTATTTATTTTGAAGTGTTAAGTATTTGTGTTTTTAGTAGAAGGTTAATTTCATAAAAGCACACTTTTATTCACTATTGTTATAATATTATTCATTTGTGGTGCCAGAACACCACCTGATTGGTTACAGCTTGATGTTTTAGGTATCTTCTATTTATATCACAGTATTTCATTATTTAAATATTCATATCAGCACTTTAGTACCACTCTATATTTTTACATATTTGGTCAGTGTCATCACCCAGGTTCTTCTGCGTTGGGTGTCTGTAAATTATGATGAGGGTATTGAGAGGGTAGCATCATTGTGATAGCAGGTCTTCATGCCAGTGGGCATCACTTATGACTGACTTTTTTGGTATCTTTTTGTTTATTGAGAAATTTTGAATACATACATAAGAATATATGAAATATAGAGGGGTCTCCCACGATCGCCTCTATGCCTGCTTGGATTTGTATGGATTTCCTTGTGGGTGAGAACCTGGGCATTTTGTCCTCAAACACAATGCAGTGGCTGTTCTTAGGACAACAATCAAATATATATGAAACAGATGGTTTCAATCTCAATGGCTTGCGATACTCAATTTTGAATTTCTTTTGAGAGGGTGCCACACGGCAGTTAATCTACATCGCATCTTTAGCTCTCAGTCAGAATTGTAATGGCACTGTCATGTCTCTTTGATTGATCATTTTCATATTTGGTGGGCCTGTCCTCCTATTAATAAACTATGGTAACATCTAAGTAATCTTTACATCTGGTTATGGTGAGTTTTTTCCTAATTCTACATAAAATAACCCTTCTTTCTCTTTTACCTCAATTTTTACCTCGACTTTTTACCGCTAAAAAAAATCTCTTCTTTGTTTTTTTTTTGTCTCAGCAGTTAGACAACTAATTCCTAGATATTGGTAGTCATCAACCACCCCTTCATTTCTGGAGTGGCTTAAGACTCTAAATGGCATTATGCATATGGAAGAACTGGTAGTTGAAAATAATGACACTACTGAGAAGTTTAAAAGGGTGTGTTTGACCTGGTTAACATTTAAGAACTCAAAGTTATTGGATTTCTTGGATACACTTTACTGAGGCTTAAGTCCAAGTATTACCTGCTCAGAACCTATGAATAACGAAGGAAATACCGCCATTCCACCTCTCCTCCCCTCCTTTTTCTTTTTTTTTCCTTTTTCTTTTTCTTTCCACGATGTCTTATTTATTTCCGATTATTGATTGGTTAATCAATTGGATAGGTTGTTACATTGGTGTATCACTATAGACTTGATTTTAGTATGTTGCATTATATCTGAATTAAGATATAATGATGGAGAATTGTAAACATTCTTGCATTTGTTACAAAGCTAAGCGGATTGTATTTGTTATATTTCCCCCTTTTTTTTTAATCTTTTCTATATGTTTGATGTTTGTGAAACGTTCTGTTAATAAACAGATATATGACCCTAAAGGTTACACCAGAAATAATTTCCAAATTATATATGATATCTGGGCTCCAGTTATTTCAGTGAAGTAGACTTTATTAGTAGGACCTATAATTCTACAGCTAGCTACCCTAAATGGAAGCTTGACAGACATTTTTGAAGCATAAAGTGCCTCACCCCAAATTTGAATCACATTTTATTTTGATGTAGAAAAGTGAAAAAGACTCTGGAACCGAGTTGTGGGTTGGGTGAGTGGCTTACTAGTGAGTCGTTTCCTACCTAAAAACAAGGAGAGAGATGGCAATTTACTGATTTTAATACTATTTAGAAAAAAAGAACTGATGGCTCAATGGAAGAGGTTTTGAAATAAGTAATATCATATACTGGATCCCTATATTTTTAATAGTGTAATTTTATGAGTATCTTGAGGCAAAGCTTTGAAAAAAAACAAGTAACTTTGCAGGTCAATGGGCTAAATACAGAGTTAAGTTTCTAGTGTTGGTATTGATGGAAAAGGGTGTTGTAAGTATCTTGTTTTTTGCCTCTTTTTTCTTATTTTATTCTTTGCTTGTTTTTATACCCATCCCGATTATGTAATGGATAATTGATAAAGTAATAAAGCTGATAAAAAAATAAAAAAGACTGAACTCTGAAGAGTATTCACTATCAGTGAACTGCAAAAAAAAAGATAAAATTGATTCTTGGAGTGGCTACAGTATCGCATATCTTCTGTACAATAGAATCATCATGTGTTTGCTTAGATACTCACAGTCACAAAATGAATTTTCTTACACATGTTCCTCTACAGTATATATATATATATATATATATATATATATATATATATATATATATATATATATATTTCACAGCAATAGACAATCACAGTCTGCTTAAACTAATAACACACAAAGAGTTAAATGTTACCATGTTTTTATTGAACACGCCATGTAACCATTCACAGTGCAGGTGGAAAAAGTATGTGAACCCTTGGATTTAATAACTGGTTGAACCTCCTTTGGCAGCAATAACTTCAACCAAACGTTTCCTGTAGTTGCAGATCAGACGTGCACAACGGTTGGGAGTACTTCTTGACGATTCCTCTTTACAGAACTGTTTCAGTTCAGCAATATTGTTGGGATGTCTGGTGTGAATCGCTTTCTTGAGGTCATGCCACATCTCAATTGGGTTAAGTTCAGGACTCTGACTGGGCCACTCCAGAAGGCTTATTTTCTTCTGTTTAAGCAATTCTGTTTTTTATTTACCTCTATGCTTTGGGTCATTGTCCTGTTGCAACAGCCATCTTCTGTTGAGCTTCAGCTGGTGGACAGATGACCTTAAGTTCTCCTGCAAAATGTCTTGATAAACTTGGGAATTCATTGTTCTTTTGATGATAGCAATCTGTCCAGACCCTGATGCAGCAAAGCAGCCCCAAACCATGATGCCCCCACCACCATACTTCACAGATGGGATGAGGTTTTGATGTTGGTGTGCTGTGCCTCTTTCTCCACATATAGTGTTGTGAGTTTCTTGTAAACAACTCAGCTTTGGTTTCATCTGTCCACAGAATATTGTCAGTACTGCTGTGGAACATCCAGGTGCTCTTGTGCAAACTGTAAATGTGCAGCAATGTTTTTTTTGGACAGCAGTGGCTTCCTCTGTGGTATCCTCCTATGAAATCCATTCTTGTTTAGTGTTTTACATACCATACATTTTCTAACAGGCATGCTAGCATATGCCAGAGACTTTTGTAAGTCTTTAGCTGACACTCTAGGATTCTTCTTCACCTCATTGAGCAGTCTGCGCTATGCTACTGCAGTCATCTTTACAGGACGCCCACTCTTAGGCCGCGTACACACGGGCGGACTGTTCGCCCAACCTTGTCCGCTGAACAGTGTTTGGGCGGACAGTCCGCTCGTGTGTGGGCTTTCAGCGGACAGTTTCAGCGGACAGTTGGACGGACAAAGTCTTTCGGAAATTCCGAAAAACTGTCCGCTGAAACTGTGTTTGAGCGAACAGTCCGCCCGTGTGTGGGCCTGTCCGCTGTACTTTCGAAATGAGCGGACTGTTCCCGCTCGGAAAGTCCGCCCATTTCGAGCGCGTGTACAGGTAGGCGGGGCCCGCGAAGGAGACGTCGCGGGCTCCGCCGCCTGGAATGGGCTTAAAGGGGAACCCCAACGCCGAAAAAAATCGGCGTGGGGGTTCCCCCCAAGTCCACACCAGACCCTTGTCCGAGCACGCTACCCGGCCGGCCAGGAAAGGGGGGCGAGCGAGCGCGCCCCCCCTCCTGAGCCGTACCAGGCCGCGTGCCCTCAACATGGGGGGGTGCCTTGGGGAAGGGGGGGGCCGCGCGGCCCCCCACCCCAAAGCACCTTGTCCCCATGTTGATGAGGACAAGGGCCTCTTCCCGACAACCCTGGCCGTTGGTTGTCGGGGTCTGCGGGCGGGGGGCTTATCGGAATCCGGGAGCCCCCTTTAAGGGGGCCCCCGGATACCGGCCCCCCACCCTATGTGAATGAGTATGGGGTACAATGTACCCCTACCCATTCACCTGTGAAATAAAGTACAAATAAAAACACAACACAGGGGGAAAAAATATTTTATTGCACAGCCGGGGGTCTTCCGTCTTCGGGGGTCTTCTCGCCGGACTCCTCCGCTATGTGTGTGTAGCTCTTTTGCCAGCGGAGGAGTCCGGCTTTCTTCCTCCCCGCCGCCGGCCTCTTCTCCCGACTTCGGGGGTCTTGTCCCCCTCTTCGGTTCTTCTGCCGGGCCACCGCGCCTGGTCCGGTGGCCCGGTCTTCTGTCGCCGTCTTCCGTTCTTCTGTCGCCGCCTTCGGTTCTTCTGCCGGGCCACCGCGCCTTCTTGTAGCTCTTTTACAGGCGGTGGCCCGGTCTTCTGTCGCCGTCGCCGCCTTCCGTTCGTGTTCTTCTTCTTGTTCTTCTTGTTCTTCTCCTGGAGATGTTGACTCGACGAGCTCTCCGGCCGGAATGCCGGGGACGCGCTGTGCGGTCACTTATATAGTGACAATGGGGCGGGGTCACATGGTATATGTCACATGGGTTGGTCACATGGGTTGATGTCACATGGGGACTATGACATCGTAAGGGGGCGGGGTCACCATGTGACATCAACCCATGTGACATATACCATGTGACCCCGCCCCATTGTCACTATATAAGTCACAGCGCAGGGCGGCTCTGGCATTCAGTCCGGAGGGAGCGACGTGTCAACATCGCCTGGAGAAGAACAAGAAGAACAAGAAGAACAAGAAGAAGAACACGAACGGAAGGCGGCGACGGCGACAGAAGACCGGGCCACCGCCTGTAAAAGAGCTACAAGAAGGCGCGGTGGCCCGGCAGAAGAACCGAAGGCGGCGACAGAAGAACGGAAGACGGCGACAGAAGACCGGGCCACCGGACCAGGCGCGGTGGCCCGGCAGAAGAACCGAAGAGGGGGACAAGACCCCCGAAGTCGGGAGAAGAGGCCGGCGGCGGGGAGGAAGAAAGCCGGACTCCTCCGCTGGCAAAAGAGCTACACACACATAGCGGAGGAGTCCGGCGAGAAGACCCCCGAAGACGGAAGACCCCCGGCTGTGCAATAAAATATTTTTTCCCCCTGTGTTGTGTTTTTATTTGTACTTTATTTCACAGGTGAATGGGTAGGGGTACATTGTACCCCATACTCATTCACATAGGGTGGGGGGCCGGTATCCGGGGGCCCCCTTCTTAAAGGGGGCTCCCGGATTCCGATAAGCCCCCCGCCCGCAGACCCCGACAACCA
This sequence comes from Lithobates pipiens, assembly GCF_037356315.1. Taxonomy (NCBI): domain Eukaryota; kingdom Metazoa; phylum Chordata; class Amphibia; order Anura; family Ranidae; genus Lithobates; species Lithobates pipiens. The sequence continues at coordinate 325,267,014 of NW_027507764.1, forward strand.
ACGGCCAGGGTTGTCGGGAAGAGGCCCTTGTCCTCATCAACATGGGGACAAGGTGCTTTGGGGTGGGGGGCCGCGCGGCCCCCCCCTTCCCCAAGGCACCCCCCCATGTTGAGGGCACGCGGCCTGGTACGGCTCAGGAGGGGGGGCGCGCTCGCTCGCCCCCCTTTCCTGGCCGGCCGGGTAGCGTGCTCGGACAAGGGTCTGGTGTGGACTTGGGGGGAACCCCCACGCCGATTTTTTTCGGCGTTGGGGTTCCCCTTTAAGCCCATTCCAGGCGGCGGAGCCCGCGACATCTCCTTCGCGGGCCCCGCCTACCTGTACACGCGCTCGAAATGGGCGGACTTGCCTCCGCCTTACGTGGGCGAGTCCGTTCATTTCAAAAGTTGAGCGAACTGTTTGCCCAACCTTGTTCGTCAAACAGTCCGCTCGTGTGTGGGCAAGTCCGCTCATGCAAATTTTGAGCGGACTGTTTGACAAACTGTTTGCCGAACAAGGTTGGGCGAACAGTCCGCGCGTGTGTACGCGGCCTTAGGGAGAGTAGCAGCAGTGCTGAACTTTCTCCATTTATAGACAATTTGTCCTACCATGGACTGATGAACAGCAAGGCTTTTGGAGATACTTTTATAGCCCTTTCCAGCTTTATGCAAGTCAACAATTCCTAATCGTGGGTCTTCTGAGAGCTCTTTTGTGTGAGGCATAATTCACATCAGGCAATGCTTCTTGTGAAAAGCAAACCCAGAATGGTTGTGTGTTTTTTATAGGGCAGGACAGCTGTAACCAACACCTCCAATCTCATCTCATTGATTGGACTCCAGTTGGCTAACACCTCATTCCAGTTAGCTCTTGTAAATCTCATTAATCTATGGGGTTCACATAATTTTTCCACCTGCACTGTGAATTTTTACATGGTGTGTTCAATAAAAACATGGTAACATGTAATTCTTTTTGTGTTATCAGTTTAAGCAGACTGTGATTGTCTATTGTTTTGGCTTCAGGGTTCACATACTTTTTTTTGCAACTGTATATGCCAAAGCATGGGGGCAAGGGTGGAGGGGTGATTTGCTCCTAACATTAGGGGTGAATTGCCCCCATGCTTTGGCATGTATTTTTTAGGCACAGATTGCGATAAAAAAATTAGTTGTTTTATTGAGTTAATGTTTTATTGTTACTATTGTTTGCATTTCAGTTATGCCATTTAACTGCAGCACTGATTTATTTATCTTAACAGCAGCAGTGTTTGCTCTCACGATAAGTAAATCAGCGACTCCAGCACTGTAGGAGGTCATTTCACCACCACAGTTAAAAAAAATGGTGCATGTATGCCCATCATTAGAAGTGGGTGGATGAAGGGCAGTATTCTAATGGTGGGCATACCCACCGATCAGTTTCTTTTTTTGCGTTCACATCATAGGCTTCATGAAAAAAAGGACATTACAATATATGCTCAACAAGGACCAGCAAGGTACTGGTATGTTGCTGCACTTTAAATGGTTATACCAGAATGATGCCTGCAGGTTTAGGTATCATCTTGGTATAATTATTTCCAGCCAGCGGCCGACTTTCACGTAAAAACTATCCTAATGGCTAATTAGCCTCCAGACTGCTTTTACAAGCAGTGGGAAAGAACGATCCCCCACTCCTGCCATCTTTCATGGTTTTCTCTGGCCTAAGAAACTGGAAGCTACGAGCATTTCATGACTTAGGTTTCACCAGATATATACAGCGCCATTGGGAAATTAGGAAAGCATTTTATCACACCGATCTTGGTGTTGTCAGATGCTTTGAGGGCATGAGAGAGATCTAGGGTCTAAGTACCTGTCACTACCTATTGCTCATAGGGGATATTTACATATTCACCCAAGATAATGTTACCATGCATGTGAGGTATTACTGTGAATGTCAGATTGAGGGCAGTAATTTTAGCAGTAGACCTCCTCTGTAAATCTAAAGTGGTAACCTGTAAAGGCTTTTCAAAATGTATGTAGTTTGTCTCCACTGCACGTTTGTGTGCAATTTTAAAGCATGCAGTGTTTGGTATCCATGTACTATCATGTGTGAACTTCTTAGCTTTGAAGCTAATATTGCAAGTGCAAAAAAGTGTTAATATTGCATGAATCACAAACATGACAATTTATGAATAATGTATCATGTGTGAGCTTCTTAAGTTTAAAGTCCAAGTGTGGAATCAGCAAACACAAAAACTATAAAACAATCAAAAAATCAAAAAAACTAAAAACCAGGAATCCCACTATTAAGTGAGATAAAGTGTTCAAATAAACAATTTCTGGATAGAATCTTCCTATATTCGGCAATCAGCAATCTTCCACCACCATCACCAGCCACACATCCTACTCACCAGAATCCAATGACCCCCATTACAAGTGGTCATAAATGCTTTAATGGAAGGTGCCAATGGAAAATCTCTTGACCGCAGCTCAATCCAAACGCTGTGTGGTCAGGGTTTCCGTGGACCTATGCAGGTACTTGGTGGACGTATTGTGGATACCTCAATAGGGAATTGGTCATAACAGACCATCAATGCCATAAGTTGAAAGAGGAAAAAAGGCTCCCATGGTGAAGTACAGGGCTGGACTTACCATTGGGCTTGACTGGGCTCAAGCCCATGGGCCCCGCCCAATAGGGGGCCCCACCGAGATACATAGCCGAGTGTACTCGGATCGGCTCCGCTCACAGTCATGCCCTATGATGGACATGACACAGGGACTGGGCCTGACACCGAGCCGAGTACACTCAGCTACTATTGGCTCCACTGCCATCTTGCTACACCCCACACTCGTCCACAGTAAGGATACACTAAGAAGGGGTAAATTGAACATGTTACACCCACCGCAGTTTTGCATCTTACATGTATTTATAACATTAAAGTTAGTATATAGTGAAATACAGGACTTACAACTCCATCTGACTATTTTAGATGTTACATTTTAAAAGCAGAAAACTTCTGTCAGATTAGCAAACCTGTGCGATGAGCAGGGTTGCCGCTGCTTTTAAAATTCAAGAACTAAAGGCCCGTACACATGATCGGACATTTTGACAACACATATGCAAATTAGCTGTTTTGGAGCAACATCCGACCGTGTGTATGCTCCATCGGACAAACTTTTTTGGTTTTCATCTGACTTTTGTTAGCCGTGCGAACGGAAAAACTTTCTGGCAACAAAAGTCAGATGGAGCAAAGTCTGATTGTGTGTACAGAAAACCATAGGACTTTTGTACAAAGTACAAACACACATGCTCAGAACCAATGCAAAAGATCAGACAACAATACAGAAGTTGACCAAAGGTGGAGGTAAAGAGCAGAAAAACCACTTGATTTGGTGAAAGTTGGCTGAAAAAGTCCTGCCGTGTGTATGCAATACAAGTTTTCGGCCGACGCCCTTTGTACAAAAATCCACGGGAAAGTTTGTACAAAGTCTGATCGTGTGTATGAGGCTTAAGCAGCCAGACGGAGTTCTAAGTCCTGTAATTCACAATATAAACTGACTTTGCTGTTATAAATACGTGTAAAATGCAAAACTCTGGTGGGTGTAATAACATGTCCATTTTCCCCCTTCATAGTGTATCCTTATTGTGGACGAGTATGGGATGTACCAAGATGGAGGCGACGAAATGTCACTTCCGTAGCAAACTGCGATGGGTTGCCGAATATGTTGTTACACCGCCGAGAGCTGCCGAGATACACAGGACTTTGTATCTCGGTGGCGCCATTTTTAAAATTCAAGACTGCAAATGACTAGGCTGAAAATGACACTGGGACAAGGCTGCAGATGGACACTGATCAGGCTGCATTGATGGGAATTTAAATGTAAGTTTTTTCCTTAACCTTCCTCCCTAAAAGTTTTTTTTCCTTAAAATTCCCTCCTAAACTTGGGGTGCGTGTTATATGCCGGTAAATACGATAATATATAGAAGGTAGGGCCCGAAAGTGACGCAAGCCCAGGGGCCCCCTCCACCCTAAGTCCTGCCCTGGTGAAGTATATCAAAAATGTATTAAAAAAAACAAATTAAAACCAAGTAAAAACTCAGAGGTTTAGGAGATATTTCCAGTACCTACAGGTAAGCCTTACTATAAGCTTACCTGTAGGGAAAAGTGTTTGTACAGGGTTTACAACCACTTAAAGGATTGCCCACCCATAATGTCCTGTGAACTGGTGGCCCATACAGGCAAAGCAATGTACTGGTACTTTGCTGCCTGCTTCTGGGTTTAGGGTGCCCCCCCCCCCACGACTCCTACTCTGATTGTACACAGCAATCCCAACCAATGATTCATGGCCAGGGCCTGCTGATTGGCCGTGTCCAATTAGGGATGAGCCAAACACCCCCCCCCCCCCCCCCGGTTTGGTTCACACTAGAACATGCTCAACAGGCAAAAAATTCAGAAGAACACACAAACACCATTAAAGTCTGAGCATGAAAAATCAAAAGTGCTAATTTTAAGGTCTTTAATGCAAGTTATTGTCATAAAAAGTGTTTGGAGACCTGGTCCTGCCCCAGGGGACATGTATCAATGCAAATTTTCTTTTTTAAAAGAAACAATAAAAATGTAATGTTCCTTTAAATATCTTGCCTATAGTATGCCTGCAAAGTGGCAAATTTTTTCCCGTGTTTAGAATAGTACCACAGCAAAATTACATTTCTAAAGAAAAAAATTTCATTTAAAACTGATTGCAGCTGCAATGAATTATTGGTCTCAGCAATATAGATAAAACTCATTGAAAAAAGGAGCATAGGTTCCCACCCAGTCCATTACCAGGCCCTTTAGGTCTGGTATGAATATTAAGGGGAATCCCGAACCAATATTTAAAAAACACTGTGTGGGGGTCCCCCTAAAATCCATACCAGGCCCCTCAGGTCTGGTATGGATTTTAAGGGGAATCCTGCTCCAAAAAAAAAAAAATCCATACCAGACCCTTATCCGAGCATGCAACCTGGCAGGCCACAGGAAAAGAGGGGGAATGGGAGAGAGTCCCCCCTCCTGAACCATACCAGGCCACTTGCCCTCAACATGGGGAGGGTGCTTTGGGGTCTAATCCCAAAGCACCTTGTCCCCATGTTTATGGGGATAAGAGCCTCATCCCCACAACCCTTGCCTGGTGGTTGTGGGGGTATGCAGGCGGGGGGCTTATTGGAGTCTTAACATGAACTGGAAACAAGAGGAACCCCAGATCCCAACCCCCCTCCATGTGAATTGGTAATGGGGTACATTGTACCCCTAACATTTCACAAAAAAGTGTCAAAATGGTAAAAAAAGACAAGTGACAGCTTGACACACATCCTTTATTAAAAAATTAAAAAATAAAATTGTCCAGTGATGTAAATTCATGCCGCCCGATGGACAGAAAAAAAAGCTTCAACTGTTCCAGCTCCATGGGAGGCTCCCGCCAACTGTCTTCTCTGTGACAGTTCTTATAAAGCTGAGGGCGGGGCCACCTGGACCCAGTGATGTAAATGGGTGATCCTACCCCCCTCTGAAGCCACGTGGAAGCCCCATGGCGTCAGCTATATAAGAATTGTCACAGAGAAGAAGCATCAGTCAGCCGTCGGGCGGCGTGAATTTACATCGCGGGACATTTTTATTTTTTATTTTTTAATAAAGCACTTGTCCCAAGCTGTCGCTTGTCTTTTTTTACCATTTTTTACACTTTTTTGTGAAATGGTAGGGGTACAATGTACCCCATTACCAATTCACATGGGGGAGGCCGGGATCTGGGGGTCCCCTTGTTAAAGGGGGCTTCCAAATTCCAATAAGCCCCCACTCGAATACCCCCACAACCACCGGGCAAGGGTTGTGGGGATAAGGCCCTTGTCCCCATCAACATGGGTGACAAGGTGCTTTGAGGTCAGACCCCAAAGTACCCTCCCCATGTTGAGGGCATGTGGCCTGGTACGGTTCGTGGGGGCGCTCTCTCGTCCCCCCTCTTTTCCTGTGGCCTGCCAGGTTGCGTGCTCGGATAAGGGTCTGGTATGGATTTTGGGGAGACCCCTATGCCATTTTTTTTTTAATTGTCACAGGGTTCCCCTTAATTTCCATATCAGACCTAAAGGGCCTGGTGTGGATTTTAGGAGGACCCCCACGCTGTTTTTCTTTTAAATTTTAGTTTAGGGTTTCCCTTAATATTCATACAAGTCCCAAAGGATCAATAATTCATTATAGCCGCGAGTACTTTTAAATAACTTTTTTTCCTTTAGAAATGTCATTTTGTGCAAGGACTGTTCTAAACACGGGAAAAATGCGCCACTTTACAAGCATTCTATAAACACCCCCAGGTACGAAATTTAAGGGAATATTTCACTTTTATTGTTTCATTTTAAGCATTAAGCATTAAAATCACTGCTTCCAAAAAAACGGCCATTTTAAAACTTTTTTTTTGCATTGATACATATCCCCTGGGGCAGGACCCAGGTCTCCAAACACTTTTTATGACAATAACTTGCATATCAGCCAATAAAATGAGCACTTTTTATTTTTCATGTTAGTGTCCCATAGACTTTAACGGTGTTCCGGCAGCTTTCGAATTTGCCGTGAACACTGCATATTGTTCGCTGTTCGGCAAAGAGGCAAACATTGAGCTCATCCCTATGTCCAGTCACAGTCCAGAGGCATGTGTTGACAATCAACACAGGGCTCTGTAGAAAGGGAATTATCTCTCTGTTTCTTGTCTTTGCAAAGCAGGGATAAGAAACAAAGTAATCTGTTAGTAAAAGCAGCATGTATTACACACAATAGACATTGCTAGGCACATATTTAATCCCTTGATCGCCCTAGATGTTAACCCCTTCCCAGACAGTGTCATTAGTATAGTGACAGGGTATAGTATTATCAGTGATCACTGTATTACCGTATATACTCGAGTATAAGCCGAGATTTTCAGCCTCTTTTTTGAGGCTGAAAGTGCCCCCTCGGCTTATACTCAAGTCACCGCTGTCTGACTGCTCGATCAGCGTATCGAGCAGACAGACGGCGGACATTAAAATTTAAAAGCCGCGCCTCCTTCTCCGCCTCCGCCTGTGATAGGCGGAACACTGAATTTCCCAGCAGTCAGTGTTCCACCTATCACGGACATCCGCTCATTCTCATACTACGGACGAGTATGAGAGGATGTCCGTGATAGGCGGAACACAGGCTGCTGGGAAATTGAGTGTTCCGCCTATCACAGGCGGAGGCGGAATTTTGAATTGTAGAATGGCCGCCGAGAAGAGCGGCGATCCATCGGCACGGCACGGGACGGAGGAGGCACGGGACGGAGGAGGCACGGCACGGGACGGAGGAGGCACGGCACGGGACGGAGGAGGCACGGGAAGGAGGAGGCACGGCACGGGACGGAGGAGGCACGGGACGGAGGAGGCACGGCACGGGTCGGAGGAGGCTCGGGACGACGGCGGCTCGGGACGGAGGCTTGGGACACAGGTAGGCTGGACACACACACAAGGCTGCACGGACACACACACACACACACACACACACACAAGGCTGCACGGACACACACACACACACACACACACACACACAAGGCTGCACGGACACACACACACACACACACACACACACACACACACACAGGGATGGATGGATGGATGGATACACACACACACACACAGGGATGGATGGATGGATGGATACACACACACACACACACACACACACACACACAGGGATGGATGGATGGATGAATACACACACACACACACACACACACAGGGATGGATGGATGGATGGATGGATACACACACAGGGATGGATGGACGGACACACACACAGGGATGGATGGACACACAGGGATGGACGGACACACACACAGGGATGGACAGCCATGTCTCACCCTCGGCTTATACACGAGTCAATAAGTTTTCCAGTTTTTTGGGGGTAAATTGGGGGCCTCGGCTTATATTCGGGTCGGCCTATACTCGAGTATATACGGTATGTCATTGGTGACATCAGTGGCAGTTAGTCAGTTCCCCCAAGCATCAGTTAGTGTGAGATTTTCCCCAGCATTATCGCAGTCCCATTATAAGTCATTGATCAATGACATTAGTAATATAATAAATAAATAGAAATATATATACACCATAGTTTGTAGATGCTACAACTTCTACGAAAACCAATCAATATACACTTATTGGGATTTTGGGATGTAGCACAGTACATTTTAGCCAAAATGTATGAAGGAATACATTTTTTTAATTGGATATATTTATAGCAGAAGGAAAAAAATATTGTTTTTTTTTTTGTTTTTTTAAATCTTCATTTTGTTTCATTTTTATAGAAAAAAATAAAATATTCAGTGGTGATCAAATACCACCAAAAGAAAGCTCTATTTGTGTGGAAAAAAATATACATTTTGTTTCAGTACAGCGTTGCATGATCATGTGTTTACTAGTTACTAGTTAAAGTAGCGCAGTGCTAAATAGCAAAAAATAGCCTGATCATGGGGGTAACACCTTCAGGAGCTGAAGTGGTAAATTTTGTTTTAAGTTACAGATTTCCATCAGCTGTTAGTGAGGAAATGTAAACTCTGAGGTTCTTTTACATCCTCACCTGTATCTATGTCCTAAGTAAAGAACAAAAAAATAAAGAAATACATATCAATTGGTAGATGAAACGGCTCCTATATGTGTACTTAATTTGTATACAGTATGTATCTCTTTTTCATGAGTTCAGACTCAAATGCCTTTTTTCTCCTTAAGCAAAATGTTAAGCAGCCCATAGTAAATGTTTTTGTTCACTCAAAAATTATCAATAAACATGCCATAAAACCATCCCCTATTTTGTAGACACTATAATTTTTGTGCAAACCAATCAATAAACACTTATTGCGATTTTTTTTTACCAAAAATATGTAGAAGAATACGTATCGGCCTAAACTGAGGAAAAAAATGTTTTTTAAAATATCTTTTGGGGATATTTATTATAGCAAAAAGTAAAAAATGATGCATTTTTTTCAAAATTTTCACTATTTTTTGTTTATAGCGCAAAAAATAAAAACCGCAGAGGTGATCAAATACCACCAAAAGAAAGCTCTATTTGTGGGAAAAGAATGATGTCAATTTTGTTTGGGAGCCACGTCACACAACCGTGCAATTAAAGCAACGCAGTGCCAAATCGCAAAAAGTGCTCTGGTCAGGAAGGGGGTAAATTCTTCCGGGGCTGAAGTGGTTAATGTTTTGGATAGAGTGGGAAAGGATTAAAGATGGGATTGACAGGGTCAGTACAACAGTGCCTGAATGAATGCTAAACAAGTAGGCTGTTCTTCCCCTTAAGCATCCCAAGTCTTGATTTTCACGTACCTGTAAGATTTTATCTTAATTTTTAAAATAGTTCAAATTAAGATATACTGTAAATGAACAATATGGGAAAGGATGGGTGTCAGGGTTATATTTTTTACTTTAGCTCCAAACAATTGTGTGAATAATGCATAACAAAGCAAAGGAGGCTTGAATAGCATGTTTACATTTTTTACTAAATAGAATGTGGTCAGAGAATGGAGAACATCAAAAAGCATCTCTTTGATCTGTCAGAACTGTACATCATGCTAATACTATAAAGGAGAGAAGCCGAAGTTCTTCAAGCTTTGTTTCAGAGAATTTTCTCATAGGAATCATAAGCAAACAAAATGAACTGATCCACTTAGCCATTTTACTTGTTTTCAAACATTTTATTTATTAAGCATACTTTGGTTCATGTTGAAACAACTTTTATATTTTGTATGTTTTACATATACATATTTCAGGTTATAAATATATGCCAAGAATTTATAAGGCATTCAAATTTTCATTAAATATTTGTAAATATCAAAATAAAAATGGTATCTAGTTTATATTCTTTTGAGGACTTACTTTAAAATGTATCTGAGTGATGAAATAAAAACAAAAACAAATAACAGAAGTGAAATACCATAAATAAGATTCCACACAATGTGAATGTAAACAAGTAAATTAATAAAAAAAAAAATAATTGCCTCTATGTAATCAGTTTGGATTGACTTATTTTTGTTCATTAATATAAAATAAAATATTTGCAACTGCAAACCAGTTACCAGTTTAGTCATCAACCAGATGGCTAAAGATTGTATATAAAAACACAAAGAGGTGACTCATGTCTCGGCCCAGTAAAGCCTTTAAATATACTGTAGCTGCATTTCTAAAAAAAATGTTAATTTGTACTTGGTCAATGTACTTAAAAAGTAACTCCACTTTTGTTGAGAAAAAAAATATTCCCCTCTGGTTGGTCTGTGTACAGTGCAAGGATTTTTTCAAACTTTGTTGCAGATTCCTACCTTTTGTTAAAGTGTTTGTTACCCTAAAAAAAAAAAAAAAAAAAAAAAATGATCCTGTTCCCTTAAAGCATGAATAACAGCATAGTGCTTGTGCTGTGTAATTTGGCCCCTTTGATCACCTGAAATACCTGGCTGGCCCTGTCTGGTTCTGCTCTCCCCCACTGTAAACTGACCACTGATTATCATTGCTGCCGAGTCCTGACACCGTGGTCAGTTTACATGCCTCCGTCATCCACAGCCCTGCTCTGCCCCCTCCCTCCCTGCCTTTCTGCTCTGTGTCAGTGCCCGCCCCTCCCCTCCTGCTGCTGAAGTTACATTAAAAGCTTCACACTATCCTCTCTGTTTAATAATGCTGTGTTTTCCAGTGTCTGTGCCTTATAAAAATAAGCCATTGTATACCTGATTTCAAAACGCCGCTTGGCACTCATGACCGGTCAACTCTCTCCTCTTCTCCTACCGACTGACATCAGCATGGGTTTCTCGGCCCTGCCTGCTGCAGCTGTTAGATGGGGAGAGGAGAGAGGTGGCCAGTCATGTGAGAGCTGAGTGGCATTCTGAAATCAGGTATAGAAAGGCTTATTTTTATAATGTACAGAAACATGGGGCACATAGCATTATTAAACAGATAGGATGGTATGATTTAAATATAGTGGCTTAACAACCACTTTAAGTAATTGCCTGTAACCTCCTGCATTGCTTACAGATTGCTGATTCTGAGCACTCCCTGCTATTCTCTAAAATGTTTTTTTTATTTTTTTTCTGGAAGTGGGTTGCTTTTCTATAAATGGAAGACTCATCTTTAAATAGCCCCTCTAGTTGTGGCCAGAATAACCATATTCACAGCAAAGGTGAATGCAAACATACTGTATATGCCTATCTTGTTGTTAGTGTATTTTTGATGACTTTGTCATTAGCATAACAATTTTTCAAAAGCAACCCCTGAAGAGAAGATTAATAACTACTTCTACCAATTTCTACTCTGCACATCTTCAATGAAATAAAGAAGTGTTTTTTTTTTCCTAGACAAATTACCAGAGCTCCAGAGAGAACAGCATGGAAAATGATCAGATGCAGACCTGCTACTGGGGTCTGTGCTGGACACTGGGTAGTGTGGGAAATCAGTGTGTGCAGACCTGTGCTGTGCTTGTCTACTCTGAGGACAGAGCCTTTGGGGACCAAAGAGAAAGACTAAGCTGCAGATAGAGTTGCTATGCCTTGAAATACAAGCTGGGGAGACCTGTTGTCATGTGCTTTAACATCAGAGAGGACCTGATTGTGAGAAATTAGACTCCTGGGACAACTGATCACCAAGCGTACTGGACTTGATATGTTGCATAACAGGAGTGGTAAGTCCTGTCTAACAGTTCACCTTAAGACTAGGGGCTTTTGCAATTGCAAATATATACATAAGCTCCAGGACCATGTCAGGACATCCTAGTGTACTGCAGTCCTAACTATACATTTTGAGAGCCTCCAACGCTGGAGCACATACTGTATATAATAATGAAAATATTAAGGGCAGGTATGCCTGGAGGGAGCCCCCCCCCCCATTGTTAAAGGTATAGGAATGCACTGGACACCCATCCATAGCACAAAGGCAACAAATGTTTCCAGTGCATCCCCTAACCAATAAAATTGTATACCCACCCACTATTGGGGCTTATTGCATAGTGTGTACCCAGGGACATTATTTGGGTATCCATTGCAGTGAGGCCTCTTTATGTCATTCATACTTTCAATGTTGAAATTATTTTTACTGTTACGATGTGATTCAGTATAATGGAGCTTAGCCTTATTGTGGTGTAGGTCAATGGCTATAGGCGAGTCTAACCTGCCCATCAGTTAATCTAATTTAATGTATTGTCATGTTTGTTTGTTCTTTGCATTGCGTTTGTTTGCCCTTCAACAATTCATTCATCTTATTAATCCTCAAGTAGCCTATTTTCCAAGTGTTGTTATTGCTTTGGTAAAATATTCATATTTAACTACTTCAATATAAGGCACTTTCACCCCCTTCCTGCCCAGGCCATTTTTCAGCTTTCAGAGCTGTCAAATTTTGAATGACAATTGTGCAGTCATGCAACACTGTACTCAAATTATTTTTTTTTTTATAATTTTCTTCACGCAAATAGAGCTTTCATTTGGTAGTATTTAATCACTGCTGGATTTTTTATTTTTTACAAAAAAAAAAAATTGTACATAAGTAATTTTTCTTTACTGAGGTTCACTGATGAGGCTGCACTGGTGGGCACTGATTAGGTGGCACTTATGGTTAGCGATTGGTGGAACTGATGAGGAGGCACTAATATTCCGCACCGATGAGCACTTATAGGTGGCACTGATAGGCGGCACTGATGGGTAATGAAAGGTGGTAATGGGAGGCACTGGTGGGGACTGATAGGTAGCACTGCTGGGCACTGATAGTCAGAACTGCTGGGCACTGATAGGTGGCATGGATAGGCATCACTGATGGGCATGGATAGGCTGCACTGATGAGCACTGATGGGCAGCACTGATAAGCAGGCACTGAAAGGCAGCACTGACTGGCATTACTAATGGGCAGTGATTGGTGTCACTGATGGGCACTGATTGTTGTCATTAATGGGCACTGATTGGTGTTACTGATGGGCACTGATTTGTAGCACGGGGGGGCTTTATTGTAATCAGTGCCCTGATTACCTGTCTGGGCGTCCCCTGCGAGGAGATGCCGCTGATCGGCTCTCCTCGTCACACACTCCATCAGTGTGATCACCTTACATTCAGCACTGGGTATAAAAGCAATGTTTGAACATGACTGGTACTTATATTATACCATGAATATATTCTTTAATATGTACCTCATATTTCAGTTTTGATGTATAATAAATACTGCTAACTTTCATTACCTCTAAAAACCTCAATACAAATTAATGAAATTAAAATATTGGAGCCTTATTAAGTGGATCATGGGGGTGGGCTCTTAATATTGGGGCACTACAGCGCCCATCATTCTCAGTTCAAATACATTTAAAATTCATATACTTATAAAAGATTATTTATAAACAAATATATAAAAATATAAATATAGTAATAACCCATCAGTGCAACAGAAATAAAGAAAAGGTTTTTTTTTTTTCTTTTTCAAAATTTTTGGCCTTTTTCATTTGGTTAGCAAACAATAAAAAATGAAATGTCACCAAAATAAAGTTCTATCTTTTTAAAAAATAAAAATGTAATTTGGGTACAGAGTTGCAATTGTCATTCAAAGTGCAACAGCACAGTAAGCTGAAAATTGGCCTGGACAGGAAAGGGGTAAAAGTGTCCGGTATTGAGGTGGTTAATGTGATCCAGCCTGCATGATTTAGCAGGCTCAGCTCCATTAGTACATCAGTAGACCTCATAATCCAAGGGTTAACATCCAGCAATCGGCCCTGGGAAATTCCACGCTACCATCACTGGAATATGTGCATGTAGACAGGAAGTGGCTGCAGGAGATCAGGAGTAGCGCTCTACCCTGATCTCCTGCAGACCCTGTCTCTCAAGGTCTTGCTTCAGAAACCATGCCATTAAAGTGGCTGAGAAACAGAAATGCTCCAAATCTCACACTTCTTACACTCCTTGTGGGTGTCTAAACCCTGTCCGCTCAATATTACACCATATGAACAATGGTGTGGCCAGGCCACAAAGCAAAGAGATTTTGGTTTACGAGTCACTCTCTAGGGTCAACTCTAAACCTAGCTATATGACGGATTGGGAGAAGGCGCTTTTACAGGAGTGGGATTTGGAGAATCGGTATGGAGCAGTCTCAAGGCATTCTAAACATTCTTAAGGTCCTGACAGTGGTATTTAGTTCCTTTAAGGTTAGCAAGATTCATTCTAAGAGCCTCTAAGAGCAAAAAAAGGTGTCTAATGCCTTGTACACACGGTCAAACTTTCTGTCAGAAAAAAGTCCAAAAGAATCATCTCATCAGATATTCCGATCATGTGTGGGCTTCAACTGACTTTTTTTTCGAAAATTCTGATGGACCTAGAAATAGAACATGTTTTAAATCTTTCCAACAGAATCAATTCCTATCGGGAAAACCATTCATTTGTATGCTGTTCCGACGGACGGACCAAAAACGATCAATAGGCAGCTATTAGCTACTGGCTATTGAACTTCTTTTTTCTAGTCCCATCATAGGTGTTGTATGTCACCACGTTCTAGATGATTGGACTTTGGTGTGATCGTGTGTAGACAAGACCATTTCAGCAGAACTCCGTCAGAAAAACCGTCAAAGTTTATTCTGATGGAAAAAACGATTGTGTGTACGCGGCATTAAAGCAAGAAGTGGCTGATCAATTTTATATTCTTGGAGGCTAAATTGACAATAACAAGAGCCTGGAACTGACCCTTTGTCTCCTAAGCTATAGTGAAAAAGAAAATCTCATGGATCATAGCCCAGGAGAAGAAGGTCACTATACTACAGGACACAGTACAGAAGTTCAAAGCCACATGAGAACTGTGGGCTGACTACATGCATCTCTCGCCAATACCTTAATAGGGCTTGGACTAAGCCCACATGGGCAACCCAGTAGGACATTTAAAACTCTCTTCCTCTGCTCTTTTCTTTCTTTACTCCTCTCCTCGCTTTCTTCTGCCATTTCTTCTTCTCTTCTGAAGTTTTAATGCCCATTGCTTGGGTATATGACACCTCATCATCAGTGGGTGTGAGATGCGCATCAGGGGATCTTCTGTTTTGGGGATAATTTAGTCTCCTTTAGCTATATAGTGGGCAGTCCTATTCGGGAGTAGTTTTATACCTTCAATATCTTTTGTTCCACCACCCCGAACGCAGTCAGCCAGACACCACTACATTTAGACTCTGTTAATTTTTATTTTTTTTGTTTGTAAAAATTATGTTTATTAATGGGACATGCTGGGTCTTGAGCCTCAATACCTCCTGTATTAAGATTTAGGCCCTGGGGGGCCCACAAATCACAATAGAAGCCACACCAAGGGTAGATTCAACCTGCTCCTCACTCAAGATCACTCAAGAGGGGGTATTGAGTCTGCCACTCTTTATACTCTTCTCATAGTCTTCTCAGTACCATTTCTGGCTCCCCTCAATCTTACTATAAGGCCTAGGATACCCCTACTAGGTAACGATCAACATTCCTTCAGATATTTGATCTCTGAAACATCTAGTCTGAATGGTGGACCCGACATGTTTTATCCAGATGTATTCCCTTTTAGGGTGTGCATATTTCACTTACCCGTATATATTTCTATGAAACATGATTATATACTGGGAGAAATTGCTCTTTTATATTGGAATCTTTTACTTTTCTATTTTGAACCTTTATTAATAAAAATTGATTGAAAAGAAACAGGAGGTCTGACTTGTTTAGAAGTGACCAGGGGTTGTCTCCTAGAAGTCTGTGTACCATGTCCTTCTGGGCCAATTTGGTGCAATGAGAATCATCGGTATCTTCTCTTTCTCTATTTTACAGAACTACTGAGGAAAAATGTGCATGGGAAGAAAATTTGAGATTAGATTAGACTGAACTGAGTCCAGGGAATAATCAGAGCATCAAATGCCAGTGCCAGAGGATTATTGGTCCTGGCTACAAACAGAGGTAACTTTTTCTGGAACCTGTAGGTCAGGATATCCACATCCAGAGTCCCCTATTTCTGGCATAAAAGGTTTAAGATGTTAGTGTAAAGGGCCCATTCCCCTTGACCCAAGTATAGATGACTAACGTATGTCACCTTCCAATTGCCCACTCCTAAAATGTGGACAGCAGAAAACACTGGACAGTGTTTTCCTTCCATGAGATGATCAGTTTTTCTCCCCTCAAGGCTGCATGACGTTTGGTACCCACTTTGTAATTGGTGTAGCCCACAGCTGTATAGCCATTTTTTTATTGTTCTGAGCTCTAAGATGTAGCTAAGGAATTAAAATTTGGCAACGCAGTGGCATCAACGAGCCCTTCCCAAATGCGTCGGGAAGGGCTCGTTAAAGCCACTGCATTGCCAGATTTTAATTCCATGCTTGTATTTGCCTGTAATATGTCAGTACCCATTTATGCTTTTAATTTAATAAAAGTTTTAAACGGTATTTCACTATGAGGCTGTATTTTCTTTTTGGCCTATAATATACGTGGAAGAATCTCTGTCCTCAGTCACCCCAAAAGGTGGGTAGCCATTTCATCTATTTTTGGGTCATCTCTATGTCTACTCTGGTACCCATGAGAAGTTACAAGTTTGCCAGCTGTTTTTTCGTGTGGATTTACATCAATAAACTCATGTGACTCACTAGGTATATACCTAACTGGGTCCATAACATTTGGTAAGCCTCCTCTCAAGTGGTGGTGGATTTTTGCAAAGCATTCACTGAAGTCACTATAACTTCTCAAGATATTGCACTTTGTCACCATATTGTTTTACTTATGGACTCTTAACATGTTCACTTTGGTGGATATATACGTATATGAAATTTTTTTTTGTATATTTGGATATAGTGTTGTCTAAAATATAGAATCATTAATAGTGTTAATTTATGAGGATTTTTTTATCACTATTTGATTGTATTTTATTATATAATTTTTTACACTGTTAAAAGATTATATAGATATTGTCATATATATAATCTAAACACTGCACCTTTTTTATTATTTCACCATTTTGTATTTGGAATGAGGCCCAAGTACTCCAGATGAAGTGAAGGTTGGAGAGCGGATTTCTGAGACTTGATTTTCAAACTGAAAGTGTCTGAATAGTCCTATGGCAGTTTGGAGATAGCAGTAAGGGAGATGAGTGTTTCAGAATAAGTTTATCTAGATTCCCTGAGTTTTTTAAAATTTAAGAAGAGGTTCAAGGACCCTTGTAAATACCTGTAGTGCAACAAACTGTAGGTTTTTGTCTCATGAGGCTAATAAAACTAGAATATTCAGATAGACATCTTAGATGTCCAAGGATGCTAGGTAATTTCCTTGTCTTAATGAGGTTAATAACTGACCTTGTAGATTCCATACAAACTTATAACTTGAATGGATATATTTAGGGAATTTAGGTCCAGGATATGATAATGACCCCTTTGGGTTTTGGTACTGTGAATGGTAATGAGCCAAACTGCCCTAGGTTTGGTTCAAGCAGGGTTAGATGAACATTAAAGAAGTTTGGATACTGAACCTAAAATGTGTCTCTTCACAGCAATCACTGCTCCTGGCCAAATGGAATGCTAAAAAATTACCCCTCCCCTTGCTGCAGATGTCCTATGTGCAAGTATTATGGTTCAAACATTGTGATGACCCAAATTGTTTGATCTATGGTCACTGAAATTGATGGTTTTTGAACCTGTTCTACTAAAAACTTTATTTACCTTCTGCAGTGCAAATGCGGCCTACAATCCACAGGGAGGACCAAGAGGGCCTTGCAAGCTCTGATTGGGGAGCATCTTAGGAATATTAGGAAAGGGTTTTGCAAACATGCCTTTCAAAACATTTTACTCAGAAACATAAGTGTAAAAGTTGTTTGTATCAAGTCTTTTTTCTCCTCATTGGAGGGGCAGTAACATTGTCAAATTTCCATGTGGGAAACCCACTGGATTTCTGAACTCAAAAACCATTGCCCACGGGGGCTTAACATTGAATGGCACATTACTTGCTTTATTAATAATAATAATATGTTTTGTTTTTTTGGAGTCCCAGATTGTATTATATAGTATGATTTTATAGTTAGGACGAAACACGTAGGTAGGAATTTTTTAGCCGTGACATCATCAAGCCCGCCAGGCACTGGGCGCATTGTATTTATGATCCCTGTTTTAATTATTTTATGTGTAAGTAGATAATGTTTAATAATTGTTAATAACAGCACAATGAGCGTTCCTCTTCCTCTCTGCATGTGATTATATGCTTTCATTCATAACTGTGAGTATATCGCTTTTCTCTCGTTGTCTGATGATGGTCTGAGAAGTACCTAATGGGAGTATGTACAGCTGTCGGGTATGCTTAGTGATCGTGGGTTGGAGCCGAGCTGTATTATAGCCATCCATCCATCCATCCAATGGAGGGTCTTTCAAACTGAGAGGCAGTCCGATCTTTTTAAGAGGTCTTAACATCTGGTAAGAGGCGATTTTATTCCTCTCGGTGGAGCACATTTGGGGGATTACCTGAAGCATAGTATTTTTTATGAAGTGCACGAGTGGAGCACTTTAACCACTTCAGCTCTGGAAGGTTTACTCCCCTTCATGACCAGGCCATTTTTTGCGATACGGCACTGTTATTTCAACTGATAATTGCGCTATCAACACTGTACCCAAATATAATTGATATTCTTTTTCTGTACTTTCTGCTGTAAAACACATTCAATAAAAAAATGCAAAAAATCTGATTTCTTCATCAATTTAAGCCACAATGTATTCTGCTACATATTTTTGGTTAAAAAAATCCAAATAGGTGTATATTAACCACTTCCCGCGCACGATGATGTAAGTTGGCAGGATGGCACAGGCAGGCAAATTGGCATACAGGTACGTCCATTTGAAATTACTGCTGTGCCATCGCGTGCGCGGCGAGGGCGGCTCACTCGTGTGGCAGTTGGGACCCCCGTGAGGTTGCGCATCCCGTGGACTTGATAACCATGGGGATACCTGCGATCGTCTCACGGGGAGGCTGAACGGGGAGATGCGAAAGTAAACAGCATCTCCCCGTTCTGCCTAGCAACAAGTGACACTGATCTCTGCTCCCTGTGATTGGAGCAGAGATAAGTGTTCACGAACAAACAGCCACGCCCCCCACAGTTAGTAACACGCCCCTAGGACACACTTAACCCCTATACTGCCACCCCCTGGTTAACCCCTTCACTGCCAGTGTCATTTACACAGGAATCAGTGCATTTGTATAACACTGATTGCTGTATAAATGACAATGGTCCCAAAAATGCATCAAAAATGTCCGATGTGTCCGCCATAATGTCTCAGTCACAATAAAAATCGCTGATCGCCGCCATTATTAGTAAAAAAAAAATATTAATACAAATGTCATAAAACTATCCTCTATTTTGTAAACGCTATACATTTTGTGCAAACCAATCAATAATCGCTTATTGGGACTTTTTTTACTAAAAATATGTATAAGAATGTGTATCTGCCTAAACTGAGGAAATTTTTTTATATACATATATTTTTGAGGGATATTTATTATAGCAAAAAGTAGAAAATAATATTTATTTTTTCAAAATTGTCGCTCTTTTTTGGTTGATAGCACAAAAAATAAAAACCACAGGGGTGATCAAATACCACCAAAAGAAAGCTCTATTTGTGGGAAAAATGGACATAAATTTTGTTTGGGAGCCATGTCGTACGACCCCACAATTGTCAGTTAAAACAACGCAGTGCCGAATTGCAAAAAGTGGTCGGGTCTTAAGCCAGCAAAATGGCCCGGTCTGAAAGTGATTAATTGGCTTGTGCAAAAGTTATAGCGTTCAAAAACTATGGGATATATTTATGGAATTTCTATTTATTTATTTTTTTACTAGTAACAGTGGCGATCAGTGACTTAGAGCAGGACTGCGATATTGTGGCAGACAAATCAGACACTTAACAGACACTTTTGACACTTTTTGGGGAACCAGTAACAACAATACAGTGATCAGTGCTAAAGATATGCACTGTCACTGTACTAATGACACTGTCAGGGAAAGGGTTAACATCTAGGTTGATCAAGGCGTTAAATGTGTGGCCAAAATGTTTTACTGTGTACTCTGTGAGGTTTTTTTTACTAAGCAACATGCTGTTTTTTTCTTCCTGCTTTGCATATTGCTGCTGTCAGAAAGAGCCCTGTGTTTGTTTACCTACACATGGCAATCTTCGGTAATCTCCGGAGCAGTGGCTGGCACCCACCGATTGGTTTGTGCTGCACCCAACCGCAGCACAGCCCAGGCATCAGGGGAACACGCTGGGCTAGGTACATGATCCTGCGCAGTACTGTATACGATCGGCAAGCAGTTAAAGGATAAGTTCTCTTTTTTTTTCTAAATTCCAGCTCCCCTATGTACCACTATACCATTAATGTACCTTGGTTGCAAAAAAATACAAGGTTTCTTTAATTTTGAGAAAAATGCCTTACCTTATCCATTGCTGTATTTCCTAGCTTCATCACTTTTTGGTATGTAGACATCAGACAAAGAAGCCAGAAGACATCAAGACACAGGAAGGAATTCATCAGCTGACCTCATTAGCACACACCTCTGGCTGCCTTCCTCCTTCCAATAGATCACTACCACCCACCTCCAGGCACACAGTTTTCCAACACAATTAATCAGTGATCACTGGTCTCACTAAATACACAGACATCAGTTATGTACTTATATACACCTAAAATTACCAATAGTGCTTTTAGTGCCATTAATTGTAAATGACAGAAGCAAGCACATATTTTGCTACATGAAAAACCAAGTGACAGACAAAACAATTTGCGCAGTAACAAATGTGCAACCCACATCATGCCAAAATGTCCCATGAGCTATTTTGCCTTGATTGCGCATTTGCACAAGAACAAGAACAATGAGGCTCCATTTACACCTGCGTGTTTCCAAATGCATGGCAAACCACACAGAAAATGTGTTTCAGAAATTTGCATCGTATTTGTGTTGTTATTACAAGTTAAAGGCACCCCAAGTGCAGCAAATGTATCACAAAATGAGGTAACGCATCATGCTCCACTCCAAAAAAGTTCTGGAGCTTCTCTAAGGCGATTGTTGCTTGTAGGTGAAGTGCAGGAATCTGAAAATCGGTTCAAACATTCATATAGACTGACAAGATTTTAAACCTTCTTTGAACAAGGTAAGTGACAGAAGAGCACATTGGGATGGCTGGGCAAGAAATGGTATTGGAAAACGCTTCTTTTTATTACCAAAAGTGAAATTCTGCCCCAAAAAAGGTAAACTCATCCTTTAATACTATAGTTTTTCATCACTTTTATTGGAACAGATTTTTTTCTACTGTTTTATGAATTTCATGAGTTACAGGACTATTAAATTATATTATACATTTTATATAATTTTTTTTATTCTTAATTTGATCAATTCACGTAACAATCATGTGTTTCATTAGTTTATGAATTATATAATGTATTGTTCACGCACTTTATAGGATTACTTTTTTGATATTTATTTTAGTATTGCTATGTATGATACAGTGAGTACAGCTGTCTTTCTAACAGATTTTTCACACATTTTGGGGACGAATTTAACAGGAACTGGCTTCCTGTGAGCACACAATAGCTGCTTAGCATGAACAATAGAACCAAAAAGCTTTATGCTTACTAGAGATTAAAGCCCTGGACACTGTATGTAAATGTCTTAAGATTTAGGGGAGCCTTGGTAATTTATTAATTGCAATGATTCCTAGGGTATCCTGGGAAAAAGTAGGACCAGGGAATGCAGCAACTCATAGCTAGACCATCTCTCCAGTGGGAAGAAAATAAAGGCTGGGTGGAAAGGATGAAAGCAGAGCGATAGAGTGAAAAAAATATATACAATATGAAGAGAATGTATCTCACAAAGGTGAGTACACCTCCTCACTTTTAAAAAAATTATTTTTTATATCTTTTAATGTGACAACACTGAAGAAATGACACTTAGCTACAATGTAAAGAAAATTGTACAGCTTGTGAAAAGTGTGTATAAGTGACCTGGCGTCAAATTAATCTTATATATAATAATAATATTATATAATTATTCTACAAAATGATTTTAAACTATATAGCTGCTCCCCAAAATAGTGGACAAACAACTGTGCAAATTGAATAGTGATGGTAGGAGGCACTAAACGTGACCTTAAATTATGTGTGAATATTGCTTTAAACCATATAACATACAATAGAGTGAACCTGTGTATAAATTGCAAAAATAAATTGACCAGTTATTGTAATAGTAAGTCCATAAAACTTTGGTGTTTATCTGGTTGGTTGAACCAAAAATGAATTCCTTTACCACTTGCAACTCAGATACACCCAAATACACCCAAAAGTGTGAAAATATGATATCTTCTCACCGGATGAACATGACCTCTTTAATTTAAAAGAAGGTCTAATGCACTATGTGGGAAATCCTGGATGACTGCCTTGAGCCAGTGGATAGATCTTCTAAACTGTGATCTGCTCTCCAGCAGAATGTCTGATATAAAAGACAAAAGGAGAGTACATAGCGCAATATTGTCTTTATTAGAAGGTATCAGATACAAAAATTCTTACTTTCGTTAGTGCCTTGTCCTGGCATTGAGGTTTGCCTGTGATATATTTAATGGGAGCTGCGTCGTTGGGCTCATGTTAGAGCCGGAGTACTGACTGGAAACGCCTTGGCGTATGTTTCATAATTGCTACATCAGCAGGAAGCATACTGATCACTGGACATGGAAGCCCTATAAAGAGTGGAAGTGGATGTGATTGATAGTGCCGCAGTTCAACACTCCCCACATCCGCAATTAGTTTAAACAGCTTATATCATTTATGTTATATTTATAGATCATGCACTGCCCCCCCCCCCCCCCCCCCCGATACACGATTCAAACAGGCAAAACAGACACTACCCTCATACCAACAATGATTAACATGAACAATTAATTACAATAAAATGGTTAAAAATATAAAATTATGTAAAAACAATCAATTAAATTTTCACTGATTCTTGGCTAAGATAAATACCTAATCTTCTGACCATGGGTTTAAAGTATTCTAAGATTATTAATTGGGCTAGTACTGGAAAATTAACATAATAATAAAAGGTGTATATGTGAAGAGAAATGTGGATATTTGAATCGTTGTTAAAAAACTATTTAGGTCCAACTTTATGTTCATACCAGCTGATTGCATGGTGCCCATCTGGTATATCTATTTTGTTTAGTTCTGGCAGACTGCTGTTGTGAGAAGCGTGCCTCTCCAATGTTTTGAGATTTTGTCTATCCCATAAAAGGTTAACAGTTTAGGGTCTCTATTATGAAATAGTCTAAAGTGTTTTGATATACTGTGCTTGGTAAACCCTTTTTTTATATTAGTAATATGCGTGTTGATCCTGGTCCGTAGCCTATGTGTGGTTCTACCCATGTATTGCATCGGGCATGGGCATTCCAACACGTACGTCACGTACTCAGAATTACATGTGATAAACGACCTTATTTGGGACCTATCTATTTTTTCTGTTTTTTCTTTTTGTGTTTTTGCATGCTTTGCATCTAGTGCAGTAGTGGCATCCCTCTCTATCTAAATATGTGCATGAGTTTTTTGGGGTGGTCTGGGATATCGGGTGCTATTTTATTCCTCAATCCTGGAACCCTTTTGTAAAAAAATATTGTTTTTTTTGGGTGGAGGGGCCTAAGGTCTTTATCTTTAAAAAGGATGGGCCAATGTTTTTTAAAAATATTTTAGACCTCCTTAAAAGTGAATATGTGTCATTTTAAGTAGAAATGTTTTGTTCAGGGCCCATTTGACCGTTTCATATCATCATGTTGTTTAATATTGGTATACAATGATTCACTATCTACTGTGACCAATATAGTGTATATTATATTCACCCACTCTGGAATAATTTTATAGGGTGGGTGAATATTTAGACATCTATCTCAAACCCTTGGTCATACAATGAAAATCATACCTTAGTAGGCAACTTATTAAAATGCTACAAGAAATTGAAGTTACCACACACGCTATATTGGTCACAGTAGATATTGAATCACTGAATACCAATATTAAACAACATGATGGCCTGAAAGGGGTCAAATGGGCCCTGAAAAACCAATCTCTCCTTAAAATTGCACAGATTCACTTTTTAACTGAAGGGTTAAAAATGGCTATGGGAAACAACTAATTCTGGTTTCAAAGACAGTATTATAAACAGATTAAAGGGGTAGATTATAGGGCACAGTATGCCTTCAGTGTAGCTAACTTGGTACTTAATAAATGGAAAGAACACATTTATGCAAAAAAAAATGGGAGGGACTCCTATTTTATAAGAGATATATTGACAATATTTATATTGACAATATTTTATTATTGTGGAAGGGTCCAAAAGAGAGTTTAGATTTATTTATAAATCTAAATCTAGATTTAGATTTAGATTTATTTATTGAGATGCTAAATAAAAATGTTTATGGTCTGAAGTTCGTGGGCACACTGCCATCCAGAGATAGTCACCAACTTGGATTTGGTACTAACAAAAAAAAGGAATAAATCACAACTAAAACATTTTTTTACCACCTCAATACAGGGCACTTATACCTCCTTCCTGCCCAGACCATTTTTCAGCTTTGAATGACAGATTACTTTGTAAAAATTTGTAAAAAAATGCCTTTTTCCTTGTCTCTGTCATAAAATTTAGCAAATTATAAATTTTTCTTTCTCAAATTTTGGCCAAACTTTATACTGCTACATACTGTAGCTTTGGTAAAAACAAAAACAAATTAGTGTATATCATTTGGTCTTTGTGAAAATTATAGAGTCTACAAACTATGATGCCAATCACTGAAAATTGGTCACATCTGACCAGGCGTACAACAGGTGTATCTCATTTCTTGAGACACTAATAAGTCAGGAATTTACAAATACCCCCCAAATGACCCCTTTTTAGAAAGTAGACATTCCAATGTATTAAGTAAGTAGCATGGTGTGCTTTTTGTTGTATTTTTTCCCACAATTCTTTGTAAAATTAAGAATTTTTTAAAATTATTTTTTATTTTTACAAAATTGTCATATTATCAGTTTATTTCTCACACACAGCATATGCATACAGAAAATTACACCTCAAAAAACATTCTGCTACTCTTCCAGAGTATGGCGATACTACATGTGTGAGACTTTTACACAGCCTGGCCACATACAAAGGCCCAACATTGAAGTAGTACCTTCAGGCGTTCTACGAGCATAAATGACACATCTCATTTCTCAAGCACCTATTATACTTTTGAAGGCCCTGGACAATGGAATTGCCCACAAAATGACCCCATTTTGGAAAGCAAACACCCCAACGTATAATCTATGAGGCATAATGAGTCTTTTGAATGCTTCCTTTTTTTCCAGAAGTTTTTTAGAAAATGTGTAAAAAAAAGAAAGCGCATATGACGCCAGCCCAGAACAAAAGCTGTGCCACCTGGCCATCATATGACAGCCGGTGAGCGGCAAGAGGTTAAAAAAACTGACAGAAATGGGCATGTGCCTATCCAAAGCTGTCACTATCCGCAATGGCTTAAAGGGATTCCCAAAGGTCAGTTTATGTGGATGAGGAGAAACTGTGACAGCCTGGAGGACTACATTACCCAATCAGACATTCTCACTAATAGGCTCATTGAGAAAGGCTATTCCCCCAGGGAATTAAAACACTGCAAAAATAAAGTATTTCACATGGACAAAAAGTCCCTTCTAAATAAGACCACTCAAGGAAGGTTTAAGGGAGACTTGGCCTTTATTACGGGATTTCATAGGCAGTATAAGGAGGTAGAAAATATTTTTTTGGCGCATGCGCGGCAGCTCGATGGACGGACGCTTCCCCTGAGAGCTCCGCTCCGCTCCAGCCTGATACGCCCGCCAGAGCGAACGTTAGCGGAAGAAAACAGGCCGGATCGCTCCACCGTCCGCACGAAGCTCCGGGGATCCCGTTCGTATGCCCGGCGGCTCCGCCAGACGGGATTTATCCCGTCAACTCGACCCCGGAGCTCAGGCCTCAGAACGTGCCAAGATGGCGGCCGCCATTTCCCCGCGAGGCCTACCTCAGAATCCAGGCCAATCCGCCGCGGAGATGCAAGGCTGGGACACACTAACGGAGGGACATCATCCTCAGACTGTGAGTGATAATCTGGCTCAACCATTTCTGTCCCCTGCGTCCACAGAGTCGCTATTGAGTAGAGTGCTGGATGGGCCCCCCACCTCCCCCATGGAGGACATCATCAATACCCCTGATCACCATAGTACTCGCCCTAATACTGCCCAGCATTCCCCTCATGATCTATCTTCTCTGATGAACACCTTTTCTGAGATGTTAGCCAGAGGATTGGCCCAAACTGCTGCTCAAATTACATCCACCATTCAGGCTGATCTTCTCCATTTGGGAACCAGAATTGAAGCTATTGAATTTAAAACAGACCAAATGGCAGCTGTGGCTAATCAAAATACTGACAGGATTCAGGACCTACATGAACAACTGGACTTTGCATACTCAAAAATAGATGACCTCGAGAATAGATCTCGCAGATACAATTTTAGGCTCAGAGGCCTCCCGGAATCATTTAAAGACACAGACA
This sequence comes from Lithobates pipiens, assembly GCF_037356315.1. NCBI lineage: Eukaryota > Metazoa > Chordata > Amphibia > Anura > Ranidae > Lithobates > Lithobates pipiens. The sequence continues at coordinate 325,293,562 of NW_027507764.1, forward strand.
AGATTGTTCGTGAGTTCATCAAAACTCTGATCCCTGACATTCCTGACCACCGCCTGGAGCTGGACCGAGCCCATCGAGCTCTTCAATCCCCACGACAAGATGGCCTTCCTAGGGACATTGTGGTGAAACCTCATTTTTTTGGTGTAAAGGAGGAGGTCATGCGCAAAGCCAGAGTCACCGAAAACCTTTCCATCCAGGGTCATCCGATACAACTTTTCGCTGATCTTTCACCGTACACAATACAGCAACGGAGATCACTCAAGCCCCTCTTACAAGTCCTGATGCAAAAATCAATTACTTACAGATGGTCCTTTCCATTGCGCCTGAACTTCTCATTTCAGAACAAACCTTACAGTTTCTCCAACTTAGTGGAAGGGGAATGCCTCTTTCTTCGACTGGGCCTCATATCCCACTCTCCCGCTTCGACACCTGATACAAGGAACCCGACATCGGCCAAACGTCCTCCTCCTTCTAGCCCCATCCAACCTCTATGGCAAAAGCAGCAAGCAAAACGCTCTAAAGACGGTCGTCCACCCTAAAGCGAACTCAAAAACTCTTCTTTTTGATTTTATTGAAAGGGCGTGCTCATTTTTCAGCCCTAGTTCTTCCGGTGGTTCATTTAAGTATCCTCAGAAGTTTCTTTTTGTTTCTATATTTTGTGTGTTTTTTTTTTTTTTTCTTTTCTCAACATGTTTTAGGGCCCTCTCTTCCCATATCCCCCTGTTTTAGGCGGAATGGCTGGAGCGGCTGCACTTCGCCTCCCTGTGCTTCAGAGTGAGCCCCTGATTGTTTTCTTGGGCCCACCTGGAGACCACTTTTGACCCTCCCTTGGGTAGACCCCAGGGCAGGGAGATCCTAGGGGCAAGGACGGCGGCTGTCCTACCCCACATGAGATCTTGGTTAACACCTAAGCCGCACCCTTTTTTATTTTTGGTGCTTATTGCTTTTTTTTTATCTTTTCATCTATTTAATTTACTTTTATTGTTGTTTGCTTCACATAATTTTGTGATTTTCTTTTTTCTCTTTTTTCACTTTTTTGCTAATCCAGAAATGAGTTACTCATACCCGATGCTTGTTCTCACAGGATTTCATTGTTCTACTATTTGTTTGAATGACCAGACTGTCAATACTAACCTATGTTTTTTTTCTCTTATAGTTTCTTTTTCCTTCCTCTTCTCCTTCTTCTTTCGTGTCGGTGGGACACCCTGCACTGTGGTTGCTGACCACCAGATGTTCCCTGTTCACCCGAGGTCTGCACCTTTTGAGCTCTCCCGTTCCCTACTATTAGTTTCGGTAAGGTCTATAATGTTGATGTTGCGTGTTGCTCCCCTTCTGATCGATGCATTCTGACACTACTAATCTGGTCCCACTAAAGATTGCCTCTCATAATGTCCAAGGGCTGAACTCGCCTGTTAAACGGCGCAAATTGTTCAACCACTACAGTTCCCAGGGACTTGACATACTCCTTCTACAGGAAACCCATTTCCCATCTTCTTATAACCCTCCCTTCATGCATGGCTCATACCCTCAGTTTTTTTTATCCAATGCACAGAATAAGACGAAGGGAGTAGCCATCTGTTTCAGAAAACATCTAAAATTTTCCCCTTCAGAAGTGGTGAGGGATCAATTAGGCAGATATATTTTGGTTAAAGGCACGATAGACGGCGTACACTACTCCGTAGTTTCTTACTACACCCCTAATAAAGGTCAGGCTTCCTTTTTTGCCTCCATGATGTCCTCCATCGGCCCTCAGCTGGAAGGTAAAGTTATTATGGGTGGTGACACGAATATTCCTTTCGATCACTCTCTGGATAAATCAGGCTCTGGCAGCCCTAATACACGGAGGCCCCCAAAGCAAAGTACCAAAATAGCCTCTTCTCTTCGGGCCCTGGGCCTGGTGGACATTTGGAGGGAATTAAACCCAAGATCTAAAGATTATACACACTACTCTGCCCCTCATCGCCTCTATTCTAGGATAGATCATATATTTATTCAATCACAAAACATTCCTGAGGCTCAGAAAGCAGTCATCAGGGACACCTCCCTTTCCGATCACTCCCTAGTTGTTCTTTTTCTACTCCGTTCTCATAACTCTCCCAAGCATTTCACCTGGAGGCTTAATGAAAGCATTTTAAGTGATCCGGCACAATGTGAAATCCTTGCGCACGAAATTTTAGAATATTTCCGCATCAATAATACTGCATCTATATCCCCAGACACCCTCTGGGCCGCCCATAAGGCGGTGATTAGGGGGAAAATTATTCAGATCACCTCACGACTAAAGAGAGAGAGAGCAGCGGTTATTTCCGACCTCCAAAGGTCATTTCAAGCACTCAGTAAATCTCATAAACGAAACCCCACCAAGGTTTCTTTGGAATCCCTTGAATCCACTCGAGTAGCCTTAAATCTAGCTTTAACCACGGAGGCTGAAAAACAGCTTCGCTGGTCTGGTGCCCGTTTTTATTTCCAAAAAGATAAGATTGGTACTAAACTGGCGGCGAAATTGTCTCCTAAACCTCGATCTGTTCACTTCCCTAGGATACGCATGCCAACTGGAGATCTTACCCAAAACCCGTGCAAGATTATGAAAGCATTTCAGGAATACTACACCTCACTTTATAAAAATGACACTATTGACTCTCCTACTCACATAGTTGATTTTCTGAGTAATCTTCCTCTTCCGAAACTCTCTAAGGAACACTCTGATATCATGGATAGCCCGGTTACGGAGGCGGAAGTTATTCAGGTTATTAAACAGCTTAAAACACAATCAGCTCCAGGCCCTGATGGCTTCTTGGTAGCATACTATAAAAAATTTTCAACTCAACTCATCCCATATATGGTCCGATTTTTCAACCATATTAGATCCGAATCTCCCCTGGATGGAGCCCTGAACCTGGCCTATGTCTCAGTCATTCCCAAACCGGGCAAAGATGCATCTTTAGTATCTAATTATCGCCCGATCTCTTTAATAAATAACGATCTCAAAATCTTGACGAAAGTTTTAGCCAATAGGCTCTCTTCTTATATAGCACTTTACATCCACAAAGACCAGGTGGGCTTCATCCCGGGGAGACAGGGACCAGACCAAATTCGGAGAGCAATTGATATTATTTCCCTCCTCAATTCACAATGGGACGGTGGCCCTCAGCAAGCAGGCTACCTCCTCTCCATTGACCTACAAAAGGCATTCGACACAGTAACCTGGCCCTATCTTTTTAAGGTCCTGGAGCACTGGGGTTTTGGCCCACGATTTTTGGGGATCTTGCGAGCTTTGTACTCGAACCCCCTTGCCCGGGTTCGTTTGCAAGGCTGTTATTCTGACCCTTTCCCCATTGAAAAAGGGACAAGACAAGGTTGCCCACTTTCCCCCATCCTTTTCGCTATCGCCATTGAGACATTGGCCATAGCGATCAGGCATAACCCTAACATTAAAGGTGTCCTTTGCGGAGGACAAGAACACAAATGCGCACTATTTGCGGATGATATCCTCATGTTCGTTACGTCCCCACTAATCTCTACGCCCAATATACTCTCCCTGCTTGACCAGTTTAGTAGAATTTCAGGTCTCCATGTTAATGTCTCCAAATCCATAGCCTTAAATATCACGGTTCCTCCTGAGTTACTACAGAATATTCAGAACCACTTTCCAATTCATTGGTGCACGTCACATTTCCCATACCTAGGAATTAACCTCACGCCGAAATTCGAAACCCTTTTCTCTGCGAACTTCCCAGCTGCCTTTAAATCACTCACTGCTGACCTGTCCTCCTGGTCCAAATTCAAGCTTTCTTGGCTAGGACGCATTAATTCTATAAAAATGACTTTCCTCCCACGTATCCTATACCTATTTAGGGCTCTCCCTATCCCAATTCGCAAATCGCAGTTACATAAAATCCAATCCAGCATATTACAATTTATCTGGGGCTCCAAAGGTAGGAGATGCTCTAGACATATCTTATATCGTCTTAAATCTCAAGGGGGACTTGCCCTACCTAATATATGGTGGTACTATCAAGCAGCGAGGCTAGCCCAGTTTTCCATTGTCTATACTAGGGGTACCAAACCTGACTGGGTTGCTATGGAGAGACAAGCAGTCCCTAGACACACGTTAGACTATCTCATCGGAGTTCCAACCAAAATGAGACCTCCAATTTTAGCCCCCACTCTCTCTCACTCCTTGTCCCTGTGTGACCTTTTGTATAAAAATTCAGCCCTGATCTCTCCATGGCGCCCACTGACGCATATCTTTCATAACCCTAAATTCCCTCCTGGATTGAATATTTTTGCTTTCAAATGGTGGCTCAATAAAGGCTTATTTAGAATAGGGAATTATTTCACCCCCTCAGGTCCCTTCTCCCTTTCCTACTGCCGCAAAAAACTGGAAATGCCAAATGAGGAGAGGTTCCACTTTTCACAGATCTCACACTTCCTCCATTCTTTATGGCCAGATAAATCAATCCCCCTTAAAGTTACAAATTATGAAACATGGTGCTCGGATGTAGTTGATCAGAGGGGAGGAATATCCATCATCTATTCATCCTTGGCCTCGGCTATGTCGAAACCTTCTTATGCCCAGGCTTGGGAGAAGGATCTAGACTTGCAATGGGAGAGCGACAAATGGTTCTCCTGCCTCCAACGGTCCTATAAGGGCATTATGAATGTGTCTCTGATTGAAGCTAGTCTCAAAATTCTTCTTAGATGGTACAGAGTTCCCTACCTTATTGCAAAAATTTATCCTGACGCATCTCCGTTATGTTTTCGTCAATGTAATCATATTGGTACCCTACTCCACACCTGGTGGTCATGCCCACGTTTGAGGGGCCTTTGGAATAAGACCTTTGCTCTGCTACGCAAACTTACACGTGCCCAGATCCCCCAAACGCCAGATGTTGCATTATTAAACCCCAAAATTGAAGGCATTTCCAAATATTCTCAAGCGCTGATCTTCTTCATCCTCTTAGGCACGAGAATTACAATAGCTGCCCACTGGAAAAAAACGACAGTTTCGTTCTCTGCGGTGAAAAATAAAGTTTCCTGGATCATGACACAGGAGAAAATAGTCAGTACCATACAAGACAAGAAGCGTAGGTTTGAGCTTATATGGGAACCCTGGGCCAAATATTGCCACATCCCACTTTACCCGGGTTATTCTTTCTCTAATTGATGGTTCTTTTGGGTGTCCCACCTTCTCTCGGTTTCTCTCCTCTTTCTCTTTTCTCCTTTCTTCTACTTCTTACCTTTTTCTTACTTTAGCTCACTTTCCCCTGCTCTCTTTACTTTATTGATATCTTTATCTTTCTTCTATTCTTGCTAATGTCTGGTCTATACCGGTTAGGTTTTGGTTTTAACATGGTTAGTAACATAGTTGATCAGGTGGGAGGAGAGGTATATCCCTCTACCTCCTTCCTCCATTGTTACTTGGTTTACGGTGCTGGGGCTTTTACATACTTAGTTATGCTACACTTTCTGTGGAAATAATTAAATAAGATAACCCCCCGTCCTGTTGGCTGGGGAGGCATTGGAGGTCCCTTCTACTTTGTTTCCCACACTGGGGTGGAGCCTTGATAGCTAGCGGGGGGGGGGATGGGCAGGGGGAGTCCCCGGTCGCAGCAAGTTCCCGTAAGGGGCGGCTGGGGAGGTCTCTTGTTCTTTGCTCTACCGTGTTGCATTGCGGGTGGGTGGGGAAGGTTATTTCTCCCCTGGATGTTCCACCTCCTTGCTCCCCTTCACCCTGTTCTTTTGTATGATCTGTTATCTCGCTTTTATGTTATGGGATCTGACGAAAATCCAGCTTAGACAGCTTATTTTCACTCCCACTCTAGCCTCATACGTGTACTGTTTTTTTTTTTTTCTTGTGTTTGTTTCTTCTTGACGAACTGAGTAACATTTTTGGCCTTATGGCTGGTTAGTTATATTTCTGTAACTTGTTTCGCTCATCGAATTCATCCTGTACATTGATGTTTCTATTGCTTTGTACTGCTGTAATCAAAAAAATAAAAAACTTTTGAAAGAAAATATTTTTTTAAAACATTGGCGCATCCTTCTTAAAGATAAAGACCTTAGGCCCCTCCTCTAAAAAAAAAAACTAATGTATTTACAAAAGGGCTCCAGGATTGAGGAATAAAATAGCACCCAATATCCCAGACCCCCAAAAAAACTAAGCATATTTTTAGATAGAGAGGGATTCCACTACTGCACTAGATGCAAAGCATGCAAAACCACAAAAAGAAAAAACTGAAAAATAGATAGGCTCCATTCGGTAGCCACAGAACACCAAATAAGGCCGTTAATCCCATGAGTATGTGACATATATGTTGGAATGCCCATGCCCAATGCAATTTGTGGGTACAACTACATGTAGGCTACGGACCAGGATCAAAGAGCATATTACTAATATAAAAAAAGGGTTTGCCATGCACAGTGTATTAAAACACTTTAGACTCTTTCATACTATAGACCCTAAACTGTCAACCTTTTATAAGATAGACCAAATCTCAAAACATTGTCCAGGCATGCATCTCATCAGAGCAGTCTCCCAGAATGAAATGAAATGGATATACAGTATTGTCAATATGAACTTATTAAACGTGTTAGTATGTACTGACCATTTTCCCAGTGTATAGTTTGGTGCTTCATTTAACCACATCAATACCGGGCACTTAAACACCTTCCTGCCCAGACCAATTTTGAGTTTTCTGCGCTGTCATAATTTGAATGCCAAAACTTTGTAAATAAGTACATTTTCTCCTTCACTGATGGGCACTGGTGGGGCGGCACTGAGGGGCACTGGTAAGGTGGCACTGATGAGGTGGCACCAATGAAGTGTCACTGATGAGGTGGCATTGATGGGTACTGATAGGCGGCACTGATGGACACTGATATGTGGCACTGATGGGCGACACGGATGGACACTGATAGGTGGCACAAATTGCCACTGATAGCTGGCACAGATTGGCATGAATAGCTGGCACAGATTGGCATGGATAGGTGGCACAAATGGGCATGGATAGGTGGCACAGATGGGCATGGCTAGGTTGCACAGATGGGTATGGATGTGCACTGATAGGCGGCATGGATGGGCACTGATAGTTGGCATGGATGGGCACTGACAGTTGGCACAGATGGGCACTGATAGGTGGCACGGATGGACACTGATAGGCGACATTGTATTGTACTGATGGATGCAAATCAGTGCCAAACAATAATGCATACCAATCATTGATGCCCATTGTGGGCACTGATTGGCATCCATTGTGTGCGCTGATTGGCATCCATTGTGGGCACTGACTGGCATCCCTGGTGGTCTAGGGTGGCATACCTGGTGCTGGGCATCCCTGGTGGTCTGGTGGCATCCCTGGTGGTCCAGTGTGGACATTCTGGGGGGGGGGCTGTGCTGATAATTGATCAGCACAGACCCCCCTGTCAGAGGAGCAGCCAATTGGGTCTCCTCTACTCGCGTCTGACAGACGCGAGTGAGGAAAAGCCGATCACCAGCTCTTCCTATTTACATTGTGATCAGCCGTGATTGGACAAGGCTGATCACTTGGTAAAGAGTCTCCGGCGATCTTACCAAGATCGTAGTTGCGGGGTGTCAGACTGACATCCCGCAACAACGATCGCCACGATGCGCGCCCCCGGGGGCTCGCAGCGGCTCAAAATCCTGAGGACGGTCTATGACGTCCAGTCAGGAATTTGAAACCACTTTGCTGCCGTCATTTGACAATGGGCGGGCGGCAAGTGGTTAAAGTCCCAACAAACCCCCTTCAGCTATATATGTACAATAGGGATAGAGACATATGAACTTATCCAGTTATTGCCACATATAAAGTCCCAACTCTTTTTCTCTAATTTTTGCTTCTCTGATCCTCCACTTCTTCCACTGTCCCCAATCCATCTCCTGATAGAACACAGTTTTTTGAGTCACTCTGCAAATGCTCAGTTTGGTTTGTAAAGCTAGAGAGTTTTTTTTTTCTTTGGAGAGTGCATGTGATCAGCAGCGGGCCAATCAGCAGTGTCCAGACAGAGTATCAGGGGTCCTGCAGCCTCATTGGACAATCAGGGGAAAATGAAAACCCCTTCTACAAACCTTAATAAGACACTGATAGAAGTAACAATACTTCTCTAACTGCTGATGAAAAAAGGTATTTAGCAGTTTATATTTACTAAAATAATTGCATTTCCACGTTCTGTGAACTGTGGACCAGATATCGTGAATGCAGGGTTCTGGGTTTAGTAACACTTTAACCACTTAACGACCGCCGCATGCCATTGTACGTCATCCCAATGGCATGTACAGGCACAAGCACGTACATGCACGTGCTTGCCTTCCAGCGGGTGGGGGGTCTGATCGGACCCCCTCCCGCTGGATGCGGCGGTCCGGTTCGCTTCAGGAGCGATCCGGGATGAGGGATGGCCGTTGGTTTCTGGCCATCCCCTCTCGATCGCTCCTGGCGAATGAGAAGCTTCCTCCCACTGTGTATTGTATACACAGGCAGGGAGGAAGTGATGTCATTCTCCTCGGGCGGTCTTATTGACCGGACTACGAGGAGAGGACACAGTAAGTCTGCACCAAACACTACACTGACACTAACTAACACACAGGCACACAAACCCCCCCCGATCACCCCCCCGATCGCCCCCCCGATGTCCCCCCGCCCCCCCCCCCCCCCAGTCACAGTGTCACTGATTGCAGTGATCATTTATTTTCTGATCACTGCATTCAGTGTCAGTTGTAAAAGTAAAAAGTGTCAGGGCAGTTAGTGTTAGGTCCAGGGTAGCCCCCTACCACCCCCCAATAAAGATTTAACCCCCTGATTGCCCTTAGAGTTAGCCCTTTCACCCCCTTTTGCCATTGTCACTAATCGATCATTTTTCTGATCGCTGCATTAGTGTCGCTAGTGTTGCTAGGTAGCTAGTTATTTTTTTAGGTTCACCGCCAGGTTTTTATAGCGCTAGGTACCCCGATATACTACCCAATAATGGTTTTAACCCCCTGATTGCCCCTAATTAACCCTTTCACCCCCTTTTGCCAGTGTCACTAAGCAATCATTTTTCTGATCGCTGCATTAGTGTCGCTAGTGTCGCTAGGTAGCTAGTTATTTTTTTAGGTTCACCGCCAAGTTTTTATAGCGCTAGGTACCCCGATATACTACCCAATAACGGTTTTAACCCCCTGATTGACCCTAGTTAACCCTTTCACCCCCTTTTGCCAGTGTCACTAAGCGATAATTTTTCTGATCGCTGCATTAGTGTCACTAGTGTCGCTAGGTAGCTAGTTATTTTTTTAGGTTCACCGCCAGGTTTTTATAGCGCTAGGTACCCCCATATACTACCCAATAATGGTTTTAACCCCCTGATTGCCCCTAGTTAACCCTTTCACCAGCGATCACCGTGTAAGTGTCACTGGTGACGCTGGTTAGCCAGTTAGTTATTTAGGTTCCCCGTCAGGTTTTTATATAGCGCCAGGGACCCCCATATACTACCTAATAAAAATTTGAACCCCCTGATTGCCCCTAGTTAACCCTTTCACCAGTGATCACCGTATAAGTGTTACGGGTGACTCTGGTTAGTTAGTTTGCTTTTTATAGCATCAGGGCACCCACCATTTATTACCCAATAAAGGTTTAACCCCCTGATCACCCGGCGGGTGATATCAATTAGGTTTTAGGGTCAGGGTCTGCGTCACCCCAGGCAGCGATAGGTTAGTGCCAGTACCGCTAACACCCATGCGCAAAGCATAAACCTCCCGTAGTGGTATAGAATCTGAACAGATCAATATCTGATCTGATCAGATCTATACTAGCGTCCCCAGCAGTTTAGGGTTCCAAAAAAACGCATTGTTAGCGGGATCAGCCCAGATACCTGCTAGCACCTGCGTTTTGCCCCTCCGCCCAGCCCACCCAAGTGCAGTATCGATTGATCACTATCACTTACAAAACACTAAACACATAACTACAGCGATCGCAGAGTCAGGCCTGATCCCTGCGATCGCTAACAGTTTTTTTGGTAGCATTTTATATTTAAATCCGGAAGGCAGTGCTTGGTTTTCGGGGTCCAGTACGTGGCTAGGCTCCCAAAAAGTCCCCCACATGTGGTATCCCCGTACTCGGGAGAAGCAGCAGAATTTATTTTGGGTTGTAATTTGACTTATGCCCATAGCATGTGTGAGCAATATATCATTTAGTGACAACTTTGTGCAAAAAAAATAAAAATGTAATATTCCTGCAACTTGTGGCAAAATATAAAATATTTCATGGACTCAACATGCCTCTCAGTAAATAGCTTGTGGTGTCTACTTTCCAAAATGGGGTCATTTGGGGGGGTTTTGTGTTATTTTGGCATTTTATGGCCTTCGAAATTGTGATAGGTAGTGAGGAGTGAAATCAAAAATGTGCACCCTTAGAAACCCTGAAGGCAGTGATTGGTTTTTGGGGTGCCGTACGCAGCTAGACTCCCAAAAAGTCCCACATATGTGGTATCCCCATACTCAGGAGAAGCATCAGAATATATTTTGGGATGCAATTCCACATATACCTATGGCATGTGTGAGCAATATATCATTTAGTTACAACTTTTTGTAAACTTTTTTTTTGTGTGTCATTATTCAATCACTTGGGACAAAAAAAAAATATTCAATGGGCTCAACATGCCCCTCAGAAATTTCCTTGGGGTGTCTACTTTCCAAAATGGGGTCATTTGGGGGGGTTTTGTGTTATTTTGGCATTTTATGGCCTTCGAAATTGTGATAGGTAGTGAGGAGTGAAATCAAAAATGTGCACCCTTAGAAACCCTGAAGGCAGTGATTGGTTTTTGGGGTGCCGTACGCAGCTAGACTCCCAAAAAGTCCCACATATGTGGTATCCCCATACTCAGGAGAAGCATCAGAATATATTTTGGGATGCAATTCCACATATACCTATGGCATGTGTGAGCAATATATCATTTAGTTACAACTTTTTGTAAACTTTTTTTTTGTGTGTCATTATTCAATCACTTGGGACAAAAAAAAATATTCAATGGGCTCAACATGCCCCTCAGAAATTTCCTTGGGGTGTCTACTTTCCAAAATGGGGTCATTTGGGGGGGGGGGGGTTGTGTTATTTTGGCATTTTATGGCCTACGAAACTGTGATAGGTAGTGAGGAGTGAAATAAAAAATTTGCACCCTTAGAGATCCTGAAGGCAGTGATTGGTTTTCGGGGTGCCGTACGCGGCTAGACTCCCAAAAAGTCCCACATATGTGGTATCCCCGTACTCAGGAGAAGCAGCACAATAGATTTTGGGGTGCAATTCCACATATAACTATGGCATGTGTGAGCAATATATCATTTAGTGACAACTTTTTGTAAACTTTTTTTATTTATTTTTTTGTCATTATTCAACTTGGGACAAAAAAAAAATATTCAATGGGCTCAACATGCCTCTCAGAAATTTCCTTGGGGTGTCTACTTTCCAAAATGGGGTCATTTGGGGGGGGGGGGGGGTTTGTACTGCCCTGCCATTTTAGCACCTCAAGAAATGAGATAGGCAGTCATAAATTAAAAGCTGTGTAAATTCCAGAAAATGTACTCTAGTTTGTAGACGCTATAACTTTTGCGCAAACCAAAAAATATACGCTTATTGACATTTTTTTTACTAAAGACATGTGGCTGAATACATTTTGCCCTAAATGTATGACTAAAATTGAGTTTATTCGATTTTTCTTATAACAAAAATTAGAAAATATATTTTTTTCTCAAAATTTTCGATCTTTTTCCATTTATATCGCAAAAAATAAAAATCGCAGAGGCAATCAAATACCACCAAAAGAAATCTCTATTTGTGGGAAGAAAAGGATGCAAATTTCGTTTGGGTACAACATTGCATGACCGCGCAATTACCAATTAAAGCAGTGCAGTGCGAAATTGTAAAAAGACCTCTGGTCCTTAGGCTGTTAATTGGTCCGGGGCTGAAGTGGTTAAGGACAGTTACTCAGCACAACCATTTTTATATTCGGTTAAGAGTAGTGTGTCTTTCACTAGACTCCGCATCCTAATGAAAGTAGTAAGTATAGCCATAGCTGGTCATAGGGCTGATATTGGGCTCAGAAGAAATACTGGCCTATAGTTTTTTTTTTTTTTCCTAATCATGAGTTCAGACCAAGAAATAAGTGAGCAAGTAAAGATTTGCTCTGCTATCAATTTGCATAAAGTGGATACAATCCCTATGTTGGTGAGTACCAGACCCCACAAGTCACCAAATCATCAAAATAGTTTTTTATGGAATTTTGAGATTTCCTTTGACAACTTTAATATGCGCACTTTATTCCTGTCAAATATTTAATCAACTCAGCAACCCACATTTTTCCATCTGCGTGCAATATGTAATTTGGTCTCTGTATAAGCAAATCAGGCACTTCAGGTCTGTGACTAGGGAGACTTGAAATCAGTTAGTAAGATGTAGTGTTAGTTATTATTTTCAGACTGATAAGCTTTCAGTAGTGAGCTCACATAAAACCTATAATGATGTTAGATGATTATAGACAGCTTTTTTTATGTAGATAAAGAGTATTGCCAGATTTGCAGTCAAATTTGAAAAAAGCCCATTAAATGTTTGTTAGGTGTTTCCATTCACACAGCACACTTTAAAATTAAAATCTCTCACCTTTCTTGTTTCTATGGAGAAGGTGTTTAAATCTAAAGCCCCAAACACACTATCAGTTTTTCAGCTGAGTTTTTCCTTCAGATTTACCAAAACCATGTAGTGCAAGGGCCTGCCTGATTGCATACAAATTGAAAATCCTAAGGTTTAACCTTGTATGCTTTTGGTAAATCTGAAGGAAAAACTCAGCAGAAAAACTGATAGTGTGTATGGGGCTTTAGGCCCCTTTCACACTATTGGCCTACTAGGATTTGCCTGTCCATTTTTCAGGCGGATCCGAGCGGGCCACCCATTGACTTGTATGGGCAGGCAGATGTCAGCGGAGATGCGTTCGCTGACACCTGCCTGACATCTGATCTGACAGGATCCGCTCAGACAGATGGCGATACGTTTTCCATCCATCCAGCGGATCGGATCGAATGGGATCAGATGAAAATGGGCAGGCTGTCCGTTTTTATCCAATCTCTCCATAGAGAACAGCGAGGCTCTGACAGATCTGTCCCTGCTCAGTGAGCAGAGACGTATCTGTCATCCGCCTGCTCAGCAAGGATCAACAAAGCAATCCCCTGCTGAGCTAGCGGAGTGCGTCCAACAGATCTGCTCCGTGTGAACCCAGCCTAAGAATTTCTGGACAGTCTCAGCGTTTATGTTCCCACAAAGTGTGAGCTATCCCACATCAATATACAATGGAGGAGTCTGGCTAAGCCTTTGTTAGGACACACAGTGTTCAATTCTAGCTAATGGCTGACAATGAGAAACTGTGAAGAAAGTACAGACAGGGTTGTTTATGGTTAACTTTACCCCCCAGCCTCTTTTATGTGTTTTTCTGTTTTTTTCAGATTCATATTCTGTCTCTATTATTTAAAATACACTTATGATAAAAAAATGATAGACCCTTCATTTCTTTGTAAGTGGGCAAAGTTACAAAATCTGCAGGGGATCAAATATTTTTTTCCCCCCACTGTATATCTGAAAATTGATCAATCCTGATGTACAGACACCCTATATCATTTCTTAAAGCCAGAAAACCCCAGGACAGAACAAATACTTCCAGATGACCCCTGTTTGGAAAGTAAACAGCCCAACAGTGGCGGCTGGTGAAGTTCTAGGATGGGGGGTGCCAGACCCCACCCTTCTGTTTTGGCCCTTGCAACTACACATAAGTGCCACGCCTTATAGTATCCACCACTCCATCCCCTGTATTCCACCCATAGTGTCAGGAGTATACAGCTCAGCATAACAGGACAGAGTATACAGCCCCAGAATCACAGGACAGGAGTATACAGCCCTAGCATCACAGGAGATGAGTATATAGCCCTAGCATCACAGGACAGGAGTATACAGCCCTAGAATCACATATCAGGGTATATAGCTCAGCCTCACATATCAGGGTATACATCATCTGTTCTGTATACAGCTAGCTATGTACACCCCCCTTCCTTCCTGTATTTAGAGACCTTTCTCCATCATCACTGACTGCAGCCATACATTATCTGTCCTGTATATAGCTATATATACAAGAACCCGGCAGGTGATGTATATTTGCAGTCAGTGATGAAAGGAAGAAAGAAGGCAGGTGTATATATAGGGTTGCCACCTTTTCTTCACACTAAACCTGAACACTTTAACAGCACACAGCAAATGTTCTCCTCTCCTTGGACAAGGGCCTCTTCCCGACATCTCTGGCCATTGGTTGTTGGGGTCTGCGGGCGGGGGCCTTATCAGAATTCGGGAGCCTCCTTTAATAAGGGGGCCCACAGATTCCAGCCCCCTACTCTATGTGAATGAGTATGGGATACGATGTACCCCTACCCATTCACTTGGGGAAAAAAGTGTTAATAAAAAATCACAACACAGGTTTTTAAAGTACTTTATTAGACAGCTCTGGGGGTCTAGAATAGAATATCAAGAATTAAAATTACATACCCCTGTTAAACAGGGGCTGAAAAATTGGGCCTTGGGCCTTAGGCACTGGTGTTGGTGCCACGACACTGCAACCTCTCCCAGATACTCTAGTTGGAGTGCAGGAATGAGGCCTACTGAAAAGCATTGCATCAAAAATTGTAGTTACATGCCCCTGTTAAACAGGGGCTAAAAATTTTGGCCTTAGGCACTGGTGGCATCACCCAAAACCAGAAATGTTCTTCGAAGCTATCAGCAGGATCATTGAAGAGGAAGAGGATAGTCAGTCAACATAACAGGACAGTCACTCAGCATCAACATAGGCAGTCTTGAAGGGATGTGACATTTAAAAAAAAATAATAATTTGGTTACATCAGCTTCAGGTGCTTGGTAGTTGGTGGTGATCCAAGACTGATTCATCTTTATGAAGGCCAGTTGATCAACCAAGTTGGTGGACAGGCGCACCCTGTGATCGGTTACAAAGCCTCCAGCAGCACTGAAGGTGCGTTCTGAAAGAATGCTGGATGCAGGACAGGCCAGTAGCTCAATTGCATACTGTGCAAGCTCTGGCCAATGATCCATCCTCAAAACCCAGTAAGCCAGAGAATTTTCGGTTGGAAAGGTGTCCAAGTCCGACCTTGCCCCTAGGTATTCCTGCACCATGTAAATCAGACACTGGCGATGGTTGCTGGAACCGATCATACCTTGGGGCTGCGGACTAAAAAATTGTCTGAAAGCATCAGGCAGACGGCCGCCTTCTCCCCCCCCCTCCGTCTGTGACTGACCGAAGCCTCAGCAACACATTGTCTAGGACCAGGAGTTTGTAACCTCCCAGTCTCTGGGAACGCATTGCACAGACCTTTCTGCAAGGCCTCACGGAGATGTCTCATCCTCTGCTCCCTCTGCGACGGCAAGATAAGGTCCGCAACCTTACCCTTGTACCATGGATCAAGGAGAGTGGCTAGCCAGTAATCTCTTCTTGATCCGAAGAATACGAGGATCCTTCCACAGGCTTTGCAGGATCAGGGAGGCCATGAAGCATAGGTTAGCTGAGGCATTCGGTCCGGAGTCCTCTGGGTCACTAAGGACAACATGATCCACAGCCACCTCCTCCCAGACATGTACAAGTCCACGGGTTTCTTGAGACTGTAAATCATCCCTAAAAGACTGCTGTTGCTGATGCTGAGTGCCAGGCTCCACCTCCATGCTGACACAAGCCTCCTCCTCCTTCTCCTCCTCCTCCTCTTCCTGTGTGATAGGTGGGACAGCAGGAATACTGTCTGGATAAAGGGGGCCTTGAGAGGCAAGGAAGTCCTTCTCTTCCTGCCTCTGTTTTGCCTCAAGTGCCCTGTCCATTATTCCACGCAGCGCATGCTCCAACAGATGGACAAGAGGTACAGTGTCACTGATGCATGCACTGTCACTGCTCACCTTCCTTGTGGCCTCCTCAAACGGTGACAGAACAGTGCATGCATCCCTGATCATGCTCCACTGGCGTGGTGAGAAAAAACCGAGCTCCCCTGACCCTGTCCTGGTGCCGTAGTCGCACAGGTACTCATTGATGGCCCTCTGCTGCGTGTGCAGCCGCTGCAGCATGCCCAATGTTGAGTTCCATCTGGTGGGCATGTCACATATAAGGCGGTTCTTGGGCAGGTTCAACTCCTTTTGGAGCTCAGCCAGCCGAGCACAGGCATTAAATGATCGGCGGAAATGCACACAGACTTTCCTGGCCTGCTTCAGGACATCCTGTAAGCCGGGGGAACCTGCCCAAGAACCACTGCACCACCAGGTTAAGGACGTGAGCCACACAGGGCACATTGGTCAGTTGTCCCTGTTGGAGGGTGGAGAGGAGGTTGGTGCCATTGTCGCAAACCACCATTCCTGGCTTAAGCTGGCATGCCATCAACCACCTCTCAGCCTGCCTCTGTAGAGCTGACAGAAGATCTGCCCCAGTGTGGCTCCTGTCCCCCCAAGCACACCAGCGCAAGCCCGGCATGGCATCTTTTTGCCTGCCTACTTGCGTAGCCCCTTGAATGCCTACGGAGCACCGCTGGTTCCAAGGACAAAACATAGGAAGAGGCAATGGAGGAAGAAGAATAGGGGGGTGTAGGAGAGAGGTGTTTCACAATCAACAGTAGTAGCATTTTGAAAGCGTGGTGGCGGAAAAACCTCCAACACTACTGCACCTTGTCCTGCATCCTTCCCAGAAGAGTTACCCAATGTGCAGTGAAAGATAGGTAATGTCCCTGTCCATGCCTGCTGGACCATGAGTCAGTGGTAATATGCACTTTACCGCTGACCATCCTGCCCAGCGAGGCATGGACATTGCCTTCCACATGCCAGTAGAGAGCCGGATCACCTTCCGTGTGAAAAAGTGGCGTTTGGGAACCTGCCACTGAGGAACCGCACATTGCACAAACTCAAGGAAGGGGCCGAGTCTACCAACTGAAAAGACAGCAGTTGAAGTGCTAGCAATTTAGCCAAGCTAGCATTCAACCGCTGAGCATGTTGATGGCTGGGAGTGGACTTCTTTCGATGGTCCTGCAGCTGGGGCAGGGAAATTTGCCTGGTACAATCGGACGTCAGTGTACCACTAGCAGATTGCCCGCAAGTACTTGGCTGTGACACACCTAATTCTACATCTTAATTCCTCTCAGTGCAGGTTTCAGAGAGGACTGAAGGTGTAGTGGGGTTGGAGATCCCAGCTGATGAGGAGCAAGGATAGATTTGCTTTGTTCTTTTGTGTGGGTCTATAAGGTATGCTTGCCAACGAACTGCATGGCAGGTCGACATATGTCTGGTCAAGCATGTGGTTCCCAAATGGCTGATGCTTTGGCCATGCGAGATATGCTTGAGACATATGTTGCAAATAACAGCGGTTCGATCTGATGCACTCATCTTAAAAAATGACCACACCAAAGAACTTTTGGAATAATGCACAGAGGCAGCGCCCTGCACAGGCGGAGCTCTGTGGGGTGATTCAGTTGGTGTGCTGCCCTTAAGCTGGCCCCTGGAGGGCATCCTGCCTCATTGGAGATATGCCTCCTCCTCCTCTCTCCTATCAGGCACCCATGCAGAGTCGGTGACCTCTTCATCCACTCCCTCCTCATCACTGGAGCAAACTTGGCAGTATGCTGCAGCTAGGGGAATATGTCTGCCAGATTTCTGTCCTTCTTGGGCATCCCCTCTCTCTGTACTCATGCTACTGCCTTCCTCTAGCTGGGTATCATCATCACAGCCTTCAAAACGCTGGGAATTCTGCTGGAGCATGTACCCAACACTGTGCTCAAACATTTCAAGGGACTCCTCAGGAGGACATGGTGGGTCTAGGGAATGAGTGACTGGTGCCATCGAGCCGAGGGAAGAGGCCGCATTAGCAGCTGCTTTGCCAGTACCCTGAGCCTGGGTGAGAGAGGACAAGGAGGGTGAGGAGGGCCTGGTCATCCACTCTACCAAGTCTTCGGCATGTTGCGGGTCAACACGTCCAGCTGCTGAAAATAAGGAGAAGCGTGTCCCATGGTCATGTGCTGATGAGGATGTACCACGTCCATGACCAGCACTGTTGCCTCTAGACACAGAGCCTGCTTGTCCTCTTTTATTGGCTCGTGACTGTCTGCCTCTCCTTGTTGGCCTTCCAGACATACTAATGGCCTGCAGGGAGATGAGAACACCATCAATTAGGGTAGCTCTAGGTGCACACTGTGCAGATGACACAATACACCAACTGTTATTACTGGAGCTGCCTGCGGTATAGGATCAGCAGAACACCAACAATTGGGGTAGCTTTAGGTACACAGTGTGCAGATGACACAGTACACCGACTGTAATTACTTCAGCTGCCTGCCTCTGGTATAGGATCTGAAGAACACCAGCAATTGAGGTAACTTTAGGTGTACTCTGTGTAGATGACGCAATACAACAACTGTAATTACTGGAGCTGCCTGCGGTATAGGATCAGCAGAACACCAGCAATTGGGGTAGCTTTAGGTGCACACTGTGCAGATGACACAGTACACCGACTGTAATTACTGGAGCTGCCTACGGTACAGGATCAGCAGAACACGAACAATTGGGGTAGCTTTAGGTGCACACTGTGCAGATGACACAGTACACAGACTGTAATTACTGCAGCTGCCTGCCTTTGGTATAGGATCTGAACAACACCAACAATTGGGGTAGCTTCAGGTGTACACCGACTGTAATTGCAATAACTTCAGAGGAAATAAACACACTGTCTCTCCATCTATCTCTCTCTATGACCCGCAACACACTACACGCAGGTGGCCTTAAATAGTCTGAGGCATGTACTAAACCCCATGGGCCCTAATTGACCACAGGCATCCTGCCTGTGGTCAATTATGGTTCTCTTCACTGACGGCGCCGTGATTGGCCAAGCATGTGGGTCATAGTGCATGCTTGGCCAATCATCAGCCAGCAATGCACTGCGATGGCGCAGTGCATTATGAGCCATGAGTGCCACTCAAATAATGTTCTGGTTTCACTGAACGGGCGAACCGCCGGTGTTTGGGTCGAACATGGGTTCGACTCGAACACTCAGCTCATCCCTAGTTGTCATCCCAGAAGGAAGCCTCTTATAAAGATGTTGCACAAGAAAGACCGCAAACTGTTTGCTGAAGACAAGCAGATTAAGGACATGGCTCACTGGAACCATGTCCTGTGGTTTGATGAAACCAAGATAAACTTATTTGGTTCAGACAGTGTCAAGCATATGTGGTGGCAAACAGGTGAGGGGTACAAAGACAAGCCTACAGTCAAGCATGGTGGTGGGAGTGTCGTGGTCTGGGGCTGCATGAGTGCTGCCAGCACTGGGGAGCTACAGTTCATTGAGGGAACCATGAATGGCAACATGTACTGTGACATACTGAAGTAGAGCATGAGCCCCTCCATTTGGAGACTTGGCTGCAGAGCAGTATTCCAACATGATAATGACCCCAAACACACCTCCAAGAGGACCACTACCTTGCTAAAGAAGCCAAGATGATGGACTGGCCAAGCAGGTCTCCAGACCTAATCACTATTGAGCATCTGTGGGGCATCCTCAAACAGAAGGTGAAGGAGCACAAGGTCTCTAACATCCACCAGCTCGGTGATGTTGTTATGGAGGAGTGGAAGAGGACTCTAGTGGCAACCTGTGAAGCTGTGGTGAACCCCATGCCCATGACGGTTAAGGCAGTGCTGGAAAATAATGGTGGCTACACAAAATATTGACCCTTTGGGCCCAATTTGGACATTTTCACTTAGGGTTGTACTCACTTTTGTTGCCAGCAGTTTAGACATTAATGTCTGTGTGTTGAGTTATTTTGAGGGGCCAGAAATTTACACTGTCATACAAGCTGTACACTCACTTCTTTACATTGTAGAAATATTTCTTCAATGTCGTCACATGAAAAGATATAATAAAATATTTACAAAAATGTGAGGGGTGTACTCACTTTTGTGAGATAGTGTATACAATTAATATTACACAGAAAATGTGTCCCAGCTGCTAAATAAATAATCTTATTTGAGCATATTACAATCTGGTAGAAGTAATTTTACTTTGATGAATAAGATAAAAAGTCAAGCATATTAGTCACCCTGACCTAAATCATTTTAGTAATGCCATCAATATCTATTACTGGAAACTATACAAGCTGTTCTCATAGGCTATTTTCCACATTTCATAGAATTCAGATATACATCATTTAAATAGACTAAAACCTTTCAAATGACTGACTTACCTATTTATCCTAGAGAAATGAAAGTATATCATTTGTATATAATCAACAGACTGCATTTCACTGTACATTAGCACATTTTGTTTCACTGAGCAGACACCATTTCAGTTTCTGTCCAGCAAATGAGTTATGACTTGGCTGCTTATTTGATCTTTCTCTCTGGTGAGATTTAATGTTCTCATCTATCTTCTGCATCTGCAGCAATGCTTGGCAATCAGTGACAAAGGGAGGAGAACAGGAAACAGAAGTTTCTGAAGAAAGGATTATTTATTAAAATCTCTTGATGAAGTAGGCAAACAGCCCACAATTGATCCAGTGTACACAGAAGTAGTTTAAAACATATAGGTGGTTCTTTAAAATCACTGCGCAGCTTGAAACCCAAGTACCTCACAGCTGCCAAGTGAAGATGAAAATATTCTGAACAGACCCTCAGACATTGATTAAAGTCCCCTGTGTATTCCAAGTGTAAGTGATATCACATTGCTTCTAACTAATGCATGGCATTGACTGCTTTACTCAAATAAAATTCACTCATTCTTAAATATACAGATACTCCTTGTTTATCGACTTACCTGTTTAACGACCACTCGGACTGACGACCAGCTGTCCCCACCCAAACAACGCACTATGCATCATTGTATTGTACAATACAGTACAGAATTTTTTTCGTTTGTGTTCTGTACTTCTGCAAATTAAAACAACACTATTGATCTGGAGTTGTGTGTTTAGACATTTTTTTTCCACAGTACAGTGCAGTAGTTAAGAATGCTTAAAATATTGATTACTTGCAGCTCCTCGTTTAACTGCTTGCCGACCACCCACCGTCATTATACAGTGGCAGGTCGGCTCTCCTTTACAAACCGGCTTAGCTGTACGGCAGCTTGGACAGGCACGCACTATCGCTGCACACTGCGGGAGCGTGCCTGCAGGTCAGGCGGTCTCGATGTCCACTGGCAACCTGCAATCTCCTGTCACAGAGCCAGAATGGGGAACAGCCTTTGTAAACAAGGCGATTCCCCATTCTGACAGATGACATGATAGGGATCTACTGTTCCCAGTGATCGGTAACAGTGATCTCTGTCATGTCCCTGGCAGCCCATCCCCTCTACAGTTAGAACACACCCAGGGAACACACTTTACCCCTCGATCGCCCCCTACTGTTAACCCCTTCCCTGCCAGTGGCATTTACACAGTAATCAGTGGCTTTCAAAAGTCTCCGATCTATCTGCCACAACATCTCAGTCCTGATAAAAATCACAGATCGCTGCCAATACTAGTAAAAAAAATAATAATAATAATAAAAATGCCATAAATCTATCCCCTATTGTGTAAACGCTATAACTTTTGCACAAACTAATAAATATAAGCCCATTGCAATATTTTTTACCAAAAATATGGAGAAAGAATATATATCAGTCTAAACTGATGAATACATTTTTTTTACATATTTTTTGGACATGTATTATAGCAAAAAGTAAAAAAAAAAATTTTGTTTCAAAATTGTCGCTCTTTGTTTGTTTATAGCGCACAAAGTAAAGATATAGCACTGATCACTGGATAAGTGTCAATGGTCCAAAAAAAGTGTCAAAGGTGCAAAAAACTAAAACTGCAGAGGTGATCAAATACCACCAAAAGAAAGCTCTATTTGTGGGGAAAAAAAGGAAGTTAATTTTGTTTGGGTACAATGTCGCATGAGTAATTGTCAGTTAAAGCAACTCAGTGCTGTATTGCAAAAAATGGCCTGGTCATTAAGGTGGCAAATCCTTCTGTGGCTGAAGTGGTTAATTACCAATTTGTTTAACGACCTGTTCGTTGGAACAGAACCTGGCCATTAAGAGTGAGGAGTACCTGTATATATATATATGAATATGCATATTAAGGGGAACCCCGTGCCAAAAATACCCCAAAGAAATGGCATGGATGTCCCCTCCAAAATCCGTACCAGGCCCTTCAGGTCTGATATGTATATTAAGGTAAAGCCTGCATAAAAATAAATGCCGTGGGGGTCCCCCAGGCCCCCAGGAACTCTATATTTTGAACAGTAGTATATATACTATATGGCCTGCCCTATATACTCTGCAGAAAAATTGGGCCTTTGGTTTTGGTGGCGCCAGAACACTGTAAACCCTCACAGATACTCTTGTTCGGGGCAGGAATGGGCCCTGCTGTGAAATATTAGATCAAAAATTGTAATTATATGCCCCTGTTAAACAGGGGTAGAAAATGTAGGCCTTGGGTGCTGGTGGTGGTTCCCTAAACCAAAAATATAGTTGGAAGCTAGTATCATCAAAATTGAGGAGGAATAGGGGGAATGGCTTGCGCATGCATGAGGATTGCAGCCTAATGCTAGAGCTCTGCACAGCCGACCAGAAAAACAGTGACGAACGAGCAGAGTAAAAGCTCCATCAAGACCCCCAGACACACACCACACTCCCATGGGATCCACCACCAAGATGTCCCTCAAACTGAGCCAGGACAGATGCCCAAAAAGTCTCGCTGCCTTCTTCTTCCAGCTCGGCCGGGAACAGGGTAGGAGCCAAGATGGCGCCACTGGAGGCGCAGCGAGGCATTCTGTGGCATATACGGACCTCCATGAGGACCATCCACATGAAATACAGAGTGGATCAGCATCCTCTACAGCAACTCCAGTCTCCCAGAGTCCAGCCAAATCGAGGATGAGGATGGATCTATCTCACCAGGCCGCATACTCAGTGAGTACAGGCCTGCATAATGATATTGAAATCTCTTCACTACAATACTCCATAGCTGCATTTCCAACATCAGGGCAACCGGTGCTAGATACCACAATGAAGGATATGTTCCTGTCCCTCCAATCCTCCCTCATGATAAACCTGTCCTCCCTGATTAATAGGTTTTCTCTGGAGATGAATGAATGAATGAAATACTTGTATAGCGCACAATGCGAACTGAATCGCCTCTAGGCTGAATCATATGGATGATAGAGTACAGACTCTTTGTGGATCAAAGCAAAGCTGGCGGACCTCAAGGACCATTCTTGTTGCAATAACATTAAAATATAAATATTAAATATTAAAATATCCCTGAGTCCATTCCATCTAAAGAGCTGCAAAATTATGCCAGCACCATGTTTTCTAATCTGCTGCCAGAATTATCCTTAATAGAACTCACCATAGACCGTATTCATAGAATACCCAAACCCCACCACCCAGAAGAAGCTGTCCCCAGAGATGTTCTTCTGTGGATCCACTTCTATCAAGCAAAGAAGCAAATCCTCTCGAAAGCAAGGGAAATATCCATCCTCCCAGCACCGTACTCAGACATCCAACTTTATGCGGATCTGTCACAATATACCTTACAAAAGAAAAGGCAACTAAAAATGTTCACAAAAGCCCAAACTAATCATAAGATTACATACAAATGGCGCCACCCAGCTACCATTTTGGCTACCTACAACAGAACCCATCACACAATATCTACTTTAGAAAGAGGGATGAAACTTCTCCATGCATGGGGTATTATCCCGAAACCCCCACCCAACCTGCCTGATCCACGCAGGAAACCAAATCCCTTTCACTTTTGGGTATAACCGGGGGTGCATCAAGGATAAGCACAAGTGAGACCCTTTGCCCTAAACTCTAAATAAATGAGCATCACCAATCTGCTATAAGCTCTTACCCTGCTTTATAACTGTTTTAGTAGAAATTTGTTGAGAGACGATTCACGCTTTTCAGCTTTTGTGCTTTTCAGATCATGCTGCTCTTGTGTTTGTGCTTGTTGGTTTGTATCTGTTCTTCAGTGTGTGTAGTTAGTTTGCATTTGTTTGTCAGTGCGTGCTATTTATAGTAGTACCGTATTTGATTCCCAGTGCGTGCTTGTCCACTCGTTTCTCATTTGCAGCTCGTTTGTTCAGGCCTTGCTGTTTTACAGTGCTTTCTGTTTAGTTTGTTCTGACCAGCCGACCATTTTGAAGCTATGTTGTGGGTATGTGCTCGTCATAGTATTCGTGCTGTGCAGGGGCTTGGTGTTGGGCTTCTAGCTTTGACACAAGCCCAGTCCATGAACAGGGCGAGAAGGAGTTCATGGACGTTGCTCCAGCATGACCAATTCTCACACATGCTTTTGTTGCATGAGATCTGGGAGAATAACCCTGATGATTTCAGGAATTTTCTCAGGATGATGGACCCCATTTTTCACCGTCTGTTGGCTTTGCTGACCCCTTATATCAGCAGGCAGGATACCTGCATGAGGCAATCCATCACTTCGGGGCAGAGGTTAGTCCCCATGTTGCAGTACTTGGCGACTGAGAGAAGCCTGCAGGACCTCAAGTTCTCAACAGGCATCTCCCCCCAGGCTCTGGGGATCATTATTCCAGAGACCTGTTCTGCCATCATTCAGGTCCTGCAGAAGGACAGTATGAAGGCAAGTTTTCTCCTTTAACATCACATTCTATGTATTTAATGTTTGCTAATGTAGCACTGATCCCCAAAGGAGCTGCTGGTTTTATTGGGCTTACCGTTACCTTCTTGTCTGCTTATCCATCTAGGGATTCCTGTGGTAAATGGCCCAAAGAAATGTGGAAACTGACACTGAATCTTCTTTTTTTTTTTTTTTTTTTTTTAAATCAATGAGTTTTTATTAAGTTCTTTATAGACAAACAGAACATAACATAATACAATAAAGAAAGGAAGATTAGAGTGGGTATCTGGACACAGGACATACAGCCATTAGATATGCAAAAATATATAGTACAGACATGTGAAGTACTTCTCGTTCAGTTAGTAAAAATCAAGGCAAAAAATTATTATATCAGTTAGCGATAATAAGGTTCCAAAATAAGATGTGACCACGTATCAAGGCCCAAACCTGGTGGTCCATAGCTTCCAATCTTTATCGAATTGCTTACAGCAAAATTAGTTAATTGCAATCAATCTTTCGAACGTATAATTTCTATTGACAATGGTTACAACTTCAGAGAAATTAAGGGCCATAGATTTCTTCCAGTTACGAAGAATTAGGTTTTGTGTGGCTAGTAAAATATGTGTTACCATAGCTCTATCCCCACGTGGAAAGGTTTCAATACCAATGTGCAGTATCGCGAGATTGGGGTTTGGGGGGGTTAGGATACCTGTGAGATCAGAAATTGTTTGGAAAACTTTGTTCCATAAGCTTTTCAAGCATGGGCATTCCCATATAATGTGAATCAAGTTTCCAGTGTGACCACAATTCCGCCAACAAAGTGGTGAAGAGGATGGGAACATGATAGACATTCTAAAAGGGGTATAATGCCACCTATAAATAATTTTCAAGGTCATTTCCCAGTGACTCACACAATGGGAGGATTTGTGGATAGATTTAAAGGCAGAGAGCCATTGTTCATCAGTAAAGGTGGTTGCTAAAACTCCTTCCCACCTCCTGAGGGCTGGTGATTTGTGAAATATGCGTTTATCCTGGAAGATGTTATAAAATAATGATATACCTTTGGTATTATGATGTGAATTCGAAAAAAATGCCCATGCCTTAGTGGGTATTTGGGTGGTAGGTATCGGACGCGACTTTAAATAGTGAGAAATACGGGTGCAGGAAAACCATGTGGTGTGTGGTAAGTCAAATTCCGATATAACTTGTGCTACCGATTTGGGTTCCTTGTCCCTGCATAGTTCTCGAATATAGTGAATATTTTTCGCCTGTAGTTGCGAAGTTTGTTGGAAGGGGAGCTTGGCATTTAGGATTTCTAATGGTAAGTCATATGTTATGTCGGTTACTTCTTTGTTATCTTGTTTGAGGAGGAATCGCCACGCTTGTAGTGATACCTGTATAGTGGGGGGTAAACTTCTGGTGTCCCAAGGGTCCCAGGAGTCACTAAATAGGAAATCTGTGGGATTACCTACAGGGAGCTTAGAAATTTACATGTCTGCCCACAGTGGGCTGTCCACTCGATTGAACCAGTGCTTGAGTTGGTCTAGTCTTGTAGCCCACATATAATCTCTTAGATCTATATATCCAGCTCCCCCTATGGATTTGTGAGGTGTAAGAGTGTGGCGGGGGCATCTAGCCTTTTTACCCCCCCCACGTGAATTTCCACATGGCATTGGACAACTTGTTAACATAGTGTAGGGGAATGGGAATTGGCAAAGAGCGGAACATATACAATATTTGAGGCAGTATAGACATTTTGTAGGCTGCAATTTTACCTAACCATGACAATTCCCTTTTTTCTATCTCCGTAAGTTGGCGGTCTATTTTAGCCAATAGAGGTTTGAAGTTAGCATCAGCTAAGGTGGGGAGAGTGTTAGTTAACGTCAGACCCAAATAGCTAATGTTGTTGGTGGCCCAAGAGTATGGAAGTGTGAATTGCAAGGTCTTTTTTACTTGCGGGTGGGTTCCCAGATCCAAGGTCAGTGATTTATTGTGATTGACCTTATAGTAAGATATAGCTCCAAAATCAGACAGGGTCTTGTGGGCTTGAGGGAGAGAGTGTATAGGATCAGTTAATAGTAGGATAATGTAGTCAGCAAACAGATTTATGACATGTTTGGATTTGCCAAAAGAGAAACCTTTGATCAGGTCATTCGCCCTTATAGATTGTGCTAATGGCTCTATGATCAGATTAAATATAGTGGGGGAAAGAGGGCACTCTTGGCGAGTGCCATTTGTTATGTCAAACGATTTGGACAATAGGCCTGCCGTGTATACCTGTGCTGATGGGCACGAGTAAAGTGCCATAATAGCAGTGAATATTGGTCCCCTGAAGCCAAATTTGTTCAATACCGCTTTCATATATGTCCAGTGCACTCTATCGAACGCCTTCTCTGCGTCTATGGAAAGAAGCAGAGAAGGCGTTCCGGAGGCTTTAGCATGGTGAATAACATTGATAACGCGCCTAGTGGCGTCTGAAGTCTGCCGCCCCTTCACAAAGCCCATCTGGTCCTTTGGTATAATGCATGGAATGATATTTGTCAGTCTCCTAGCCAGCAATTTAGCATACATTTTTATATCAGAATTTAAAAGGGAAATTGGCCTAAAATTAGCGGGAGTGGTGGGATCTTTACCCGGTTTTGGCAAGGTTACAATGTGAGCTCTCAGCATCTCAGAGGGGAAGGAGGAGGTTGATTCTGCTTTAGCGAAAACGTCAAGAAGGTGTGGGGAGAGCAGGTCCACGAGGGTTTTATAGTACTCGTTCCCGAAGCCATCAGGACCTGGGGATTTGCCATTGGGCAATGTGGATATAGTCTTAGCTATCTCCTGGAGTGTGAATGGGGCATTTAATTGAGTAAGATGTTCAGTGAAGTACAGTGTCTAGCTGAGAAAAAGGTATAGTCCCTTTCATTAGCGTGGTGGCATCTCCAGACGTCATAAAGGTCTCTCGTGTGTAGAAGGTTAGGTAGAGGCGATGGTCTACATTTATGAACAGCCGTAGTATCTAAACGATGATCCGCTACGAGGTTGAAGTCCCCTCCTATGAGAAGACTGCCGTAAAGCATAGATTCAGCTTTTTTGAGCACTCGTCTGATAAATCTCAGTTGATGGGAGTTCGGAGCATAAAGCGTTACCAAGGTGAAGGGTTGAGAGTCAAAGTCGCCTGTTAGAATTATGAATCTACCTTTATCATCTATGAATGATTCCTTAAGAAGGAAGGACACAGTGTTCTTGATTGCTACCATCACCCCACCTTTTTTGCTGTCTGGAGTACATGCCAAAAATATGTGTGGGTAATCCTTATGGGTACAGGTCGGAGTTTTCCGCTGTTGGAAATGAGTCTCTTGGACGAGGAGTATGTCCGCTTTTTGTTTGTGGGCCTCTTGCCAGAGTGAAAAACGTTTTGCGGGGTGGTTCAGCCCCCGCACGTTAAGAGATAAGCAAGTAATAGTCATTTATGATGTGGTAAGAAAGTCTGTGGGATCGTAAGTGCCTGGTACTCACTGTTGTCGCATGTTCTCAATAGATGCGTCTGCACCAGTGCTGAATGGAATATTGTTGGTTTTTGCACAAGGAAGTTCTTGGTTTCGTCGTAGAGGTCCATGAGTCCAGAAGGGAGGGAAAAGGGGAAAAAACAAAACCATAAGACAAAAACTTATAATGCATGTATAGTAAAAAAGGATCTAACAACTGATCCGTGTGCAGTCATGACTGCTGAACTTAGTAATAGGGCGATTGGAGAGTAAGAACTAACTCCGTCAGCCAGAGAGAGAAGATGTAAAGGATGTGGAGTAGTTAAGAGCTACTCCCGGCCTGTGGTTTGTTGTGGCGCTTGTGTGAGACTAGCTGCCATTCTTCCTGGAGAGGCGAGGGGCGCCTTGGGGGAGCTAGAATAGGCGGTGGCTCCTGCAGAATCCCCCATTGAGTCAGGAGGTTAATGCCTTCCTCCAATTTATTAATGGATTTGGTGACCCCATTATGTGTTATAATGAGCGTGGCTGGATATTTCCATTTGTGTGGAATTTTATGGTTTCTTAGAGCTTTCGTGATTGTCGCCAGATTGTGTCTTCTCTGTAACGTATGCCGAGAGAGGTCCGGGAGGATTTGCAAATCGGCATATTGAGGAGGCATATTGTCGGGGCTACGTGCTGCTTGAAATATTTGCTCTTTAATATGGTAGAAATGGATCCTCAATAGCGTGTCTCTCGGGGTGCCCTCAGGGAGGAAGGAGGGTTTGGGGATCCTATGGATCCGGTCCACTATTAAGTCCTGTGCGGTCAGATTAGGCAGCAGAGAGGAAAACAGCGTTTGGGCAAATTGTAAGAGTTGTTGTGCAGAGACAGATTCGGGTATTCCCCTTAACTTAATGTTGTTACGTCTGCTGCGGTCTTCGAGGTCTGCGACCTTGTCTTTCAACCATGCTATGTCCTCCCCCTGTGCTGTGTGTGCATCCACCATCACATTATAGGTAGCTGAGAAATCATCCATCTTGCGTTTCACTCTATCTACTCTGACCCCTATAGCCTGCTCTGTGGCATTGGTTGATACCTTGCACCATATCTGCATGGAGAGCTGATCTAAGTGATATTAGCATTTCTTTCAGCACAGTATCTGAAATAGGTTGGCCAGATGTGGGAAAGTTTGATATGGGGTCAGGGTCTTGTGATGGATGTACTGCCTGGTCACTTTGTGAAGCGCTTACCTCCATGGCTGGCTGCCTATCAGGAGAAAGTAGCCTGGGTTTTGATTTGGCTGGGCTCCTTGTAGTGGGGCTCGGCGTACCGGACGACTGGCCACTGAAGGATCCCGCAGGATCACGTGGGAGATAAGATCTCCGCCTTCCGTCCCGTTCTGCATGGCCTGCTCTGCTCTGAGGCGAGGATGTGATCCGCCGCCATCTTGCGGGGGCCCGCGGGATTTCGCCGAGAAGAAGTGAGCCAGCTTCTGCGGTTGAAGGGTGTTTTTTCGTCTCCTCGACATTCTCCAGCCGTTCCGTCGATCGTTCGGGTGAGTTTGCGGGTATTATACGGTCGGTGAGCGCTGTTGCGGCGTGTTCTCTCTGGCAGGCGAACGGAGCTCCAGGATCAGGCGTCCATCTTAGAGCTCGGTCGCCACGCCCCCCCGTTTTTTTTTTATTTGAAACAGAAACAGAGTCTCTCAGTTTAGGGTAGAGGGTTAGGAGTAAGTTCAGGTACTTTAGACTGCAAAAAATGGAAAGTCTCTTATAGAAAAATCCAGAGAATAGCAACTGGATCAAGTTTCTTAACTGGATTTTACAACCCCTGGATAGACATCCTCCCCCTAGGCCTAATTAGTCCCAGAACCCAACTGTGGTTTCAGGAAAATCAACTTTGAAAAAACATAGCGCCTGCTCATAAAGAGTCAGCTCTACACTAATGTATTGTATTTATTTCATGATTCCATAATTACCATGATTGTAATATGCTGTGAATGTCCCATTTATCCTCATGCAAGTTGGATTTTTTTAATCCTCCTTTTTTTGTCGTTCATGCATATTTGCCTTCCCTAACCTCTCCAGCATGTTCTCCTGGGCCCATATACACCTTGTCTAGTCACTTAACCATGTATATTGTCAGCTCGATTGTAGTGCTTACCCTAAACATCCCCTAATATGTGTTCAAATGTTATTGTTGATCTTAAATTCATGCAGAGTGCCAGAGGCTTTTTTTTTTGGTGCCCAAAATCATTTGGCACCCTCCCTCCCCCCCAACCGCTAAGTCAGCTGATACCAATCCTCTATCTACTGACCTTGCCAAACCCATACACACTATACCTACTAAGGCCGCGTACACACGGGCGGACTGTCTGTCCAACTTAGTCTGCTGAAACACATTTCAGCGGAGAGTCTGCTCGTGTGTGGGCTTCAGCTGACTTTTTCAGCGGACAATCTGGCGGACTAAGTCTTTCGGAATTTCCATAATATTGTCCGTCCAACTTTGGTTTCAGCGGACAGTCCGCTCGTGAGTAGGCAAGTTGGACGGACTAAGTATGGCGCATGCTCAGAAAGGATTAACACGGCCGAAGGTTGCATTGCAGTGTATTGGACGTCGTATTTCTAGTCCCGTCGTACGTGCTGTACACGTCATCGCGCAAGCTTTCAACGGACTGTCTGTTCATCGTGTGTGGTCAAGTCCGTTCATTCAAAAGTAGGACGGACTGTCTGTCGGATTGTCTGACGGACTTAGTTGGCCAGACAGTCCGCCCGTGTGTACGCGGCTTAACTTTTTTGTGGTCATATTTATGGATAAATTCATCAAAGCATGTAGTGCAAGGGCCTGCCTGAATACTTTCAAATGATACTGTTTAAAGTTTTGTTCTCTTATTATCTTGATCGGTAATTGCAGAATCTAAAAATGAGCTTCCATTTTTTTTTTTTTATTATGCCATGTCCTACCTGTCCAGTGGGCTGCCAATAGTGTAATTAAGGAGGGGCTGGACAAAGTAACATACTTTGTTACTCCATAGATACTTAGTGGAGAGGGTTACCTGTCCAAAACATACCCCGACCTCCCCCCTAAAATATTTCCAAGGGGCCATCAGAGAGGGGAAGGAATCTGATAAGTGGGACTTATATTTTAGCATTTAAATATTCTTTACAATAAATGTTATACTGATGTTGTCCAAGAATGTTTGTGTCTAATCTGCTTGCAATGTTTATGTGCAAAATTACTAATTCATTTTTTCTTGTTTGACTCCACAGTTTCCTTCAATGCCACAGGAATGGCAGACTGTGGCTTCCCAATTTGCCCAGTGGTGGGATTTTCCTAACTGCACAGGGGCAGTTGATGGGAAGCACGTCCACATCGTCCCACCACTCCATTCGTGGTCATACTATTTTAACTATTAAGGGTTTCATAGTATTGTGTTGATGGCGGTGGTGTCGGTGACATACAAGTTTCTGTATGTGAACGTGGGGAAGAATGGGCAGATGTCGGATGTCGGGGTATTTGCCCGGACCGAGTTCTACCGACATCTCAAGAGTGGTGGCTTGGGATTGCCACCCCCGGAGGAGAACGTCGAAGAACTGCCATTTGTCTTTGTCACAGATGAGGCATTCGGTCTGGGTATTCATGTCATTAGGCCATTCCCCCAGAGCACCCTCACCCCGGAGAAGAGGGTTTTTAATTACCAGCTGGCCAGAGCCAGAAGAGTCGTGGATAACGTGTTTGGGATCCTGGTCAGCTGGTTCGGCCTGTTTCAAACGACCATAAATATGGCGGAGTACAAACATAATCACATTGTGTTATCTTGCTGCATCCTGCACGACTTTTTAAAACAAAATAATCTGAATTATGTTGCCTCAGTTGGGCCTGAGGCTGGACTTTAGAAAACAATGACGGCCCTGGAAGCGGCCCATTCTGGCTTGCGCCCCCAAAGTGCCCGTGAAGTTTGTCAAAATTATTTAGACTATTTTTCGGGTAGGGGGGCCATTGCTTTGCCAGCACATTTGGAATACATTTTATATTTAATCAGCTAAAATCTTCTTTTGAATTTACTGCTTGTGTTTCCTTTTGCTGTCTCCTAGGTTCTCCTAGTACACTTGTAGTGCCAAGTGTTTTTTTCCCTTATTACATAACACCTATTGTCACTGTAAATACCAACTTCAACACAAAAACTGGTATTGATCATTGAAAGAAGAAGCCACACATTGTTGAGCATAAAACCTTTTACTCCTTACACATTAACATGTGCGTTGTAAAACCTTTTTTTTAAAGTAACAAATTTTGTTATCTAAATAATTTTGTTTTTGTTTTTTAGGTTACATAAACAGCCATGTTTCAAAACATGACATCCACAACTCTGGAACTTACAAAGTTCAACATTGAAAAACTTAAGGCAAGATCAGATATTATATTGTCCAAAAGTTGTGGATCTTGCCTTCAACAGATGGGGTGATGTCACCCCTGTAAAAGCCAAATTTTGAAAATGCACAGAAATAGGCAGTCAAACTGGGGATTTCCATCCTGATCCCATGCATAATGTCAACATGTGCTATCTCCCATCATGGGGGATCAATGAACGTGTTTTGGGGGTGCAACCACTTTCTCTCTCCTACTTGAGTTTCAAGGAAGGGGTTTCAGGCACAAAACACGTACATTGATATCCCCTGATGGCAGATAGCATATGTTGACACACTGTGTTCATCTTCAAAATTTGGCTTATAAAATGTTTCCAAAATTTAAAAATTCAAAAAAGTGGGGTACAATTGTCTGTTTGGGCAGAGTTCCAAGCTGAAGACATGATTTATTTCCTTACTAAAGCTGGAATACTTTTTTGGATAAGTTTCACACCTGGAGACACCCTAGGTATCCACTGGAGTACCTGTGTGGGACACCCTAAAAAGTTAGTTCTTGTGTCCCACACTAGTGCACCTGAGTCCAGATGTGTAAACAGCTGCCGAGTGTCCTCTCCTTACATTACACTGAATCTAGTTTGCTATTTCTTCTAGGCTCAAACACATCTAGACAACAATGTCCTAAACTTCTTTGAAAATAAACATTAGCATGACCAAATAAATGTATTTAATCCTGAATCTGGGAAAAAACATTGTATTTATTTGGCAAACGGACAATGTTTACTACGACCGATTACTGTGCCCATGAACATGAAAGTAGCCATTTTAAAATGTCCAACAGTAAAGAAAAGCACATGGCGCAGCATGCAAGTAATAATTAATAATAGGAACACACGACAAATACTTACTTTTTGAAGAACTTTCTTGATCTTTCTGTACTGATCCTGTTCCCTTAATTTGAGTTCTGAACAGCATTTCCTCAGTTGATCCTTGGATCGTTGTACCCCAAAATTCCTGTACAGACTTTATTCATGATCTTGGCCTTTCTCATATTTGGGTTTGGGTACGGACCATAATTCCCATCATAGACATTCCTCCTCAAGATGTGGACCATCTCCAACATCTCACCAAAGGGAATATTGGAGGCCTTAAATCTCCTCCTGTATCGTGACGTTTATGGCTCTGGGCTTTCCTCCTCCTCGTTACTGCAATTATGTACCTTCTGTGTTTCCACCATGTTCCTCTCCCATTGTGATGAAAAAGACAGGGCACTTAATATTCTTGAAAGAACATCAGGGGCGGCGATGTGGGTGGAGTATCATGCATGCTCAGTGTATATAAAGCTAACACACGTTCTGTGTGCAGAGGAAGGAGGAACGGAATCAACAAACATTATAACGAAGGTAAGATTTTAACTTGGGACATGAGCGGCCTATACTGAATCTAGATTGAGGCCTATATTGGGATAAGATTAGCCTGAGATGACTGTTTTTGTCTTTTGTTTGGTCTTGCAGAGAAAATGTATCCATTTAAAGATCAAGAATTCCTGGATAAATATTGAGATATGAGAAATTTATGGGAGGTGAAAAACCCGTTATATCACAATAAAGCAGCTAGGAAGGCATCGCTGGAGAAGCTTCTTGAATTTGTAAAGACTCGGCCCCCAATGCAGACATGAGGTTGCATGAAAGTAAAATTGATAGCTTGAGTAACACCTATGGGAAGGAATATCTGAAGGTCCAGAAGTCCCTGAGGTCAGGAGCAGCAAAAGAGGATGTCTATGTATCCAGTCTGTGGTACTACAACAGGATGCGTTTTCTGGGTGACCAGATTGAAGCCAGGGAATCTCTTTTGACTCTTCCGGCACCCCTTCCCTTCACCCTTCCATCCAGCCTTCCCTCAACCCCATCTGAGGCTTCTGTGGACCAACCTGGGCCTTCCATCCAGGAAGAGATTGAGGAGCCCAGTTGGAGCCAGGTGTAGTCTTTTTAGACATATTTTTTTTATGGGAAAATGATTGTTGTTAACTAGATGTTATTATTGATAACAAATGAATGATTTAACAAAAAGGGTTTGACATATCAATAGACAGGCCCACAAAAGATTTTGCCAAGAATGAAAAATGCTGGGCTCAGAATGATAGTCTTTTCTATTTATTAAAATTCAATTTGCAACAGTCATAAGCTGAAAATTGTATATGTTTGATTAACAAAAAACTAAAACGATGTCCCTTTTTCAAATACAGGAAGACCTCAGCCAGGATGAGGCTCTGGCAAGTGGCACACAGGAGGAGGCAGGGGGACGTGGCACACAGAAGGAGGCAGGGGTAAGTGTCAGCCAGGAGGTGGCAGGACCCAGTCCCACCCAATCCCAGAAAGGGGAGTAAAATGGAGGAGGCAGCACTGGCCCTCATCAAGGGGGCTTATGCGGCCATGAAATCCCCTCTTGATGCTGTAGAGGACTAAGGCATCTATGTAGCCTCAAATTTGCAGCAAATGGAGGAGGGCCAACTCCGCAAATGTAAGAAACTAATTTTTTCCACCATCCACAAGGGGTTGAGTGGCGAAAAACAGATGATGAACAACAAAACAAAAAGGAAGGTGCACTGACCTAGTGCATTACCATAAAAGGAGCTTTATTAAATGCAGAACAAATAGCAAAATGGCTACTCACAAACAAGTATTGATCAAAGGCAAAATCAATACAATTGAATCCATTGCACGAACATCGACAAATTCAGATCAGATGTTAGATGAATTGGCAAATACCTCAACGAAAATTGCTGACGCGTTTTGGGGGTGACCCCCTTTCTTCAGAGCCAAAAGTAAGCAATGGTTACTCGCTGGAGGCTAGCAGTATATATATATATATATGTGTATGTGGAGGTTACTAAACACATGTGGTCAAAAAGGTCATATAGCTCCACCCACAAAAAAAGGGGGAGGGGGGTTTGAATACGTAGATAAATAAATGACTAAATAGATAAATAAATAGAATGGCATATGAAGAAAAAAAATTCAAATAGTTTATTATTTATTCATTTGCTTTCCATTCACCATCATTCCCATATAGGAAAACGTTTTCAAAAGTGTCTTATAATATACACTTATATATATATAGAAAAATATACATGCATATATGTACACACCCATATACATATACATGTATATATATATATATATATATATATATATATATATATATATATATATATATATATATATATATATATATACATCCATATACACATATATACACATACATACACCCACACCAGAATACACATCGCTCCATATTACACATTTTTCTTATTATTATTCATATTTTCTGTGTACACATATGTAGAAGGGTGTTACCTTCGATTTTAGCCAGTGTCCACTTAGGCATCCAATTGTTTATTATCCGCACTTGTGGCCTCCTCTACGTTGGCCGTACTTCAAGACAGATGAGAACCAGAATGAATGAGCATAGAAGTAGCATCCAGATGGAGAAGGACAAGTATTCGTTACCGAGACATTTTAAAGAGATTCACGCCAGTAGTGTGGATGGCATAAAGGTCTTCGGGATCGAGGCTATGCCAAACGATATGGACAATGGTAAAAAAACACCAGCTACTCTGTAATAGAGAGGCCTACTGGATATTCTGTCTAGGAACTATGGCCCCTAAGGGCCTAAATGAGGAAATCGAATTACACAACCTCCTGTAAGATTGGTGGTCCCTGTGAGCCCTGGGGTGGGTTAAGGACGTATGAAGCTTAGGTAACTTATTCATTCAATCGAGACTATATGAAGCCCATGGAATCCGTCTATGGGGTCCTTCGGCCACATGCGGGCCCAAGCCTCCAGATAGGGTGTATGTATCCCGGCTATATTTCTCTATATATGGTATACATAGTCAAATAGTGCTAGACTTAGCCGTAGGTATATACTTGCTGGAAAGACAGATTTAGTTTTGGTTTAGTTTTTAACCAATTAATTTATTAATCTTTAACTAATTCTTTTTAATCTTTTTCCCTGTTTGTTGTTCGTTTTTTAAGAGGGCCCAAGCCTTTAGATAGGGCAATGTATTCCAGGCTATATCCCCTTAGAGGCGGTATACATACTTAAATAATGGGAAACTTAGCCTTAGGTATA
Source organism: Lithobates pipiens (assembly GCF_037356315.1). Taxonomy (NCBI): domain Eukaryota; kingdom Metazoa; phylum Chordata; class Amphibia; order Anura; family Ranidae; genus Lithobates; species Lithobates pipiens. The sequence continues at coordinate 325,330,191 of NW_027507764.1, forward strand.
AGACTTGCTGGCTAGACAGATTTAGTCTTGGTTTAATTTTTAATTTTCAACCAATTATTTCGTCAATTAATTAATTATTCCGAATCCATTCTCTTTTTTAGTAGTTTTTATTTGTTTTTTATTTTTATTTTTATTTCAATTTTATTTCAATTTTTCCATTTTACAACTGTAGCATTATTAATTACAATACTAATGATATGATAGTAATTTTCGGTCCACACCATTGACAAATGGGCATGTGGCCTCTCGCTGGTAAGCTAGTGTATCCTTTGGAGGTTATCCCCAATTATTTATATATATATATATATATTGTAGACATGTCACTGGAGAAGTGATCGAGGGGGTGTACATCTCACCTAGGTTGCTACACAGTGTGAGATGGTAAATCCAGGATGGATCAGTTTCTCAGCAGCGATATGCTGCTGAGTTGTTATTTAATTTTGCCGGGCCTGGGTTTATATGGAATGGCAGGTAGGTTTGGTAGAGGGACCTGTCATTCCACATCCCCCGATCCAGTTCTGGGTTTGGGATCAGGTGAGCTTTGATCCTAATTAGCCTGGGAAGCTAAAGGCACTGCAGGGTCTGCAGGTGGTTGCTCTCAGCCAGGGAATGAACAGTCTGTGTGTTGAAGGAAGCTGCAAGCACAGCCACTGCTGGAGCTAAAACTCACCCTGCGATATCCAGGCGAAAGACGCTGTGTTTGTAAGTGTCAGATAGGTGAGCAGAACCTGTTAGTAAGCGCCCAGCCGGGCTAGGACTTTTATTTTTGTTGTACTTAGAAAGCACAGTGTTGCTGTATATTTTGTTTGCTGGACTGTTTGTACCACGAATAAACGCCAAGATCTGCTTTATAAATTCCAAGTCTGCTGTGAACTGTGTCCAAACACACCCTACCCCGGGAAGATCCCTTACAATTGGTGGAGGTAGCGGGCAACGCGGTTGCTAGGGGCAACGGTGTGGACAGACTTGGCTACAGCTGCTGATGTCCTGGGTGAAAGCTGCAACTACACTCCAAGAACAGTCCAGCAACATGGAGGAGATGCTGAAGCAGTTTATGCAAGTGAGTTTGCAACAACAGCAGGCTCAGACAGAGGCCAATAGACGACATGAACAGTCCATGGCTGCACAACAGCAGGCTCAGACAGAGGTCAATAGACGACATGAACAGTCCATGGCTGCACAACAACAACTTATCGAGCACCTGATAGCAAATCGAGAGGCGCCTGTGGTGATGGGAGCCGCTCCAGAGATTTTTTTTGGGAGAAGGACTGTGCAGAAAGCGCTGCAAAAGATGACTGCTGAGGACGATGTTGAAGCCTATCTAACAGTATTTGAGCGCGTGGCTGAGCGAGAGAAGTTACCAGCCGCTGAGTGGGCAGAGGTAATTGCGCCCTATTTAACAGGTGAACCTCAAAAGGCCTACTATGACCTCAGTGAGCAAGAGGTTAAGGACTATACTCGGCTAAAAGAGGAGATACTTGCCCGACTAGGAGTTACTACTGCAGTCCGTGCCCGGAGGGTACGCAACTGGAGCTACAGTCTGGACAAATCAGCGAGGTCCCAGATGTATGACCTAATCCATTTGGCAAGAAAGTGGTTGGAGCCAGACACTTCTACTCCTGCACAAATCCTAGAGAAGGTCGTGATGGATCGCTACCTCCGAGCACTTCCTACTGACCTGCAACGCTGGGTGGGACAAGGTGATCCTAAGAATGCCAACGAACTTGTCAACCTTGTGGAGAGGTTCCAGGCGACTGAGGACTACCTCCGTGATGTTCCTGCAGAATCTTCACCTCCCCGGAGCGCCAGATCTGTGCCGTCAGCTGGTAAGAGACTTCCATCTATTGGGGGAGTGTGGAGGGGTGCTGATGGAGGGAAAAGGGCTCAAGTGGTGTCTCAGGGACAAAAGACTGGTGATGGTCCCGGGTGGCTAAGGGGCTCTGAAAAGGACTCCTTGCCAAAGAGACCAGGCCCTATCCAGTGTTGGAGATGCCATGAGGCGGGACACGTGTCGGCCCATTGCCCTCTTACCTCTGAACCCATGGAATGTGACGCTAGCCGGCGTCAGTCGCTATTTGCGGAACCATCTTGTGCTGCAGTTCCTGGACTAGAGACTGAACCGCAAATCTGCGACATCACAATCAATGACTTTCCTGTTAAAGCGTTAATGGACTCAGGAAGCCTCGTAACCTTGGTGCATGCTAGCCTGGTGACTGGGGACTTAGAGTCTAAAAAGCATATGAGCGTTGTGTGTATACATGGTGATACAAAAGTGTACCCTATAGTGCTGGCTAAAGTCGGGACTGAACAAGGCACAGTACAATATGAAGTGGGTGTGGTTAAAAACCTCATGCATAATGTAATATTGGGGCGCGATTTTCCTTTATTCTGGGCTCTCTGGGAAAAAAGAAAAATCCCCAAAAGGAGTGAGGATACCTCTAAGGGGGTTGCCTTGTCCACTGTGAATGATAAAAGTGTACAGGATGAAAATGATTGTTTTCCTTTGCAGGTCCTGGCTGGGGAGGAGGAGGCTCCTCCCACTGAGCAAAATATACTAGACTTAGAGGTGTCTAGCGATAATTTTGGGGCTGCACAATTACAGGACCCCACTCTCAAAAATGCGAGAGAGCAGGTTGCTGTTATGAACGGGGTACCTCAGGAACCAGATGCTGAAAAAAGATTTCCACATTTTTCGGTGACTAATGATCTTTTCTATAGAGTCAATAAGGTTAAGGATGAGATTGTGGAACAGCTTCTGGTACCTAAGCCGTACCGGCGTCAGGTGCTTGACATGGCACATAACCATGTTCTTGGGGGACACTTGGGGACTGACAAAACGCGAGAGAGGGTTCTCCAGAGGTTTTTTTGGCCGGCCATATATGATGACATTAAAAAATACTGTGAGTCGTGCCCCACATGTCAGGTTAGTGCCCCAGTGTCACATTTTCGCAGTCCTTTGGTTTCGCTCCCTATTATAGAGGTGCCTTTTGAGCGTATTGCCATGGATTTAGTGGGTCCCATTGTAAAGTCAGCTAGAGGACACCAGTATATTTTGGTAGTCCTGGATTATGCGACCCGCTATCCTGAGGCTGTACCCTTAAGAAACACTGCATCTAAAACAATTGCACGTGAGTTGTTTTATATGTTCTCTAGGACTGGGATCCCCAAAGAAATCCTAACTGACCAAGGTACGCCATTTATGTCGAAAGTAATGAAGGAATTATGCAGACTATTTAAAATCTCACACATCCGTACCTCTGTATACCACCCCCAGACGGACGGATTGGTGGAGAGATTTAATAAAACTTTGAAACATATGTTGAAGAAAGTGGTGGCAAAAGATGGGCGTGACTGGGATCATTTATTACCCTACCTCATGTTTGCTATTAGGGAGGTGCCCCAAGCGTCCACAGGGTTCTCACCATTCGAGTTGGTCTATGGTCATCACCCTAGGGGTCTACTAGACATTGCAAAAGAGACATGGGAGAATGAGTCCACCCCATACAAGAGTGTTATTGAGCATGTAGCACAAATGCAGGACCGTATAGCCACTGTAATGCCCCTGGTAAGGGAACACCTCCAGAGGGCTCAAGAGGCCCAAAGTAGAATTTACAACCGGTCCGCAAGAATCAGGACATTCAACCCAGGCGATAGGGTCCTTATACTAGTCCCCACTGTTGAGAGTAAATTCTTGGCGAAGTGGCAAGGTCCCTATGAAATTGTTGAAAAGGTCAGTGAGGTGAACTACAAGGTGCACCAACCAGGTAGAAGGAAGCCTTTCCAAGTTTATCACATAAACTTGATCAAGCCCTGGAAAGACAGGGAATCCTTGGTGGCGACAAATACTGTTAATAATTTGTCACCACCAATCCCTCCAGTCAAGGTAGGTGATACTCTATCAGTGTCACAGAAACAGGAGGCTCAGGAATTTTTACAGAAAAACAAAAACAAGTTCTCTGACCTCCCAGGGCGTACACACCTCATCCATCATCACATTGAAACTGAGCCTAGAAGCAGAGTAAACCTTAAGCCCTATAGGATACCCGAGGCACGTAGGGAAGCCGTATCTGCCGAGGTAAAACGTATGCTTGCTCTGGGGGTAATTGAGGTGTCACAGAGTGAATGGTCCAGCCCAATTGTGCTAATCCCAAAGCCCAATGGAACTTGGAGGTTCTGTAACGATTTCAGAAAGTTGAATGAGATCTCCAAGTTCGATGCGTATCCTATGCCCAGGGTAGATGAGTTGATTGAGAAGTTGGGTAACGCCAGGTACATAACCACCCTCGATCTCACAAAGGGCTACTGGCAGATTCCACTTTCTGGTGAGGCTAAAGAGAAAACTGCATTCTCCACCCCTGATGGGCTATTCCAGTATGTAGTGATGCCATTCGGGTTACATGGAGCGCCTGCAACTTTCCAGAGGTTGATGGACTTGATTCTGCGACCACATCGTGATTACTCAGCTGCCTACCTCGATGATGTGGTCATTTTTAGCCCTGATTGGGAAAGTCACCTCTGTAAGGTACAGGCCGTGTTGGATGCCATAAGTGATGCGGGGTTGACCATAAATGCCGAGAAGTGTGCTCTAGCCCTAGAAGAGGCCAAATATCTAGGCTACATTATTGGGAGAGGGTTGATTAAGCCACAGCTAAATAAAATTGAGGCAATACAGAATTGGCCTAGACCCCTGACAAAGAAACAGGTTAGAGCTTTCCTGGGTATTACGGGGTATTACCGTAGATTTGTGCCGAACTTTGCCTCAGTTGCTGCTCCACTAACTGACTTGACAAAGGGCGGAAAGACAGCAATGGTCACGTGGACCCCAGAGGCCGAGAAGGCTTTCCAAAGCCTTAAGTCGGCCTTGTGCCAACCACCTGTCTTAGTTACCCCCGATTTCAGGCGAGAATTTCTGGTCCAGACAGATGCCTCTAACACAGGCTTAGGTGCAGTACTCTCACAAGTAGTGAATGGTGAGGAGCATCCAGTGACGTACTTGAGTAGAAAACTAACCCCGGCCGAGAAAAATTATGCCATTGTGGAGCGAGAATGTTTGGCAGTAAAGTGGGCCCTAGAATCGTTAAAGTATTACTTGCTAGGCAGGAAATTCAAGTTGGTGACAGACCATGCCCCCCTAACATGGATGAAGTTAAACAAGGAGAGAAATGCAAGAGTGACTAGATGGTTTCTCTCCCTACAAAACTTTAATTTCACTGTGGAACACAGGCCAGGGAAATTACAGGCAAATGCTGACGCATTGTCAAGGGTAAGTTGTCTGTGGGGACAAAAGGCTCAGCCCTTCGGTCTGAAAAAGAGGGGGGGGGATATGTAGACATGTCACTGGAGAAGTGATCGAGGGGGTGTACATCTCACCTAGGTTGCTACACAGTGTGAGATGGTAAATCCAGGATGGATCAGTTTCTCAGCAGCGATATGCTGCTGAGTTGTTATTTAATTTTGCCGGGCCTGGGTTTATATGGAATGGCAGGTAGGTTTGGTAGAGGGACCTGTCATTCCACATCCCCCGATCCAGTTCTGGGTTTGGGATCAGGTGAGCTTTGATCCTAATTAGCCTGGGAAGCTAAAGGCACTGCAGGGTCTGCAGGTGGTTGCTCTCAGCCAGGGAATGAACAGTCTGTGTGTTGAAGGAAGCTGCAAGCACAGCCACTGCTGGAGCTAAAACTCACCCTGCGATATCCAGGCGAAAGACGCTGTGTTTGTAAGTGTCAGATAGGTGAGCAGAACCTGTTAGTAAGCGCCCAGCCGGGCTAGGACTTTTATTTTTGTTGTACTTAGAAAGCACGGTGTTGCTGTATATTTTGTTTGCTGGACTGTTTGTACCACGAATAAACGCCAAGATCTGCTTTATAAATTCCAAGTCTGCTGTGAACTGTGTCCAAACACACCCTACCCCGGGAAGATCCCTTACAATATATATATATATATATTTTTTTTTTTTTTTTTATTATTCTAAATTTAAATTTATTCCTGCATCTAATTAATTTTTTAAAAAAAACTTTGATGCAACTTCGATTTATTGGCTTTTTTATACATTTGGTTTATTTATTTGTTTGTTTTTATTTGTGCACGAATTCTCCCTCTTTACCATCACTCTAGCAAAGTTGATATTGTGATTATGTTGCCCCTACGCCCAGGCATTTGGCTGGTGTATGTGTGGGTGGAGGGGTTGGGTCCGGCGGCCTAAAGCTGTGGGCCGGCTTGACTCCGCCTGCGTTTCCGGGCTATTGCTATAGCTTGCGCTCCAGCAATTTTGGTATACGCAGGAGCGGAAGCTGAGCATTGTAGGTGGCCGGAAGCTTGCGCTCAGGCGTCATCTAGGTGCGCATGAGCGGAAGCGTCCGTATTGGGGCGGCCGGAAGTTGCGAGTGGAACGCATTTCCACCCGCATTTCCTGTTATACGGAACCAGGTGCGCTCCAGTCACTTGTGGAGTGCAGAAGCAAAAAGAACACCAGGTACCACTTCCCCTCCCCCGCACATACAAGTGCGGATAATAAACAATTGGATGCCTAAGTGGACACTGGCGAAAATCCAAGGTAACACCCTTCTACATATGTGTACACAGAAAATATGAATAATAATAAGAAAAATTAGTAATATGGAGCGATGTGCATTCTGGTGTGGGTGTATGTATGTGTATATATGTGTATGTACATATATGCACGTATATTTTTCTATATATATAAGTGTATATTATAAGACACTTTTGAAAATGTTTTCCTATATGGGAATGATGGTGAATGGAAAGCAAATGAATAAATAATAAACTATTTGAATTTTTTTTTCTTCATATGCCATTCTATTTATTTATCTATTTAGTCATTTATTTATCTACGTATTCAAACCCCTCTTTTTTTGTGGGTGGAGCTATATGACCTTTTTGACCACATGTGTTTAGTAACCTCCACATACACTTTTGCTATTTGTTCTGCGTTTAATAAAGCTCCTTTTATGGTAATGCACTAGGTCAGTGCGCCTTCCTTTTTGTTTTGTTTTTCTCCAGTATCTGAACACCCATGTTCTAAAGGAGGGCTGCAAGACCTTTTGACACTACCATCCTAAACTTACGATATCACACTTCAAAGACCAAGGCACCAGAGCGCAGGAGAAGTTGTTGGAAAAACAGATGATGACAACCTGTGTGCGCTCCCCCATCATCCTCTTCCTGCCACAAGTCCACCTCCAGAGCCACAGCCTCCAAGGAAGGCTGCAGGGAAGGTTGCACGGAAGAGTCGAAAGTGATTGCCTGGCTTCAGTCTGGTCTGACAGAACACACAGCTTGTTGTAGGACCACAGCCTGGGTACATATGTCATCTGCTGCTGTTCCTGTTTTCTGGGAGTCTTAGACCAGATTGACCTCCGTTCTATATGGACTTCTCAAGCTACTAAGTTTTTTAGCCACAAAGTTGATGTCTGCCTTGGGGGCCAAAGGCTTCACAAATTCAAGCAATTTCTCCAGCATTGCCTTCCTCTTTATTTTGTTATTATGATGGAAAATAAATTGTGATTTTTGTTTCAGAAAATACTTGCCTATGTGTTTTTCTTCAAATAGCAAATAGGAAATTTTGTTTGTGAGTAGGCAGTGTAGCAGCAGGCAGGTAAAGTCACCTGGTTGTATCCAGGATGGGAAATATGTGTGCCCTAGATTCAGGCTTTATGCAGACTTGTACAACTAGAGGGGAAGAGTTAATGAGCCCAGCTGAAGTAAATGGGCTCATTAAGACCTCTACAAAAAAACCTCAGCGTGCTTAGGGAGATGCTCCATCCTGGAACCAGTTTTGTGTTGTATAGACTGGGGAGTGTGACACCTGTTCTGTGCGGTGAGTTAACGCCTGTGTGGCAAACCTCTACAACAGGGACAGGGACTGGTGTAGCACAAGGCTGCACTCAGTTGTTAGACAGGGAATCTAAGTGTGTAGTTAGAGGTCGAGCTGACCAGGATTTATTTTCATGTTTTATTTTTGTCTGGCTGTTATATGTATCACTGCATGTAGCATAAATAAACCACTTCTTTTGTTTTTTTTGCACCTACAACGCTGTCTGCTGTGCCTGATTTTGTGTTGTGAACCCATCCAGGGGGTCACACACACCCGCTGCCGAGCTAACCCCTCACAGTTGGTGGAGAATTTTGGCAGTTGTTTTTTTTAAGGCCAGCATGGAGGAGATACTGACACAGCTGGCTCTAGCAAATGCAAATCAGCAGCAAACAAATGCGGGTTTACAAAGGAGCCTTGCAGCTCAACAACAGAGCCTTGCAGCCCAGCAGCAGACAAATGCAACTTTGCAGCAGAGTCTGGAAGCTCAGCAGAAGGCTCACCAGCAGAGTCTGGAAGCTCAGCAGAAAGCTCACCTGCAGAGTTTGGAAGCTCAGTAACAAGCCCAGCAGCAGACAAATGCAACTTTGCAGCAGAGTCTGGAAGCTCAGCAACAAGCCCAGCAGCAATCTGAAGCCCGCTTCATAGACCTGTTGCAGAAGCAGGAGCAGAGTTTTCAACAGCAAATAGAGACATTGATACAGCAACGTCCGCAGACCAATGAAGCAAGTGGTTAAAATAATACCGCATCCTTTGGTGTGAGCCGTTTACTGACAAAAATGACTGGAGAGGATGATCCGGAGGTGTTTTTGACCACATTTAAAAGGACTGCTGAAAGGGAAAAGTGGCCTAAGGAGCAATGGGCTGGACTGGTGGCCCCTCTGTTAACTGGGGAATCGCAGAAGGCTTATTATGACCTAGAGCCTGACCAAGCAAAAGACTATGTGGTACTAAAAACAGAAATATTGGCACGGCTGGGTGTCACCCTGGCCGCCCGGGCTCAGCGTGTGCATAATTGGACTTTTCAGGTTGGAAAACCCCCCAGATCTCAAATGTATGATCTCATTCACCTGAGCAGGAAGTGGCTGCAGCCAGAGACTTTGACCGCACCAAACATTGTGGAACGTGTTGTTATGGATCGTTTCCTGAGAGCTCTTCCTACTGCCATCCAAAAATGGGTAAGCCATGGAGACCCAGAAAATGCAGATAAACTTGTGGATCTGGTTGAGAGGTACTTGGCTACAGAGAACCTGACCACCTCTTCCAGAGACTCACGGACTTTCCACCCTAAGACCAGATCATTCCCAGTGGCGGGTAAGATGACTCCAAGGGGTGAGGGTGGAGAGAGTGAGAGGGTGGGAGTTCTACCTAAGGTCTGGCGGGAGCAGCCCGGGAAGCCCAGGCTGCAAGAGGCAGCGAAAAAGATTATTTGCTACCGCTGCCGCCAAGAGGGACATATTGCAGCCAATTGCCCAGTTGTGGATGAGCCTATGCAATGTGACTTTATAAGGGAGAGACGTCAGTCGCTGTTTGCGACAGTTGCATGCACTGCCATTCGGGGACCTGAGAAACATTTATGTAAAATGTGTATTAATGGTAGAAATGTTGATGTGTTGCTGGATTCAGGTAGCCTGGTAACATTGATAAAAGCTGAATTAGTTACTACAAAGTTCTCTGGGAAGAACAAGGTGGCTGTTATTTGTGTGCATGGGGACATCCGAGAGTATCCTGTAACTTCAGTGTTTTTTGAGACTCCCAAAGGTAACCTCTCTCATCAGGTGGGGTTAGTGTCTCACTTACCACATGATGCTATTGTGGGAAGGGATTTTCCAAAATTCGGGGAACTCTGGGATTGTCCTGAGCCCCCCACTGGTGCCCCTATAAACCAAGAAGATGACCAGAATTCCTCTGGGAGTGGTGAGGACTCTCCTGAATTTCCCTTGTCGGTATTGGCGGGGGAAACTCGAGAAACTGGGGAGGAGCCAACATCCTCAGATGAAAACATGCAGTCTGTGGAGTTTTCGGATCTTGAGGTTCACAGGGAAAATTTTGCCACCGAACAGTTAAAAGACCCCACCCTAATAAAGGCACGGGAAAATGTGGTGAAAATAGATGGCGAGTTAGTGAACCCAGATAAGACTTGCACTTATCCTTACATCACTATGGAAAGGGACCTGCTGTATCGAGTGGCTCAAAGGGCAGAAGAAACCATTGAGCAACTTGTAGTGCCCAAACCTTACAGGAAGTTGGTGTTAGAATTGGCCCATGGGCACATTCTGGGAGGTCATCTGGGGGCTGAGAAAACCAGAGAGAGGGTACTGCAGAGATTCTATTGGCCTGGGGTCATGAAGGAAACAGAAAATTATTGTTCCTCCTGCCCTGTGTGTCAGAAGTCGGCACTTATGCCACATTTCCGTAACCCGCTGGTACCTCTTCCTATCATTGAGGTCCCCTTTGAGAGGATCGCAATGGATTTGGTAGGTCCGATAATGAAGTCTGCTAGGGGGCATCAGTACATTTTGGTTATATTGGACTATGCCACCCATTATCCGGAAGCAATTCCTCTTCGAAATACCTCGGCCAAAACCATAGCCAAAGAGCTATCTCTTGTTTTTAGCCGCGTGGGTATTTGTAAGGAACTGCTTACGGACCAAGGTACACCCTTTATGTCCAGGGTTATGAAAGAATTATGCAAGTTGTACAAAGTGACACAATTGCGTACATCTGTGTATCACCCCCAAACAGATGGGTTGGTTGAAAGATTCAACAAAACCCTAAAACAAATGTTAAAGAAGGTGGTGGATAAAGATGGAAAGAATTGGGACTGTCTAATACCCTATCTGATGTTTGCCATTAGGGAGGTACCCCAATCCTCTACGGGTTTCTCACCCTTCGAGTTGCTCTATGGGAGACAGCCAAGAGGGCTGTTGGATATCGCCAAGGAAACTTGGGAAAATTAGAGTTCTCCTCACAGGAGCGTGATTGAGCATGTCACCCTGATGCAAGATAGAATTGCACAGGTAATGCCAATCGTAAAGGAACATTTGATCCAAGCGCAGTTAGCACAGCAGAGAGTGTACAACCGTGGGGCCAAGACCCGTACTTTTTCCCCAGGGGATAGGGTCTTGGTGCTAGTCCCTACGGTTGAAAGCAAATTTCTGGCCAAATGGCAAGGTCCATACGAAGTAATTGAAAAAATTAGTGAGGTGAACTACAGGGTTAGACAGCCAGGAAGGTGAAAGCCGGAGCAGATCTATCACGTCAATCTGCTGAAAGCCTGGAGGGATAGGGAATCCCTAGTCGCAGAGACTTTGCCACAAGCACAGCCTGATTGCTTAGTTCCTGAGGTTGGAATAGCAGACACCTTATCGAAAGCCCAACAACAGGAGGTTAAAGAGTTTGTACTTCGTAACAAAGAGATTTTCTCTGAGCTGCCGGGACAAACATCTGGCGTAGAGCATGACATTATCACCCCGCCAGGAGAAAGGGTAAAACTAAAACCTTATAGAATACCAGAGGCCCGACGGGGGGCAATACGTGGGGAGGTTCAAAGGATGCTGGAATTGGGTGTGATAGAGGAGTCCCAGAGTGACTGGTCCAGTCCTATCGTACTAGTGCCCAAACCTGATGGGAGCTGGCGGTTTTGTAACGATTTTCGACAATTGAATAAAGTTACAAAATTTTACACCTACCCCATGCAGCGTATAGATGAGTTGATTGACCGGCTGGGAACAGCCCGATATATGACAACTCTTGATCTCACCAAAGGGTATTGGCAAATTCCCCTGGCCGAGTCGGCCAAGGAGAAAACTGCGTTTGTAACCCCAGATGGGGCATTCCAATATAAGAGAATGCCGTTTGGGTTACAGAATGCACCGGCAACATTCCAGCGGAAAATGGATAAGATTCTGAGGCCCCATCAGAAATATGCTGCAGCTCACCTGGATGATGTGATTATCCATAGCACAGACCGGGTCTCACATTTGCCAAAAGTACAAGCAGTCCTAGACTCTATCCGGGAAGCTGGGTTTACGGCCAATCCAAAGAAGTGTACCATTGGACAGGAGGAGGCCAAATATCTTGGGTACACTATTGGGAGGGGGGTGATAAAACCCCAAGTCAATAAAGTCGAGGCCATACAGAGTTGGCCACGTCCCAACAGCAAGAAACAGGTACGAGCCTTTCTGGGAATCGCTGGCTATTATCGACGATTCATTCCCCATTTTGCTTCTCAGGCTGTGCCCCTCACCAACCTGACAAAAGGGAAAGAGTCGGTCATGGTTAAATGGTCCCCAGAGGCTGAAGAAGCATTTCAGTCCTTAAAAACAGCCTTATGTTGTACTCACCAGACTTCTCTATGGACTTCGTTGTACAAACTGATGCATCAGACGTTGGGTTAGGAGCAGTGTTATCCCAGGTCTGAAACGGGGAAGAGCACCCAGTCATTTACCTCAGCAGGAAGTTGAAGTCCCATGAGGTAAATTACGCCACGATTGAGAAGGAATGTTTAGCAGTGAAGTGGGCTCTAGATTCCCTTCGGTACTATCTGCTAGGTAGGCACTTTGATCTGGTGACTGATCACGCTCCTTTAAAGTGGATGGCTCAAAACAAGGAGACCAATAGAAGGGTAAATAGGTGGTTCCTGGCCCTACAGGAATTTAACTTTACAGTTAAGCATCGCCCTGGTGTTAAAATGGGGAATGTGGATGCTTTGTCTCGGATACATGCGTGTCTGACTGCTTGTGTTACAACCCCAAGGTTGAAACAAGAGGGGGGGGGTATGTGGTAGCAGGCAGGTAAAGTCACCTGGTTGTATCCAGGATGGGAAATATGTGTGCCCTAGATTCAGGCTTTATGCAGACTTGTACAACTAGAGGGGAAGAGTTAATGAGCCCAGCTGAAGTAAGTGGGCTCATTAAGACCTCTACAAAAAAACCCAGCATGCTTAGGGAGATGCTCCATCCTGGAACCAGTTTTGTGTTGTATAGACTGGGGAGTGTGACACCTGTTCTGTGCGGTGAGTTAACGCCTGTGTGGCAAACCTCTACAACAGAGACAGGGACTGGTGCAGCACAAGGCTGCACTCAGTTGTTAGACAGGGAATCTAAGTGTGTAATTAGAGGTCAAGCTGACCAGGATTTATTTTCATGTTTTATTTTTGTTTGGCTGTTATATGTGTCACTGCATGTAGCATAAATAAACCGCATCTTTTGTTTTTTGCACCTACAACGCTGTCTGCTGTGCCTGATTTTGTGTTGTGAACCCATCCAGGGGGTCACACACACCCGCTGCCGAGCTAACCCCTCACAATATATATATATATATATATATATATATATATATATATATATATATATATATATATATATATATAAAATTGTCGGGCCTGGAAAAAAGTGCCCCACCCTTTCCAAAAATGCAAAGGGAAAATGCATTGATGTGATCATGTTCCATAGGAACCCATGTTAAAAAATTTCCCTGAATTTCTGCAAAATGCAAAATGCATCAAATAATCCATTAGTGTGAATCAAGCCTGAGGCTCAATTCACACTAATGAATTTTTTTGATGCATTTTGCAGAAATGCAGGATTTTTCTTTTTAACATGAGTTCCTATGGAACATGTTCACATCAATACATTTTTGTGCCTCTGCATTCTTGGAAAGGGTCGGGGACTTTTTCCCACGAAATGCAGCATTTTGCATGTAATAGACTTCAATGGACCTGCATCCAAAATGCAAGTACCGCGTTTTCAGCGTGATTTTGGTGTAATTTTTGCGTGATTTGTGTGGTTTTTTTTTTTTAGCTGTACAATCACTGTATATAACTGGTTGCTAAGGAGAGGGCCTTGAAGCCAGCCCCTGCATCCTTAACAACCGATGAGTCATCAGCTGTCAGCGGGCTTTCTTGCTGAATGTAAAAAAAAGAATTGCTGGCTAAGAAATAAAAATGGTGAAAAAAGGCAGTGTGAGGTTCCCACCCAGGTCCAGACCCTAGGGTGTAGTATGGATTTAGAGAGGATGCCACATACCAATTTATTTTTAAAAATGGCATGGGCTTCCCCAAAATCCATACCAGACCCTTATCTGAGCATGCAGCCTGGCAGGTCAGGAAAGGGAGGGGACGAGCAAACGCCCCCCCTGGAACCATACCAGGCCACATGCCCTCAACATGGGGGCATGATGCTTTGGGGCATCGCCCACCCCAAAGCACCTTGCCCCCATGTTGATGGGTACAAGGGCCTCTTCCCGACAACCCTTGCCCGGGGGTTGTCAGGGTCTGCGGGCGGTAGGCTTATCGGAATCTGGAAGCCCCCTTTAACATAGGGACCCCTGATCCTGCCCCCCATTTTAATGATTATGGGGTACATTGTACCCCTGCCCATTCACCAAAAAAGCAGTGTAGTGTGAAAAAATACAGTAGACAGTTTTTGACAAGTCTTTTTATTAAAAATATCTTCTTCTTCTTCCCCGTTTCTTCCGCTATCTTCTCCCACATCTTCCTCCTTCAGGCTTCTCCTTCTCCCACTGCTTCTTCTTTCTCCTGTATTCTTTATCCAGTGTTCTTCTTCCTCTGCCGCCGACAACCCTCTACGATGCTGAGTTCCACTCCTGCGACAACCCTTCTCCAATGCTATGTCCTGCTGATCCGTCTTCGCCAATGTCAAGCATGTCTTGGATAATGATGGAGGCCTGGTGCCAATAGGTCCATACCAGGCCAAGGGCCTGGTATGGACCTGGGAGCACCCCAAGCCTGCTTTTTTTTAATTTATTTTTTAGCTGGCAATTCCTTTTTTTACATTCAGCAGGGAAGCCTGCTGACAGCTGATGACTCATCGGTTAAGGACATGGCGGATGGCTTCCTGGCCCCCTCCTTAGCAACCAGCTGTATAGAGTGTAAAAAAAATGCAAAACACAAATCGTGGCAATAAAATAAAAAGTGCTTAAAATAAGCGTCCAAAAACGCATCAAACGTTGCTAAAAGCATTTCAGAAATGCTCAAAAGCAACATGGATAGATGTGAATCGATTCTTAGGGGCTCAAGCATCAAAACATTCTTGTCAAAGTTTTTTCTTTGATCCCGCTTAGCCTGCAATTTGGCATAAACCATCTCCATATCATTAAGGTACGTAACCATTGCTATCAAATATGCAATCCTTTCCAGTGAGAATCGGAAACTGGTTCATATCCAGTGATGCAAGCTAAAGACTCCAGTTTACAAAGAAAGAAGAAATATCTTTGCAACAGGGTCCTGAAAGTTAAAAAAAAAAACAAGTCTTCACAAAGAATTGATGTCATTTTAGACAATTTTTCAAAGTGGGTTAGACTGTATATCAGAGCAACAAGTAATAATGAATAAAGGAGGGTGGCATTATTATGCTGCACCCTCTAGTGAGATTGCCATGTTTTGGTGCTGGCTGTTGCTTTCTTTCTTCTCTCCACCATATTTAATTTTGTAGAATCCTGTACCTGGAGAGGAGATCCTCATTTCAATGGCTTTCTTCTTGTGGATGGTATATAAAGTTCTGAGTTCACTATGGTCTGACTACAACCAGTAAGCTTCTGGAGCAAAACATGCCAAATCCATGAAAAGTCTGTTGTGTTAAATCATTGAATGCTCTGAGCAGCTAGAAGGAACAGATTGGCTGTGATGCTGTTTAAATATCCAATCAACAGGAGCCTTGCCTAAATGACAGAGTGCAGGCAGGCACTTCATTGGCAGAATTTCAGCAGGAGGCAGTACAGCAGAACATCCATTATGGTGAACAGCTGCATTAGTGTTATACACATGAAGGGCAAGTTGGAAAAGAACTGCCAGTCGAAAGGAGCAAGAGAAGCATAAGATTTCTCCCCTTCTCCATGCTCCTCTTCTCAGCAAATAAAAGATGCCAGACAGGAAGTCCCATAGGCGGTTGTTGTGACATCACCTTGAGTGCTGAACGATCAAGGCTGAAAGATGACATCAGGCACAAGGCCCACAGCATTCCCTAGACAACCAGCAATACTAACTACTGTGGAAAATGGACCCTCGCGCCACTAAGTGCTAAACGTGAAATAAATCTATGTACATAAAAAATAGAAAATATTACAAAGTATAATGAAACAACCTGTGGGATGAAGAAAGTGCAAGTGCTGCTAAATAATACAAAAATGCAGCGGGACAAAAATAGTAAACACAAACTATCGCATAAATAAATAAAAATAAAGAGTCCTGCGCAAATCGTGCCACTGAAAAAATGGATGATATATATAAATGTGAAAAACAAGAGTCAATGGAAAACTCATATAAATAAATACACCGACAAGTGTAGGTGCATGGGGAAAAAACTTGAGAAAGAACAGGACCAAATGTTCCAAAATATCAGGCTCTCAGAACTCTCACCTCAAAGAAGGAATGATCAGGCAAAATAAAGATGATCCCAATAAACTTCTCCTTTACTTCTCTGTGCACAATAACCAAGTGGTATAGACTTCTGCCACTAGAGGGCCAATTCAACCTCTTGTATGTAATACTGCAGCATTTGTATCCTCGTGGTATAAAACTTAAAGAGAACACAGAGGGGAGGAGGGAAGGGAGAGAGAGAGGGGACTCCAATAGTGTAGTGGTTTCAATAACTAAATAAGTTTATTAAGAGAAAGCAATAGACTCTCACATTTAAAAAGAAAGTTCAAACAGATAGAGATCTGGCGTGTACCGCCAGTCTTACGTTAGTTCCGGTTTGTCCTACGGCCACTCCCTACGTGTTACGTCACCACGTGACTTCTTCATGGGGATCCCTCTAGTGGCAGAAGTCTATACCACTTGGTTATTGTGCACAGAGAAGTAAAGGAGAAGTTTATTGGGATCATCTTTATTTTGCCTGATCATTCCTTCTTTGAGGTGAGAGTTCTGAGAGCCTGATATTTTGGAACATTTGGTCCTGTTCTTTCTCAAGTTTTTTCACCATACACCTACACTTATCGGTGTATTTATTTATATGAGTTTTCCATTGACTCTTGTTTTTCACATTTATATATATCATCCATTTTTTCAGTGGCACGATTTGCGCAGGACTCTTTATTTTAAATACTCACTACTGGCTATCTTGAGTTGTCAAATCAATCAAGGGAGCTGTCTATTCTTACTGTTTACACAATAAAAATCTCTCCTACCCTATGGTGTCTAGTTCCTCAATGTGTGATGTAGCCAGCTTCATACAGTAATGCCTGACGTCTTGCAGCCCTCTTCAGAATAACGGGTATTCATACACTAAAGAAAAAAAGAAAAGAAGGAGGACACACTGACCTAGTGCATTACCACTAGTATATCTTTATTCAAATATAAAATAGCAAAATATATACTCACAAATGAATATTGATAGAAGGCATAAACAATGAATCAAATCCACTGTTCTGAACACCGACATGCCAGGACCCAGTATTGCGTGGATCAAACCATACCTCAAGATGGCTGATGCATTTCGGGGGTGAGCCCCTTTCCTCAGAGACTAAACGGGCCATCAATACTATCTATACTCTATACTAATCAATACTATTAATACTCATTTGTGAGTATATATTTTACTGTTTTATATTTTAATAAAGCTTTACCAGTGATAATGCACTAGGTCAGTGTGCCCTCCTTCTTTTCTTTTACTCTTACTGTTTGCCATTCTGAAATGTAATATTCTGCTCCAGCAAGGTATTGCAGTTTGCACCAGGACCATTGTGCTACTGGTGTAGATCAGCCAGGTAACGTGTTTACATATTCCACATCTTCCCATAGCTCCCAACTGTCCCTGAATTCGAGGGACTGTCCCTGATTTGGAGCAATGCCCCTCTGTCCCTCTTTCCTCCTCATTTGTCCCTGATATTGGTCTGATCTGTACAGTTGTATATAAAATGCACTATCTTTCAAAAAGTGTCTCCCACTGCTAAACCTTTCATCCAATTTATACATTGCTGCATCTGTAAAAGTCAAAACACAATGTAAAGGAAGTAGTTGTAAGAAAATGAATAAAAAAAAAAAAACACTTGTGGGTTTTAATATATATATTTTTTTTTTTTTTTTGGGGGGGGGGGGGGGTTAATTCTCTGTTAAGAGGGCTTGGCATGGGATTCTATGCCTACATACTTTTGCTAGTAGGTGTCCCCTGTTCCCATCTCAAAAGTTTGGGAGGTATATCTTTAGCTGCTAGCAGCTGCCTACCAATAGTGATCACTTCTGTTGAGATCCCCTCCTAAATTTTCCTCCTCTGAATCTGCAGAGATTACCATCTGGTACAGGAATCACAAGAGTTTCACATTAATCTTTTTTATTCCATAACTGTTTTTTACAAAACACTAAAATGTTTGTCTCTTGGTAGTGGCTTTGTGCCTTCTCCTGCTATGGCATAGCCAGGTGTAAATATTCAAATGATATTGCTTAGTTTCTTATTCTGTTCTTGTTACTAATCTAATGTTAGCTATTCTTTGTTTCTGTTAATGTTCAGAATGACATTATTTCCGATAGTTCTTCCATGTTTCAGATTTTTTTTTCTAGGCTTATAGATGTTCTGGAAACCAGTTTTAACCATCTGAATACCAATCTGTAATACCTAATTGAAAAATTATGCCCATACAGTATACACTACACCCAAAGACTGACTCTCTATATTTTTTGTTAGCAAGACAGTTTTTTGTGCTTTACAATGCCATACCATGAAAATTTGTTCTACATGCTTCTTTTGGTTACTGTGAGAGATGCTTATAGGGAAGTCCATTTCTGAGTTTATCTCACTATTCTTCTTACTACTACTAGGAAAGAATATTTAACAAAATGTTGCCATATAGAGCAAATAAAGTGCTGCAAGCCTACTCTGTTGGGGGATCCCAAAAATTACCATTAGTGATTCCATAACAGATTGTACAGGACAAAGTTGTAATTGAAAGATAGCATGTTTCCTATGTTGAATTTTATTTCCTGTATATCCTGAATATTTTGATCTGTTTGGCTTAACAGTCCATGAATCAAACACAGGCATTTTCTTTCCACGTTGTCATAGTATAAACAAACACTGTTTATTTTGCCTGAAATCTTGTGACCTTGTAACTTCCTATGTCCTAATATCAAACAAGCTAGTAAGCCCAGCTATCATGTGTGAGTTACAGTATACCCCTTTCCTAAATTATTGAGAAGTGGAGTTTTTGTACTCCAGATCAGGAAAGTGGCCTAGAATGATACACAGATGCAGAGATACACCACAGAAAGTGCATTAACGCCATGTATATGTATGCAAAGTTAACAAGCAACTTTTGGCTTTTAGTTAAAAGTGATCCAATGACTGTACAGCTGCTAGATCACATCCATGTAGGGATAGGTGTCCTGGGGCATCTTTCATCTGACATCGAGTGGCACCAGCAGCTCCTCTGACCCAGCTCCCCTGGCATTCTGGATCTACACTATTTGATGTGCTTTTTTGACTGTTAAATTGTGAGTAGCCCTTGTCAGGGCTGGGCTCAGCCCTTCCTTCTCAGAGCTGGCCGGTCAGCTATCGGCTAATTGCCAGCTCCTATCTCTCCACAGTTACTCAGCTGTTGATGATATTCTGCTCAGTCCTACCTACTTAAGCCGTTCAGCCCAGTTGATCTCTGCCTTTGCCTTGGTCAACATCACAGAAACTATCTCCTGTGATCCTGTTCAAGACTTGATTTGCTGACATCCTTTCTGGCTCCAGATCCTGCTTGCTGTTCCACTACATTGATCCCTGACTTCTGGCTTGGCTGACTATCCATTCCGGTTACTAAACTTTAGCTATGTTTTGAATACATTGTTCTTTTTAGTTTTATTATTAAACAAGTGTGATTTAGCGGTACTTCTGTCTCGGCCTGATTTCATGGTTTCTGATACATAGTCAAAAAATATAGCATGGTAACCGGAATGGATAGTCAGCCAAGCCAGAAGGTCAGGGAACAATGTAGTGAAACAGCAAGCAGGATCTGGAGCCAGAAGGGACATCAGCCAAGCAAGTCTTTCAACAGGAATGCAGGAGATAGTCTCTGTGATGTTGACCAAGGCGAAGGCAGAGATTCTCTGGGCTGGACGGCTTAAGTAGGCAGGACTGATGACCAGGATATCATTAACAGCTGATTAACTGTGGAGAGATATAAGCTGGCAAGTAGCTGACAGCTGAGTGGCCAGCTCAGAGAAGGAAGGGCTGAGCCCAGCCCTGACACTCACACTTTTGACTAGGGATGAGCCGAACACTCCGGTTCGGTTCGCACCAGAACTTTCGAACGGACCCCAAATTCGAACGAACATTAGAACCCCATTGAAGTCAATGGGACTCGAACGTTCGAAATGAAAAGTGCTAATTTTAACGGCTAATATGCAAGATACTGTCCTAAAAAGGGTTTGGGGACCTGGCTCCTGCCCCAGGGGACATGGGTCAATGCCTAAACTGTTTTTAAAAATGGCCGTTTTGGCGGGAGCACTGATTTTAATGACGATTAAAGTGAAAAAAAGTGAAATATTCCTTTAAATATGGTGCCTGGGGGGTGTCTGTAGTATGCCTGTGAAGTGCCACGTGTTTCCCGTGTTTAGAACAGTCCCTGCACAAAATTACATTAAACGGAAATAACACCATTTAAAACTGCTTGCGGTTTTAATGTTATATCTGGTTCCTGCAATATGGTTGAAAATCATTGAGAAAAATGGCATAGGTAGCCCTCCCTGCCCATTACCAGCCTATTTGGGTCTTGTACGCATATTAAGGGGAACCCTGTACCCATATTAAAAAAAGGAAATGCGCGTGGCCCCCAGGCCCTATATACTCAGAACAGCAGTATACAGGCGATGCAAACAAGACAGGGACTGTGTAGGTTTGTTGTGTTAAGTTGAATCTGTTTGTAATTTTCAACTGGTACATTTTTAAAGTGTAGCTCCAGTCAAAAAAACTATTTTTAAGCTTTTTGGAAAACATAGGGAAGGGTTATCACCCCTGTATAATTTGTTTTGTCGTCCATCTTTTTTCATCTCACTTGCTGTTGTCTCCTTCCGTTTGCAAGTAGGAGATGTTTGTAAGTTGGATGTTTGAAAGTAGGGGCCTGCCCTATATGCTCTGCAGAAATGGCGGAACAAGGTGTTGGTTTTGCCACAACATTGTAAGCCCTCAAAGTGACTCTTGGTGGGCGCTGGAGCGCCCTGCTGTGAACGATTATATCAAGAATTGTAATTACATGCCATTGTTGAACAGTGGTAGAAAAATTGACCTTTGGTGGTTGTGGTGCTGGTGCCACAACACTATAAGTCCTCACCGTTACTCTGGGTGGGCACAGGAAGAGGCCCTCCTGTGAAATATTATATCAAGAATTGTAATTACATGTCCCTGTTAAACAGGGGCAGAAAAATTTGGCCTTAGGCACTGCTGCTGGTGCCACCACACTGCAACCTCTTCCATATACTCTAGTTGTATTGCAGGAATTAGCCCTGCTGCAAAGCATTGCATCAAAAATTGTACTTAAACGCCCCTGTTAAACAGGGGCAGAAAAATTGGGCTGATGGCATCAACCAGAACCAGAAATGTTCTTCCAACATATCAGCGGAGGAGGAAGAGGATAGACAATCAACATAAAAGGACAGTCACTCAGCATCAGCATAGGCAGTCTTGAAGGGATGTGGTATTTCAAAAAAAATTATTCGGTTACATCAGCTTCAGGTGCTTGGTAGCTGTTGGTGATCCAAGACTGATTCATCTTGATGAAGGTCAGTCGATCAACTGATTCGGTGGACAGGCGCACCCTGTGATCGGTAACAAAGCCACCAGCAGCACTGAAGGTGCGTTCCGAAAGAACGCTGGATGCAGGACAGGCCAGTAGCTCAATTGCATACTGTGCAAGCTCTGGCCAGTGATCCATCCTCAAGACCCAGTAAGCCAGAGGATTTTTGGTGGGAAAGGTGTCCAAGTCTGACCTTGCCCCTAGGTATTCCTGCACCATGTAAATCAGACGCTGGCGATGGGTGCTGGAACCGATCATACCTTGAGGCTGCGGACTAAAAAATTGTCTGAAAGCATCAGTCAGACGGCCACCTTCTCCACCGCTCCTTCTGACCGATGCCTCAGCAACACGTTGTCCAGGACCAGGAGTTTGTAACCTCCCAGTCTCTGGGAACGCGTTGCACAGACCTTTCTGCAAGGCCTCCCAGAGATGTCTCATCCTCTGCTCCCTCTGCGATGGCAAGATAAGGTCGGCAACCTTACCCTTGTACCGTGGATCAAGGAGAGTGGCCAGCCAGTAATGGTCCCTCTCCTTGATCCGAAGAATACGAGGATCCTTCCGCAGGCTTTGCAGGATCAGGGAGGCCATGCAGCGTAGGTTAGCTGAGGCATTCGGTCCGGAGTCCTCTGGGTCACTAAGGACAACATGATCTGCAGCTACCTCCTCCCAGCCACGTACAAGTCCACGTGTTTCTTGGGACTGTAAATCATCCCTACAAGACTGCTGCTGCTGCTGCTGCTGCTGATGCTGATGCTGAGTGCCAGCCTCCACCTCCATGCTGACACAATCATCCTCCTCCTCCTCTTCCTCCTCCTCATCCTCTTCCTGTGTGATGGGTGGCACAGCAGGAACACTGTCTGGATAAAGGGGGCCTTGAGAGGCAAGGGAGTCCTCCTTTTCCTGCCTCTGTTCTGCCTCAAGTGCCCTGTCCATTATTCCACGCAGCGTATGCTCCAAGAGGTGGACAAGAGGTACAGTGTCACTGATGCATGCACTGTCACTGCTCACCATCCTTGTGGCCTCCTCAAACGCTGACAGGATAGTGCATGCATCCCTGATCATGCCCCACTGGCGTGGTGAGAAAAAACCAAGCTCCCCTGACCCTGTACTGGTGCCGTAGTTGCACAGGTACTCATTGATGGCCCTCTGCTGCGTGTGCAGCCGCTGCAGCATGGCCAATGTTGAGTTCCATCTGGTGGGCATGTCACATATAAGGCGGTTCTTGGGCAGGTTCAACTCCTTTTGGAGCTCAGCCAGCCGAGCACAGGCATTAAATGATCGGCGGAAATGCACACAGACTTTCCTGGCCTGCTTCAGGACATCCTGTAAGCCGGGGTACCTGCCCAAGAACCGCTGCACCACCAGGTTAAGGACGTGAGCTACACAGGGCACATGGGTCAGTTGTCCCTGTCGGAGGGCGGAGAGGAGGTTGGTGCCATTGTCGCAAACCACCATTCCTGGCTTAAGCTGGCGTGGCGTCAACCACCTCTCGGCCTGCCCCTGCAGAGCTGAGAAAACATCCGCCCCAGTGTGGCTCCTGTCCCCCAAACAAACCAGCGCAAGCACGGCATGGCATCGTTTTGCCTGCGTACTTGCGTAGCCCCTGGAACGCCTACAGAGCACCGCTGGTACTGAGGACAGAGCACTGGAAGAGGCCATGGAGGAAGAAGAAGAGGAGGGGGTGGAGGAGAGAGGTGTGTCACAACCAATAGTAGCATTTTGGAGGCGTGGTGGCGGAACAGCCTCCAACACTACTGCACCTTGTCCTGCATCCTTCCCAGCTGCCAGAAGAGTGACCCAATGGGCCGTGAAAGATAGGTAACGTCCCTGTCCATGCCTGCTGGACCATGAGTCAGTGGTAATATGCACCTTACCGCTGACCGCCCTGTCCAGTGAGGCAAGGACATTGCCTTCCACATGCCGGTAGAGAGCCGGAATCGCCTTCCGTGAGAAAAAGTGGCGTTTGGGGACCTGCCACTGAGGAACCGCACATTGTACAAACTCACGGAAGGGGGCCGAGTCTACCAACTGAAAAGGCAGCAGTTGAAGTGCTAGCAATTTAGCCAAGCTAGCATTCAACCGCTGGGCATGTGGATGGCTGGGAGTGAACTTCTTCCGCCGGTCCAGCAGCTGGGGCAGGGACATTTGCCTGCTATAATCGGATGTGGGTGTACCGCTAGCAGAGTTCCCGGAAGCACTTGGCTGTGACACTCCTAATTCTACACCTTCATTCCTCTCAGAGCAGGTTTCAGAGAGGACTGAAGGTCTAGTGGGGTTGGAGATGCCACCTGATGAGGAGCAAGGAGAGGTCCGCTTTGTTCTTTGGTGTGGGTCTTTGAGGTACGCTTGCCAACGAGCTGCATGGCAGGTCAACATATGTCTGGTCAAGCATGTGGTGCCCAAGCGGCTGATGTTTTGGCCACGTGAGATACGCTTGAGACATATGTTACAAATAGCAGCGGTGCGATCTGATGCACTCGTCTCAAAAAAGGCCCACACCAAAGAACTTTTAGAATAACGCGCAGAGGCAGCGCTCTGCACAGGCGGAGCTCTGTGGTGTGATTCAGTCGGTGTGCTGCCCCTAAGCTGCCCCCCGGAGGGCATCCTGCCTCGTTGGACATGTGCCTCCTCCTCCTCCTCCTCCTCCTCCCTCCTTCCAGGCACCCACGTGGAGTCAGTGCCCTCATCATCCCCTCCCTCTTCATCGCTGTAGCAAACCTGGCAGTATGCTGCAGCTTGTGGAACATGACTACCAGATTGCTGTCCTTCTTGAGCATCCCCTCTCTCTGCGCTCACGCTACTGCCTTCCTCTAGCTGAGTGTCATCATCAGAGCCCACAAAACACTGGGCATCCTCCTGGAGCATGTACCCAACACTGTGCTCAAAGAGTTCAGGAGACTCCTCAGGAGGACGTGGTGGGTCTAGGGAAGGAGTCACTGATGATGACATTGAGAGGAGGGAAGACGATGCGTTGGCAGCTGCTTTGCTACTACCCTGAGACTGGGTGAGAGAGGATGAGGAGGATGAAGAGGGCTTGGTCATCCACTCTACCAAGTCGTTGGCATGTTGCGGTTCAACATGTCCAGCTGCCGAAAAGAAGGACAAGCATGTCCCATGGCCACGTGCTGATGACAATGCACCGCATCCACGACCAGCACTGTTGTCTCTAGACACAGAGCCTGCTTGCCCTCTTTTATCGGCTCGCGCCTGTCTGCCTCTCCTTGCTGGCCTTCCAGACATGGTAATGGCCTGAAGGGAGTTGGGTAAAACAGCAGTTGGGTAGTGTATATTGTGCTGGAGGCACACAACACCCACTAACTCCTGCAGATGCCTTTATTATAGAACACCAGAGATAAAGGGGTATATACAGATGTATACTGTGCTGTGCTGGAGGCACACACAACTTCCAATAACTCCTGCAGATGGCAAGTGGTCTCAAATAGAGAACAGCTATGTAGGTGGATATAGCGGTATGTACTGGGTACAGAGCACGCAGACAGCATGCACTATCTCCTAACACTACTGACTGCAAGCTCTATTATTAAAGATAGATCACTAGCTATATAGGTGAGGTGAATATAGCGGTGTATACTGCGGTCAGGGCACACAGACAATAACCAGAGAACACCAGAGATAAAGGGGTATATACAGATGTATACTGTGCTGTGCTGGAGGCACACACAACTTCCAATAACTCCTGCAGATGGCAAGTGGTCTCAAATAGAGAACAGCTATGTAGGTGGATATAGCGGTATGTACTGGGTACAGAGCACGCAGACAGCACGCACTATCTCCTAACACTACTGGGTACAGAGCACGCAGACAGCACGCACTATCTCCTAACACTATTGACTGCAAGCTCTATTATAAAAGATAGATCACTACTACTAGCTATATAGGTGAGGTGAATATAGCAGTGTATACTGCGGTCAGGGCACGCAGACAATAACCAGAGAACACCAGAGATAAAGGGGTATATACAGATGTATACTGTGCTGTGCTGGAGGCACACACAACTTCCAATAACTCCTGCAGATGGCAAGTGGGCTCAAATAGAGAACAGCTATGTAGGTGGATATAGCGGTATGTACTGGGTACAGAGCACGCAGACAGCACGCACTATCTCCTAACACTACTGACTGCAAGCTCTATTATTAAAGATAGATCACTAGCTATATAGGTGAGGTGAATATAGCGGTGTATACTGCGGTCAGGGCACGCAGACCATAACCACTACACAACAGCAAGATAGAAAATCGGCCGAAAACGATTGGTGTGTACTGTGTTGAAGGTACACAGAACACCCACTGCTTCAGACGCCAACACACTACACGAGGCCGCCGCGATGGCGGCCTTATATAGTGTGAGGCGTGCACTACACAGCCTGAGCTAT
The DNA here is from genome assembly GCF_037356315.1 of Lithobates pipiens. Classification (NCBI taxonomy): domain Eukaryota; kingdom Metazoa; phylum Chordata; class Amphibia; order Anura; family Ranidae; genus Lithobates; species Lithobates pipiens. The sequence continues at coordinate 325,356,149 of NW_027507764.1, forward strand.
GATTGGCCACAGGCATCCTGCCTGTGGCCAATCATGGCTCTCCTCGCTGCTGGCGCTGCGATTGGCCAAGCATGCGGGGTCACAGTGCATGCTTGGCCAATCATGAGCCAGCAATGCACTGCGCCATCGCAGTGCATTGTGGGCCGTGAGCGCCACACGAATTTGACGCGAACGGACCAAAATGTTCGGATTTCGCCGAACGGACGAACAGCCAATGTTCGAGTCGAACGTACGTTCGACTCGAACATGAAGCTCATCCCTACTTTTGACTATTCATATACAGAACATCTAGGCATCATCTATGAAATCTCAGCACCAATATACCTTTTAATCAAATAGGGAATAAACAGAGAAAGTGCTGATCATAAAATAACATGTAAGATTGCTTTTTGTAGCAATCAATCAAACCCTATACAGAGATAATCTATCTGCATGTTCAAAGAAACTATACACATATCATCGAGGTTGTAAAGCTGGTACTAGACACCCATGGACAACATAATAAATGTTTCTTTCTAAAACTATTTCCCTTTCATAAATCATTACATAAATTCCTCAAGACAACCTGTGTCACAAGAGTTGTTCATGAAAAAGATAGCAAGACAGAGATGTTGAAGATACAGGCAGAAAATACAAAACCCCAATTTGCTTTTGTATATACTACACAGAGATAAAATCCTGTCCCATTGTTTTTACTAGATGGGTTATCAGAAATGTTACAGGCAAAACATCACCTACTGAAAGCCAACAGGTTAGATGTTTTTATTTTTTTATTTTAAGTATTCCATTCCTTTTTCACACATACAAGCTGTGTTCCAGTACATTACCATTACCAATGTTGTTGCCATAACTACCTTTTTTTTTATTGTAAAAATGTTTGAATGGTTCCACTTCACATTGCATTAAAGGGCATTTATTGCAATTTTGACATTTTAAGTACCTTTTGCTGTCTCCCCTTTTAGGCATGTTAAAAGCATCAGAATGTGGGGCCAAATAATTATACAAAAAATAAGCCATTCTCACAGGGTACCAATTCATATGCTAAAGTTTTTGATTTAAATTAACATTACCTGTTTTCAACAAGTAAAAACAGAATGTTAGGTAGAATGTGCATGCTATGAACTGCTGATTAGAGATGTGCAGAGTCTAAAAATCCACTCCTCCAACTATTTTCCTGATTCACCCACGCTTTCCAATTTGCACTGTGAAAATCTGATGGTATTTCAGAATTTTTTACTCAATACTTACTAAAAAGGCTTTCCAAAGATTTCACACACAGGTCAACCATTTTTATGACATTTACATTCACATTTAAAAGATGTCCATATCAAAATAGTATTGTAGCAAAGTGTGTTTTGCCAAATATGGCTATATTAGTAGATTTTCAAAAGACCATTCCTATGAATATTTGTGCAATGTTATGAAAAATGTAATGCAAAAAAACTTCAAAACAGATTTTCTTTTAGCATTTAATTTATGTGTGATTGGTATTTCCAGAACAAAAAAAAAGAAAAAACACATTCACTGTTAGAATTTTATTAGTTGGAGACAAACTTTAAATTCTGTACCTTCAAATTTTCACATCCCTTTAAAACAAATACTGATTTGGCACCACTCATGATTAGAAATTAATAGAATGGTATTAAAAAAAAAATACAATTCTACTAATGTGTGCCTAGCTTTATGATTTGTTTTTTTGTCAAATCCAGAGGAAAGTGCTAGGGGTTTGATATCTGTGCATTATCAAACCTACCCCTGGATTCTGCCTAGCACCTACATCATTTGTCAGTATAGTGCTGTTGTCACTGACCTTAGAGAAAAATACCTTTCCAAGCACACAGTAGTACTCCAAAACTCACCAGGGTCAAACTGGGTAGAGGACCAACTGTAAAGAAGTCTGATAGTTTCTGCTTTATGATTTGTGAAATGGCTTTGCAAACCCTGTGGTGTTTCTACACACTTACAGATCCTCTGCAGTGTCAGCGTTCTGATTAAAAATGTAAGTAAAATTTACCCCACAAAAAAGTACTTTTACCGTTTCAGTGCTATGGAGAGCTTAGGCCAGAAAATTCCCTCATCAGCTCAGGTGACATTTGCTGTCCACATTCATTTGGTGTACATTCACTTTGTTTGTTAATTTTTTATGTAGAATGTACTAAAACAAAAGTAACATTTTGGAAAGCAACATAGCACACATGCACATATATAAACACTTTGTCCATGGCACGCATACAAACTTTTGCATGATGCTTCTGCTTGTAAATACATATTGTAATAATACTGTATACAGTATATGTACATGTATCCTGTCCTAATAGCTTAATAGAGACTATGGAATTCAGGTTTTTAGAGTGGCTACTTAATTTTATACATTCGAGTTATGAGATGGCATTCACTGGATGCATAAACCGATGCATGCACATGCCAACAAGCTACAGAAACTTATCTATAACTTGATGTTGATTTTCCTCTGCATTTCCCTTAACTGAGGGCCATCAGTCTGATTTACTAAAGACGTTGAACATTGTTACCTGATAAATGGTAGATGTTTTTACTTTGAATGCACGCATGGAACTTAACATAATTAGATAACTGAAAGTGAATTTTCACTAATTTGATAATAGAATTTACATTCCTGAAGAAAAAAAAATTTTATACTGAAAAAATACATATTTTTTAATTTTTTTTCTGCCTGTGTAAATGCCAGTTTGTGTATGAAAAGGATTAATGTACCTTATACAGTGAAAAATAAAAAATATTGGCATTAAAGCTAGAGTTATATGGGCCATTTTAATCTTCTACATCTGAATTATTTAACCATTGGTTGGTGGTCACGGTCATCTTATTTACAGAAGAGTGAAATCCATAAGCTGCTAATAAGATGATTGCTAACAAGTAGTTAAACTTCTCAGTAGCAAAAGATCAAAATCAGTCGTTTAGTCTAAACCTTCACTTATTAGGAATTCAGGTGATTGGTGGCCAAGGAAATGAAGGTACAGGGAACATAATCCCATATATAACATTGAAATTATATAGAGAAGAAATATAAAAGTGCTAACTAGCATGGCTTTTAACAGGCTAGTAATCATAATCTTTTGTACAGTTTATGTTTTGAACAGAAGCATTTGCAAGAAAACTGTTCCACTATGAATGTCTCCTTTTGTGAAAATGCAGTTTTTAATGTCACAACCAGCTAGAATGGAAATGTAGGTGTTCTGAATTAAATGGCCAGCTACTTAGCCTTTGGCCTATTTCAACTAGTACTGTAGGTTTTTTCTTGTCTCTTTTGTACAATGTGGCTTCGTTCACACCTGTGCAGTGCATTTTAGGTGTGCTTTACAGGTTTTAGATGCATTAGATGTAAACAGGTCCTAAGTCTTCAAATCTGACACACCTTGTTAGTAATGAGCCTAAGTGTGTCTCACTCACCAATTTGAAATGTTTTCCTTATTTATGTTCAGCTACTGAAACATTGTGGTCAGTTCACTAAAGTCTAATATCACGGTTACTCTTACAGTGAGCTTGCAGGTGACACGGTATTTCCCAGGGCGTGGAGTCTAAGCGCCAGCCGGTATTCTGCCAAGGTCCCCCTCATAAGGGTTTGGGCTTAGCTGCGTGCTGACCCAATGTTACAACCCCCGGGTTCCCCCTGCTAGCTAGGGGAGTGCCAGAAGACACTGTCAGACAAGAATGGATGGATGGATGAAGCAGAGAAGAGCCGGATAATGAGTCAAGGTCAGGGAGGGCAGCAGACAATGTAATCAGGAGGTCAAGCTGAGTAGGTACACAAGAGATCAGTTCACAAGGGGTCAGGTTAAAATAGGTTACACAAAGGAAGTTCAGAGACAAGCGCTGCTCAAGCAACCAGAAACTGGTCTGAGAAGAATTTAAATACAGAAGCACATGGGGGGCTGGACAGGAAGTAGCAGGAAGGAATGATATATTAAGCAACAGGTGAAGTCGGGCTACACCCATAGCTGCAGAGTACAGCCAAAGCTGAACACAAGCTAGTGGAACAACAGGTGCCAGCTGACCTACAGCAGTAAAGGTAAGGCTGCTTACACGGCAGCGGTACATAGTTTTATGAATGATAGCAGCAAAATGACATTTCTAAAGGAAAAAATGTAATTTAAAACTGTAATTTGTTGTTGGATCCTGGCAATATAGATGAAAATCATTGAAAAAAATGACTTGAGTTCCCCCCTGTCCATTAACAGGCTCTTTGGTTCTCCTCCCAAAATACATACCAGGCCCTTCAGGTCTAGTCTGAATATTAAGGGGAATCCTGCGCCAAAATAAAAAAATGGCGTAGGAGTCTCCCCAAAATCCATATCAGACCCTTATTCGAGAACACAACCTGGCAGGCCACAGGAGAAGAGGGGGATGAGAGAGCGCCCTGCCTCCTGAACCATACCAGGCCAAATGCCCTCAACATGGGGAGGGTGCTTTGGGGTCTGGGACTGAAAATCACCCGTTGCTGGATCAGATCAGCCATCGCTGGACCCCGGAGAGATGATCATCGATCGCTGGGTAGCAAGAGTGGTGTCACGATCTGGAGTCAGGCTCAGAGACCAATAGCTATAGCAGCAGAGCAGATATTCACACAGGTCACCCTGGCTGATGGCACGGGTTCACCTGAGGTGCGGGGTCTAAGCACTAATCGGTATTCACCAGAGCTCCCAAAGGTGGAGATGGGCTTGGCTGCGTGTTAGTGCCAGGTCGCGGTCCTCAGGATAGCCCCACCAGGAGGTGAGCAAGCCGGGGGTCTGGTAGCAGATATAGCAGGTAGAGATCAAGCAGAAGCGTAGTTGAGAAACAAGCCAAAAGTCGGTAACCAATAGTTGCAGGTTGGGATTCAGCAGAAGCGTAGTCCAGGAGCAAGCCAAATGTCGGTAACGAAAGGTAGCAAGGATACGGTCGGCAGCAGGAGAGATAGAAGCAAGATATTGGCTGGTAAAGGCACAATATTCTGGCAAGGAGGAAGTGCAGAGACATGGTTTATATAGGAAGTTCATGGGAGGAGCAAAGGGTTCAAGGTTCAAGGCAAACAAGATTCAAGACATGATCACTAAAGGAATTGTCCAAGGAGCTGTCCAAGGAGCTGTCCAAGGAGCTGTCCAGCATTCCAGGTGGCTCAGCAAGCAGAGTCACTGCCAGACACACCAGAGGTCCCCGGTTCAAGCCCAGGTCCTAACAAGTGGATTAGCACCACTGGAATCTTTTTTTTTTTTTTTTTATAAAGGAATTTTTCAAAAGTGTGTTCGTCATATTTAACAATTTTTTACATGTTCTTTGTGAAATGGTAGGGGTACTTTTGTACCCTCTTACCATTTCAAACAGGGGGGGCGGGATCTGGGGGTCCCCTTGTTAATCAGATGTTCATCAGATTCTGATAAGCCCCCCGCCCCCAGACCTCCACAACCATCGCCGACTCATTGAGTGTTCTTTGTATTACGGAAGCCGACAATTCAAAGTGATTTTAAACAACTTTTTTTCCTTGCAAAATGACACTTTGTGCAGGGACAGTTCTAAGCACGGGAAACATGTGCCCATTCACCGGCATACTATAGACCCCCCCCCCCCCCCCCCGGTATGAAATTTAAAGGAATATTGCACTTTTATTGTTTCACTTTAATCATTATTAAAATCCCTGCTCCTGAAAAAACTGCAATTTTTAAAACTTTTCTTTGCATTGATATATGTCCTCTGGGGTAGGACCTGGCTACCCAAACACTTTTTATGACAATAAAAAAAATTGCACTTTAGATTTTGAATGTTCGAGTCCCATAGACTTTAATAGGGTTCTAAAGTTCACACGAAGTATAGGTCTGTTTGCAGATTCTGGTGCGAACCGAACAGGGGGGTGTTCGGCTCATCCTTAGTGTTGCTTTAGCAGTGTGTTTGGGTCCTGTCCTATCCTCAAATCACACACAGAGAGGTACAGGTTTTTCTCAAGGATATCAATGAATTTAGCACCATCCATCTTTCCCTCAACTCTGACCAGTTTCCGAGTCTTGAACTGCTGAAAAACATCCCCACAGCATGATGCTGTCAATACCATGTTTCACTGTGGGGATGGTGTTTTTTGGGTAAGGTGATATTTTGGGTTTGACATGGTGTTTATTGTGATGGCCAAAAAGTTCAATTTTAGTCTCATCAGACCAGAGCACCTTCCTCCATACATTTTGGGAGTCTCCCACATGCCTTTTCACAAACTCATAACGTGCCATTTTGTTTTTTGCTGAAAGTAATGTCTTTCTTCTGGCCACTCTGCCATAAAGCCCAACTCAATAGAGTGTACGGCTTATTGTTAGCCTATGTACAGATACTGCAGTCTCTGCTGTGGAACTCTGCAGCTCCTCCAGGGTTACCTTAGGTCTCTGTGCTGCCTCTCTGATTAATGCCCTTCTTGCCCGGTCCGTGAGTTTTGGTGTTCAGCCGTCTCTTGGGAGGTTTGCTGTTGTGCCATGTTCTTTTCATTTGGTTATGATAGATTTGATGGTGTTCCTAGGGATCAGCAAAGATTCTGATATTTTTTATAACCTAACCCTGACTTGTACTTCTCAAAACATTGTCACTTACTTGTTTGGAGAGTTCCTTGGTCTTCATAGCAGTGTTTGGTTAGTTGTGCCTCTTGCTTAGGTGTTGCAGTCTCTGAGGCCTTTCAAAAAGGTGTGTATATGTAATGACAGATCATGTGACACTTAGATTGGAAACAGGTGGACATCATTTCACCAATTATGTGACTTCTGAAGGTAATTGGTTGTACCAGAGCTTTTTATGGGCTTCATAACAAAGGGGGTGAATACATACGCACATGCCAATTATCAGTTTTTTATTTCTGAAAATAGTTTTATGTATATATTTTTCTAATTTTACTTCACGACTATTGTGTTCTGATCCATCACATATAATCTAGATTAAAAAAAACACTTAACTAAAGACTGTAACATAACAAGGACTTGAATCTGCGGGAGACCTCCTGAGAGTTATCTGCAAAGATTAGCAATTTATGGCCATCCAGTTGGAGATTTGGCATCTCAGATTTGAGAATGACTACTCTGTCCATGTAGTTAAGGCACACAGTACCTGGCGGGGGGATCATTTTAAGGTGTATTCATGTGGTGTACTTTTTCTACTACACATGGCTATGTTATCCCCAGAACTTCAGGTTCTCCTGCAATGAGCAGGCATTGAATGATTCAGGGAGACCTTTAACTCTCAGGGAACGGTTCTCAAGGTCATCAAGCTTTTCCAATATGTATTGCTGGTTCTAGACACGTTGTTGATTACTTGCCTGGGAAGTTTGAACTTCCTCTTCCAGATCTGAGAGGTGGTGCTCCAGCTCTGATAACCGTTTTGCATGTTCTCCCATTTCCTTTCTAAGCTGTGTAATGCCCGCTGCTACCGCCCTGTCTACTGCCGCTGTAATGGTTGGGGATAGCAGTGCAGCTACAGCTTGGGCCATCTAATTGTATTGTTCATCTAGGGGGCCTGCTTAGTCATTGAGTGTTTGCTGAGGATTCATACCCGCCACCACGTTCGACCCGTCCACCATGTTACCTGGTGCTAAGGCAGGGGGTGTGAGGTCTGAGTGGGAGGTCGCTGCAGTGCTGGGACTGATGCAGACCATGTACTGATCCATGCTGCAGGTCACAGGGGGAGAGCGGAATAGCAGGGGAGGTGGCGGATGCATGCGAGCCATGTGTGGATGACTTTGTATGAAGGGGGGTTCAGAGCCACTGTACTTCACTCCTACCTCATGTGCCGCCGGAACCAGAAGTTGAAAAACATACAGTCTTTAGGACTAAGAACTGCATTTTAGCAGATATACACTGGCAAAAGCCTTTTCTAATGCTTATCCAATTACATCCGCCTACATTTGTTTCCGTTCAAGTCTTGTTTTTTTCCCCTTTCTTTAAATCTGTATTTAGAGTGTCACATTACAGACTGTACAGATGCAGATGGTAAACAAGAAAGGTGTTAAATCCGACAAGTGAATCCTAAAAGTACATAACAGTTCTGTGTAATGTGACAAGAGTTTTTCCCACACACATATAGTTTGTGAAAAATACAAACAGTAGCTAATGAATGCAATACTGGAGTAGGAAACAAAAATGAAGCAAGCAAACAGCAGCGCCATGCAGCTCTCCCAGAGTGGGAATGGAACCAGCCAGGAAGAGAAGAGGGCACAATCAATAAGGTATAGGGATGATTTTAGCAGTAACCAAAAGGATATAAGCAAGTTGTGAGGGGAAAGTCAAATTAACAAAATAAAGTGAGTGTCTTGTTGGGGAATGGGAGAAAAGGGAAAAAAAGATAACGAGGGTGGGGAGTTGGAAGGGGAAGCAGGTTTGGGGGAAGGAAAGACAAGGCCACTGGATACAGTTATTAATGATACGGCCATTACCCTTAGGTGTTTGTCATCTGCGTGAGAGCATTTAAATAAGCACTCATGAATAGAAGTATTGCCAGGGCCTCCAAGTCAGCCTGAATTTATTTTTCCTCTGAGTTATGTAGAGTGGGGTGAGGGGCCTCCATGTTTAGAATATTATTGACTATAGAAAACCATAGAACCTTTGTAGGTGGATACGTTTGCTTCAATAAAATTGGAATACATACCTTTGCTGCATTTATTAGGTAGCTAGTCAGAGAAGACTTGTATTTTGTGATGGGCCTGTCCATTAGGTGTAGATCACATGTGTTGAATTATTGCAAAGGTGACTACAAGGGTGAGTATTTTAATCATGTCAGTGACATTTTTCCAGACAGACTAAGGTTTAGGGCATTGCCAGAAAATGTGTAACATAGTGCCCCTTTCAGGTCTGTTTTATAACAGAATGCTTGATCGTTTTAGATTTATACAGATTTGAACAGAAGTAAATGGTTGTAGGAAAAAAAAAAAAAAAAATATATATATATATATATATATATATATATATATATATATATATATAGTAATATTTGGGGGTTATTTTAGCTTAAAGGTAGAGCTTACCAGTGAGCTGAGTCCACGCCAGATATGCCGTTTTAAGGGCTTGTAGGCCCACTTTTATTAAAGAATGAAAAGTCCAATAACAAAATAGTTGCCCACACAGGGGTTTCAGCTTTCCACAGCAATAATGTACGTAGAACCAAAAATACCAAGCCACCTGGCTCTCTTTAGCAGCACTGCTGCTCAGACTTCGGCTGCAGCCCTCTTGGCTCTTTAACAGAGTTCCTGTACACCCAGTACCTCAGCACTCTTTACTAGCTTCTTTTTCAGCCCACAAGCTTGGACCCTCTGTCTGCTCTGACAGACCGACCTGTGCAGACATGCACACTTCTTCTCCCTTACACGCCTGGACTCCTCGGGAGGGTGGAGCCCAGAACCATGGTGTTGGCTTTGTTTTAAGCCCAAGACCCACCTGTGCAATCATCCAGCCAGACTGCTGGCTGTTCCCAAAACCCGGTCCCAGGATTGGAGATTCCGTACTACCACAATATATATATATATATATATATATATATATATTTTTTTTTTTTTTTTTTTTTTGGTACACTTTTGTCACCTATGATCAGTTTCTGCAAAAAAATAAATAAAAAAGATTGCAAAAAAGAATGTACAGTGATGTCAGCTGAACTTAACATAAATGAACTAAACTGAATTAAAGACAGATATGCAAACTGATGTAAACTGTTGAAACCTGAATCTGAATTCATCCGTTTTTTTTTATTTTTATCTTAGCAAAAAACATGACTGAAATGAAGATGCCCATATATAAGGACCCTTAGTGAATAGGGAAGAATCATTGGTCTGACTCATACTGACCTGTGTGCTAAATTTGAGATGGAGCTCCAAAGACTACTTGCAGGTAGCACTACTCTATGAAAACATATAAAAAAGATGCTGGTCCGCTACATACTGGCAGAATATGTAAATTCATATGCAATATTTTATATTCAACCCAGTGGCGTAACTAGAACCTTCAGGGCCCCGATGCAGGAAACCATGGCGCCCCCCCCCCCGACCTCTGGACAGGGCTCTTTTCTCCGAGCCCGATGGTGGAACACCAGGACCCAGTCCCAAGTGGGTGGTTGCATATAAAGGAACCGATTTAAAAAACATCAATTACAGCCACTGTGCCCATCAAATGCCACCACTGTACCATCTAATGCCACCACTGTACCATCAAATGTCACTACTGTGCCCATCAAACTCTACCGCTGTGCCCAAATGCCACTACTGTGCCCATCAAATGCCACCGCTGTGCCCATCAAATGCCGCCACTGTGCCCATCAAATGCTACCACTGTGCCCATCAAATGCTGCTACTGTGCCCATCAAATGCTGCTACTGTGCCCATCAAATACTGCCACTGTGAATCCTCACTGCCCGCTCACTGTCTGCCTGCCACTTACCCTGTCTTGGTGGGGCAGCGGGTAATGGCCATGAGCGGGGTCCTCCATGCAGCTACTGCCATCCTCATCTCCCGTCCTCTCCTCCTGATGGGCGCCCAATAGCTGTGTCTATCGTTTCAGCCAATCAAGTGATGGGTAAAAGACTCGCACACCTGATTGGTGGAGAGGCGGTTCAGTGTTAGGAAAGTGAATATTAATTCACTTTTCTAACACACCTGGCTGGGTAGACTGTGAGCGTTAAGCATGGCGCTCGCAGTTCACCTATTTTGAAGCCTATTATAGCCCATGGCTCTAATCAGGCGCTACAAAAACACCCCCCGCCGCTGTAATTCAGGCACCCGGCACCCCAAAAGGAACCAGACACCTAAATATGGGGGTGGCAGCGGTGGCCATGGATAGATTCATGCTATGCTATGCATGAATCTATCCATTGGTCATAGAGGGGGTGGAACCTGTGCACCCTTTTGGATGCACCGCCACTGATAAACACATGCACACACACATGCATACATACACATACATATATGAACACACACACACATACATACATGCATGCTCTCACACACACATACAAGCATGTTCACACACACACACATATAAGCATGCTCACACACACTCACAAACATACAAGCATGCTCACACGCACACACACAAGCATGCTCACACACACACACACACACACACATACATTAATGCTCACACACACACACACATACATGCTCACACACACACACACATACATACAAGCATGCTCACGCACACAGATATAAGCATGCACGCACACAGATACAAGCATGCTCGCACACACACACATACATGCATGCTCACACACACATACATGCATGCTCACACACACAGACATACATGCATGCTCACAAACATACATGCATGCTCACACACACACACACACACACATACATGCTCACACACACATACAAGCATCCTCTCACACACACACACACACACACACACACACACACACACACACACACACACACACACAAGCATGCTCACACACAAGCATGCTCACGCACACACAAGCATGCTCACACACACATACAAGCATGCTCACACACATACATGCAAGCATGCTCACACACACGCACATACGAGCATGCTCACACACACACACACACGCACACACACACACACACACACACACACACACACACACACACAAGCATGTTCACTCATACAAGCATGCTCACACACACACATAAAAGCATGTTCACTCATACAAGCATGCTTACACACACACAAGCATGTTCACTCATACAAGCATGCTCACACACACACATAAAAGCATGTTCACTCATACAAGCATGCTCACACACACACATACAAGCATGTTCACTCATACAAGCATGCTCACACACACACACACAAGCATGTTCACTCATACAAGCATGCTCACACACACACATACAAGCATGTTCACTCATACAAGCATGCTCACACACACACAAGCATGTTCACTCATACAAGCATGCTCACACACACACATAAAAGCATGTTCACTCATACAAGCATGCTCACACACACACATACAAGCATGTTCACTCATACAAGCATGCTCTCACACACACACACAAGCATGTTCACTCATACAAGCATGCTCACACACACACATACAAGCATGTTCACTCATACAAGCATGCTCACACACACACATACAAGCATGTTCACTCATACAAGCATGCTCACACACACACATACAAGCATGTTCACTCATACAAGCATGCTCACACACACACATACAAGCATGTTCACTCATACAAGTATGCTCACACACACACATACAAGCATGTTCACTCATACAAGCATGCTCACACACACACATACAATCACAAATACAGTAGATAGGCTTATTAAAAAAAAAAACAGCAGACATTTACCTCTTCCTGGCGGGTACTGCACTCTAGGGGGAGACAAAGAGCACACACTGCTTTCACTAAGCCTAATGTGAGGAGCTGCCGCACAGTGCCGATTTCAGTTCGGCTGATGATTGTGAGCGCCTCTCAGCCTTCCCTCCTATCGCAGAAGTACAGGGGGCCCTCGGGCCCCCTGCAGCAAGGGGCCCAGTCGCCATGGTGATCTTGGCGACCCCTATTATTCCGCCACTGATTCAACCACTATATACAGAGAAAGAGAAGCTTACATACTGGATACATAAAAGTATATAAGTCTTAAATTTACAGTTGATCCAAAGGAAGACGAAAATTCTATGAAGTGTGCCCCAAATTGCTTCTACCAGTAAAAAATCGAATTCCTCCTGATACATAAAGGTAAACATAACTTCCTGGGATTATTATTAGGCAGTATTGTAACCTAAAAATATTAGTAGTAATCAATTATAAGCAGTTCATGTGGAAGACTGTTCTATGCTTTTACAAATCTAAAAGTAAAGAATTCACTTTATAGGTAAAGGTTAAACCTCTTTTTCTTCTTTGCCCCTCTTTGTGGTGACAACTTTTCCGAGTTTTCTATATAGACCACTTATATCGTTACACAATGTGATAGTACCCCTGCCACTTCATTGCTTCTTCACATATAATAAATATATTTGCCTGTTTTCAAAATTCACCCCAAGGTCCCCCATGGTCTTTTATTTGTTTAGTTGCCCTTCTCTTTAAAGCTTCCTTGTTTGCTGGAGGCAGTGCTTTCCTCCTTGAGGGTACAGCAAAATATCTAAAGCCTAACATCGCTTAAGGCAGTTGAAGATCAACAGTTCATATCTGTACCAAATTCAACATAGTAATAATGGCAGTCGTTCAGATAAGTTTGGAACTAGCAAAAATGGAAAGGTGCATATTGGGCTGGATAGTATAAAAAGCAGAACATGACTATCAAAATATAAAATAAAAAAATCGAAGTAATGCAAAACCCCTATACATTACATTTCTAGTGGCTAACCTACAAGACATTACATTTGATAGAATACAAATAAAGGGCACTGGATGTGCAAAAAAAAACAGGCTAATGCTTTGAGTGGGGATCCTAATTTGAAAGGCCCTGTTCAAGGAAAGGGAATACAGACTGGTATAAGTAAAGAAAGGGGCACACATGCTTATAATTCAAGTTGTAGGGTGTACTTTTTTTCAGTCTAATTGAAAAAAAGCAGAACAGGTGAAATGCTGGGGGATCAAGTGAAATGCTGGGGAACAGATTATTAAAAGCCTGCAGCATCAACTACTATTTTGCCTTCAAGCATAAAAAAGTCCCTAGCTTACCTGCAGTTTGATTTTACTTATGCTCTATATATGATCCATCTGGTTTGCAACAGAGTAGAAATGATCCCACACAGGACTAAACTATTTGCATAAATATGTGTAAAATACACTTTATTATGCTAACAACCCAGTTATGTGTGTAATTATTTACAGGCTATTGTTTTATGTGCAAACATTTAATTTGAATTTGTATTGCCAGCTCCCTCCTGAATATTTATCAAGTCTATCTATTTATTTATTTAAATAGTGAGCACCTTAAAAATGTTCAGAGAGAAAAAACTCTGGAATGCAAATGGGTGGACGGAGAATGTAATTTATTTGTCTGCCTACATTTGCTTGAAACAATACAATGCATCAAGAATGTTTAAAAATAGAACATAGGAACACTAACCATGTACAAGAAGGAAGGATAACAATCAGCTATAGCTAAACACATTTTCAGAACCATGATGACAATTTGGATTTAGCATTAGTGATGGCCGAACGGTTCGCCCGGCGGTCGTTTCGCGGCGAATTTCCGACTTTCGCCGTCCGCGGGTTCGAACGCCTTTTTCCGTCGTTCGCCCCGGCGGACTTACGTGTTTAATGTATACAAGAACTTTAACCTTTCGTGACACGTTTATCATGTGTTACAGGACAACCAATTGAGACATGACAGCTCATGGACACTTGGACATTCCCCCTAACCTATAAATACACCCGATCCGGTGGCCATTTTACATTCTTTCTTCTGTCACTGTAGGGAAAGGATCCTGTGTGGAGTAGGGACAGAGAAAACGCTAGCTATTTGGTACACAAAAGTTCTTTTCAGGACTGGTATAGGTGTTAGGTCAGCAGCCTGAGTTTCTTTTGTCAGTTTAGATAAAGGGACAGAGCGCTGTATGCTGCTATTTTAGGGACAGCTCAGCCAGATTAGTCTTTCTTCTTCATCATCATCATCATCATCATTAGCTGTTACTATCAGGTCCACAAAAGAGCTGTTCCAGCTAATCGTTCCAGCCTACTCTTTTTTGCCAATTTGTATAGGGACAGGCAGGAAGCAGTGTGTCAGGCAGTGAGGATAATTTTAAAGACTTGCTGTTACTATTAGTTCCACAAAGGTTCTTTTCAGGACTGGTATCAGTGGTACGGTAATAGGCTTGTACACGTATAATATTCTTTCTTCCAAATATAGAAAGAATATTATACTTGACTGCTGCCCTTCTGCTGCAGTCTGCTAATCATTCACAACTCACTTGTTCCACAAAAGTTCTTATAAGGACTGGTAACTTGGTCTGTCTAGGGTGCTACGGTACATAGGCTTGGGTGCGGTACAGTCTGCTGTTCTGTAAGGACCGCTATCGGTCCACAATAGATAGGGTTGCCGTGCACTACTGCTGACCGCTGCCCTATACTGCAGCAGTCCTTCAGCGGTATAGGGACTGACGCACAGTCTGCTAAACACTAATACACAACCTGCTTGGTCCACAAAAGTTCTTATAAGGACTGGTAACTTGGTATAGGGTGCTACGGTACATAGGCCTGAGTGCGTTACAGTCTGCTGTTCTGTAAGGACCGCTATCGGTCCACAATACATAGGGTTGACGTGCACTACTGCTGACCGCTGCCCTATACTGCAGCAGTCCTTCAGCGGTATAGGGACTGACGCACAGTCTGCTAAACACTAACACACAACCTGCTTGGTCCACAAAAGTTCTTATAAGGACTGGTAACTTGGTATAGGGTGCTACGGTACATAGGCCTGAGTGCGTTACAGTCTGCTGTTCTGTAAGGACCGCTATCGGTCCACAATACATAGGGTTGCCGTGCACTACTGCTGACCGCTGCCCTATACTGCAGCAGTCCTTCATTGGTATAGGGACTGACGTACAGTCTGCTAATCACTAACACACAACCTGCTTGGTCCACAAAAGTTCTTATAAGGACTGGTAACTTGGTATAGGGTGCTACGGTACATAGGCCTGAGTGCGTTACAGTCTGCTGTTCTGTAAGGACCGCTATCGGTCCACAATACATAGGGTTGCCGTGCACTACTGCTGACCGCTGCCCTATACTGCAGCAGTCCTTCATTGGTATAGGGACTGACGTACAGTCTGCTAATCACTAACACACAACCTGCTTGGTCCACAAAAGTTCTTATAAGGACTGGTAACTTGGTATAGGGTGCTACGGTACATAGGCCTGAGTGCGTTACAGTCTGCTGTTCTGTAAGGACCGCTATCGGTCCACAATACATAGGGTTGCCGTGCACTACTGCTGACCGCTGCCCTATACTGCAGCAGTCCTTCAGCGGTATAGGGACTGACGCACAGTCTGCTAAACACTAACACACAACCTGCTTGGTCCACAAAAGTTCTTATAAGGACTGGTAACTTGGTATAGGGTGCTACGGTACATAGGCCTGAGTGCAGTACAGTCTGCTGTTCTGTAAGGACCGCTATCGGTCCACAATACATAGGGTTGCCGTGCACTACTGCTGACCGCTGCCCTATACTGCAGCAGTCCTTCATTGGTATAGGGACTGACGTACAGTCTGCTAATCACTAACACACAACCTGCTTGGTCCACAAAAGTTCTTATAAGGACTGGTAACTTGGTATAGGGTGCTACGGTACATAGGCCTGAGTGCGTTACAGTCTGCTGTTCTGTAAGGACCGCTATCGGTCCACAATACATAGGGTTGCCGTGCACTACTGCTGACCGCTGCCCTATACTGCAGCAGTCCTTCATTGGTATAGGGACTGACGTACAGTCTGCTAATCACTAACACACAACCTGCTTGGTCCACAAAAGTTTTTATAAGGACTGGTAACTTGGTATAGGGTGCTACGGTACATAGGCCTGAGTGCAGTACAGTCTGCTGTTCTGTAAGGACCGCTATCGGTCCACAATACATAGGGTTGACGTGCACTACTGCTGACCGCTGCCCTATACTGCAGCAGTCCTTCATTGGTATAGGGACTGACGTACAGTCTGCTAATCACTAACACACAACCTGCTTGGTCCACAAAAGTTCTTATAAGGACTGGTAACTTGGTATAGGGTGCTACGGTACATAGGCCTGAGTGCAGTACAGTCTGCTGTTCTGTAAGGACCGCTATCGGTCCACAATACATAGGGTTGCCGTGCACTACTGCTGACCGCTGCCCTATACTGCAGCAGTCCTTCATTGGTATAGGGACTGACGTACAGTCTGCTAATCACTAACACACAACCTGCTTGGTCCACAAAAGTTTTTATAAGGACTGGTAACTTGGTATAGGGTGCTACGGTACATAGGCCTGAGTGCAGTACAGTCTGCTGTTCTGTAAGGACCGCTATCGGTCCACAATACATAGGGTTGACGTGCACTACTGCTGACCGCTGCCCTATACTGCAGCAGTCCTTCAGCGGTATAGGGACTGACACACAGTCTGCTAATCACTAACACACAACCTGCTTGGTCCACAAAAGTTCTTATAAGGACTGGTAACTTGGTATAGGGTGCTACGGTACATAGGCCTGAGTGCGTTACAGTCTGCTGTTCTGTAAGGACCGCTATCGGTCCACAATACATAGGGTTGCCGTGCACTACTGCTGACCGCTGCCCTATACTGCAGCAGTCCTTCAGCGGTATAGGGACTGACGCACAGTCTGCTAAACACTAACACACAACCTGCTTGGTCCACAAAAGTTTTTATAAGGACTGGTAACTTGGTATAGGGTGCTACGGTACATAGGCCTGAGTGCAGTACAGTCTGCTGTTCTGTAAGGACCGCTATCGGTCCACAATACATAGGGTTGCCGTGCACTACTGCTGACCGCTGCCCTATACTGCAGCAGTCCTTCATTGGTATAGGGACTGACGTACAGTCTGCTAATCACTAACACACAACCTGCTTGGTCCACAAAAGTTCTTATAAGGACTGGTAACTTGGTATAGGGTGCTACGGTACATAGGCCTGAGTGCGTTACAGTCTGCTGTTCTGTAAGGACCGCTATCGGTCCACAATACATAGGGTTGCCGTGCACTACTGCTGACCGCTGCCCTATACTGCAGCAGTCCTTCATTGGTATAGGGACTGACGTACAGTCTGCTAATCACTAACACACAACCTGCTTGGTCCACAAAAGTTCTTATAAGGACTGGTAACTTGGTATAGGGTGCTACGGTACATAGGCCTGAGTGCGTTACAGTCTGCTGTTCTGTAAGGACCGCTATCGGTCCACAATACATAGGGTTGCCGTGCACTACTGCTGACCGCTGCCCTATACTGCAGCAGTCCTTCATTGGTATAGGGACTGACGTACAGTCTGCTAATCACTAACACACAACCTGCTTGGTCCACAAAAGTTCTTATAAGGACTGGTAACTTGGTATAGGGTGCTACGGTACATAGGCCTGAGTGCGTTACAGTCTGCTGTTCTGTAAGGACCGCTATCGGTCCACAATACATAGGGTTGCCGTGCACTACTGCTGACCGCTGCCCTATACTGCAGCAGTCCTTCAGCGGTATAGGGACTGACGCACAGTCTGCTAATCACTAACACACAACCTGCTTGGTCCACAAAAGTTCTTATAAGGACTGGTAACTTGGTATAGGGTGCTACGGTACATAGGCCTGAGTGCGTTACAGTCTGCTGTTCTGTAAGGACCGCTATCGGTCCACAATACATAGGGTTGCCGTGCACTACTGCTGACCGCTGCCCTATACTGCAGCAGTCCTTCATTGGTATAGGGACTGACGTACAGTCTGCTAATCACTAACACACAACCTGCTTGTTCCACAAAAGTTCTTATAAGGACTGGTAACTTGGTATAGGGTGCTACGGTACATAGGCTTGAGTGCGGTACAGTCTGCTGTTCTGTAAGGACCGCTATCGGTCCACAATAGATAGGGTTGACGTGCACCACTGCTGACCGCTGCCCTATACTGCAGCAGTCCTTCAGCGGTATAGGGACTGACGTACAGTCTGCTAAACACTAATACACAACCTGCTTGGTCCACAAAAGTTCTTATAAGGACTGGTAACTTGGTATAGGGTGCTACGGTACATAGGCTTGAGTGCGGTACAGTCTGCTGTTCTGTAAGGACCGCTATAGGTCCACAATAGATAGGGTTGACGTGCACCACTGCTGACCGCTGCCCTATACTGCAGCAGTCCTTCAGCGGTATAGGGACTGACGTACAGTCTGCTAAACACTAATACACAACCTGCTTGGTCCACAAAAGTTCTTATAAGGACTGGTAACTTGGTATAGGGTGCTACGGTACATAGGCTTGAGTGCGGTACAGTCTGCTGTTCTGTAAGGACCGCTATAGGTCCACAATAGATAGGGTTGACGTGCACCACTGCTGACCGCTCACCTATACTGCAGCAGTCCTTCAGCGGTATAGGGACTAAGAGTTTTGTCACAGGGTCATTTAAAAAATGACATGCAGAGGAAGAGGCAGGCCCTTCCGCAGGGGTGGTAGGGGTAGGGCAGGAGCAACAGGCTTGAGCCAAAGTGGGAAGTTGCAGAAGGTGCGTTCAATTACTTTAAAGGATGCACCAGACTTGGTTGAGTGGCTCGCTCAGCCTTACTCTTCTGCACCCTCCTCATCCTCTCGATCTGCACCCTCTTCTTCACTCTCTGCTATGTGCACCCCCAAAGACACTACCACCAACAACACGACCACCACCACCACCACCACATACCTTCCGCTTGAGTCACTGGAATTATTTTCCGATCCATATCAAGAGGACATTTCTGATGCGCAGCCACTCTTGGTATTGGATCAGGAAGAGGAGGTAGCAACAAGCGCTACTCAGCAGTCTGACGCCAGTACCCAGATCAGCCCAAGGAGGAGGTTGGTCCCCGGTGTTGCTGCCTACTCTACTTATAGCGGTGGGGAAGGTGACGTTGATGATGACGTGTCTAGTGATGTCACGTGGGTGCCCACAAGAGAGGAAGAGGAGGGGAGTTCAGAGGGAGATATGGACCAGCAGATAGGGAGGAGAAGCAGCAATGACTTACATTGCACAGCAGGGACAAAGCAGACTGCAAATGTATCAGGAGCGAGTCATCGACCATGTACGGTCACATCTGGCGCTCCCAGGACACCGGCACATGGCTCCGCAGTGTGGGCTTTTTTTAACGTGTCCGCTGCTGACAATAGCGTTGCCATCTGCAATCTTTGCAGTCAACGCGTTAGTCGCGGTAAGCCCAATACTCACCTAGGGACGACCGCCTTAAGAAGGCACATGAGCAGCCATCACCGAGCCCAGTGGGAGCAACGGAACACACAAAGCCACACTGCAGGCTCTCACCGTCCAGCCTCGTCTTCTACTTCTCCTTCTCCTCTCTCCTCACAATTGTCCTCCACTCCACCTTCCATCACGCCAAGCTCACATTTTTCTGCAAAAAGGCAGGCTTCCGTGGGCCTAATGTTTGAGCGTAAAAAAATGATGACGCCGGATAACCCTCTTGCCCAACGGTTGGCGGCTGGCTTGTCAGAACTCATAGCCCGCCAACTACTGCCATATAAACTGGTGGACTCGGAGGCCTTTCGCAAATTTGTGGCCATTGGAACACCACAATGGAAGGTCCCAGGAAGGAAGTATTTCTCAGAGAAGGGCATCCCAGAGCTATATGGCCATGTTCAGCGGCAAGTGAATGTATCTCTGGCACACAGTGTCGGTGCCAAGATACATCTGACCACAGACACGTGGTCTAGCAAACACGGGCAGGGAAGGTATATCAGTTTTACTGCCCACTGGGTGAACCTTCTGACGGCCGTCAAGCATGTAACCCGTGGCACCCGTGTAGATTTGGTTTTACCGCCACGGATTGCATGCAGGCCTGACTCTTCTTCTCCTCCTCCTACTCCATCCTCCTCCCTCTCCTCCTCAGCTGCCTCCTCCTTTTCCGCTGCTAGCGTCTCTTCCACTGCACCGCCCAAGCTCCCCAGAACCTATTCCACATGCCAGGTGAGACGTTGCCATGCCGTGCTGCGTCTGTTGTGCCTGGAAGCAAAGAGCCACACTGGCCCGGCACTCCTTTCAGCTTTGCGTTCACAGGCAGATGAGTGGCTAACACCGCTCAATTTGACAGTTGGTAAAGTGGTGTGTGACAACGGTGCCAATCTGCTTAGCGCATTGAAACAGGGCAAAATCACGCACGTGCCGTGCATGGCACACGTCTTAAACTTGGTCGTGCAGCGATTCCTTGTCAAATACCCTGGGGTCCAGGACATCTTGCGGCAGGCAAGGAAAATCTCGGCCCATTTCAGAAGATCTTACACGGCCATGGCTCGCCTTGCTGACATTCAGCGGCGACACCATCTGCCGGTCAGACGTCTTATTTGCGATTGCCCGACGCGATGGAACTCAACCTTCTATATGCTTGATAGGCTGCTCCAGCAGAAACGTGCAGTTAACGTCTACCTGTATGAACTCTGCGAAAGAAACGGTTCTGGGGAGCTGGGTTTTTTTTCACCGCGCCAGTGGCTGCTCATGCGCGACACATGCAGACTTCTGCGGCCATTTGAGGAGATCACCAAACTGGTCAGTCGCAGCCATGGCGCCATCAGTGACATGGTACCTTATGCCTTCTTTCTGGAGCGTGCATTGCGTCGTGTCATTGATCAGGCTGTGGAGGAGCAGGAGCGGGAAGATGAGGAAGTCGCAATGCTGGATGAATTCCCAGGGGGGGCTACTCTATCTGAGACAAGTCAACAACAGGAGTCTGATGAGGAGTCAGAGGAGGATGGTGCCGGGGCGGATGAGCAGGAGCAAGAAGAGCATGCTTTAAACCTTTCTGGGATCCCTGTTGTGCGAGGATGGGGAGAGGAGAATGAAGAGGACGACATTATCCTGGATGATGAGCAGGAGCCAGGCCACCACACCGCTTCCACTTTAGTGCAAATGGGGGCCTTCATGCTCCAGTGTTTTAATAGGGACCCCCGTATAAAAAGCATGAGGGTCAAGGACCAGTACTGGGTGGCAACGTACTTAGACCCCCGGTACAAACACAAAATGGCGGAAATGTTACCGCCGTCGCAGAGGGCTGTCAGAATGCAGCACTTCCAGGCCTTGCTTCGAGAAATGCTGCATTCTGCTTTTGCGTGCGCTGGCAGAGGAGCAATTCCCACTCCCAGAGAAGGATTTGCGGGTACCAATCCAACAGCGCCTGCAAGAAGAGGCCGGTTTGAAGATGTGTTGGTGACTTCGGATATGAGGTCATTCTTTCAGCCGACCCATCGACAGGTGTCATCCGGATCCAGCATCAGGGAACGCCTAGACCGTCAGGTGTCCGACTACATTGGGTTAACGGCCGATGTGGACGCTCTGAGGAGTGATGAACCCCTAGACTACTGGGTGGGCAGGCTTGACCTCTGGCCAGAGCTTGCCCAATTTGCAATCGAACTGTTGGCTTGCCCCTCATCCAGTGTCCTGTCCGAAAGGACGTTCAGCGCAGCAGGGGGGATTGTGACCGATAAGCGTACTCGCCTAGCTCACCACAGTGTTAACTACCTCACATTTCTAAAAATGAATGAGGCATGGATCTCGGAGGAATTCAACACATGTGATCAGTAGACCATGTATATGTCTATAAACAATTTTTGGAATCAAGCACACAGACCTTCTTAATTCATTTGGCTCACTTCCCTGACCCAAAAAAGCACACCGTACTATATGCCCCTACCCTCCTCTTTGAAGAGGTTGAGCGGTGTCATATTTCTACTGGGGCTGCTTATTATGAGGGGTTCCCACCATCCCTGTGCTGTGCTGACTTCCTCCTGGGTGTTCTTATTATGAGGGGCTCCCACCATCCCTGTGCTGTGCTGACTTCCTCCTGGGGGTTCTTATTATGAGGGGATCACACCATCCCTGTGCTGTGCTGACTTCCTCCTGGGGCTGCTTACGGTGCTGCTGTCAGCGCTGTATGTCACGGAGCTGCTGTCAGCGCTGTATGTCACGGAGCTGCTGTCAGCGCTGTATGTCACGGAGCTGCTGTCAGCGCTGTATGTCACGGAGCTGCTGTCAGCGCTGTATGTCACGGAGCTGCTGTCAGCGCTGTATGTCACGGAGCTGCTGTCAGCGCTGTATGTCACGGAGCTGCTGTCAGCGCTGTATGTCACGGTGCTGCTGTCAGCGCTGTATGTCACGGAGCTGCTGTCAGCGCTGTATGTCACGGAGCTGCTGTCAGTGCTGTATGTCACGGAGCTGCTGTCAGCGCTGTATGTCACGGAGCTGCTGTCAGCGCTGTATGTCACGGAGCTGCTGTCAGCGCTGTATGTCACGGTGCTGCTGTCAGCGCTGTATGTCACGGAGCTGCTGTCAGCGCTGTATGTCACGGAGCTGCTGTCAGTGCTGTATGTCACGGAGCTGCTGTCAGCGCTGTATGTCACGGAGCTGCTGTCAGCGCTGTATGTCACGGAGCTGCTGTCAGCGCTGTATGTCACGGTGCTGCTGTCAGCGCTGTATGTCACGGAGCTGCTGTCAGCGCTGTATGTCACGGAGCTGCTGTCAGCGCTGTATGTCACGGAGCTGCTGTCAGCGCTGTATGTCACGGAGCTGCTGTCAGCGCTGTATGTCACGGAGCTGCTGTCAGCGCTGTATGTCACGGTGCTGATGTCAGTGCTCTGTATTACGGTGCTGCTGTCAGTGCTCTGTATCTCCTGCACCCTCTTGTTTGCCTACCCTGGTCCCTGACCTTCCCTCTCCTCCATTGCCTTCATTAGCTCCATAGTCCTGAATTGTCAGAACAATTTCCCAAATAAAAAAAAAATGCTTGTAGTTATCGATCCCAAATTCACCTCATACATGTATTATGCTATTGTCCAGGTGGTGGGACTACGTGCTACCCCCTAATAATTACCCCGTGGCCGCAAATTCGACCTAAAGGTTTGCGAAATTCGCCTCCCATTGAAGTCAATGGAGCCCGCGGCGAACGGTCGTTTTCGCGAACGTTTGTGCCCGTTCGCGTTTCGCGTTCGCGAAACGTCCCGTCGGAAGTTCGTCCATCACTATTTAGCATTTCTCCAGAATATCAAATAGCTTTCTTGGGAACAAGAAAAAAAAAGAAAAAAGGCAAAAAACTTACTGAGCTCTATGAAATCATACTGGATAGTTGAATAGGAAACAAACACACTACTTAGGTAAAAATATTTCAACTTGTTTTGGAAGAAGTTTTTAGGATTAAGCTTGTGTTATGTCATTTTGGTGACAACTTTTATCTATGTACTATATGATATAATATATAAAGAGTTCTTAATATTAAAATATAGAATGCAGAGAGCCATATTCTGACATAACAAGACAGCAAGTATAGCCTGCATGACACTATCTAAAGAGGAACATAGTCAACATTTCGTTTAGAAATGACGCCACTATTAGACAGAAAATACATACTTTATCAGAGTTTCTGTGAACTTCAGAGTCTTGGGGTAAGAGAGATTCCTTAAAACTAGTTTCTACCTCTCTAACCAACAAAGTCACTTTTCAAGGCCCAGTGCAATTTTAACCACTTCAGTTCCGGACCAATAAACACCTTAAGGACCAGAGGTCTTTTTGCAATTTCGCACTGCGCTGCTTTAACTGGTAATTGCGCGGTCATGCAATATTGCACCCAAACGAAATTTGCGTCCTTTTCTTCCCACAAATAGAGCTTTCTTTTGATGGTATTTGATTGCCTCTGCGATTTTTTTTTTTTGCGATATAAATGAAAAAAGAGCGAAAATTTTGAAAAAAAAAGATATTTTCTTCTTTTTGTTATAAGAAAAATCGAATAAACTAAATTTTAGTCATACATTGAGGGCAAAATTTATTCAGCCACATGTCTTTAGTAAAAAAAATGTCAATAAGCGTATATTTTTTGGTTTGCGCAAAAGTTATAGCGTCTACAAACTAGAGTACATTTTCTGGAATTTACACAGCTTTTAATTTATGACTGCCGATCTCATTTCTTGAGGTGCTAAAATGGCAGGGCAGTACAAATCCCCCCCAAATGACCCCATTTTGGAAAGTAGACACCCCAAGGAAATTGCTGATGGGTATGTTGAGCCCATTGAATATTTATTTTTTTTGTCCTAAGGGATTGAATAATGACAAAAAAAAAAAAAAAAATTTTTTTTTTACAAAAAGTTGTCACTAAATGATATATTGCTCACACATGCCATGGTTATATGTGAAATGACACCCCAAAATACATTCTGCTGCTTCTCCCGAGTACGGGGATACCACATGTGTGGGACTTTTTGGGAGTCTAGTCGCGCACGACACCCCGAAAACCAATCACCACCTTCAGGATTTCTAAGGGTGCAAATTTTTGATTTAACTCCTCACTACCTATCACAGTTTCGAAGGCCATAAAATGCCAAAATAGCACAAAACCCCCCCAAATGACCCCATTTTGGAAAGTAGACACCCCAAGCTATTTACTGAGAGGCATGTTGAGTCCATGGAATATTTTATATTTTGCCAAAAGTTGCGGGAATATTACAAACTTTTTTTTTTTTTGCACAAAGTTGTCACTAAATGATATATTGCTCACACATGCTATGGGCAGAAGTCAAATTACACCCCAAAATAAATTCTGCTGCTTCTCCCGAGTACGGGGATACCACATGTGGGGGACTTTTTGGGAGCCTAGTTAACTAGCTACCTAGCGACACTAGCGACACTGATGCAGCGTTCAGAAAAATTATCGCTTAGTGACACTGGCAAAAGGGGGTGAAAGGGTTAACTAGCGGAAATCAGGGGGTTAAAACCATTATTGGGTAGTATATCGGGGTACCTAGCGCTATAAAAACCTGGCGGTGAACCTAAAAAAATAACTAGCTACCTAGCGACTGTAGCGACACTAATGCAGCGATCAGAAAAACGATCGCTTAGTGACACTGGCAAAAGGGGGTGAAAGGGTTAACTAGCGGCAATCAGGGGGTTAAAAACATTATTGGGTAGTATATCGGGGTACCTAGCGATATAAAAACCTGCCGGTGAACCTAAAAAAATAACTAGCTACCTAGCGACACATGCAGCGATCAGAAAAATGATCGCTTAGTGACACTGGCAAAAGGGGGTGAAAGGGTTAACTAGCGGCAATCAGGGGGTTAAAAACATTATTGGGTAGTATATCGGGGTACCTAGCGCTATAAAAACCTGGCGGTGAACCTAAAAAAATAACTAGCTACCTAGCGACTGTAGCGACACTAATGCAGCGATCAGAAAAACGATCGCTTAGTGACACTGGCAAAAGGGGGTGAAAGGGTTAACTAGCGGCAATCAGGGGGTTAAAAACATTATTGGGTAGTATATCGGGGTACCTAGCGATATAAAAACCTGCCGGTGAACCTAAAAAAATAACTAGCTACCTAGCGACACTAGCGACACATGCAGCGATCAGAAAAATGATCGCTTAGTGACACTGGCAAAAGGGGGTGAAAGGGTTAACTCTAGGGGCAATCAGGGGGTTAAATCTTTATTGGGGGGTGATAGGGGGCTACCCTGGACCTAACACTAACTGTCCTGACAGTTTTTACTGTCACAACTGACACTGAATGCATTGATCAGTAAAGAAATGATCAATGCAATCAGTGACACTGTGACTGGGGGGGAGGGGGGGGCGGGGGGGGGATCGGGGGGCGATCGGGGGGGGGATCGGGGGGGGTTTGTGTGCCTGTGTGTACCTACATGTCAGTGTAGTGTTCGTGCAGACTTACTTTTACTCTTCTCCTCGTAGTCCGGTCAAAAAGACCGCCCCGAGGAGAATGACATCACTTCCTCCTTCCTGTGTAAACAATACACAGGGGAGGAAGCTTCTCATTGGCCAGGAGCGATCCAGAGGGGGTGGCCGAAAACGAACGGCCATCCCCTCTTCACGGAGCGCTCCTGGACCGAATCGGACCGCCGTATCCAGCGGGAGGGGGTCCGATGGGACCCCCCACCCGCTGGAAGGCAATCACGTAGATGTACGTGATTCTGCCTGCCTGTGCCATTGTGCTGACGTACAATGGCAATACGGCGGTCCTGAAGTGGTTAAAGGGCATCATCCTGCCACTGCCAGAAGATTAATTTAACAGGCTTCCATTGAAGAAAATAGAATGACTTACCTCCTCTGGATAAAACCACTGTTACTTATATTTTCAACACTGCCATCATTCAAGGTGCCATCTAGTTAACTATAACATGTTAAGATGCATGAAAAATATTTATTGTTTGTGTGCTGCTGTATTTTGTTGGACCTATCTTGAGGAGATAACCAAAAATGTAAATTCTTAACCCCCAGGCTCTCCAGCACAATTCCATGGGATCATATCCCTGGGTATTTATTGCTTTCCTTTTTTTTTATTAGGTTTATGCCTGCACCCAAGTTTTTAGACTTCAGGAGGGGTGGAGCTATAGCCAGCAATGACAAAAAATAAAGATTTGTTTTGTTTAGCATTTGCTGTTCAGGTGCTATTTGCATGGGATCCTCTTTGGGATTTAACAAGCTTTTTTTTCCTTCTAGTGATAGAGCTTCTTTTTTTAAATCCCTTTTATAAGAAGTATAACTACATTAGTTTACATTAGTTAGCTTATTTTAAGTACAATTAACACAAACATGGTGTTGTTTCTATTTATTTGTTGAATGTACTAATGCTTATGATGAATGAGAAAGGGTTTCAATGACCTCCTCTATGTTTAGTATGTCAGCAGCACATGCAGTCATTTTGCACATAAAAACCTCCCCCAGACACCTGTACCACCATTTTGGCTCACTGAAGTGGAAGAAACTTAAGCTAAATCTGCAGCAATCTAATGTTTTTTGGTACCTGCACAACCTAAAGGGCAAAAGGATAAATAGGATTTCATCCTCTATACATACTGGTTGTTCCTGTGTATCTCTCATTACTGGGAACCTGTCACTGGTAGTTTTTGAAGCAGGGTTTTTTGGGACCAACTGCAAATTAAAAATCTAAAGCTCCCCTAACTTACCCTAACTTGTTAAGTATGATCCGCAGTCTAATTTTAAGTATCATCCGCAGTCTAATGGGGCCGCAGAACAAGCCAATCAGTCCTTGAAGCAATTCTTATGTTGCTATATTTCTGACCAACAACTGGTCAGACCTCTAAGTCTATGTACACACGGTCGGAGATTCCGACGGAATGTGTCCCATCGGACCATTTTGTCGGATAATCCGACTGCGTGTGGTCTCCATCAGACTGTTTCCGTTGGAGTATCTGATGGACCAAGTTTTCCAACTTGTCCGTAAAATTTTCCGACAAAATGCTCCGATCGGACATACTCCGATCATGTGTAGCCTACTCCGACGGACAAAGTGCCACACATGCTTAGATCAAATTCCTAGACCAAAGCTATTGGCTACTAGCCTGAACGTAGTCCCATCATAACGAAATAACCTCATCACGCTATGTACAATCGAATTTTCCTACAACTTTGTCCGACTGTGTGTATGCAACAGTTTTGGACAAAATCCATCTGACAAAATCCATTGGACAAAATCCAACAGATTTGGTTGTCAGAATGTCCGACCATGTGTACAAGGGCTTATTGTGGGCAGAGTTTGCTCACAATAGTGCCTTGAATTCTGCTTCCCGATTGTCCCAGTTTATGGTGAACTATGGTTATACTCTGATATTGTGGCAGATTGTTTTTTGTTTTAAACTGAATTGAGTGTAACAGTTATGGGTCTAAACACGGCTGTGTTTACCTTTCTATTGTCTACCTAGAGGGTTACCCTATTGTTCCTTGTGTGCTAGTCTTAGCACTATTGTTCAGTAAATCTCCTCTATCTTTTACTTCTTGGGCATTGGCTCTATTCTCTGAAGATACTAGTGTTAATTTAATGTTTGTGTCTCCACTCTGGTGCATAGTTTAAGTGGTAGACTAATGTGTCAGAAGTCTGTTCTGTGGTGTATTGTTGTATCGTCACTGAACTTGCTAAAGTTAAAAATAGCTCTTAAAAAGTTAAAAAGAGCAATGGAGGAATCTAAAAACCCATGGCACCAGGCACAAGAGTATGTAAATGTAAAAATTACAACAAACGTAAGGGTAAGACTGCACTAATTTTTGCTGCTTGCTGGCTGGCAAACAATTACCAACAGCTTTTGTTGCAAAACATATCTCTCAAAAAGACTCTAGAAATAGCCAAAAGCAATATCAGTACTCTAAAAGTTTATATGACAAATTTGAACGCTAGCCATCAGCAACCAACAATAGACAACCATAACGAGCAGGGAGAGGTTGATCAGTTGACACGTGGGCTGAAGGCTGCAGAAAGTAAACAATTGTCTACATTTTCCAGCCCAGGGAAGCTTGTGCAATCTCCACATACTATAGATTGTAATGCAACCTGTTTGTGTATTTATAGATGCAACAGGAAATTATCTCCATCTAGAATATGTGGTAGTTTCAACAACTCATTGAAAGGGGGGAGCTCTTTTGAAAGTGCCCATATATCTCGTATGAAGACAGAAAAAGTTGTTAATCAAGTTTTAGCCATTGAATATTCTCAGCCTAAAACCACACCAGTTGTTAAGAGACACTTTAATACTTTACAAAAGATAAAATGCTACACCTATGGGTTATTCAGTCGCATCGCTCAGTTTTGTTTGTCCTCTGGTAATAAGATTCTGAAACAGAATCAATATACAACAAAGAGACGTGATGTGGAAGTGTTCTCACCATGCTGGGGAGAAGGGCCTAGGGGTAATAAATATGAAAATACAAAATCATACATCCCTTCCTCAACTTCAGCCAGGTTTTGTCTCTTATGATTTTTATTATGGACTTATTACATCCAGAACAAGTGATGACTACCGATACTGGGATCCATAAATTTGGACTGTATAGATGGAGAGTTTAAACGTTTTTTTTTCTCAAAGAGTTTTTTTTATTTCAGAAGGCAAAGCCAAAAGTTCCAAATATTAAAGAAGATTACACATAAACCATTATTTTAGGTGTGGCTGAGTCTCATATTCTCAACTGGCCACAAGGAGCCATTGCGTTTATGTGAAATCTCCATTAGTAGCTGTAAAATATTGTAATTATGAATATATTTCAGTTAGCTTTGTATCTATATAATATAGCATCCCAGAAATCTGTTAGACAGGCAAGTCAGTGCCTAGGCTTGTGTATCAAACAATGAAACTCAAACCTCATTGTTCTACACATATTCACTTCAAAGGTTCCCATGTTTGAATATGCAATGAGGGGCTGTGGCCAGTCCGTCATGTATACTTAATTTCCCTGAAAATTTAATCTACTTACAAGGTTAAGTTTCCTGCTCAAAATAGTCTGGGACAAGGTTTTGCATTAAAGGGGCCTGGCTTATGCAAAGTATAGGGATTGGAGATGTAGCCAATTCTGAACCAGAAATAGGGAAGCCCACCAATCAGAGCCATGCCATGCCAACCAATGAGGCATCAGCCTGTAATGATATACACAGACTAGATGGGAGAGAAACACACACTCTCTGGTAGAGCGGTCATCTGAATGGAACCTTTGTGGGTGATAGCCTGTTAACTATTGGAACTAAATATGTTTTTTATGTCTTTTCTGTCCTACTCTTTGTAGATTAATGTTTTAAGGAATATACTCTGTATTCCTTCATGTAATCCATAATTTTTACCCTTTTCCTGTACAATTAGATAGATTGATGTGTATTAGTCTAGGCATACTTTGCTATATATAATAAATTTTTGCTATTGTGTTAAAACTTTTACTCATGTTCAAAGAACTCTCATTTAACCCAAATCATATCTGAGAGATATTAAATATCAAAATATAGATAATGAGTAACAACATCTACTACTGCTACTATTGCTATGCTTTAATCCTAGTTTCTAGGGTACTGCCTAATTCCAATTTTCAGTTTTCACTTTAAAAATTTTCCTAGTTAGTGACTCAGAAAGTACTAAATGTAGGAAATGATCAATGGCACAATTATCAATCACTAAATGAAGGAAATGATCAATGGCAAACCTATAATTCACTCAGATAAATCTTACTTTGTTATTGTGTCTGAACTACCATAAGATATTTAGCCCTATAGAACACATTCATTGCTAAATTGCTCTTGCCCACCTTTCTACCTTAAGCTGGCTACATATTCTTTGTTTTATTTTTTTGTATTCTGACACAGACAGTCTCCCACCATCAGAATACAATGATCAGTGCTGCACATTCACAGTTCATGGAATGGGTAAAAAAGGCCTGCTTTCCCACCTTTCAAACCTATGCCTGCTGGAACCAAACATCAGTCATTTAATGGCAACACCACTATGAATGATTTAATGCTCCTAGGTTTGTAGAATGCTGACAGTGCCAGTGTCAGGTCTGCCAGGAGATTCCAACTGTCACTCCAGTTTCCTGAGAGAGAAACTGAGAGTAGTCTTGTTATCCCATTATCAGGTGGAGGGATGGTTGAGATCCTTCAGCCTGTATTAAGGGACCACAATAGAAGCTGTAAACAGCCTAACAAGGAACAACAAGCAAATAACTCACAGTTAGTATAGGTCAAAGATAGGAACCAGGTGGGAGAAAGGGCAATCCTAAATGAGCCAAGTCAGCGGACCAAGGCAGAAGTACACGGGGGTTAACCAGAAGGCTGCGTCGGGAAAAAGCAGGGTTGGCAACAAAATCAGCATTAATCCAAGAAGCAGAGTTAGGAAAAAACAGCAACCAGAAACACAATAACATACACCAACAAGCAGGAACAGGAACCTACACTAGGACAAAGACAGGAAGAGGTAGTGATGGTCACTGAATCATGTGACTGCCTACAGCTGGACACTGGGTGGGGCCAGGGTTCAAGATCAAGGAACAGGGCAAAACAAGGGTTCTACACAGAAGGAACTTCCCCATTGGCTCCGGCAGTAGGGAACCATCTACAGAACAGCATGTCTCAAGATCAAATCCTGAGCATGAGCGTGACAGTGAGAGTGTTATCAACCAAGAACACCTGCATCCTAGAGATCCTGTGGCTTCAAGATTCAGATAATCCCAACTACAGACCCCCAAATTTGAGCCTTTGTTTTCATTAACATTAGGACAATGTTCTTTTTTTGGGGGGCCTAAGAAGGACCCCTCCCCGCGTTGGAATTGTTTGGCTTGGTATGGCTCAGATGGAGTACGCCACACAGACCTGAGATAAAAATATGGTATGGGTTTTGCGGGGACCCAATGTTTTTTGTGTAGGGTACCCCTCAATTTCCAAACAATTAGGGATAAGTAGAGGGAGCTCCATGCTGTTTTTTACTTTTTTCATAGATTTGTATTGATTTTTAAAGTGGGATTTACAGTAAATGTGTAAACGCATGTCATGCATAGGACAGCCCATTCACTGCAAGTTTGGTGCAAATTTTAACCTCATATTTTGACATGATTGTCGCGTGATTTTGTCGCTCTACAATTGCAGCAGAATTGCACCACGTTTGGAGTGCCATTAAGAATAATGGCACACAAACACACATCATGCGTTCTGCTACAATTTTAAATTATGGGCAGAATTGTAGGGATAATGCCTGCAATTTCAAATCAACCTATCTGAACAGGGCCTGAAGGTAATCTGTGGTTGTGATGTTTATAAACAAAACTAAGCATTAGGAAATTGCATTTTTTTTCTTTGTAAATGTCACTTTTTGCTCTAGTAGATTATACAGAATTACCACTTCACATGCAGATTATTTATAAAAAAGCTCCCTCTCTGAGGGACCGTCTTGCTCCCAGCGTTCTTAACCCCCCTATTCCATCAGAGAACCGATTGTTCTCCTTTTTGGGGGGGTTTTATGCTTGTGGGCGGTGCAAGCCGT
This sequence comes from Lithobates pipiens, assembly GCF_037356315.1. Lineage (NCBI taxonomy): Eukaryota > Metazoa > Chordata > Amphibia > Anura > Ranidae > Lithobates > Lithobates pipiens. The sequence continues at coordinate 325,388,559 of NW_027507764.1, forward strand.
GTAAGCATTCTAAAGTCAACATTAAGAAACGGAAGAAGTTTCTGGCCTCTGCAACTAATAGGGAATACGATATTCGGCAATTGATTACATGTGACACGATCGGAGTGGTTTACATGTTAGAGTGCGAATGTGGGTTACAATATATAGGACGCACTTCTAGACCTTTACATGTGCGTTTAGCAGAACATGTAGATAATATTAAAAAAGGTCTGAAAACCCACAATGTGTCCCGACACTTTAAACAATTCCATCAGCAAAACCCTAAAGGCCTAAAGTTTTGGGGGATTGAGAGGGTCACAAAACATTGGAGGGGGGGTAATTTCATACGCCAGTTAAGTCGTAGGGAATCTTACTGGATACATGAGACCAATGTATTAATGCCTGGTGGATTGAATGTCGATTTTGATATTAACTGTTTTATTACTGATCGATGATTTTATTGTTTACTTTTTATTGTATTTTTAGTACTATTTAATTTATTGGCTGCAGGTGATGTCACGTTGATATATGTGTATTATACACATTTTAATATTCTTAATTGTTTTTGAATATTAAGTTCGAAACACATCTTTATTTGCATTTTGTAGGAGGTGGACTTTGTAAACTCAAGTTTGGATAAAAAAGTTCATGCTTTGCAATTTAAAAATGTGTTTAATAATGGGGTTCTTTTGTATTGGTACCCATTAAGCAGTTTTTATTTATTTGATTACATTATATACATAAGGGGAAGGGATTCATTGTGGCAACGGCGATGTTTGCAAATATTTATATGATTCCTTTTTTATATTCCGCTCGTTGCTGTGCTCATTTGCATAGTGCGGATAGGCATGATGGGATGAGCCGTTACCATGGTAACGTTTGTTTAAATTCACAAGGGCTTCCCTGAGGTCTTTGCCTGTTATCGTGTAGATTCGTACTACACGACAGGATGTGTTGTTACCTTGGTAACTTTTGTAAACATGGAGAGGCTGTCCGTCACGTCGTGCTCACCGTAAGCGCACTATAGGAACCCCGTATTGTCTATTCATATATCGGGTGTCACGTAGTTTCCGTGTCCGCTGATGAAGTCCTGCCCATAGGGACGTAACGTACGGACGGAGATCACGTGACGTCACCCGCGGTCATTGATCATTTTAAAGATTGTATGAAGCTTCGTTATTGTAAGTGTGTTTTTTATGTATATTCATCATTAAAACGTTTTTCTATGGAGAGCACTATGGCCTGTCTTTCTATCCACATGGTCTGAGGAATTGTGAATACTGCTATATACCGATCCAGTGTGGGTATTCCACGAACGTGTCAGTTCATTTCACTCTGAATGGGAGAAAGCTGTGTTTTCGTTTGTGAATCGGTTGGATATTGTCGGAGAGGAGTACAGCGATTGGATGAGTTGATATTTAAGTGCAAACGACCCTCTGTAATTTAAAGGGTCCATACGATGAGGTGAGCAGCCAATTTTACCATTGGTGGTGGTCCCCCCCTTGGCACTAAGTCACTTTATGCATGAACTGACTGTATACCACTGAAGATTCCTCACGTGGACTTTTTGACTCAAAAGCTATCTTTGGACTTTTTATTAATTTTAATATGTTAGTAATCATTTTATTTTAGTTAGAGCGCTGTACCATCTGTTTGATATATTGTATTTTGGGATTTGGTAATTGATCCTTGGTGTTCAGCAGCTTTTCGTAAAGGGGTTGTACTGCGCTGATTTTTTCTGTATTTAGATTTAAAGCATCCCCTAGTATAAACAAGACCAAGGATAAATCCAAGGGAAAAAAACAAGCCTAACTTACCGACCAGCCTGCAGACAACCAATTAAACCTGTCTTAAGCCTTGTACACACGGTCGGAGAATCCGTCGGAATGAGTCTTATCGGACTGTGTCGTCGGATAATCCGACTGTGTGTGGTATGCATCGGACTGATTCCGTCCAAATCTCCGTCGGACCCAATTTTCCAACATGTTGGAAATATTTTCCGACCAACTAGTTTGATCGGACATACTCCGATCATGTGTAGAGAATTTTGATCGGACCAAGTGCCACGCATGCTCCGATCAAATTCCTACATCAAAGCTATTGGCTACTAGTCCCATCGTAACGAAATTACGTCATCACGTTCTGAATGATCGGATTTTTCAACAACGTAGTCCGACCGTGTGTATGCAACAGTTTCGGACAAGATCCGATGGGCAAAATTCGACGGACAAAATCCGACGGATTTGCTTGGCAGAATGTCCGACCGTGTGTACAGGGGCTAACAGTATGAACAGTATAAAAGCAGGGGTTTAGTCTGCACGCATTTGCAAATGCATGCAAAAGCCACAGAGCCCCATCAAGGGACCCTGGTATCCGTGGTACCTACCACTAACTTATAAGTGTCCCCACAGTGGAGGCACATGCATTCTGATGGATAGGTGAGAGCAGGTGGACTGAAGGGGAGCCACCCCTTCTTAAAGGTACAGGGGCACACTGAGTACCCAGCATATATCGCAATGGCTGCAAAGGTGTCAGTGTGTTGCCTGACCAAAAAAAGCACAACAGTGATACAAAAAAGATGCCACTTGCCCCCATCTATAGCTGGCTATCACAGTAAGAAGCTTTGTAAGGCTGACAACAGGTATAAACAAGACCAAGGATAAATCCAAGGGAAAAAAACAAGCTTGACTTACCAACCAGCTTGCAAACATCCCCAAGCATGTTATTTAAAAGAATTGTTTTCAAAAAAATGTGTTGCGCTAAACGTGAAAAACTAAAATAAAAAGTACAAAGTGCATATAGACAAACAACTGAATATTAATGAATAGCATATGCATATAAGCCCATATGTAAACCCCAATAGCTGTGTGTTGAAATGTAATAAAACAATTATTCCTCCGGGCCTAAAACACCACCAAAAACCTCCACCCAAAAGTGATAATGGGGGGACATGCTTACCAGCTTCCCATGACCACCTTAATTACAGAATGGTCATGAAGTGTTTGTGTAATTTCTCTGGGAGATATGAAGATCCTCCGCACAGCCTCTATATTACTCCGGCCCACCAACACTTGGATATATACAGCCCAATTCTCTGTATGGAATATCATGAAAGGCAAGAGAAAAACATCTCTCTGTAGTGTGAAAAAGCATAAAATATAATAATATAGTTTATTGGATAAAAGAATTGCACTTACACCAATATTAAAAACATGTGCATGTTATAATCCACAACAAACCGGCATGTACATGCACTTATTAACCGCTTCAGCCCCGGAAGATTTTACCCCCTTCCTGACCAGAGCCCCTTTTGCAATTCGGCACTGTGTCTCTTTAACTGACAATTGCGGAGTCATGCAACATTGCACCCAAACAAAATAGACATCCTTTTTTTCCCACAAATAGAGATTTCTTTTAGAATTGTATATTATAATGTTGCACTTTTAAGTGGACCTGTAAGTTAAAGAAAAAAACTATTTTTACAGACAGGTTTTTAATGCAGAAGAGACATATGATGGGGGAATTTACTAAAACTGGAGTGTGCAAAAACTGGTGTAGGTCTGCATAGAAATCAGCTTCCAAAATTACAAAATTTTCAAAGCTTCATTGAACAAGCTATAGTTAAAATCTGATTGGCTACCAGGCACAGTTGCACCAGATTCTGAGTTTAGAGTTTAGCTTTAGTAAAACTTCCCTTACAGTATATATCTTCTGCATTAAAGTTTCTTACCTGACTATCTGCACTATTTCATCATCTGCCAAGATGCATGAACTCCAGCATATGCATGAGAGTGACGTCATCTGAGCCTGGTCAATGAGAACAGATAAAGATTAATATCAAGGTGAAGACTACTCAAAGATGTCAGTGGCCTGTGGGAGCTCCTGGACACTGAAGGGCTGAAGTGGAGTTGAGCATAGTTCTGCTTTAAGATTTTTTTTTAAAGCATTCCTCCCTATTTCCTTTAGTGCATTTCCCCCAGGACAGTGCTTATCTCCCCATGCCCTTTTCTTGACAATCTGATTGCTAATATTCTTGAATATGGACCAAATAGACTTTCAGGACTTGCCTTGCATTGACTTCAATAGGATTCACTTTAATGCTTGCAATTTGCAAATTTTGTTAATATTGCAAATCTAACCTGGGTAAATATACTCTTCAGTATTTCTTAGTTACCAGCTTAGCTAGAGACTTTTATTCTTAACATTTCTACTGTGATAACTCACATGCACATATGCTGCTTTTTGGAGTAACTGTGAAGCTAGCAAATCCAGTTACTTCACCTGACCAGTTAGAAAAGTCACGTGCAATACAGAGCTAACATTGTCTATTCTATTTGTCCTGCATAATAAAGCAGTCAAAATTACAATGTATTCATTTTTTTTTTCAATTTAAAAGAGTTTATTAAGCCAATAAACAGATACAGTCGAAAACAAAGGTTACATCATACTACTGTATACACCAAATATCCAACAGGTAAACAGTGAATCTGAGCTTGTCTTCAAAAGAAAAGAAAATGTACATTTGTCACCCGAGTAACATCTCCGTTATAAAACGGTTTCAAAACGTAATCCAAGTGTATTTATAGGCACATTGAAATCATGTCAATAAATCGAATTGTACGTAAAAATCAGTAATCAGGTATCTGTAGTTTTGGCTATGAGATTTAAAGAGAGAAACAGATAAAGGGAAATGAAGAAAGAAATAAAAAGAAAAAAGAAAAGAAGCAGGTACGAACCAAGGTAGAGAAGAGTAAGAAAGAGCCAGGCGACGGCGGAGAGCGACCCCCTCTCAACGGAGGGTGTCTGTCAGCACCTCCCCTCCGGGCCCGGAGGGGAGGGGGAACCGGAGAGCCACAATCCACCCAGTGGAAGAGTATCGCAATCAGCCCTCAGTGAGTCTAGAAAAAGCATCCGAATACCTGAAAAATACCCATGGGGGCCAGGTTGTGTGAAATCTGTCAGCCGTTTCATCTACAATAGCGAGCGTCTCCTCCATTGCGTAAATAAAGTTAACCGAACCCAACCATTCTTTCACCGACGGTATCAGTTGGGATTTCCAATATTTGGGGATCAACGATTTTGCTGCCATTAAAAGGTCTTTGGTCAGGGATCTTTTATATCTCCCCAGTGGGAAGTCAGAAATGTGAAGCAGGCAACAGGCCAGGGAGAGAGTCATCTTGGTTTCTGTAATCTGTCTAACTAGTCCCAGCACTTGATCCCAAAAGCTACTTATCTTAGGGCAGTTCCACCAGATATGTAGCATATCGCCCTTAGCCTCGCCGCATCTCCAACACAATTCTGAGGACAGCGGGTACCATCTCTTCACTTTGTCCGGAGTGGCATGCCAATGAGAGAGAAGTTTATATGAGTTCTCCTGCAATCTAGTGCTAATAGAGCACTTATGTGCTAGTATACAAGCATTTTGCCATTGCATGTCCGTAAACTGTGTTTGGAGAGCCGACTCCCACTGAGCCCTGAATCTGGGTGCGTCCCGGTCCCCGAGGTTGTGTAAGAGTGTGTATAAGACGGATGTGGTTCTCGCCACTGGTTCGCTCTTGTGACATAAGGATTCAAAGGTGGTGAGATCCCCCAACATGGTCAGTTTTCTCGTGGGTGTCAGTATGTAGTGGCAGGCTTGTCTATAACTCCAAAAGGGTAGCGCTCAAAGGGAAACGTCGTCCCGTAAATCGGTGTACAAACGCGTCTGACCCGCCGATATAAAGTGAGAGGCAAGAATAGGAGAAGAATCTGCAAGTAAGAAAGACCCTGGCTCAAGGCCCGGGGGGAAGTCTGGATTTTGGGTCAAGGGGGACATAGGGCCTGGGACTGTAGCTATCTGGTGTGCGGCCACAAGTTTATGGAAATTTTTTAGAGTGGCCCTGATTAGAGGGTGTTGTGCTAAGCCCGCTGGACATTTGTTCCAAGGTATCCAGGGCGAAAATTTAAGAGGCGTTCGCGAGAAACTTTCCTCTAGGGAGACCCAGTCCTTTCTGTTGGCGTGACAGTGCCAGTCGATAATGCGTGCGAGATGCGTCGCATGATAGTAACGTTTAAAGTCGGGAAACCCCAGTCCTCCCTCTGTTTTGGGGCGCGTTAGGATGCGTAAACAAATACGGGGTTTCTTATCAGCCCATAGAAATTTCCGCAATATAGAGTGTAGATGTTTGAAAAAATTAGCTGGGAGTTCGACAGGCAGAGTGTGGAGTAAATACAAAACCCTGGGTAATGTCACCATTTTAATGACGGCTGCCCTGCCAAACCAGGAAAAATGTTTAAGTGACCACTTGGTCAAGTCTATTTCTAACCGGCGCAACAAGGGCACAAAATTTATGGTGTAAATGGCTGGGAGCTGTGGGGTGAGCTGAATCCCTAGGTAAGTCAATGAATCCGTAACCCACCTGAAGGAGCTATTCTGCTGGGCCAAACGAAGTGAAGCTGGGGGCAACGAAAGATTCATCGCCTCAGATTTAGTGTAATTAATTTTGAGGTTTGATATAAAATCGAAGACAGAAAAGGCCTTAAGTAGATTGGGGATTGAGGAGTGGGGCTGTACCAGGAAAAACAATAAATCATCTGCATACGCAGCTACCTTGTAGGTCTTCGGGCCAACCCGAAAGCCTTCAATGGAGGAGGAGTTATTGATGGTATGAATAAAGGGCTCTAGGGATAGAATAAATAATAGGGGGGATAAGGGACACCCTTGTCTCGTGCCATTGTGAATGAGTACCCGTTCCGACAAGGTGCCATTAATTTTAAGTTGGGCGGTGGGGCTCCGATAAAGGGAGGAGATCCAGGAAAACATGTGAGGTCGCAGGCCAATGTGGCTGCAGGTTTGGAACAAGTAATCCCAAGCAACCCTGTCGAAGGCCTTCTCTGCGTCCGTAGACAGGAGAAGGCCCTCGACGTTCGTGGTGCGACAATGGTGTATTAAGTTCAGAGCCTTAGTCACATTGTCCCTGGATTCCCTCCCCGGCATGAACCCCACTTGTTCAGCACCTATCAAATGTGGTAAAAATAACCGCAGACGATTCGCCACTATCTTTGACATAATTTTTAAGTCTAAATTTAAGAGGGAAATGGGGCGATAGTTAGAGCAAGCAGTGGGATCCTTCCCGGGTTTAGGTAGTAGTGTGATATGTGCGCCCAGAAAAGTTTCAGGTAGGTTACGTGGTTCATTGAGAGAATTAAAAACCTTCAAAAGAGGTTCTTCAAGAAGGTTGAAAAAGACCTTGTAGTAGTGAGCCGTGAGCCCATCCGGGCCAGGGCTTTTACCCGTTTTAAGGCCCTTGACCACTGCCGAGAGCTCCTCGGACTAGATGGGGAGTTCTAACGATTCAGCATCTTCTGGGGAAAGTGTCGGCATACCGCTCTGCCCCCCGGGGGTATGTTGGGGAGGGACACTATAGAGACGGGAGTAGAACTTGTGAAAGCTCTCCGCAATTTTGTCAGTTCGGTTTGTCAGAGTGCCGTCTGTTGTCCTAATGGCTAGGATGTTATTAGCTAGAGAAGCGTCTTTCAAAGCCCTGGCTAGCAATTTCCCCCCCTTATCGCCCTTTTCATAGTAAATTCTCTTTTTTAAGAAGAGGGTGCGCTTGCTCCTCGCCTCTAACAGATCTCTAAGTTCCTGACGTGTTTGTAGCAGCTCCTGAGCCTGTAGGGAATCTAAAGTCGCCTTGTGGCGGAGTTCCAAGAGCGCTATTTTATCAGTTAACGTGCGAAGCTGTTGGGCGGCCATCCTTTTACGGGACGCCCCTGCTCGAATGAGCTCCCCCCGCATTACGCATTTATGGGCTTCCCAAATAGTCAAGGGAGAGAGGTCTTCGGAAGCGTTGTCAAGGAAATAATGTCTTAAAGCGTCAGTCAATTTGGGGAGTAGTTCTGGATCCGTTAGCAAAGCTGAATTCAACCTCCACATGCACGTCATGGGCCTGTCCCCAGGATGGTCAAGGGAAAGGGAGATGGAAGCATGGTCCGAGAGGGATTGTATGCCTATCCGGGCGGCCCTCAAGCTCTGCAGATCTCTTTGAGTAACAAAAATATAGTCAATACGTGAGTATTTATCATGGGGAGCTGAATAACAGGTAAAGTCTCTGCCACGGGGATTTAATGTGCGCCAATTAAGGTTAAAGAGTGCAAGAGGTTTTTAATGTACTTCAGGGTGCTGTAAGGAATGCTCGATCGGCCCGAGGAGGTATCCTGGGTCGGGTCGAGGGGGAGATTAAAGTCACCTCCCAAGAGAATACAGCCCGTGGCAAAACCCTTCAGCTCCTCAATCAAGTGTCTGCAAAAAGATTTGTGTGCGCTGTTGGGAAAATAGACATTGGCTAAGGTCAGCGGGACGTTGCCCCATATCCCCTTAACAAATATGTATCTGCCGTCAGGGTCAGCTAACAGTTGTGTAACCTCAAACCCCACTGCCTTATGAATTAAGATAGCGACTCCTTTAGTCTTTGCTTGAGAATTCGAGGCATAAAATGCCTGAGGATAGTTCTTGTGCCAAAGTTTAGGGTGCGAGTGACGTAGGAAATGTGTCTCCTGCAGATAGACAAATAGGGGTCCTACCTTATTTAGTTCCCTAAGGACTGAGGTGCGCTTCTCCGGAATATTTAAGCCGCGGACGTTGTGTGAGACCAATGTTGGTCTAGATCCCAACTCCGCGTAGGCCATGAGTTCCCGTGCGTCTGCTCTCCGCAGCCACCTGTTCTGTAGAGAGGAAAGAAAGAGAAGAGTGGAAAGAGGGCAGAGCCTCAAAGGAAAATAAAGTGAAAAGAAGTCCAGAGACAGAAGAAAGAAACAGAAAGCCCCCCGTAGGGGAAATATCACAAAATAGCAAGGTACGGCCTGCGCGCACTGCGGCTACAGGCAAAAATAATGTACGGGCAAACCGCAAGGCGACACCAAAGCACCTTGCGGACCGCTTGTGGGGTACGTGGGAGGAACTCCACAAGAGGAATGTAAACTTCAGCTCAAACAGAACAAATAAATCACTGACGGAAACTGAAATTTGAGGTAACAAAATAACAGGTAATTAAGCAACCAATACGGAGACCCAGTGCCCTAAGTAGCATCAACCAGGTGTGCGAAATAAACTTTGGCAAAAAAAAAAAAACACACAAGCCCACCAGGAGGAGGGGGGGGGGGGGCGTGGGAGAGGGGAACTGTTAGGGCCGGTGTCTGCAAGCCAGGCATAAGAGTAGCAGGGGAACAACAAATGTTTACCCCTCAGAGCATGGGAACAGCCAACCCCTTGAGGAGGTGCCATCTAGGGGAGAGGGAGGGGATAAACAAAGAGCAACAATAGTCAAGATGGGTACCCCCGCAACATTGCAGAAAAGTGCAAACGATCAAAAACAAAACAAAACACAACATTCCACCATACAGTCAGTATGTCTTTCAGGTGCGATCCCGATTCCTGGAATGCCTGGAGGACTGAGGTGCGCGGGATCCCTCCCTGGAGGAACGCTGCCCAACTTTGCTCTTCTTCTGTAGTGGCTTAAAAGGTGAGGACAAAGGGGTGCCAGGAGGGCTGAGCTCGGGTTGGGGGAGCTTAAACTCAACCTACCATTCCGGTAAGTCCACACAAGGGATATGGAGACCAGCACAAAAGTCCGGGAGGTCTTCTGGCATCTGAAGCAAAAATTGTCTCCCATCCAGTGTGGCTTGTAAGGCGAAGGGAAAGCGCCATTTATAAACGATGCCTCTCTCACGAAGGGCTTCCAGCAACGGTCGTAAAGCCCGTCTGTTTTGTAAGGTTATGGGCGACAAGTCTTGAAACAACGAAATCTCCGCCTCATTGAATACAATCCGGTCGTTTTTCCTGGCCTGACTTAGGATTTCCTCCTTCAGCTGAAAACTCTGGAGGCAGCAGATAACATCTCGGGGAGGGGCTGAGTCCAGGGGCCTAGCCCTCATAGCCCTGTGTGCTCGTACAAAGTCAATGGGAGAATCAATGGGGTTTTCCAGCAGGTTATTAAACACTGATCGCAAAGCTGAGGTGATCTGGTCAGGGCCCACAGTCTCCGGGATCCCCCTCACCCGGATATTACACATCCTCCCTCTATTATCAAGGTCCTCCAGGTGTCTATTGATATTGATTAAGTGAACCGCGTGTGAGGCAGCTGTGGCCTCCAGTCTACGTACAGTCCTGTCCCTCTTGCTCTCTGCTTTCTCTAAGGTGGACATCTTCTCAGTGAGAGATAGTAAGTCAGCCTTAAGGTCAGTAATTGCAGAAAAAAGCGTGTTCTTTATGTCAGACGCAATCGATGTCATATCTCCCAGCGTGAGGGGATGATTGGGGTTCCCCAGCCCGCTTACCGGGTCTTCAGCTGTAGACAGGGAGCCATCACTGAGTTCGTCTTCCTCGCCTCGTGGCAGCGCCATCTTAGAAGGGGTGCTGCCGCCTGCTCGGGCCTGTGAGGGGAAGATGTCCTGGATACTACGGGTGTGAGGGGTCCCGGACTGACGACGAGCCCCCGTCCCGGTGTGGTGGAGTGCTGATTTAAGCATGATGCGGCGTGAAATGAGCCGAAGGGAGAGCTGTTGGGCTGCGGGTCTCCTGGAGCTCCTGTCTCAAGCGGCTATTCCCGATGCGCGCCAAGCCACGCCCCCCAATGTATTCATTTTATATATATTATTTCAAAAAGGTTGGCAGTGTAAATAAACAGCATATATCACTAAATCCCACTTCAGCTAGGCATTGTAGTACACAGGGCTTCTCTCTGAGAATAAGTGCAAGAATTCACCCTCGCCTTGCAACTCCCCCCCAACCCCACCCAAACCCTGCCCCTGGCCACAACTTCCTTAGCGGAGAAAATACAGCAGCCTCAAATAATTGTAATAAGTTATGGCTTAGAACTGCGTATTGCACGAGGTGCATGGTTCAGGAATGTGTAACACACAAAGTGCATGACTCAGGAGTGCATAGCACACAGGGCTCAGCAGTGTGTATTGTGCTATTGAGAGGAGAGCTAGGTTCCCTCAGCTAGCTCTCCTATCTGCACAAATCCCACCCCAGCTCTCCTCTCTGCTAAAATCCCCCCATTCAGCTCTCCTCTCTGGATAAATCCCCCCAAAACAGGGAGGGGGAGGTGCTGACCTGAGTGTAGTATTAAAATAATGACTTGAATAGGATGAGATTAAAAACACTTACAAGATGATATAAGATGCATGTTCATCAAAGTAAAGTGCAGTGCTGGTATTCCACATGGCTCTGTGGGTCCCACCACTGTTCCGAATAGCTGGAAAGGATTGAGCAGCTGGCTGGAATGGATCACAGTGTTTCTCCAGGAGCAAAGGAACCAAGAAGCTCCACACTGACCAGCATGGACCATGGAACAGTAAGTGATGTCACCGACATCTGATTGGACCTACACCTCCCCCTCCCTGTTTTTTCCTTACATGTCTTGCTAAGTTCTGGACACACTCTGAAGGATGGCTGCCTTCCTTTTTAACCCTTAATACAACTTTCTATGGATACATCACCATCCAGCTATTACAGCCACAGACTATACCCCTAAGGATTACTCCATCTGGAGTGCCAACACTGACTATACTGATATGAGGAAAATAGTCAGCATTGCTGAAAAACCTTCGAAAATTGCTGGCCACTCTCCAGTCAAATAGGATGGTGCATTGGTTAGCACTAAATTGTTTTCATGGATAGACATAGCATTTATTTTAAACTAACATAACTGTACAACCTATGATGACATACTAGCTTAAGCTGAAGCTTAACAGTTGGAATAAATAAGTGTGAATGTAAATCCCAAAAAAATACTTTTTATCTCGGTTTTGGATAGACTGGGAAAATTTAGAACCTATGTTCTAATGGTTGCTGGGGGCACCATAACAGAGATTTTTCTCCATTTTGTTCAATGGCAACATATTACTATAGAAGACATGAGGGGAACCCTCCAACAGTAGTATAGACAGAAGTAAAAATTGTTTGTTTTTAGTTAAGTACGTGAAGGCTGGAACCCCTGTATGATTTGTGTCTGCAGTATCTAATCTATATATATATACATATATATATATATATATATATATATATATATACACACACACTATATTACCAAAAGTATTGAGACACCTGACTTTACACGCACATGATATTTTATGGCATCCCAGTCTCAGTCTGTAGGGTTCAATATTGAGTTGGCCCACCCTTTACAGCTATAACAGCTTCAATTCTTCTGGGAAGGCTGTCCACAAAGTTTAGGAGTGTGTCTATGGGAATGTTTGACCATTCTTCCAGAAGCGCATTTGTAAGGTCAGACACTGATGTACACGAGAAGGCCTGGCTTGCAGTCTCCATTATAATTCATCCCAAAGGTGTTCTATTGGGTTGAAGTCAGGACTCTCTGCAGGCCAGTCAAGTTCTTCCACCCCCAAATCCCTCAGCCATGTCTTTATGGACCTTGCTTTGTGCACTGGTGCATAATCATGTTGGAACAAGAAGGGGCCATCCCCAAACTGTTCCCACAAGGTTGGAAGCATGAAATTGTCCAAAATGTCTCGGAATGCTGATGACTTACATATTCCCTTCACTGGAATGAAGGGGCCAAGCCCAACCCCTGAAAAACAACCCCACTCCATAATCCCCTCTCCACCAAATAATTTGGACCAGTGCACAAAGCAAGACATGAATGAGTGAGTTTGGGTTGGAGGAACTTGACTGGCCTGCACGGAGTCCTGACCTCAACCCAAAAGAACACCTTTGGAATAATTTAGAGCGGAAACTGCAAGCCACGCTTTACTGCCCAACATCAGTGCCTGACCTTACAAGTACGCTTCTGGAAGAAAACATTCCCATAGACACACTCTTAAACCTCGTGGACAGCCTTCCCAGAAGAGTTGAAGCTGTTATACCTGCAAAGGGTGAGCCAACTCAATATTAAACCCTACAGACTAAGACTGCAATGCCATTATGCCATTAAAGTTCACGTGCGTTTAAAGGAAGACATCCCAATACTTTTAGTAATATAATATAATGTAAAATATATCAAAAAAATAGTGGCACTTACCATGTAACATCCCTAATAATTTAAATTTAAAAAATATTCTAAATGTGTTTTAGAAAATTCCAGTAACTCAATTTGTAGTACAGTATATCCAGGAAGTAAAATTACCTCTCTCATTGTCCTATTTATTGTGATGCTCAAAACTCAAAAAAGTTTTTATATTAAATTCCTTCCCAGATCTGCGGTAAGAAAACATTTCTTATTACCAAATAAATCCCCATAAACTATCTGATCCGCATCTTCAAACATGTTTTAGTTTTACAACTAGAGTGTGAGTTGCTTGATTTGGAGACATGCTCCAGGTGACATTATGACATGGTCTGAAATTGTCCTATATTTAAAAATGAAAAAAGGTCAGCGTTTTTCAGTCTAATATGGGTTCTAAAATAATTCAAATCTAAATGCATACAACTGTCTTGCACTTCTCACTACCACCTGCCAAATGTCTCTAAAAACAGAAAACCTCTCATCATGTTCAGTAAATTTTCAGATGGTTAAGCATCACGGGAAATGTTATTCAGCATTAGTTACACTGCTTAAAGATGACCTTTGATAGTCTACAAAAGGATGTTAAATGAACCTTTCATCATTGTGTAATAGCATTTCAGGATATATCTGCTTTGTGAAGACATTCTTTTTGTTAGGTAACAACAATAATATAACATATGAAGAGCCAAGAACAGAAACATGAACCTCTTAAAATGTATTTTTAATAAAAACAGATCATATTGAGCTGTCTTCCTATATAACTGTTCTTTAGAAATAAGGCAACTCAATTGGATAGGTTAATTTGTGGTATTCCTGTAGCAAAATGGCAATAAACACATTGATTTGAAGCGAAACACAGGGAGGTCTTATTTTAAAGCTAAAGACAATTTCCAATCCCCAGGTGCAAACAGAATTCAGCTCTTCAGATTTCTCTTTCTCCTTCAAATGTAATCTTTTCAGGTTAGTCTTAGGAGTGTATCTAATTCATTTTTCCAGCTTAGCAAACCTTGCCCCGAGTCATTTTCAATTTGCTCTCTTGCTGAGAGTGGAGTCACATTCTCTGCAAGAAGTCAGCTTGGTTCCAGTGATTATCTCCGCTGAATGAGCATGCTCAGATGAAATCCTGTACTCAATGGCTTGAGAAAGCTGCTTCTCTTGCTGGGACTGACTATTTAAAGGAATGTTAATAGGTGTCATGCATATGGAAGTGTTAAGCCTGAGGCTGCCATGGGGCATGGGGATGATCATACAATGTTATACATGGCATCCGCCTTGTTAACAACTGGGCAAAGAATGCATTTCCAAGGAGACTGAGCATAGAGATTCATCTTGTTATTGGCTCTATATTAATATCAACATATGGTCCGGGATCATGACCAGAAAAAGAATATGTTGTTGTGATAAAAATATGTCTCTGTTTTATGCTACTAACGATACTGTAATGCAAAATTAGATGATAAATATTTTCAACAGTAAATCATTAATTAGCTTATTAGATTATTTGCCTAGTAGAAAAAAATCTTAATGATGAATTCATTCAGTTCTAACACATCAGTTTCAACTACTGTCTAATGCCTAAGTCTATTTCCTCTTGGCTTTCAATTAATGTTAAACCTATAATAAACACTTTTGTTCTACCAGACAGCTTAACACAGCATCCAAAGGGAAGCTTAGAGGAAGTGGTGAGAGCTCAACTTTCCGTTCTTTCTTATGCTGAATTATAAACCTTTACACTTAATTATTAGTACTTTCATTTAAAATGCATAACTAATCTCTACAAAATACTTACCCCGTGCCATGGTGGCATTTAAATATGTTGCTTTCAGCTCATAAATCCTTTTTATGAATTGGCAGAGTCAAATGCAAATAGAATTATTCCATTTATTTAAGGATAGAAAAGCCTTGGGTATCTTATATAGTGTAATTATGTCTAATTCCAATTAGTGGCTTTATTCAGAGGACAGCAGTTACATTTGTTCTGTATGCATTGTAAAGAATAAATAAATAAATAAATAAAAAATGGTGGCTGACCATTGCTTTATTTTTGGCAAAACTAATATTAATAATAATATAGTTAGTTGGGATTACACATGTTTTTAAGTTTGCTTATTGTGTAAAAAAGTAATAGGTTATAGTGGACAAACTGTGTAAAAACAAACACATGGACAGTAGGATATAGTGAATATATTATGTAAAATCGAACTCAATTATTGATTGAAAGGAAATAGATTTCTCCATTATTTAGTGAGACTGTAAACCTTAAGCTCCTATAAAATGTGTTTCTATAAATGGCTTGTTATTTCTTATCACAGTTATTTGGGTTTGAGGTTATTTTTCTACACTCTTCAGTCTTCCTGATGAGTAATCTTACTGAATGACAAGCAAGTAGTTTTTTTCTCATCTTCTCCTCAGTCTGAAATGACAGCTAACATAAAACAGGTTGCATTCAGCTTCACATAAATGATACATCATTGTAAAATAATTGAAGCTATATAAATATTAACACGTTAATAATGTATTTACGTAAGGGGTCTTGTAGATGGGTGTTGTTTGCCTATGTTTAATGTGTTTTTGAAAAGCACCTCAAATGTAGGTCATCAGATTGCCATTGACTATATGACAGAGGCTATGTTTAACCTGCTTTGTGTTGTGTTTGTTCAGTTGTGGCATTTCCTATTGAAGAGAATTAAAATTCAAGGCAAAGGAAGTAATATGGAATCTTTTCTCAAATATAAACCCAGTAATACATTTTTCTCATTAATTCATGTTACTTTGCTGTTTTAACCCTTTTGTTGTCAGGCTGTGTGCTCCATTTTGTACACTCAGGTGGCCAGACCATTTTTGTTTTTCCCTTTTTTATTTTTCACCTATAGCTTTCCTGAATTTGTGAAAGACCACCCACACCATATATTATTTCAAAGCACACGATCAGTAAAATAAAAAAAGGTGCTACTGATTTTTTAGAACCCACGGTAATTGCGCACATGTTTATCAAATCAAAATATTTGCAAAAAATACACTAAAACCATTATTAGAAGATAAAAACACAGCAAACAAACAAAAATAATTTTAAATATAAAAGCTTAACCTGTATTAAGTTAATAAATAACAAATATTTGTAACTTTTAAATTGAGCTTGCTTTTTTTTTTTCTTTAGGGGGAGGGAGGGCTAGGGAAATGTTGTAAAAAATTAAATGTTAATAATGAATGAAAATGTTGTAACAATCAAAACTAAATGTTTTTAAAACTGAATAAAAAAAGAAAATAAAGAATATATAAAAAAAACTTTTAAATTGCACCTTTTTGCGAAATGGTGAAAATCGAACAGGCTCAAAAGTGTAAATATCCAAATTCTCAGAAAATCTGAAGGTTTTAATTTTTCCCTTACAGCTTTCAGAATTTGTGAAAGACCCCAAAAAACATATATTTTCTGAAAGCATATGACCTCTAGAATAAAAAGGAGGTTCTACAGATTTTTTTAGACCCCGCAGTATTTGCACAAATGTTTATCAAACCAATATATTAGCAAAAAATACACTGAAACCATTATTAGCAGAAAAAAACACAGCTAATTTTACAAAATCCCTGCTAAATCTCTACTAAATATAAAAGCTTAACATGTATAGAGTTAATAAATAACAAAAAGTTTAAATTTTTACAAATTGGAACATCCATTGTTCTCTATGGAAGGACTGCATCGAATCCAGTCCGCTAAAAACAGACGGATGGGGATTCCATTCCCCATCCATCTAGCAGATTGGATCGGATAGCATCCAATGGAAATGGAAAGGTGGTCCATTTCCATCTGACCGTCCCATAGAGAACAGCTGACTGTGTCCATGTCCACTCTGCATCAGCAGAGAGGACATGGACCTGTCATCAACCTGCTCAGCAGAGATCAGCAGACAGATCCCCTCCTGAGCAGATGGATCTGCTTGACAGAGTCTTCTCCATGTCCATAAGCAGCCTATCCATTGGGGGCACAGGGGCGCCACCCTTCTGCAGGGCGCCGGGCTCATTTTATTTTTTCAAGCCACATGATTAGAGCCCGAGGCTCTATTTGGCTTGAAAAAGGTTGGGCTCGGGCGCAGATCATTGCACCCCAAACCCACCCACTTGTGACAATAGCGAATTAATATTCACTATTGTCTTCCGGCTTCTCCTCCTGGCCAATCAGGATGGATCGGGTTGGCCGCGAGGAGAAGATGTCAGGGCTGGGCTCAGCCTTTCCTTCTCTGAGCTGGCTGCTCAGCTGTCGGCTAATTGCCAGCTCCTATCTCTCCACAGTGACTCAATTATTGATGATATCCTGCTTGTCAGTCCTGCCTGCTTAAGCTGTCCAGTCCAGATGACCTCTGCCTTCACTCTGGCCAAGTCTCTAGAGACGCTTTCCTGCGTTCCTGTTAAAGACTTGCTTGGCTGACATTCCTTCTGGCTTCAGATCTTGCTTGCTTTTCTACTATGCTGTTCTCTGGCTTCCTGACATTGGCTTGTCTGACTATTCATTCCGGTTCCTGAACTCTGGCTAAGTTTTGACTACATTTTCTCTGTTTACTTTTTTATTATTATTAAGCAAGTGTGATTTAACTGTACTTCTGTCTCAGTCTGATTCATGGTTTTCGACAGAAGCTGAGGTATCTGTGGAGGGGTGAGTGTGGGGGGGATGGGGACCGCCACCATGTAGGGGTGTGTGCGGGCAGACCTGGGGGGGGTCTTACTGTGTTTGTTTGTTTTTTTAACATTTGTACTTTTTAAATTTAAATTTTTTTTGGGGGGTCTTTGGTGAGATATCAGAGGTCTAAACAGACCCCCATATCTCTTTTTTTGAGAAAGAGAAAGGGACTGAAGATATTCCTTTTCTCTGTTTTTACTTTACTTGAATTAATGGATTCTGTATAGAGATTTCATTCATAAACTGACAGTCTGATTCATAGTAACTCTCGTGGTTACTATTATCAGATGTCAGTGGGTATATAGGAGTGATCACAGTGATTGCTGCATGCACCCAGGGTGCTAAACTTAGGGGGGTGGTAAACAGATGTTTACCAAGCCCCCCAGCCCAAACATAACCTGCACCGCTCCCCCCTCCCCTGCCACGATCCCCAGCCTGTCAGTTTACCAGATCAGAAGCTGCAGGCTGCGGGAGGGGAAAGAGGGATGCAGCCAGAGCAGGAATGGATTGGGGGTGCGGGTTCCAGTATTGTGGGACTATCTGAGTGAGGGGGGTGACACGTCTGGACCCCCCAAGCCCCCAGCAGCACTAGAAGAGGAGGGATGATGGCTTATGATGGTGGCTGCAGGGGTTCAAATTTGGTGGGGTCAGTTCGGGTGTGGTGGGTCAGTGCTGGGGGGGTTGAAGGGGATAGGAGAGCGTAGTGGGGGAGTCGTTTTAGGTGGAAGGGAGATGTGGGAGCTAGAGGGCATGGGGACAAGGAAGAGGCGTTATGGAGGGGGGAGTCATATTAGGGAGTAATAACTCTGATCAGCGGGTTGTAATCCACTGATCAGAGTTATAGAATTGTTCAGCAGAGTCTGCTGAACAATTCTGATATAAGATTATGGTCATTGAAGTGAGAGATAGATAGATAGATAGATAGATAGATAGATAGATAGATAGATAGATAGATAGATAGATAGATAGATAGATAGATAGATAGATAGAAGAGGGAGAAATTAGGTCCATACGCCGTCCTGACCTGGCCAACTGCAGGCCCTTTTGTAGGTGCGTATGGACTTGACAGTGAAAGGGTTAAACATATTAATTGTACAATTTCCAGTGCTTCAGATGTGGGTATGACTGGGTATGGCCTCAACTAGCGCTGCTCTGGCTATGTCCCTGACATGTTTCACCCCGCCTCAGCTGCAGCAGCATGGCTGAAGTGGGGCTCCAATGCACTGTGTGGCAGCACAGTGCATTGTGGTCATTCGGTGGGCTGAACAAATGGTCTGAATCACTGAATCTTAGATCCACTAAAATTTTGGATCCTTCCCTCCAGCCCAAATGATGGTGTCTACTGAAACTGCCAGGAACAAGGTGAAGGTAAAAAAAAAAAAAAAAAATGTCCTTGTTTATTATTTGCAAGGAGTAAAATGTTGCATAGCATGACCGTTTTAGTCCAGAAAAAGACCTTACTCATAGCCTGGTTACATCAAAACTGACAAAACAGATCTACAGCAGCCTCCAGACCAACAAACCTTCTATAATTAACACAAGTTAATACACCTGCAGCCACAGGAGGGAGGTTGGGCTGTTGGCTGCTGCAATTACAATTTGGACACATACTCACAACAATAATTACTCCAGAAAAAATAAAAATAAAAATACCATTGTGGCTGAGAGGGCATGTAAAACATGTAAAACTAGAGGAAAACAGTAATGGCAAGTTAGTGACTATAAAAATAAAATAATGATTTTAGCCTGAGTGCAGGTACAGGTCCCACCTGAGGTTTAACCCCAGAGGTGACTTGGTCTGCAGTTCATGTATCCAACATGCCTCTCTCTGCAATAGTTTGCAATGTCTGTCCCCTCCTCTTTCTGATGCATACACTCTCTCAATGCCACAAAATCGACTCCACTCGATAATTGCTTTGCTTGTAAGTTAACTGAGTTGCAGAAGTGTTCCCCAATGCAGGTTCTGAGACAGCATATAGTGCATCATACATACTGCAAGCTGCATACTGTACAGTATATGGGATACACTACATAAGTAGTTCCACTGTTTGTATAATGTCTGACCTTAAGCTTTCACCTGCAACCAAAGAGTTAAAGCTCTTGGTACATAGGTTAAGGCTGCAGTATCTACATGTTTTACTACAGCAGGCATAAGAGCCTGTACATGACAACTAAGTGGACAATTTACCTTTTGAGTTAAAAAAGCTCAGGGAGAGAACTGTGCCTAACGTAGGCACACTACGACTTGAAAATCTACATCCATGTCCTAAAACAGCATGTAAATCCTTGTCTGTCTACAAAATAGGACACTTATTCTTAATAATTTTAAACAATATAATGATATTTAGTGATGGCCGAACGGTTCGCCCGGCGGTCGTTTCGCGGCGAATTTCCGACTTTCGCCGTCCGCGGGTTCGAACGCCTTTTTCCGTCGTTCGCCCCGGCGGACTTACGTGTTTAATGTATACAAGAACTTTAACCTTTCGTGACACGTTTATCATGTGTTACAGGACAACCAATTGAGACATGACAGCTCATGGACACTTGGACATTCCCCCTAACCTATAAATACACCCGATCCGGTGGCCATTTTACATTCTTTCTTCTGTCACTGTAGGGAAAGGATCCTGTGTGGAGTAGGGACAGAGAAAACGCTAGCTATTTGGTACACAAAAGTTCTTTTCAGGACTGGTATAGGTGTTAGGTCAGCAGCCTGAGTTTCTTTTGTCAGTTTAGATAAAGGGACAGAGCGCTGTATGCTGCTATTTTAGGGACAGCTCAGCCAGATTAGTCTTTCTTCATCATCATCATCATCATCATCATTAGCTGTTACTATCAGGTCCACAAAAGAGCTGTTCCAGCTAATCGTTCCAGCCTACTCTTTTTTGCCAATTTGTATAGGGACAGGCAGGAAGCAGTGTTGTCAGGCAGTGAGGATAATTTTAAAGACTTGCTGTTACTATTAGTTCCACAAAGGTTCTTTTCAGGACTGGTATCAGTGGTACGGTAATAGGCTTGTACACGTATAATATTCTTTCTTCCAAATATAGAAAGAATATTATACTTGACTGCTGCCCTTCTGCTGCAGTCTGCTAATCATTCACAACTCACTTGTTCCACAAAAGTTCTTATAAGGACTGGTAACTTGGTCTGTCTAGGGTGCTACGGTACATAGGCTTGGGTGCGGTACAGTCTGCTGTTCTGTAAGGACCGCTATCGGTCCACAATAGATAGGGTTGCCGTGCACTACTGCTGACCGCTGCCCTATACTGCAGCAGTCCTTCAGCGGTATAGGGACTGACGCACAGTCTGCTAAACACTAATACACAACCTGCTTGGTCCACAAAAGTTCTTATAAGGACTGGTAACTTGGTATAGGGTGCTACGGTACATAGGCCTGAGTGCGTTACAGTCTGCTGTTCTGTAAGGACCGCTATCGGTCCACAATACATAGGGTTGCCGTGCACTACTGCTGACCGCTGCCCTATACTGCAGCAGTCCTTCATTGGTATAGGGACTGACGTACAGTCTGCTAATCACTAACACACAACCTGCTTGGTCCACAAAAGTTCTTATAAGGACTGGTAACTTGGTATAGGGTGCTACGGTACATAGGCCTGAGTGCGTTACAGTCTGCTGTTCTGTAAGGACCGCTATCGGTCCACAATACATAGGGTTGCCGTGCACTACTGCTGACCGCTGCCCTATACTGCAGCAGTCCTTCAGCGGTATAGGGACTGACGCACAGTCTGCTAAACACTAATACACAACCTGCTTGGTCCACAAAAGTTCTTATAAGGACTGGTAACTTGGTATAGGGTGCTACGGTACATAGGCCTGAGTGCGTTACAGTCTGCTGTTCTGTAAGGACCGCTATCGGTCCACAATACATAGGGTTGCCGTGCACTACTGCTGACCGCTGCCCTATACTGCAGCAGTCCTTCATTGGTATAGGGACTGACGTACAGTCTGCTAATCACTAACACACAACCTGCTTGGTCCACAAAAGTTCTTATAAGGACTGGTAACTTGGTATAGGGTGCTACGGTACATAGGCCTGAGTGCGTTACAGTCTGCTGTTCTGTAAGGACCGCTATCGGTCCACAATACATAGGGTTGCCGTGCACTACTGCTGACCGCTGCCCTATACTGCAGCAGTCCTTCAGCGGTATAGGGACTGACGCACAGTCTGCTAAACACTAACACACAACCTGCTTGGTCCACAAAAGTTCTTATAAGGACTGGTAACTTGGTATAGGGTGCTACGGTACATAGGCCTGAGTGCGTTACAGTCTGCTGTTCTGTAAGGACCGCTATCGGTCCACAATACATAGGGTTGCCGTGCACTACTGCTGACCGCTGCCCTATACTGCAGCAGTCCTTCATTGGTATAGGGACTGACGTACAGTCTGCTAATCACTAACACACAACCTGCTTGGTCCACAAAAGTTCTTATAAGGACTGGTAACTTGGTATAGGGTGCTACGGTACATAGGCCTGAGTGCGTTACAGTCTGCTGTTCTGTAAGGACCGCTATCGGTCCACAATACATAGGGTTGCCGTGCACTACTGCTGACCGCTGCCCTATACTGCAGCAGTCCTTCAGCGGTATAGGGACTGACGCACAGTCTGCTAAACACTAACACACAACCTGCTTGGTCCACAAAAGTTCTTATAAGGACTGGTAACTTGGTATAGGGTGCTACGGTACATAGGCCTGAGTGCAGTACAGTCTGCTGTTCTGTAAGGACCGCTATCGGTCCACAATACATAGGGTTGCCGTGCACTACTGCTGACCGCTGCCCTATACTGCAGCAGTCCTTCATTGGTATAGGGACTGACGTACAGTCTGCTAATCACTAACACACAACCTGCTTGGTCCACAAAAGTTCTTATAAGGACTGGTAACTTGGTATAGGGTGCTACGGTACATAGGCCTGAGTGCAGTACAGTCTGCTGTTCTGTAAGGACCGCTATCGGTCCACAATACATAGGGTTGCCGTGCACTACTGCTGACCGCTGCCCTATACTGCAGCAGTCCTTCATTGGTATAGGGACTGACGTACAGTCTGCTAATCACTAACACACAACCTGCTTGGTCCACAAAAGTTTTTATAAGGACTGGTAACTTGGTATAGGGTGCTACGGTACATAGGCCTGAGTGCAGTACAGTCTGCTGTTCTGTAAGGACCGCTATCGGTCCACAATACATAGGGTTGACGTGCACTACTGCTGACCGCTGCCCTATACTGCAGCAGTCCTTCAGCGGTATAGGGACTAAGAGTTTTGTCACAGGGTGATTTAAAAAATGACAGGCAGAGGAAGAGGCAGGCCCTTCCGCAGGGGTGGTAGGGGTAGGGCAGGAGCAACAGCCTTGAGCCAAAGTGGGAAGTTGCAGAAGGTGCGTTCAATTACTTTAAAGGACGCACCAGACTTGGTTGAGTGGCTCACTCAGCCTTATTCTTCTGCACCCTCCTCATCCTCTCGATCTGCACCCTCTTCTTCACTCTCTGCTATGTGCACCCCCAAAGACACTACCACCAACAACACGACCACCACCACCACCACCACATACCTTCCGCTTGAGTCACTGGAATTATTTTCCGATCCATATCAAGAGGACATTTCTGATGCGCAGCCACTCTTGGTATTGGATCAGGAAGAGGAGGCAGCAACAAGCGCTACTCAGCAGTCTGACGCCAGTACCCAGATCAGCCCAAGGAGGAGGTTGGTCCCCGGTGTTGCTGCCTACTCTACTTATAGCGGTGGGGAAGGTGACGTTGATGATGACGTGTCTAGTGATGTCACGTGGGTGCCCACAAGAGAGGAAGAGGAGGGGAGTTCAGAGGGAGATATGGACCAGCAGATAGGGAGGAGAAGCAGCAATGACTTACATTGCACAGCAGGGACAAAGCAGACTGCAAATGTATCAGGAGCGAGTCATCGACCATGTACGGTCACATCTGGCGCTCCCAGGACACCGGCACATGGCTCCGCAGTGTGGGCTTTTTTTAACGTGTCCGCTGCTGACAATAGCGTTGCCATCTGCAATCTTTGCAGTCAACGCGTTAGTCGCGGTAAGCCCAATACTCACCTAGGGACGACCGCCTTAAGAAGGCACATGAGCAGCCATCACCGAGCCCAGTGGGAGCAACGGAACACACAAAGCCACACTGCAGGCTCTCACCGTCCAGCCTCGTCTTCTACTTCTCCTTCTCCTCTCTCCTCACAATTGTCCTCCACTCCACCTTCCATCACGCCAAGCTCACATTTTTCTGCAAAAAGGCAGGCTTCCGTGGGCCTAATGTTTGAGCGTAAAAAAATGATGACGCCGGATAACCCTCTTGCCCAACGGTTGGCGGCTGGCTTGTCAGAACTCATAGCCCGCCAACTACTGCCATATAAACTGGTGGACTCGGAGGCCTTTCGCAAATTTGTGGCCATTGGAACACCACAATGGAAGGTCCCAGGAAGGAAGTATTTCTCAGAGAAGGGCATCCCAGAGCTATATGGCCATGTTCAGCGGCAAGTGAATGTATCTCTGGCACACAGTGTCGGTGCCAAGATACATCTGACCACAGACACGTGGTCTAGCAAACACGGGCAGGGAAGGTATATCAGTTTTACTGCCCACTGGGTGAACCTTCTGACGGCCGTCAAGCATGTAACCCGTGGCACCCGTGTAGATTTGGTTTTACCGCCACGGATTGCATGCAGGCCTGACTCTTCTTCTCCTCCTCCTACTCCATCCTCCTCCCTCTCCTCCTCAGCTGCCTCCTCCTTTTCCGCTGCTAGCGTCTCTTCCACTGCACCGCCCAAGCTCCCCAGAACCTATTCCACATGCCAGGTGAGACGTTGCCATGCCGTGCTGCGTCTGTTGTGCCTGGAAGCAAAGAGCCACACTGGCCCGGCACTCCTTTCAGCTTTGCGTTCACAGGCAGATGAGTGGCTAACACCGCTCAATTTGACAGTTGGTAAAGTGGTGTGTGACAACGGTGCCAATCTGCTTAGCGCATTGAAACAGGGCAAAATCACGCACGTGCCGTGCATGGCACACGTCTTAAACTTGGTCGTGCAGCGATTCCTTGTCAAATACCCTGGGGTCCAGGACATCTTGCGGCAGGCAAGGAAAATCTCGGCCCATTTCAGAAGATCTTACACGGCCATGGCTCGCCTTGCTGACATTCAGCGGCGACACCATCTGCCGGTCAGACGTCTTATTTGCGATTGCCCGACGCGATGGAACTCAACCTTCTATATGCTTGATAGGCTGCTCCAGCAGAAACGTGCAGTTAACGTCTACCTGTATGAACTCTGCGAAAGAAACGGTTCTGGGGAGCTGGGTTTTTTTTCACCGCGCCAGTGGCTGCTCATGCGCGACACATGCAGACTTCTGCGGCCATTTGAGGAGATCACCAAACTGGTCAGTCGCAGCCATGGCGCCATCAGTGACATGGTACCTTATGCCTTCTTTCTGGAGCGTGCATTGCGTCGTGTCATTGATCAGGCTGTGGAGGAGCAGGAGCGGGAAGATGAGGAAGTCGCAATGCTGGATGAATTCCCAGGGGGGGCTACTCTATCTGAGACAAGTCAACAACAGGAGTCTGATGAGGAGTCAGAGGAGGATGGTGCCGGGGCGGATGAGCAGGAGCAAGAAGAGCATGCTTTAAACCTTTCTGGGATCCCTGTTGTGCGAGGATGGGGAGAGGAGAATGAAGAGGACGACATTATCCTGGATGATGAGCAGGAGCCAGGCCACCACACCGCTTCCACTTTAGTGCAAATGGGGGCCTTCATGCTCCAGTGTTTTAATAGGGACCCCCGTATAAAAAGCATGAGGGTCAAGGACCAGTACTGGGTGGCAACGTACTTAGACCCCCGGTACAAACACAAAATGGCGGAAATGTTACCGCCGTCGCAGAGGGCTGTCAGAATGCAGCACTTCCAGGCCTTGCTTCGAGAAATGCTGCATTCTGCTTTTGCGTGCGCTGGCAGAGGAGCAATTCCCACTCCCAGAGAAGGATTTGCGGGTACCAATCCAACAGCGCCTGCAAGAAGAGGCCGGTTTGAAGATGTGTTGGTGACTTCGGATATGAGGTCATTCTTTCAGCCGACCCATCGACAGGTGTCATCCGGATCCAGCATCAGGGAACGCCTAGACCGTCAGGTGTCCGACTACATTGGGTTAACGGCCGATGTGGACGCTCTGAGGAGTGATGAACCCCTAGACTACTGGGTGGGCAGGCTTGACCTCTGGCCAGAGCTTGCCCAATTTGCAATCGAACTGTTGGCTTGCCCCTCATCCAGTGTCCTGTCCGAAAGGACGTTCAGCGCAGCAGGGGGGATTGTGACCGATAAGCGTACTCGCCTAGCTCACCACAGTGTTAACTACCTCACATTTCTAAAAATGAATGAGGCATGGATCTCGGAGGAATTCAACACATGTGATCAGTAGACCATGTATATGTCTATAAACAATTTTTGGAATCAAGCACACAGACCTTCTTAATTCATTTGGCTCACTTCCCTGACCCAAAAAAGCACACCGTACTATATGCCCCTACCCTCCTCTTTGAAGAGGTTGAGCGGTGTCATATTTCTACTGGGGCTGCTTATTATGAGGGGTTCCCACCATCCCTGTGCTGTGCTGACTTCCTCCTGGGTGTTCTTATTATGAGGGGCTCCCACCATCCCTGTGCTGTGCTGACTTCCTCCTGGGGGTTCTTATTATGAGGGGATCACACCATCCCTGTGCTGTGCTGACTTCCTCCTGGGGGTTCTTATTATGAGGGGATCACACCATCCCTGTGCTGTGCTGACTTCCTCCTGGGGCTGCTTACGGTGCTGCTGTCAGCGCTGTATGTCACGGAGCTGCTGTCAGCGCTGTATGTCACGGAGCTGCTGTCAGCGCTGTATGTCACGGAGCTGCTGTCAGCGCTGTATGTCACGGAGCTGCTGTCAGCGCTGTATGTCACGGAGCTGCTGTCAGCGCTGTATGTCACGGAGCTGCTGTCAGCGCTGTATGTCACGGAGCTGCTGTCAGCGCTGTATGTCACGGAGCTGCTGTCAGCGCTGTATGTCACGGAGCTGCTGTCAGCGCTGTATGTCACGGTGCTGCTGTCAGCGCTGTATGTCACGGAGCTGCTGTCAGCGCTGTATGTCACGGAGCTGCTGTCAGTGCTGTATGTCACGGAGCTGCTGTCAGCGCTGTATGTCACGGAGCTGCTGTCAGCGCTGTATGTCACGGAGCTGCTGTCAGCGCTGTATGTCACGGTGCTGCTGTCAGCGCTGTATGTCACGGAGCTGCTGTCAGCGCTGTATGTCACGGAGCTGCTGTCAGCGCTGTATGTCACGGAGCTGCTGTCAGCGCTGTATGTCACGGAGCTGCTGTCAGCGCTGTATGTCACGGAGCTGCTGTCAGTGCTGTATGTCACGGAGCTGCTGTCAGCGCTGTATGTCACGGAGCTGCTGTCAGCGCTGTATGTCACGGAGCTGCTGTCAGCGCTGTATGTCACGGTGCTGCTGTCAGCGCTGTATGTCACGGAGCTGCTGTCAGCGCTGTATGTCACGGAGCTGCTGTCAGCGCTGTATGTCACGGTGCTGCTGTCAGCGCTGTATGTCACGGAGCTGCTGTCAGCGCTGTATGTCACGGTGCTGATGTCAGTGCTCTGTATTACGGTGCTGCTGTCAGTGCTCTGTATCTCCTGCACCCTCTTGTTTGCCTACCCTGGTCCCTGACCTTCCCTCTCCTCCATTGCCTTCATTAGCTCCATAGTCCTGAATTGTCAGAACAATTTCCCAAATAAAAAAAAAATGCTTGTAGTTATCGATCCCAAATTCACCTCATACATGTATTATGCTATTGTCCAGGTGGTGGGACTACGTGCTACCCCCTAATAATTACCACGTGGCCGCAAATTCGACCTAAAGGTTTGCGAAATTCGCCTCCCATTGAAGTCAATGGAGCCCGCGGCGAACGGTCGTTTTCGCGAACGTTTGTGCCCGTTCGCGTTTCGCGTTCGCGAAACGTCCCGTCGGAAGTTCGTCCATCACTAATGATATTCTTTTGAAACGGTAGTAACAAATGTAGCTTTATTTTTATCTTCATTCTTCTTCCTATATAAGCTCCTCCTTCCTGTATATTACACTTGCCCAGTAAATGCTTCTGATCTCTTGCTTCAACAATTTTCCTACCATGTTCTATACTCCAGATGGGAAAGCCTCTATCCAGGAGTCTATTTTTAATAATTTCAGATTCCTTATAAAAAAGTTCAATAGTTGAACAATTCCTACGAGCTTGGACGAACTCCCCCACTGGTATAGCTTTAATTGTGTGAATGGAATGGCAAATGGTTGCATATAAAGTGGTATTCCCTGCATACAATTTGTGAAAAGTTGCTGAAGTAACAGATAGTGGCACCAAAAAATCTATGAAAGTGACATTGAAATTGTGGGTATATTGAAGGTTAAAATTGTTGTTATTTAACCACTTGCTGACTGTGGTTATACCGGGGTGATGCCTGCACTGGGCTCATCCCTATACTGAACAGCCACTCGATCACTTCTGCGGGTGGCGGAAGGGTGTCCTACCCCATCACCACCGCCTTTCCTGGGCTCTGCTGTCTGATCACAGAGCAAAGGGAGTGATGCGACCAGAGGCAACAGATGCCTAGAACAGAGAGTGAGGAACTGATGTTGTTCCTCCCTCTCTGTGACCCAGAAAGCAGGAAGTGATGAGTATGCCATAGCTTCTGGTTCTGCCTTCCTGTTTACCTGGCTGTTAGCAGCCAGGAAAGCAGTCGATCGGACCAATCTATGTTTGATTGGCTTCATTGGAGGCCAGAGGAGAGATTTGGGGTCTAATAGACCGCAGATCTCTCCATAAAGAGAACCTGTAATGACCCATGCTGTCACAAGGGATATTGTTTATCCCTTGTGATAGCAATAAAGTTAATACAAAAAAAAATTAAGACAGTGTAAAAAAACATTTTGTATAAAATAAATAAAAATAATAATAAAAAAAATTTAAAACTGCTGCGCAAATACTGTGTGACGTAAAAAATTGCAACACCCATCATTTTATTCTATAGGGCCTCTGCTAAAATGGACCCTGCACCATAAAATAATCTGCAATTTTACAGACCTATACTGAAATGTTTGGTAAGGTCTGATTTGAGGGGCTGATAAGTAGAGTGATCATTCAGCTTTCTTATGTCCCATACACATGATCTTTCCGACGGAAAATGTGTGATCGGAGCTTGTTGTCGGATACTCCAACCGTGTGTAGGCTCCATTAGAATTAGCATTCTCTTTTTCTTTATACTATTTCTCATGATTTAATGAATAGAATATTTTTATTCGTCAGATCTACTGAATAATTTTTATTTTTATGTTTTAATATTTTTAAAATTTTTGTGGTTATTTTTTTTAATCAAGATCTCCTGTTTTTTTATTTTGGTGATCTCCATATTTTTTTGTGTATTTTTTGTGTCAAGTTACCACAACACCATTATTATCTTTTTTTTATTTTTATTTTTTTAAATCTTGAGGAGGTTGTTTGGTGTTGTTGTTCCTTGTTAATTTGACCTTGTATTTTTGCAATGTACCTACCTACTCACAAATAAACTGTCCTTTTTTTGAAGTCAAACACATAGGCAAGTATGTCTTAAACAAAAAAAAACGTTATTAGTTGTCATAACCAAATAAAGAGGAAGGCAACGCTGCAGAAACTGCTGAAATTGGCAAAGCTTTTGGCCCCCAGGGCACACATCAACTCTTTTAAGGCAAAATTGGTGGCCTGAGGAGTCCGTATATAAGGGAGTACAATCTGGTCCAGAAATCCAAGAGATCAGGAACAGCAGCAGATGACATACATATTTGTCAGACCAGACTGAACCCAGATCATCACTCTTTGGTCTTCCTTCCATGCTTCCTTCCAGGCTGTGGCTGTGGTGTTGGAGGTATGGCAGAAGGAGGAGGAGGGGAGGAGGATTGTCCAACTCATACAGGTGTTTTTTTTTTTGTGATTTCAACCCTCAACCCCTTATTTAGTGTGAGATAAATGATTTCCTCACACATGAGGCATTGCCCCTTCTCCATTTCCTGCAACTTGCATGCAGCCATAGAGGCTTCTTGAAGAGTGTGGGTGGTTTTGAGGGCCGCAGAAGCCTCCTCAATCAGCCTGAGCGATGACTCCTCCACATTCCTCCCCTTCCTGGGCCTTTTGGTTGGAAGGTGGAAGGGAGGGACCTGAGATTCTGTAAGGCTCCTAGACCTGCCCACCTCTTCACTGCCACATTCCATGGCCTCCTCCTGGCTGAGATTTTCCTGTGTATGAAAAGGGGACATAGTTTTAGTTTTTGGTTCATCAAGCACACACAATTTTCAGCTCATGACTGTTAAAAATTGGATGGTAACAAATAGAAAAGACTCATTCTAACCCCAGAATTTTTCATTCTTGTCCCAATTATTTTTGGATACTACTGTCTATTGATATGTAAAACACTTTATTAAATCAGCAATTAGTGATCAATAATCACATCTAGTTAATATCATACATTTTTACAAAAAAATATGTAGAACAATACTATACCTGGCTAAAGCTGGGCTCCTCCACTTCTTCCTGGCTGGAAGTCCCAGGGTGGGCGTCGGAAACCTCAGCTGGGGTAGAAGGAAGCATGGAAGGAAGGGTTACGAGGGATTCCCTGATTTCAGTCTGTCATAGTACCACAGCCTGGGGACATAAATATCATCTCCTGCAGCTCCTAACCTCTGGGAATCCTAGACCTTCTTGCGCTCCCTAAGATATGTGCTCCACCAATTTTGGCTTTTAAATAGGGGATATTTGCCGTGGGGACCACTGGCTTCACCAACTCCAGTAGTTTCTCCAGCGCTGCCTTTCTCTTTAATTTGTTATTATAATGGGAGTGTTTGACCTGCCACAGACAAGGCAGCTCCCTGTACTTGTCAATGAAGATTGGGAGGAAGCTGTGGTCTTTGAACCCATCCATTTTCTCTGCAAGACACAATAAAGACAAACCCTAATGTCTGGCTAAACTCTCCTAATCTTTACCCAATATAGGCCTCAATCTATAAGCAGTATAGGCCAGTGATGCACCAAGTTTAAATTGTACCTTCATTATAATGATCGTCGGTTCTGATACTCCGTCCTCTGCTCACAGATCGTACGCATGACACATGCGTGTTACGTTTTATATACACTGCACATGCGTGAAACTCTGTCCGCCCCTGGCGTTCTTTCTAGTCTATTCCCGCCCCTTCTCTTTCGGCGCAGTGGAGAGACCATATGGCAGAGGCACAGTAGGTGCACACTAATTTCATCAATGAAGAGGATGAGGAAGCCCGGAGCCAGAAACACCCCGATCCCAGAGGAGATTTAAGGCCTCAAATATCTCCTTTGTAGAGAAGGTGAAGTTGGTGGGCATCTTGAAGAGGGCCGACTATGATGGGAAGTATGGACCTTACTAAAATACAATGTTTTGGGAAGTTGCAGTTAACTACATTTCTTCAGGCCTATTTCTATTCAAAGAAGTTTGTTGTCTAGATGGGTTTGTAACTCTAATGGAATGCAAACTTGATTCAGTGTAAAAGCTAGGACACTCAGCAGTTTACAAATCTGGACTCAGGAGCAGGGATGAGCCGAACACCCCCCCCCCCCCCCCCTCCATTCGGTTCACACCAGAACATGTGAACAGGGAAAAACTTTGTTCGAACATGCGAACACCATTAAAGTCTATGGGACATGAACATGAATAATCAAAAGTGCTAATTTTAAGGGCTTATATGCATGGTATTGTCATAAAAAGTGTTGGGGACCTGGGTCCTGCCCCATGGGGACATGTATCAATGCAAAAAAAGTTTTAAAAACTGATGTTTTTTTCTGGAGCAGTGATTTTGATAATGCTTAAAGTAAAACAATAAAAGTGTAATATTCCTTTAAATTTTGTACCTGCTGGTGTCTATAGTATGCCTGTAAAGGGGCGCATGTTTCCCGTGTTTAGAACAGTCTGACAGCAAAATTACATTTCTAAAGGAAAAAAGAGTCATTTAAAACTACTCGCGGCTATAATGAATTGTCGGTCCGTATAAAGGTTCATTGATAAAAACAGCATAGCGATTTCCCCACAGGAGAACCCTGAACCAAAATTTAAAAAAAAAATGTGTGGAGGTCCCTCTAAATTCCATACCAGGCCCTTCAGGTCTAGTATGGGTATTAAGGGGAACTGTGTGCCAAAAAAAATGGCGTGGGGACCCCCTCTCAAAATCCATACCAGACCCTTATCTGAGCACGCAACCTGGCAGGCCACAGGAAAAGAGGGGGGATGAGAGAGCGGCCCCCTCCTGAACTGTACCAGGCCACATGCCCTCAAAATTGGGATGGTGCTTTAAGGTAGCCCCTTAAAGCACCTTGTCCCCATGTTGATGAGGAGAGGGGCCTCATCCCCACAACCCTTGCCAAGTGGTTGTGGGGGTCTGTGGGTGGGGGGCTTATCGGAATATGAAAGCCCCCTTCAACAAGGGGACCCCCAGATCCCAGCCCCTGTGTGAATTGGTAATGGAGTACAAATGTACCCCTACCATTTCACCAAAAAAGTGACAAAAAAGTTCAAAAAGACAAAAGACAGTTTTTGACAAATTTTTGACAAGTCCTTTATTAAATTCTTCTTCTTTGTGCTTCTTCTTTCATATTCTTTCTTCGGGTCTTCCTTCGGTGTTGTTCTTCTTCTCCATCTTCTTCTTCTCCATCTTCCTCCGCTCTTCTCATCTCGTATCTTGCTCTGGCTTCTCCACGACGTCCGCACAATCCACCTCTGTGGGAGTCTTCAGCAGTGTGACGCTCTGCTTCTTCTGACAGTTCTTAAATAACGGAGGTCTGAGCCACTCGGTGAGCCTGCCCTCCTCTGACGCATGGGGACTTCCCTATGGCTTTTCCTGTGTTGTCAGGGGGGGCAGAGTCACCTGTGTGGGACACCAGAATACCCTTTTTATTAGGGTGTTCCACACATGTGTTCCAGTGGATACTATAGGGGTGTCTCCATCTGTGAAACTTGCACAAAACAGGTAAGTATTCCAGCTTTAGAAAGTGCAAAAAATAATATTTTAAGCTTGGAACTCTGCCAAAAAAGACAATTGTATGAAATTTCCAAGCAATGATTCATATTCCTATTTCTGCCCTCAAATATTGGTGTGCTAAAAGTATTCCTTTTTTAAATTCTCATAGGGGAGAAAAGAGTCGGGATGTCTGAGGACACCAGGAACCCCACACCTCTGAAAGAAGGGGAAATCCCAAAACAACAAACAGAGGAGGAGGAGGAGGAGGAGGAGGAGGGAGAGGTTGTTGAAATTGGCGAAATTGTCACCACAACAGATATGCCTGCATTTTTATAATACATGTGTTTTTTTTTTTTTTTAGGTGATGTGGATGTTGTGGAAGAAGAATCTAATTTCACAAATGAAAGTGCCCAGATCCTCATCGGGAGATAATGGGGTGCGATTGCGATTTAGAAAATCTAAAGAAAAACATCAATGATGTTCAACAAAAAATGAAGAACATCATTGATGCTTTAGGGAGAATCTAAAGCACACAAAACAAACTAACATTGATTTGAGTTTTTAAAAACAAGTTTAACATTTTTTGAAAAGCCAAATTTTGAATATGCACACAGTGTGTCAACATGTGCTATCTGCCATCACGGGAGATCAATGTACAAGCTCTGTGGGTGCAAGCCCTTCCTTGCTACTAAAGTGGCTGAGATGAAGGGGTTGCACCCCCAAAACACGTCTATTGATCCCCCATGATGAGAGATAGCACATGTTGACATTAGGCATGGGATCAGGAGGGAAATGACCGGTTTGAATCCCAATTTGTGTGCATCTTCAAAATTTGGCTTTTACGGGGGTGACATCACCCCATCTGATCAAGGCAATATCAACACAGTTTTGACATACTAATGTCTGATATTGCCTTCACTTTTCAAAGTTGAACTTTGTAATTTCCTGAGTTGTGTATGTTTATGCTTTGAAACATGCGTGTTTTAACAAAAAAGGGTAGTTATCTTAATGTTACAAAAAATTATGTTATTATACACCAAAAATGTTGGTTTGTTGAAAAACCCTTTTATAAACGCACATGTGAATGTGCTTTGAGTAAAAAGTTTTATTATCATCAACAATGTGTGTCTTCTTTTAATGCTCAAAAGCAGTTTTTGTAGTAAAGTTGGTGTTTTCAGTGACAATGGGAGTTATTTACTAAAGGCAAATCCACTTTCCACTACAAGTGCAGTTTCAAGGGCACTTTTGCAGTGCAATTGTAGTGTGAAGTGGATTTGCCTTTAGTAAATAACCTTTCACTCATGGTGCTGAAAATTCTGAATATTTTTGTCAGTAATGCACTACATACCTTAACAACAAAAACAAGGTGGGTGTGTGTGTAGCAGAACCAAAACATAATAATAATATTAGCTGAAGACGAAATTGTCACCTCATGCCTCAAAGAAATTTGGTTTGTACTGTTGAAAAAAAAGGCCCCAAAAAAAACAAAAAAAGATAATCTAGGAGACAGCTGAAAGAAACCCAAGCAGTAAATCAAAGCAAATAGTATTCAAGTTTAAAAAAAAAAAAATATTTAAAAAATGTCTCAGATATTGTCTGGCATATCAATGGCCCCTGTACCCGCAAAGTACCCCATGCATCTGCTTCTGACCTCGTGGGCGCTTTGGGGGGCAAGTCAGGACGTCCAGCTTCAAGTGCCATCAGGGTTGTAGCATCTGCAAAGTTGGCCTCGGGCCCAACTGAGGCCAGATACTTTGTGGAATCTTTTCTTAGAAAATTATGCAGAATGCAGCAGGCAAGCACAATATGATTCAGTTTATATTTCGCCATTTGTATCGGTGACAAAAATAGGCAGAACTGGCTCGCCATTATCCAGAAAGTGTGTTCTCCACCACTCTTCTGGCTCTGGCCAGCAGGTAATTAAAAAACCCTCTGGTCCAGGGTGAGGGACCTCAAAGGGAATGGTCGCATAAGATGGTCTCCCAGTGCAAAGGCTTCATCTGCAACAAAGACAAAGGGGAGTCCATTGTCTTCTGGGAGGTGGCAAGCCCAAGCTGCCATTCTGGAGACACCTGTAGAACTCTGTCTGGGTGACGACTCCACCATCTGACATCTGTCCATTTTTCCCCACGTGCACGTAGAGGAACTTATAAGTAGCTGACACCACCACCAACATCACTATATTATTATACCCCTTGTAATTATAATAGTATGACCCCAAGTTGGGGGGTGGGACATGTGGATATGTTTCCCATCAATTGCCTTCCCACAGTTGGGAAAGTCCCAATGGGTGGCAAAGTGGGAGGCCACAGTCCATGTCCCATTCCTGTGGCGTTGAAGGAAACTGTGAAGTCAAACAAGAAAAAAAATTGTCATTTTGCACACATAAACATTGCAAGCAGATTAGACACAAACATTCTTGGTCAACATCAGTAAAACATTTTTTGAAATGAGTATTTAAAGACAAAAGTATAAGGTCCACTTATCAGATTCCTCACCCCATCTGATGGCCCATTGCAAAAATGTAATGGGGGAGATGTTTAGGACAGGTAACCCTCTCCACTTCATTGAAAGCTGAATGTATAAATAATGTGTGTTAACTTTGGGTAGCCCCTGCTTACTTACACTATTGGCAGCCCACTGGACAGGTAAGAAGTGTCATAATAAAAATAAAAAAAAAACACTGAACCAATGGAAGCACATTTATACATTTTGATATTATCTATTATGATAATAATATGGTAAACAAACTTTAAAAGTATTCAGGCAGGCCCTCACACTACATGCTTTGGTGAATTCATTCATAAATCTGACCACAAAAGAGGTAGGTATAGTGTGCATGGGTTGCCAAAGTCAGCAGATAGAGGATTGGTATCAGCTGACTTACAGGTTGAGGGGGGTTCCACATGAGTTTGGGCCACCAAAAAAAAGCCTCTGGCGCTCTGTATGAATTTAAGGACACACATAACATTAGTACACATTTTAGGGGGTGTTTAGGGTAAAGCACTACTGGGACGGAACCTACCCCCGACACTCCGCTTGAGTGTTTCCATCAGTATACCGTTTCCTAAGTCCTGGAACACGAGTCCAATGGATCTGCCTATAGGAACCCCCAAGAATTAGACAACACCAGTCTTGGAGTACATCAGGAATGGTCTTTTATTTGAGATCTCCCACAAATATATACAGCAAGATGACTAAAACCTAACCTAATTAGCATGAGCTAATTATCTAATCATTGTCCCAGACTAGTTGACTGAGAGATAAGACTTTTCAGGGTACGTCTCCTAGCTCACTGACTGACTATTCAATAAACATTACCATATTACCATAAACATCAACACAGGGTTAATTTGCACAACAACATTGTGTGCAATATTCTTACAAGCCAGACTAGACTCATTTACACAACAGACAGGTGGCTGGAGTTCATGACATTAGCATCTAACAGTTTGTGTCCTGACAGTGTGATTCAGTCTATTGCTAATATGGCAAATACATATCCAGAGTCTATGTGTCTTGAGGGGTGGCATGGACCTAAATCCAAGCAACACCTCAGGTGTCCCCAGACATACAGCTCACAAAGAGCATTGTTCCCCCAAATGCCATGGCCCACGAGAACTTGAGGTCCTGCAGGCTTCTCCTAGTCGCCAAGTACCACAACGTGGCGACTAGCCTCTGCTCCGGAGTAATGGCTTGCCGCATGCAGGTATCCTGTCTGCTGATATAAGAGGACAGCAAAGCCAACAGACGGTAAAAAACGGGGTCCGTCATCCTGAGATAATTCCTGAAATCATCAGGATTATTCTCCTGGATCTCACAAAGCAAAGGTATGTGCGAGAATTGGTTATGCTGGAGCAACCAATTCCTCGTCCATGAACTCCTCCCCACCCTGTTCATGGACTGGGCTTTTGTCAAACTAGAAGCCCAACACCAAGCCCCTGCACAGCACGAAATCTATGACGAGTATGTACACACACTATGTATTTATTCCCAGCCTAAAGGGAAGATGTTGTGATTAGACCTTTATAACTTTAATGACCATCTTGAAAGATGAGAGTGTGTTCACTGGGACCTGGGGGTCATTATTCGGAAACGTCATTATTCGGCGTTACAAAAATTGTTAAAAGGATCATAGATTGATGGTTTCACAGAAACAATTCTGAAGTGGGGATATTTATATATTTAGTTATAAGATCTGAACATGGTACACTAGTAATCAATTGATTGAAACATATATTTATTTATTTAAAGTGTCTGTGAACCAATATTTATAAGACAGCTCAAAATCGGTATTTAGAACACTCATTTTTTTAAAACCACTTACATAGTGTGCTATGCCAGCCTCTAATAGAGGGCTGGCACTGAATTTTTTTTTTAAGAAATAGCAGCAGGGGTGGGCGGGGCAGAGACAGACACACAAAGGGAGATGACAGGCAGTAAGGAGGGGGAGAGAGGAGATCAGAGGGGACAGCAGCGTATGATGCAGAGACGCACTCTGACAAGGCTGTTCAGAGCTGAGCAGCCCTGATTCTCGTTATCAGAGCAGAGAGGGCATAGAGGAAGTGGCAGATTGAGGGAGTTTTTTTTACAGTTTAGAGAGGAGCAGATTACACAGCACAAGCACTGTGTTGTGTAATCTGCTTTAAGGGACCAGTATCTGTATATTTTTGGGGGGAGAGTTAACAAACACTGATGTTTACATTCTCATGTGTTTTGTTCGGAAGTATTTTGTTTTGTTTCATCTGACTGTACTTGAGTTATTTTTGGTGCAGTTTTATTTTATTTTTTTATAATAGTACAGAACATTATTATGCATGTTGGTTGTTGTATATCATTGTGGTGCTAGCAGCTTCATTGTCTGAATGTGACGTTGGATAAAAGTAATATTAAAGTGATGTTAAAGGCAATTCAAAAAATGAAAAACAAACATGTCATACTTATCTGCACTGTGCATTGGTTTTGCACAGAGCAGCCTCAATCCTCCCCTTCTTTGGTCCCCCACCGGCACTCCTGGCCCCTGCCGAGTGCCCCCAGAGCAAGCAGCTTGCTATGGAGACACCTGTGCAGGCTCACTGTTGAGCTGCTGCTCTGTGTGCCCATTTACACACAGAGCCGCAACTAAGCCCTGTCCCTCTCTCCTCATTGGCTCACTAGCTGTGATTGTCTCAGCCAATGAGGAAGGAGAGTACCCAGAGAGCCGAGAAGGTTTTTTCACCTTCCTGCATAGAGTGAAGGTAAAAAATCTTGAGCCTTGAGAACCACTTTATGAAAACATAGAGGTTACTGTGTAAATTGGATTAATCCAGTATATAATATGCTGTACATACAAGTCACGCAAAGACATGTAGTCTACTAGTAGCCACATTTACAGTTAAAAGGAGAATAGGATTTGGACAGGCGTATGTCAGTGTAGAATATAAAGACACAGCGGCGCTCATCTGAGTGCAGTAAGTAAGAAAAGGCACATGATTTAAGGTAAAACAGGCAACTCACAAATGAAGGGGTTAAAACAAGCTTGTCACAATAGTGGTCTCCCAGTTTTGTCCAATGTCCAGATAGCTGGTGGTGTGGGGCACTGGTGGTGACTCACTTGTTCCATGGATCCCCAAGGCTCTGAGTAGATCCAGCAGTTGTCTCCCCATCAGCTGAGATCTTAACCTGAAGAAGGGGCACTCATGCTCCGAACGCATGCCTGGTGGACCCATGTCCCACATCCAGTGACATCATAGCTGACGGGGCAAGATAACTGCTGGATCTGCTTGGAGTCTTGGGGATCCCCGAAGCAAGCAAATCAACAGCAGTGCCCCACACAGCCAGCAATCTGGACATAGGATAACACTGGGAGGCCACTATTGTGACAAGCCTGTTTTAACCCTTTCCTTTGTGAGTTGCCTATTTTACCTTAACAAAAACATGTGCCTGTTCTTACTTACTGCACTCAGCTGTGTCTTCCTATTCTATATTCAGAGAGCTGCTTCCTCTCCCGTGGCTGGCTACACTTCTTGAGTGCTTTAACTTATCTGGATTTTTTAACCCTTCATTTTGGTACTGAACTTTTATCAGGCTCTAAGTTACCCTCAGCTACTGGACTATACCACCAGGAGTCCCTTACGACAACCCAATGTATTACTGCACCTCCCAACACTTGTCTTTCTCTATGCACCACTAACCCCCCCCCCCCCCTTTTTTTTTTTGCTTACAGTATGTCAGTGTAGGCAACTTCTATTGTAAAATACTCACAGAAAAACAGAGATGTCAATAATTATATTTCTCTTCTTTTCTAAAAGTTTGTAAATATATGTCTGTTTTGGGCTTTTATTTGTATTCCTGTAATGCTGTAAGGGCAACAGATTGCTATGCATTTTGTTAGTCTACTCCAATAAGGGGTATTTTGTGTCACTGACATAAGAGAGTTGGTAATTATAAGAAGGAGCTGTGCATAAGCATCTCGCATCAAACATGAAAGTGCATATATAACCTTTGGTTAAAAAATTGATACATGCAGCAATTAATTTTCTATTTAACCATTTTAAGACTGCTTTGCAGAATTTTGGATGGATATTTGCGACACAGTTCTGCTCTGAAGAGGATAGTACATATGTATAGGAACCAGAGATAAGGAAGATGTGATGTTGAGCAGGAAATGAAGTATAAGTAAGGGAATTGGTGACATAAATGATAAGGAAATTGCATTGCTATACTCATAGACAGCAGTAGCAGACTGCAGCAATGAGAGGATTACTGTGATGTTGAGATGTAAATAGAATTCTCTGTTGGAACAGATTGCATAGAGTAATGTTGCTGCCCTCTATAACTCCACAAAACTAAAGATCAACATCTATATTTAAAATTTTGGTTTCATTGTATATAATTAATGTAATTTGGAGATCAATGTCATTTGAGATAATGATTGTCTACAGTTTTCAGGATGCTACTATGTTTCTAAGCAGTGGATGTTAAATGTATAGAATGAATTGCTGGACCTGTGGCACAATTTGTAGCTCTAAAGGCTCAGGGTGGCTGGGGGAGTTATTGAGTTCAATTGTGTCCCACCACAACCACAAGCTGATTATTCAGTTTGCAGTTGGGGTGTAGCCGCATAATGTAAAATAGCAATTTGGAAATGTAAAAATAAAAGTAAAAAATATTAAAAAGAGGTGGCAGTAGAACCTCCTTACTGTCTACCAGCTGCTGCTATACCTCCCTGTGAAAGTGAGCCACTGCAGATTACTTTTTAGAGGACAGTAAGAAGTACAGCTAATGAAGCCTTAAAGGAAAGTTCACCTTTTGTAACATGTTACACCAATATTTAGGGTGTAAAATCTAACAATACTTTGGAGCAGTCCCCATTACCCCCCTTACCTTCCCACATGACAATGGACAGGAGACTTGTGCCTTATATAACATTTTAGAAATAGTCTTTGTAGTCATTGGGCTAGCATTTCCTGCTCCCCATATGGTTTTTTATTTATTCTTTTTATACAACATATTGGATCACGTGATTTTTTTGGATATCGTTTTTCATGTAATTCGTATTTTTATAAATAAAACCTTCAATGGTGGAATTTCACTATGCGAGGCATTGTGTCCATACTTTTCGTTTATGGTGAACCCGCTCCGAGCTCCTAGCTGACTGGAACCTTTGAGAGACAGTGTAGAACTCCTTGAGACCTGTGGTGCACCAATCCTGAAGCTGGTGAACGGAGAAGGTATCGACTACTCTGATGGTGGTCCATGATCTAATCTACACGTGTGTGACGTATACAAGCCTGCATGACACATTTGCTATACAGTAGTTTGTGTCCATCACTTCCGGTAAGGGTATCCACCTTTTTCTGCAAGATTTCTGGCTGTGAACTTAAGGCTATATTTCGTTTATGTCAACGGAATATCTGGACTCATGCTCTACACTATTCTGTTTTAGTTGGACTTTTTTTGTTTATATTCTCAGTTCACCTTAGCACATTGACATTTTTTTCTATTAGGCAGCACAACATGTGATATGCGTGCTGGCTTTATAAGTTTGATTTCACTACTAAACATATTGAGTATAGGTGTCACTTATATCCAGTTGTGATGCTTGTGGTCACTTTTTTGATATAATAGTGCTACATTGTTTGTCACTATTTGTTACTTTGACTTAGTTTGTTTGTATGTTAGATGCTGTTTTGTGTCACATCACAATTTTTTCACTTGTATAGGGAGCGCAGTGTTTTCCCCCCTTTTGTTTTTCACATATTAAATACACCTGAATAACTGCCACAAAAATCAAGGGGGGAATTGGCTTACCAGACCTTTACAAATATTATTTAGCTTGTCATCTTACTAGAGTCGCAGTTTGGAATATTCGCGGAAACATGAAATTGTTTCCTTCACACAATTCCTGATCCGTAATCTCCCCTCGCTATTGCCTCAACATTAGCCAAAAGAATCCCTGACATACCCACTTATCCAACCATATCTAATGGCTTTCACTTGGGTAGTTAAAACCACAGCCTTCTCATCCATTCCGGGGCCCCAACCACATTAAAGGGAAACCCTGATTTCTCTCCT
This sequence comes from Lithobates pipiens, assembly GCF_037356315.1. Taxonomy (NCBI): domain Eukaryota; kingdom Metazoa; phylum Chordata; class Amphibia; order Anura; family Ranidae; genus Lithobates; species Lithobates pipiens. The sequence continues at coordinate 325,429,845 of NW_027507764.1, forward strand.
GGGAACATTTCTTTTTTTTTCAAAATAATTTTTATTGAATTATCACAGTGAACAAGTCATACAGTGGCAGAAAAGTAGATGAATGAATAGCAAGTACGTAACCCAAACTATATGTGAAAGAGTGACATGAGCAACAATTAACCAAAACAGTACGTACAGGGAATGAAAGTGTGGTTAAAGTAACAATCAATAATACAAATCGTGAAAAACAGCTTCAAAGGAAGCCACAATGTGAAGGAATGTCTTTGATGGACAACAGTAGAGAAAGAAGGACAAGGGTGTAACTCGGGAAGGGGGGTGGTAAAAAATATATATATATATATAAGAAGGGGGGGAAAGAGGGAAGGAGGGGGGGGGGAGTAGCAAGATCACCAGCAATCGACAATTGAATCATCAACATTTACAGTTGGCATTGTACCAGGAGGACCATGGGTACCAAAGATGTGTAACGGAGGAGTGTTTGGTCGTAGTTCTGGCAAGAGTGGTTTCATATATAAAGTGAGTTTGGACTAGATTGATAACTTCGGCTCTAAGTGGGATGTTATTTGTTTTCCAGTTCCTTGTCAGAAGGAGTTTTGTGGCTAAGAGGACGTGAGTGAGCACATGCCTATGGGCTGGAATCAGGTCTTCAATCGTTAGGTTAAGAATGGCTAGTTGGGGAGATAGAGCAATAGAAAAATGTAAAAGTTCCCTGAGCAGGGCTTGAATTTCATCCCAGAGCGAGCGAATTAGGGGAGAGGACCAAAGAATGTGTAGTAGGGTACCAGAGTCACCGCAGTTTCTCCAACAATTTGGAGAGGTGAGTTGATGAAATTTGGCAATTCTATGGGGGGTCAGATACCATCTCATAAGTGTTTTTTGGGAGAGTTCCCAGAGTGTGGTGCATGAAGTGGCCTTGTATACAGAGTTTATTGCAGTAATCCATTGTTGGTCTGAGAATTGGAGTTGTAAGTCAGGTTCCCAGTCAAGGAGGGGTTTGAATTTGTGTTTTTCCTGCAGTGTGGAGTAAATGAGGGTGACTCCCTTAGTAGAGAAATTAGAAGAAAAAAAATATTTCCATATTGACACAGGAATGGCTCCTTCTAGTGAGGGATGTGTTAAAAGGCATGTTCGTAGTCTATGATACGTCAGGAAATCCTTGGTGGGGGCTCCGAGAGCTAAGCTAATTTAATGGAAGGATTTATTATGTAGCACGGAGCGAAGCTCCAGGGTAGAGGACATTTTAGATGCAATCTCTAAGGGAATAGTTAAGTCTGGCGTGAGGTGCTTCAGAGTGTTGAGAGGGATGTGAATTTGTTTGGTCGGGAGTTGGGACCATGTGGTGCGATGTAGTATCGTCCAAGCTATGATGGAAGCTTGAATAGGAGAGGAATAGTGTCGTAAGAAGGGGGTAGTGGAGGTTGTGCTAAATAGCCAATCTCGGAGGTTTGGGCCTGGTGTGTCTGCATTCTCAATGGATCCCCAAAGCATCGTGGGAGAGGGCAGCAGCCAGTCTTTCATCTGAGATAAAATTGTGGCCAAGTAGTAATCTTTTATACTAGTGAATCCCATCCCACCGTTAGATCTATGTTTAATAAGTTTAGCTAGGTTGCATCTAGATTTCTTTCCTTGCCATACAAAATGGTTCAAGATAGACTGTAGGGATGGAAGGTATGAGGCTGAGAGTGGGATGGGGAGTACCCTAAAGATGTAGATCAGTCTTGGCAGGACCATCATTTTAAATGCTGCCAGGCGGCCGGCACAGGAGAATTTGTATTTAGTAAGTTTGTTGGATTCAGAGAGGAGCATTTGTTTCGCTTCTGTATAGTTAATGAAGAAGAGAGATCTAGTGGATTTGGTTAGTGTAATCCCTAAGTACGGGACACCGCTGTCAGCCCAAGGATAAGGATACGTGTTGCATAGGATATTGCTAGTGATAGCATCCATTCCCAGGTCCAGTATGTAGGATTTGTGTTCGTTGACCTTATAATAAGACACATTACTAAATCTGTGCAAAAGGAGTTGTATCGAAGCCAGGGAGGATTGGGGGTTCGTGACCATCAATATTACGTCGTCTGTAAACAAGTTTATCTTATGCTCAGTTTCCTCAATTTTAAAACCGGAGATGGAGTGAGCTTGACGTACATGTTCCGCCAAGGGTTCCATGGCTAGATTGAAAATGAATGGGGATAGTGGACAACCTTGGCGTGTGCCATTCGAAATGGAAAAGGGTGTGGATAGCATTTCAGAGGTGTATACCCGTGCGGAGGGGGTGGAGTATAGAGCCATAATGGCTGAGAGGATAGGACCTTGGAACCCAAATTTAGATAAAGTGGCTTGGAGATATAGCCAGTGGACCCTATTGAACGCCTTCTCCACATCCAAGGAAAGGAGCAGAGAAGGCGTTCGATTAGCCTCAGCTTTGTGGATTATATTGATAAGTCTCCTTGTGGCGTCAGACGCCTGTCTACCCTTGGTGAAACCAGACTGATCCTGGTGGATCAAGAGGGGCATAACTTCCAACAATCGGTTGGCAATCAACTTGGAGTAAATTTTTGTGTCTAAGTTCAGAAGGGAGATTGGTCTGAAGTTTTGAGCATGGGTTGGTTCCTTGCCTGGCTTCGGTATAGTGACAATTAAAGCTTGTAACATTTATGGTGGGAGGGAGGAGGAAGAGGCAGCATCATTACACACTAAAGTTAGGAAGGGAGACAAAATGGAGCTGAATTGTTTATAATAATTGCTAGTAAGGCCATCTGGGCCAGGTGATTTATTGGACGAGAGGGCTTTGATCACGGATTCGACTACCAAGGCTGTGAAAGGGGTATTTAAGGAAGCCAGTTGGTCTGGTGACAATTTCGGTAGATTAATTTCCTGGAGGAAGGATTGGATGTCTGACAGCGAGGGTTGGACAACAGAAGCATCGTCTTTTAAGTTAAATAGGGTATTATAATAGTGACTGAATGCATCTGCAATATTTTGGGGGTCAAGTAGTTTTTGCTTGGAAGTGGGGTGAAATAAATGGGTAATTTTGGACTTAGCGTGGTGGCCCTTGATTCTATTTGCCATAAGTTTGCCCGCTTTATTACCCGTAGAATAGTGGGTTGCTTTAAAATAATTGTGGGCTTTCTCATACGCCTGTAAGAGGTGGGATCTGAGCTCCAATCTGAGGGCATCCAATTTAGCTTTAGTTGTTGGTTTAGGTGTTCAAGCTTGTTAATTTCTGAAGTGAGTAGGTTTAGACGCTGTGATCTCTTCCTTCTCTCTCTAGCACCTATTTGTATGAGTATACCACGAATGAATGCCTTATGGGCATGCCAAAGGACAGTATTATCAGTAACAGTACCAACATTATTATTAAAGAATTCGACTAGACAGTCTCTGATGTAGGAGGAGTGGGTTGGAGAAGCGATGATCGCTGCGTCAGTTCTCCAAAGTCTGGTTCGAGAGCGTGCTGATGAGTCTTCTAGGGAAATGGTAACTGGTGCGTGGTCTGACCACGTAATGGTGGCTATTGTAGATGAGGAGATTTTAGGTAAGGTCCACTTATCCACTAGGAAATAGTCAATCCGGGTGTAGGAGTTGTGACGGGGGGAGAAATAAGAGTAGTCTCTTTCAGTGGAGTGATGGCATCTCCAGACGTCAAAAAGATCATGGGAGCGAATGAAAGAACCCATAGGGGAGGTCAGCCTTTTGGGTTGGGAGGAGGAGTCTATGGAGCAGTCAGGTACCAGATTGAAGTCTCCACAGATTATCAACTGTCCTTGCTTAAATCTGTTGATTTTCCTCATTAATTTAGAGAGGAAGCGGATTTGTCGTTTGTTTGGAGCATACAGAGTAACAATAGTGCATCTGGTGTTGTTTAGGTCACAAGCTATTGCGAGGTATCTGCCTTCCGGATCCTGTAAGGTGTCATGAAGGGTAAATGAGCAAGTGTTGTTGATGGCAATCAACACCCCTTTTCTTTTTTCTGGACCAGAGGCCTTGAAGATGTGGGGAAATAATCTGTGGGAGCAAGTAGGTTCTGCGGAATTTTTGAAATGTGTTTCTTGAACACAAAGCACATCACAGTGAGAGTCTCGAGCCGTACGCCAGAGGGACTTTCTCTTGGCCGGATGGTTTAGGCCTTTAGCATTGAGGGACAAAAATTTGGGCATAGTGTGGAGGGAGAGTGATGGTAAATGCAAGTAAAGCAGTACTTACAGTTTCTAGTAGAAACGGTCCTGGATCTCACGGATTGCGTAAAGAGGATGAGGATGTGATCCTTCGTAGAGTTTCGAGGTAGATGGTCTTGCTAATTCAAAAGAATGGGTAGGGGGGGTGGAAGACAAAAAGAAAAACAAAAAGGAGATGGTTAAAGGCAAAGAATGCGCTGATGGAGAAACAGCCGGTGGTGAAATCTGAGGGGGGGGGGGGGGGGGTAGGGAGGGATCAGCAGTGTATCTAGGACTGCCGATCAAAACCGGGGGAAAAGTCAGTGAACTAAGTGCAACGAGCAGGCACCGAGCGGGTTGCAAATAACCAGTAGAGGTGGTGCAGCACTAATCTTGTAGTCATTGAATCAAGCTGGATCATTGATGGTTATTGTAATTCTGAGGGAACATTGCAGATGGCTGTGAGCCAGTAGGTGCGATCTCTGGGAGTATGCCCCAGGTGCGGAGCAGTTTGATGCCCTCTTCCACTGTGTAGATGTTGTGGCGGGTACCATTTTTGGTGACCACCAGCTTTGTAGGGAAACCCCACTGATAAGGGATCCTGTGATTGTTGAGCGGTTTTGTGATGGTTTGGAGTTGACGTCTCTGTTGCCGAGTATATTGGGAGATATCAGCAAAGAGTTGGAGCTTCGCATAGGGGGGTGGGAGTTGACCCATGTGCCTGGATTGAGCAAGTAGCATGTCTTTAGTATTATAAAAATGGATTCTCATCAAGGTGTCGCAAGGTACCTCAGGCGGTAAGTGTGGAGGTTTTGGTAAGCGATGAATGCGATCGACTATAGTTTCAGTCTGTGGTAGATCAGGCAGAATTGTGGAAATGAGCTGCCGTGCATATGAATTCAGGTCAGTGGGAAGTATGGATTCAGGTATGCCTCTGATTTTTACATTATTGCGCCTCGAGCGGTCCTCGAGGTCCGCCATTTTGGCCCTCAGCCATTGTTGCTCATCCCTCGTGTGATCGTAGGCATCAACTAGGTCATTCACCGTCTCAGTCATAGCTCCCATTTGTGTTTCAACTCTGTCTAACTTGCGGCCTGTGTGAAGCAGTTCAGTTTGAAAGGCAGTGAACATAGATGAGATGTCTTGATGAAGGGAGCTGTGCAGTGAGATCAGCATCTCTTTCAGCAGACTGGTTGATTAGATGTGGGGAAAGAAGCTATGGGGGAAGCAGGGGAGGTAATGTCAGTGGTTGGTCCTGGGAAGGCCTTACCTCCAGGTCCTGATCCAAAGATTCTAAGCGGATCCGCGATTTAGCAGGGCTGTTTGAAGTGGAAGATGTCCCCGAGGAAGGCAGGGAGCTGGCAGAGTCTCCTGGAGGAACCGTGGGATCGTCTGCTGCGTCCGGGAGATCAGTGTAAGAGGCCGCTGAACGTTATGAGCCCGCAGGCTGTGAGGCGCTGCGGGCACTATCTTGGATCTTTCTTGGATCTTTCCTCCATGAGGGATCGCAAAGAATTCGGTAAGTTTCTTTGGTGGTTTGAGGTCCTTTCGTTTCCTAGAGCCTCCGGTCGGGTTCCCCCGGGTGTGAAGATCCGCTGAGATCATTTTGGTGTCTCGATCGGTGCTGTAACAGTCCGTTTATTCCGTTTGGTGCAGGAGCTGAGGAATCAAGCTGCCATACCGCTCGGTGGTTAGCCACGCCCCCCCCCCCCCCGGGAACATTTCTGAGTCACGAATGGCCTCACAAGGATAAAAGGACACACAACTTTTTCACGAAAGGCACCCCCCAAGCACATGAGAATTTGACCGACATTTCTCTAACCAACTGCTTTCCCTTCTGGACGTATAGACAGATACGAAACTTTCTTTCCACACAATCTATGCCATCAACATGGACAAGAAGCCTAACACAATTTGAAGCCCTTTGTACCCGAAAAACACCAGAGAGACACTTAATATCCTTCATTTACACTTTGTTGCTAGAAGAGTCTCACACCACTAGAGACCCCGCACGTAATGCATGGGTAAAGGAATTACAGATTTCCATCTTCAATGTGGAGTTGGAAACTATACACGAATATGCAAACAAGGGCTCCATGAATGTAGCCATTCAGGAAAACTGCTACAAAATCAAAACCTGCTGGTATAGAACTCCCTCTCTTCTCCACAAATTCTCACCATCCATACGCAATACTTGCTGGAGATGTGGCAAAGCAGAAGGCACAATCCTTCATGTCTGGTGGGACTGTGAATCCCTCCAGCCATTCTGGAAAGAAGTACATGACATCATTACTCAGGTAACCATATATACATTAAATTACACTCCAGCGCAATATCTACTACACCACACGACAATGTCTACAAAAAAGTACTACAAATCTCTAGCTATGCATATGGTGAATGCGGAAAGACTCTGTGTTCCGATACACTGGTGATCTAGCATCCCCCTACTGTCAGAGAATGGTTCACTAGCTCTCTAAAATAGAGGAGCTGGAGGAACTTATACATATCTCCCAAGAACAGATAAAAAACTTTACGGGAACGTGGGCATGTTGGATACACATTAAAACTACTGAGCGTTTTCAAATTTTTAACACCTAGACAACAAATGGACACACAAATGGACACATGTATTACCCAAAAGGAATGTGAGGTTACAAGCCACACAAAGGAATGGGGGGAAACAGGGGGAGCAGGTGCAGCAGGGCCCGACATCTTAAAGTGGTTGTAAACCCATCTGGAAAAAAAAAAGCAACCTGCAAGGCAAAGGCATAATGAGCATAGCATAGCATACTAGCTCATTATGAATAACTTGCCTGAGAATGAAGCCCCTGAAGCGGTCCTCCGTCTTCATGTCTGCCGCTGCCATGGATCCCGGAGTGACTTCCGGGTCTCGCTGCTCTGGCGCTGTGATTCGCCGGAGCAGCGATGTTGTCACTCCCATACATGCGCACGGGAGCCGACACTCGCGGCATACCGCCGCAATCTGCGGCCTGCCCAGTGCGCCTGGGCGCCGCTGTCTAAGGCGCATGCGACGTAGACAGCGGTGGCTGTCTTTTTGTAAATATCTCCTAAACCGTAACGGTTTAGGAGATATTTTTTGGACCTACAGGTAAGCCTTAATCTAGGCTTACCTGTAGGTCAAAGTGGGTAGTAAGGGTTTACAACCACTTTAATCTCGTCTCTCAACCCCCTTTGACTCCCACCCTCTTTTGTCCTTCCACTACCTTTCATCCGTGCTGGGTCCCCCCCCCCCCTTTTTTTCTTTTTTCCTCTCCCCTCTCTCTCATCCCCCTTTCCTTCTTTCCCTCTCATTTGTCTACTGTTACCTTTCCCTCCCTCTTTTTCCCTGAACCCGATTTACTGACAATGTACCAGGCAAAAACAGGATTGATGACCTTAAGCATAAAAACACTGTTAGACCCTCAACCAAGCTGCTAAATGGAGAATGCGCTTACAAGGTTCCCTGGTAGAGATGAGCCGAACACCCCCCGGTTCGGTTTGCACCAGAACTTTCGAACGGACCCCAAATTCGAACGAACTTTAGAACCCCATTAAAGTCTATGGGACTCGAACGTTCGAAATGAAAAGTGCTAATTTTAACGGCTAATATGCAAGATACTGTCCTAAAAAGGGTTTGGGGACCTGGCTCCTGCCCCAGGGGACATGAGTCAATGCCTAAAATGTTTTAAAAAATGGCCGTTTTGGCGGGAGCACTGATTTTAATGACGATTAAAGTGAAAAAAAGTGAAATATTCCTTTAAATATGGTGCCTGGGGGGTGTCTGTAGTATGCCTGTGAAGTGCCACGTGTTTCCCGTGTTTAGAACAGTCCCTGCACAAAATGACATTAAACGGAAATAACACCATTTAAAACTGCTTGCGGTTTTAATGTTATATCTGGTTCCTGCAATATGGTTGAAAATCATTGAGAAAAATGGCATGGGTAGCCCTCCCTGCCCATTACCAGCCTATTTGGGTCTTGTACGCATATTAAGGGGAACCCTGTACCCATATTAAAAAAAGGAAATGCGTGTGGCCCCCAGGCCCTATATACTCAGAACAGCAGTATACAGGCGGTGCAAACAAGACAGGGACTGTGTAGGTTTGTTGTGTTAAGTTGAATCTGTTTGTAATTTTCAACTGGTACATTTTTAAAGTGTAGCTCCAGTCAAAAAAACTATTTTTAAGCTTTTTGGAAAACATAGGGAAGGGTTATCACCCCTGTATAATTTGTTTTGTCGTCCATCTTTTTTCATCTCACTTGCTGTTGTCTCCTTCCGTTTGCAAGTAGGAGATGTTTGTAAATTGGATGTTTGAAAGTAGGGGCCTGCCCTATATGCTCTGCAGAAATGGCGGAACAAGGTGTTGGTTTTGCCACAACATTGTAAGCCCTCAAAGTGACTCTTGGTGGGCGCTGGAGCGCCCTGCTGTGAACGATTATATCAAGAATTGTAATTACATGCCATTGTTGAACAGTGGTAGAAAAATTGACCTTTGGTGGTTGTGGTGCTAGTGCCACAACACTATAAGTCCTCACCGTTACTCTGGGTGGGCACAGGAAGGGGCCCTCCTGTGAAATATTATATCAAGAATTGTAATTACATGTCCCTGTTAAACAGGGGCAGAAAAATTTGGCCTTAGGCACTGCTGCTGGTGCCACCACACTGCAACCTCTTCCATATACTCTAGTTTTATTGCAGGAATTAGCCCTGCTGCAAAGGATTGCATCAAAAATTGTAATTAAACGCCCCTGTTAAACAGGGGCAGAAAAATTGGGCTGATGGCATCAACCAGAACCAGAAATGTTCTTCCAACATATCAGCGGAGGAGGAAGAGGATAGACAATCAACATAACAGGACAGTCACTCAGCATCAGCATAGGCAGTCTTGAAGGGATGTGATATTTAAAAAAAAATTATTCTGTTACATCAGCTTCAGGTGCTTGGTAGCTGTGGGTGATCCAAGACTGATTCATCTTGATGAAGGTCAGTCGATCAACTGATTCGGTGGACAGGCTCACCCTATGATCGGTAACAAAGCCACCAGCAGCACTGAAGGTGCGTTCCGAAAGAACGCTGGATGCAGGACAGGCCAGTAGCTCAATTGCATACTGTGCAAGCTCTGGCCAGTGATCCATCCTCAAGACCCAGTAAGCCAGAGGATTTTCCGTGGGAAAGGTGTCCAAGTCTGACCTTGCCCCTAGGTATTCCTGCACCATGTAAATCAGACGCTGGTGATGGGTGCTGGATTCGATCATACCTTGGGGCTGCGGACTAAAAAATTGTCTGAAAGCATCAGTCAGATGGCCACCTTCTCCACCGCTCCTTCTGACCGATGCCTCAGCAACACGTTGTCCAGGACCAGGAGTTTGTAACCTCCCAGTCTCTAGGAACGCGTTGCACAGACCTTTCTGCAAGGCCTCCCGGAGATGTCTCATCCTCTGCTCCCTCTGCGATGGCAAGATAAGGTCGGCAACCTTACCCTTGTACCGTGGATCAAGGAGAGTGGCCAGCCAGTAATGGTCCCTCTCCTTGATCCGAAGAATACGAGGATCCTTCCGCAGGCTTTGCAGGATCAGGGAGGCCATACAGCGTAGGTTAGCTGAGGCATTCGGTCCGGAGTCCTCTGGGTCACTAAGGACAACATGATCGGCAGCTACCTCCTCCCAGCCACGTACAAGTCCACATGTTTCTTGGGACTGTAAATCATCCCTACAAGACTGCTGCTGCTGATGCTGATGCTGAGTGCCAGCCTCCACCTCCATGCTGACACAATCATCCTCCGCCTCCTCTTCCTCCTCCTCATCCTCTTCCTGTGTGATGGGTGGCACAGCAGGAACACTGTCTGGATAAAGGGGGCCTTGAGAGGCAAGGAAGTCCTCCTCTTCCTGCCTCTGTTCTGCCTCAAGTGCCCTGTCCATTATTCCACGCAGCGTATGCTCCAAGAGGTGGACAAGAGGTACAGTGTCACTGATGCATGCACTGTCACTGCTCACCTTCCTTGTGGCCTCCTCAAACGGTGACAGAACAGTGCATGCATCCCTGATCATGCTCCACTGGCGTGGTGAGAAAAAACCGAGCTCCCCTGACCCTGTCCTGGTGCCGTAGTCGCACAGGTACTCATTGATGGCCCTCTGCTGTGTGTGCAGCCGCTGCAGCATGCCCAATGTTGAGTTCCATCTGGTGGGCATGTCACATATAAGGCGGTTCTTGGGCAGGTTCAACTCCTTTTGGAGCTCAGCCAGCCGAGCACAGGCATTAAATGATCGGCGGAAATGCACACAGACTTTCCTGGCCTGCTTCAGGACATCCTGTAAGCCGGGGGAACCTGCCCAAGAACCACTGCACCACCAGGTTAAGGACGTGAGCTACACAGGGCACATGGGTCAGTTGTCCCTGTCGGAGGGTGGAGAGGAGGTTGGTGCCATTGTCGCAAACCACCATTCCTGGCTTAAGCTGGCGTGGCGTCAACCACCTCTCGGCCTGCCCCTGCAGAGCTGACAAAACATCCGCCCCACTGTGGCTCCTGTCCCCCAAACAAACCAGCCCAAGCACGGCATGGCATCGTTTTGCCTGCATACTTGCGTAGCCCCTGGAACGCCTACGGAGCACCGCTGGTTCTGAGGACAGAGCACTGGAAGAGGAGGGGGCGAAGGAGAGAGGTGTGTCACAACCAATAGTAGCATTTTGGAGGCGTGGTGGTGGAACAAACTCCAACACTACTGCACCTTGTCCTGCATCCTTCCCAGCTGCCAGAAGAGTGACCCAATGGGCAGTGAAAGACAGGTAACGTCCCTGTCCATGCCTGCTGGACCATGAGTCAGCGGTAATATGCACCTTACCGCTGACCGCCCTGTCCAGTGAGGCAAGGACATTGCCTTCCACATGCCGGTAGAGAGCTGGAATCGCCTTCCATGAGAAAAAGTGGCGTTTGGGGACCTGCCACTGAGGAACCGCACATTGTACAAACTCACGGAAGGGGGCCGAGTCTACCAACTGAAAAGGCAGCAGTTGAAGTGCTAGCAATTTAGCCAAGCTAGCATTCAACCGCTGGGCATGTGGATGGCTGGGAGTGAACTTCTTTCGCCGGTCCAGCAGCTGGGGCAGGGACATTTGCCTGCTATAATCGGACGTGGGTGTACCGCTAGCAGAGTTCCCGGAAGCACTTGGCTGTGACACCCCTAATTCTACACCTTCATTCCTCTCAGAGCAGGTTTCAGAGAGGACTGAAGGTCTAGTGGGGTTGGAGATGCCAGCTGATGAGGAGCAAGAAGAGGTCCACTTTGTTCTTTGGTGTGGGTCTTTGAGGTACGCTTGCCAACGAGCTGCATGGCAGGTCAACATATGTCTGGTCAAGCATGTGGTGCCCAAGCGGCTGATGTTTTGGCCACGTGAGATACGCTTGAGACATATGTTGCAAATAGCAGCAGTGCGATCTGATGCACTCTTCTCAAAAAAGGCCCACACCAAAGAACTTTTAGAATAACGCGCAGAGGCAGCGCTCTGCACAGGCGGAGCTCTGCGGTGTGATTCAGTCGGTGTGCTGCCCCTAAGCTGGCCCCCGGAGGGCATCCTGCCTCGTTGGACATGTGCCTCCTCCTCCTCCTCCTCTCTCCTTCCAGGCACCCACGTGGAGTCAGTGCCCTCATCATCCCCTCCCTCTTCATCGCTGTAGCAAACCTGGCAGTATGCTGCAGCTTGTGGAACATGACTGCCAGATTGCTGTCCTTCTTGTGCATCCCCTCTCTCTGCGCTCACGCTACTGCCTTTCTCTAGCTGAGTGTCATCATCAGAGCCCACAAAACACTGGGCATCCTCCTGGAGCATGTACCCAACACTGTGCTCAAAGAGTTCAGGAGACTCCTCAGGAGGACGTGGTGGGTCTAGGGAAGGAGTCACTGATGATGACATTGAGAGGAGGGAAGACGATGCGTTGGCAGCTGCTTTGCTAGTACCCTGAGACTGGGTGAGAGAGGATGAGGAGGATGAAGAGGGCTTGGTCATCCACTCTACCAAGTCGTTGGCATGTTGCGGTTCAACATGTCCAGCTGCCGAAAAGAAGGACAAGCGTGTCCCATGGCCACGTGCTGATGACAATGCACCGCGTCCACGACCAGCACTGTTGTCTCTAGACACAGAGCCTGCTTGCCCTCTTTTATCGGCTCGCGCCTGTCTGCCTCTCCTTGCTGGCCTTCCAGACATGGTAATGGCCTGAAGGGAGTTGGGTAAAAAAGCAGTTGGGTAGTGTATATTGTGCTTGAAGCACACAACACCCACTAACTCCTGCAGATGCCTTTATTATAGAACACCAGAGATAAAGGGGTATATACAGATGTATACTGTGCTGTGCTGGAGGCACACACAACTTCCAATAACTCCTGCAGATGGCAAGTGGTCTCAAATAGAGAAGAGCTATGTAGGTGGATATAGCGGTATGTACTGGGTACAGAGCACGCAGACAGCACGCACTATCTCCTAACACTACTGACTGCAAGCTCTATTATAAAAGATAGATCACTAGCTATATAGGTGAGGTGAATATAGCGGTGTATACTGCGGTCAGGGCACGCAGACAACAACCACTACACAACAGCAAGATCGAAAATCGTCTGAAAACGATCGGTGTGTACTGTGTTGAAGGTACACAGAACACCCACTAACTCCTGCAGATGCCTTTATTATAGAACACCAGAGATAAAGGGGTATATACAGATGTATACTGTGCTGTGCTGGAAGCACACACAACTTCCAATAACTCCTGCAGATGGCAAGTGGGCTCAAATAGAGAACAGCTATGTAGGTGGATATAGCGGTATGTACTGGGTACAGAGCACGCAGACAGCACGCACTATCTCCTAACACTACTGACTGCAAGCTCTATTATAAAAGATAGATCACTAGCTATATAGGTGAGGTGAATACAGCGGTGTATACTGCGGTCAGGGCACGCAGACAATAACCACTACACAACAGCAAGATCGAAAATCGGCCGAAAACGATCGGTGTGTACTGTGTTGAAGGTACACAGAACACCCACTGCTTCAGACGCCAACACACTACACAAGGCCGCCGCGCTGGCGGCCTTATATAGTGTGGGGCGTGCACTACACAGCCTGAGCTATGATTGGCCACAGGCATCCTGCCTGTGGCCAATCATGGCTCTCCTCGCTGCTGGCGCTGTGATTGGCCAAGCATGCGGGGTCACAGTGCATGCTTGGCCAATCATGAGCCAGCAATGCACTGCGCCATCGCAGTGCATTGTGGGCCGTGAGCGCCACACGAATTTGGCGCGAACAGACCAAAATGTTCGAACTTCGCCGAACGGACGAGCAGCCAATGTTCGAGTCGAACGTATGTTCGAGTCGAACACGAAGCTCATCCCTATTCCCTGGACATTTTGCTATCTTTTTATTTTTCTGGTACACAGTATGGCCTACAGGGCATATGTATGCATGCTAAACATGATGTTCGAATTGTAAACACTTACCTGTTTTTGACTTCAATAAAAAATTTATGGAAAAAAAAAGAAGGAGAATATGAGTATGAACATAACATAATTCCAGAGAGCAAAGTATCATGTTAAGGGTCGCTGATTTGGTTAAGTTGATTTGAAAGTTGGATAGTGTGCTATACATGTAAAGGGCTCAGAAGATATTCGGCAGAGATACACACGGATAAGAAACCAAAAACATTAGGTCATCTGCAAAGGCAGCTATTTCGTGTTGGCCCAGGGGCTTTGAGAGGTCTGATATATTAGGATCAAACCTATTTTTAATTTGCCACATTTAAAGGTGACTTTACTTTTAATCTGAAACACTTTCTAATGTTTGTATGGACACTAATGTTTACTTTATTTAATAATATTGTATATTGTTGTTATGCATCAGTATTCATTATGTATATGTTTGATTAATTAAATTTGCACATTTATTTAGCGCAACAGTGGTAATTTTTGTAAGGCCCACATTAATTGCCAGGCCACCCTGTCGAAGGCCTTATTGGCACGGGTGGAGAGCAGGACTTTTTGTGCATGAATTACATTGAGGATGCAGATTGTATTGTCCCTAGCCTCATCTGATCCAGATGGGCCAACATTGAGATGTACAGAAAGAGTCTGTTGGCTAAAATTTTTGAAAATAATTTCAGGTCTACATTCAGTAATGCGATAGGTCTTTATTTCCCGCATTGAGAAGGAACTTTGCCATCCTTGTGTATGAGGGAAATCTAGGCCAATATGGAATCCTGCGTCATAGAGCCCTCATTCACTAATGAATTGTATGCTTCCAGAAAGTGGGGAACTAGTAGATCTGAGAACAAGTGGTAATAGGCCAACATGAAGCCATCAGGGCAAATTGCTCTTCGGGGTTTGGTTTATGCTAAGGCAACCCTGAGCTCCTCTGCCATAAGGGGTTATTCCAGCATCTGTCTAACCTCAGTGGGCAAGGTAGGCATGCACAAAGCACGCATGTACTCTAGTGCTTCTTCCTCAGAGACAGCTGCAATTGTAAGGTCTGCAGGAATATGAAGACTGTAAAAGCTTTCGTAGAAGTCTTTAAACTCTTTGTCAATATCTTGAGAAATATGGACTCAGTCCCCTTGTCTGTTGGTGATAAATGGAATATAGGTGCGCCTTCTCAAGCTACAAAGTTCTCTAACCAGCATAGAGCCCGGTTTGTTGGAATATTCTTAGAAGGCGTGCCTGCCCCAGGCTAGATGCTGTGTGATTTTTTAATGGGGAAAATTATTAAGCTTATCCCTGGCCCAAAAGAGGGCCTGATGAAGGGCCAATGCTAGATCTTGGAACAACTTGACTGAGGCTCTGTCAAAATCCACTGGGCCCCTGGACAAGGCTCGGCACATGATCCCTTCTTTCACAGTGTAAAAGTGTACCCTGGCCAGAATGTTGAGAGTGTATGGAGCATCCCCCTCCCCTCATGAACCCTGCACATTACCCGGTCCAGTTCAAGTTCAAGTTCTGCCATGGGTAGTTTGTCTAGCACACAGTTCAGGATGGCAGTAACCATGGCTTTAAGGTATCTCTCCGGTGGTAGACTCTGGAATGCCCCACAACCTGATATTATTTCTGTGGCTGAAGTTCCTTCTGTTGTCAATGAGCAGATTAATCATGGTAAGTGGTGTTGCCACTCCTGAACCTCCTTGAGTGCCACCACGCATGCTTGCAATGGTTTCTACCATTGTAACACAATTATCTATAGAGTCAATCTGTTCTTTCAAGTCATGGATCTCTTCAGAGAGTGTACTCATGATTGATGCTGCCTTTTCCAAGCTGTCTTGCTTGGTTGGTAGAAGAGCCAGCCTCTCTCTGGCTCCTGGTCTTCTGAAGAGGAAGCATGGGAGCCAGAGGGAGACTCAGCCCTTGGTAGCTGAGGAAAGGCTATGGGGGAGGCTGTGCAGCCAGGAGGATGTAGGAGGGGAGTGGAGATTGTAGGCTGAGATTTCCCCATTCTCTTCTGAGCTTGGGTCCCTCTGCTGAAGGTCAAGGCAGCACCATATTGGATCCCCAGTTAGCAAGTGGGGCAGCTGGATGCCTCAGAAAGTATAAGACAATGCCTTGGCTCCTCTGTGCTGGAGGTGCTCCTGGGGTTTTCACTTCTTCAGGTGTATGGGATCAATGAGATTCTGTGGATGTAGAGGTGAAAAATTGCCTGGGCTGCATGGAAATGCCAAAAGACAAAGCCTCATAGCACAACTGCCTATCCACCACATGTCCTTTTTTAAATGATCCCTGCCCATTGGCACACGCAGCCTGGGATTCCTAGCCATATAAATGAATGGTTGTTAAGGACTCAGCGGTGCCTGCATCTGCTGGCATTCTTAAAGGATAGGTTCACCTTTTAGAAAAATAGTAAATGCACATTTTTTTTCTTTTTGGAGCCTGTAAAGCATTTCATTTGGGCTTTCAGATTAATAGCCATCCCTAAATTCATCTCTAATTTTTGCTAGCAAATGCCATATAATTGCTCAGTCCCTAAGAAATTGCTGCTTGTCCAAAAAGGCTATGGTGCTTAACTAAAATGTTTCCTTCCTCATTCTAACTGTTAAAAATCCTAGTTTTATTATTCGTATGTAATCTATCACACCCAAATAAAATAAAAAAATCTGTATTTTAGCTTGCATAGAATTGAATGATGGAAGTCAGCAGAGTTTCACATCATTCACTAAGCTAAGAGAAAATTCCCTTGTAAAGGGAACAGATATTTGCCTTTAGAAACTCAACCCCAAAGTTCCCTCAATCATTTTATGCACAACACATTGGATTTATATGCTTGTAAGAATACTTTATTAGAATAGAGGGAGGGTAGTATATATTCTACCATGTAGGTTATCTAGAGGTAAAATGTTACATTTCAATATTATTAACAAAACAGAAATGAATTAAGTAACAGGATCTTCATTTTGCAATAAACTGTTATTGTTTTTTTTTTTTTTTTTTATATTTGCCTGAATATGCCCATGTATGCAATCTGTGGATGATTATACAGTTCCTATATCATGATGGATTCTTGAATTGTGTGAATCTCAAAAGGTCAGACAGAACTACATGAAAATATTCAGGAAAATCTCTATATTACTTTGAATTACTGCACAAACAAGGAATTATGGAAGAATAACAAGTGAAAGTGATAATATAAGTAAAGAGAATTAAGAGAAGTAAAGACTACTGATGAAAGACTTGGAAAGTCACCTGTACATTTAGAGATACTGTAGTAATTAACTGCCAGCTGAAACTATCCAACCAAGAACCATAGTTGGATTTGCATTATGTGTTTGAAATATGCTGCCCTCTTAGTATTTGTTCCCTGAGAAATTAATTAGAATTTTCCCCTTCAAGTCTGCACTTGCGACTGCAATTAGAGTCATAGATACATAGTGGGAGGTTATGCCTTAAAGTGTCCGTTATTTGGAGGAGAGGTGATATTTTAATTAGTTGACTATTTGCTCCAACTTTAACTCTTGAATGCAAAGGATCACTTATTTCAATATAGTTAAGTTAAATACTGCGTTTTCATTTCTGTAAGTATGATGAATAAGTATAATGAACTTATGCTGAACAAAAATTTGCTTTGTTTGAATTCTGTTAATATAAATGACCCCAGAAACTCTGTTTTAATTACAATTGTAATAGTATTTCCATGAGTCCAGTAATGATATTATAGTGAAGAAAAAAATGCAATACAAGTTTTCATATGATGACTTTATATGTATTGAGTACAATCATTTATACAGACATTTTAAGATGAAAATTATTTAGCCTAACAAATTCATTCTATTAATATCAATAATTTATTCATGCTGCATGCCAGTAATTTGTTTGCTGTAGTTATTTGTTATATTATTTGCCCTTATATTTACAGTAATTGCACATTTTTATATGCTATCATCAACAACTGTAATGAAGTCAGACTAATGCTTCTGCGATTTCAGTGCAAATTGGCCACCTAAATGTCTTAAAAGAAATGTAAATGATCATTTTTTAAAAGGTAAAAGTACCTGGGAATCTGGATTTCCTGCATCCTGCTAGACAGTAATGGAGGATTAGAGGAGTGATCTTGTATATCATTTACCTAAGCTCCAGCAGGGGAAAGGGCAGAGCTAAGCATGGTTATTATTTCATAGGACTATCAACGCTGTCAACATTCAGACAGTTAGGACAGCAGGAAGGATAAAAATGCTCCAATATTTCACTGTAGTTGGAGTGTTGTCACCCTATTAAAGGAAATGATGCTCCAATGGTTCTACTGACAGCAATAGTTAGCTAACAAATGCTCCAGAGGTACTGAGAAAAACAAAGAGACCTCTTTAACTATGGACAGCCAAATGTGATTTTATAGTTTCACAATAGTTATACTTTTAACTGATCCTCAACCCAAATGTGATGCTCAACTTTCTAATGGGACCAGTAAGCTAGCTCATAGCTACAGTGCTGTATCTCTGTTTCCTAAATCCTTGTAAATAATAAAGCAAAGAAGGTGTTTTATAAATCTATATTACAATTCATGTGGTTCATCTATTGATAAAAAGGTTATAGTTAACTAGAACACAGCTAAGTACTTTACTTTATTTCCACTAACAGTTAATATTTCAGGACAAGCTTAACCCTTTCTTTTAGGTCCAAGCAGTGGTGATGAACATACAGTGCCTTGAAAAAGTATTCCTATCCCTTGAAATTTTACACACCATTTTGGGCTTTAGTCAAAGTTTGCAAGCCACCTAGATGATAAGATTGAAGGTTAGCTGTTTTTTAGAGATGTCAGCATGCAGTATCAGTAATGGTAGAGTTCTGAAGAGATAAAGTACATGCGGGAGGAGAAACATTTTGGCTAGGGCTATGTACCTTGCCCAATACAGCTAATATAAGGATGTGAGGTTGGTTTGTAAAAGCATAGTGGAAGGGGAAGTTAATTGGATGCATAAGTATGTCATGGTGGAGTTTGACCTAAGATGGATTTTAGGAAGTTAGCGGTGATGCCACATTTTATTAATACTTCCTTCAGGTACGTCCAGTGGACTCTATCAAATGCCTTTTCTGAGTCAAGAAAAATCAACAAAGAAAGCATTTGACAATGTTCGGCCCAGTGGATGAGAATCAATGAAATTGTGGGTCCTGTCTGATGCCTGACAATGGGCGATGAAGCCTACTAGGTCAGGATGTATAAGGTGGGGCATGTGTTAAGCTTCTAATTGTTTGGTTTATGGTTTAAGATCTGTATTGAGTAAAGAAATGAGGAGGTAGTTAGCTGGATCATGAGGGGGCTTGCCTGGCTTGTGGATGGTATTGAGAACAGCCTCTAGCAACTCAGTTACAATATCTCAAGTGTTTAAGAATCAATTGAGAGAATTACATAGATGGGGTATAGGTTGTGTTGCAATATTCATTGCTAAAGCCATCTGGCCCTGGAGCTTTATCTGAGGGGAGGACTTTAATAGTTGCCTGAAGTTCTTGATGTGAAAATGGTTGAGATAGGGCTTCTAGTTGGGTAGAAGTCAAAGAGGGTAGTTGTAGAGGGGGCAAAAAGGCCTGGATTAATGATTGGGTAGGTTGGAGATCAATGGGAGAGGAATGTAGGTTATACGAGTCGTGAGTAAAAGGAGTTTAAAAGGAGTAAACAGAATTTATGGCTGAATTACACTTTCTCTTCTCCTGGGCACCTAATTTCAGCAGGATTCCCCAAGTGACCGACTTGTGGGCATTCCAAAGAGTGGTGAAGTTAGAACCAGAGTTATAAGTGAAGAAATCTGTGATCTCAGACCTGACCCTGGGGGGAGGAAAGAATGATAGATGTGGGTGCCTGGTCAGACCACATGATTATCCTATAAAGGAGCCAGATATTCAATGCAACAGCTCTTTAGAGATCAGAAACAGGTCGACACTACAGTATGTTTTCTGAGAGTTGGAGTAAAAGGAGTAGTCCCTCTTTGTTGCCATGCTGACATCTACAGGGACCATGAAGATGTTTCAGTAGCAGGAAGGAGGACGGGGCAGTGGATCTCTTTCTCTTTTTGCTGGAGGTATCTAGAGAGGGGTCTACTACCTCATTAACCACTTAAGGACCGCCGTATTGCCATTATACGTCATCAGAATGGCACAGGCAGGCACAAGCACGTAGATGTATGTGCCTGCCTTCCAGCGGGTGGGGGTTCCAATCGGACCCCCTCCCGCTGGATACGGCGGTCCGTTTCCCTCCGGGAGCGATCCGTGATGAGGGGATGGACGTTGGTTTCTGGCCACCCCCTCTCGATCGCTCCTGGCCAATGACGAACTTCCTCCCACTGTGTATTGTTTACACAGGAAGGAGGAAGTGATGTCATTCTCCTCGGGGCGGTCTTTTTGACCGGACTACGAGGAGAAGACTAAAAGTAAGTGCACCAAAACACTACACTGACACATAGGTACACATAGGTACACAACCCCCCCCCCCGATCCCCCCCCGATCGCCCCCCGCCCCCTTCCCTCCCAGTCACAGTGTCACTGATTGCATTGATCATTTCTTTACTGATCAATGCATTCAGTGTCAGTTGTAAAAGTAAAAACTGTCAGGGTAGTTAGTGTTAGGTCCAGGGTAGCCCCCTATCACCCCCCAATAAAGATTTAACCCCCTGATTGCCCCTAGAGTTAACCCCTTCACCCCCTTTTGCCAGTGTCACTAAGCGGTCATTTTTCTGATCACTGCATCAGTGTCGCTAGTGTCGCTAGGTAGCTAGTTATTTTTTTAGGTTCACCGCCAGGTTTTTATATCGCTAGGTACCCCGATATACTACCCAATAATGGTTTTAACATCCTGATTGCCCCTAGTTAACCCTTTCACCCCCTTTTGCCACTGTCACTAAGTGATCATTTTTCTGATCGCTGCATCAGTGTCGCTACTGTCGCTAGGTAGCTAGTTATTTTTTTAGGTTCACCGCCAGGTTTTTATAGCGCTAGGTACCCCGATATACTACCCAATAATGGTTTTAACATCCTGATTGCCCCTAGTTAACCCTTTCACCCCCTTTTGCCACTGTCACTAAGCGATCATTTTTCTGATCGCTGCATTAGTGTCGGTACTGTCGCTAGGTAGCTAGTTATTTTTTTAGGTTCACCGCCAGGTTTTTATATCGCTAGGTACCCCGATATACTACCCAATAATGGTTTTAACATCCTGATTGCCCCTAGTTAACCCTTTCACCCCCTTTTGCCAGTGTCACTAAGCGATCATTTTTCTGATCGCTGCATCAGTGTCGCTACTGTCGCTAGGTAGCTAGTTATTTTTTTAGGTTCACCGCCAGGTTTTTATAGCGCTAGGTACCCCAATATACTACCCAATAATGGTTTTAACATCCTGATAGCCCCTTGTTAACCCTTTCACCCCCTTTTGCCAGTGTCACTAAGCGATCATTTTTCTGATCGCTGCATCAGTGTCGCTACTGTCGCTAGGTAGCTAGTTATTTTTTTAGGTTCACCGCCAGGTTTTTATATCGCTAGGTACCCCGATATACTACGCAATAATGGTTTTAACATCCTGATTGCCCCTAGTTAACCCTTTCACCCCCTTTTGCCAGTGTCACTAAGCGATAATTTTTCTGATCGCTGCATCAGTGTCGCTACTGTCGCTAGGTAGCTAGTTATTTTTTTAGGTTCACCGCCAGGTTTTTATAGCGCTAGGTACCCTGATATACTACCAAATAATGGTTTTAACCCCCTGCTTGCCCCTAGTTAACCCTTTCACCAGCGATCACAGTATAAGTGTCACTGGTGACGCTGGTTAGCCAGTTAGTTATTTAGGTTCCCCGTCAGGTTTTTATATAGCGCCAGGGACCCCCATATACTACCTAATAAAAATTTGAACCCCCTGATTGCCCCTAGTTAACCCTTTCACCACTGATCACCGTATAAGTGTTACGGGTGACTCTGGTTAGTTTGCTTTTTATAGCATCAGGGCACCCACCATTTATTACCCAATAAAGGTTTAACCCCCTGATCACCCGGCGGGTGATATCAATTAGGTTTTAGGGTCAGGGTCTGCGTCGCCCCAGGCAGCGCTAGGTTAGTGCCAGTACCGTTAACACCCATGCGCAAAGCATACACCTCCCGTAGTGGTATAGAATCTGAACAGATCAATATCTGATCTGATCAGATCTATACTAGCGTCCTCAGCAGTTCAGGGTTCCAAAAAAACGCATTGTTAGCGGGATCAGCCCAGATACCTGCTAGCACCTGCGTTTTGCCCCTCTGCCCAGCCCACCCAAGTGCAGTATCGATCGATCACTGTCACTTACAAAACACTAAACACATAACTGCAGCGATCGCAGAGTCAGGCCTGATCCCTGCGATCGCTAACAGTTTTTTTGTTAGCATTTTATATTTAAATCCGGAAGGCAGTGCTTGGTTTTCGGGGTCCCGTACGTGGCTAGGCTTCCAAAAAGTCCCCCACATGTGGTATCCCCGTACTCCGGAGAAGTAGCAGAATTTATTTTGGGGTGTAATTTGACTTCTGCCCATAGCATGTGTGAGCAATATATCATTTAGTGACAACTTTGTGCAAAAAAAAAAAAGTTTGTAATATTCCCGCAACTTTTGGCAAAATATAAAATATTCCATGGACTCAACATGCCTCTCAGTAAATAGCTTGGGGTGTCTACTTTCCAAAATGGGGTCATTTTGGGGGGTTTTGTGCTATTTTGGCATTTTATGGCCTTCGAAACTGTGATAGGTAGTGAGGAGTTAAATCAAAAATTTGCACCCTTAGAAATCCTGAAGGTGGTGATTGGTTTTCGGGGTGCCGTGCACGACTAGACTCCCAAAAAGTCCCACACATGTGGTATCCCCATACTCGGGAGAAGTAGCGGAATATATTTTGGGGTGCAATTCCACATATAACCATGGCATGTGTGAGCAATATATCATTTAGTGACAACTTTTTGTAAAAAAAAATTTTTTTTTTTATTTTTTGTCATTATTCAATCCCTTGGGACAAAAAAAAATATTCAATGGTCTCAACATGGCCCTCAGCAAATAGCTTGGGGTGTCTACTTTCCAAAATTGGGTCATTTGGGGGGGTTTTGTGCCATCTTGGCATTTTATGGCCTTCAAAACTGTGATAGGTAGTGATAGGTAGTGAGGAGTAAAATAAAAAATGTATGCCCTTAGAAATCCTGAAGGCGGTGCTTGGATTTCGGGGTCCCGTACGCGGCTAGGCTCCCAAAAAGTTCCACACATGTGGTATCCCCGTACTCAGGAGAAGCAGCAGAATGTATTTTGGGGTGTCATTTCACATATGCCCATAGCATGTGTGAGCAATATATCATTTAGTGACAACTTTGTGCAAAAAAAAAAAAGTTTGTAATATTCCTGCAACTTGTGGCAAAATATAAAATATTCCATGGACTCAACATGCCTCTCAGTAAATAGCTTGGGGTGTCTTCTTTCCAAAATGGGGTCATTTTGGGGGGTTTTGTGCTATTTTGGCATTTTATGGCCTTCGAAACTGTGATAGGTAGTGAGGAGTTAAATCAAAAATTTGCACCCTTAGAAATCCTGAAGGTGGTGATTGGTTTTCGGGGTGCCGTGCGTGACTAGACTCCCAAAAAGTCCCACACATGTGGTATCCCCATACTCGGGAGAAGTAGCGGAATATATTTTGGGGTGCAATTCCACATATAACCATGGCATGTGTGAGCAATATATCATTTCGTGACAACTTTTTGTAAAAAAAAAATTTTTTCTTTTTTTTTGTCATTATTCAATCCCTTAGGACAAAAAAAAAAATATTCAATGGGCTCAACATACCCATCAGCAATTTCCTTGGGGTGTCTACTTTCCAAAATGGGGTCATTTGGGGGGGGGGGGTTTGTACTGCCCTGCCATTTTAGCACCTCAAGAAATGAGATAGGCAGTCATAAATTAAAAGCTGTGTAAATTCTAGAAAATGTACTCTAGTTTGTAGACGCTATAACTTTTGCGCAAACCAAAAAATATACGCTTATTGACATTTTTTTTACTAAAGACATGTGGCTGAATAAATTTTGCCCTCAATGTATGACTAAAATTTAGTTTATTCGATTTTTCTTATAACAAAAAGAAGAAAATATCTTTTTTTTCAAAATTTTCGCTCTTTTTCCATTTATATCGCAAAAAAAAAAAATCGCAGAGGCAATCAAATACCATCAAAAGAAAGCTCTATTTGTGGGAAGAAAAGGACGCAAATTTCGTTTGGGTGCAATATTGCATGACCGCGCAATTACCAGTTAAAGCAGCGCAGTGTGAAATTAGAAAAAGACCTCTGGTCCTTAAGGTGTTTATTGGTCCGGAGCTGAAGTGGTTAAAGTACCTGCAATTGATAATTTGGTCTTTAGGATTTCTGATGAGTATTCAGTGCATAGATATTTTCAATGATCAATGAGCTATTATTGAAGGATGCTGACAGAATTAAGAACCTATCAGAGGGGTCTTGTTCAACATGGAATCAAAGGAGACCAAAGAATGTATCACGATCATAATCCCTCTCGCTTTCTTATTATCTTGAGAGTGAAAACCATGAGGGAAAAGTTTGCGAGTGCATTGGGGTAGGTTAGTCGATGAAAAATGGGTTTCTTGGACACATAGTATATCAGAGCGTGGAGAAATTGCTTCACACCAGAGGAGGGAATGTTTATATGTGCTATTGAGGCCATGAACATTAAGAGAGGTAATTTTGAGTGGCATAGTGGATTATAAGGCGATTAGGAGGCGAGATGTCAATGTAGTACAGAGAAGATTCATACAGATATAATATATGTGAACAATCAAAGTATGAGCAGAATAGCATTCAGAGGTTTGTGATGAGTAATATACATAAGAGAGAAACTCAAACAATAATGCAAGTGCAAAAATAAATCAAGGAACATAAACAACCTGAGGAAACCTGTGTACAATGCACACTACAGCAGTGGAGTGTGGAGAAATTTCCGACATATCAACTACTCCTCCACTATCTTAAATGTATAACATCTAGCAAGATACATCAACTCTTGTACCAGGAAGGATGTGAGTTGTTAGATCTACTGAGGGATAGGATGGGTCCTGAGTGTCCCAGGGAATGGTGATTTTAGAAGATGTCTTAGTTGTGGGAGTCTTCAGTGGATGGCTCAGGGTTAAATCCCAGTTGTGTAGCTGCTTCATCCAATATTTGGGAGTTGGGATGGAAATTTGTTGGTTTTGATATGTGACTAGCAGCTTCCTAGGTTAGCCCCGTCTATAGGTGATTTTATGATCCATGAGCACCAAAGTGACTGGTGTAAATGTCTTGCATGCCCGCGAGGTAGCTGCAGAGATGTCATTATAGAGTGAAAGTTGAAAGAGAAGCTCAGGTAGTAAGCGCAGGGATCTGGAGGCTCACATGGTATGCTCCTTATTGTGGAAAAAATGGACTCAGGCTAGGATATCCATAGGAAGGGAGGTAGGTAGATGTTGTGACTTGTGAATTATGTTTGCCTGGTCGATAGGCAAGTGACAGAAGTATTTTACGGAATAGTTGGTGTAAATAAGGTGTATGTTGTTTTTGTTAACTATATAATAATTTATCTTGGGCACAAGAGCACAATAATACTATTAATTTTATAAAACATAATTCAAATATAATATATTATCAACTATGAACTTTGTTGTTATACTTATTATTTTCATTGTGATAACATTAATTTTATAAAACATAATTCAAATATAATATATTATCAACTATGAACTTTGTTGTTATACTTATTATTTTCATTGTGATAACATAAATGTAAATGCACATTAAATGCTTTTTTTTGATTATTAGTGATCACCTCCACAATCAATACTTAGGTCTGTGCCAAAACTTTCTTTGCTTTTGAATAC
Source organism: Lithobates pipiens (assembly GCF_037356315.1). Taxonomy (NCBI): domain Eukaryota; kingdom Metazoa; phylum Chordata; class Amphibia; order Anura; family Ranidae; genus Lithobates; species Lithobates pipiens. The sequence continues at coordinate 325,455,337 of NW_027507764.1, forward strand.
CCACCCATGAGAATGGACTGTTATGGTGTTTTAATTTTTATTTTTTTTTCTTATGTGGAGCAAAGGGGGATACTGGCTTAGACTAGAGTGTGGACAGGAGAAAACATGTATGGCAAACTGGTATCCCTAGGAATCACTGATGTTATAGGGTATCCTTACTATCTAAGCAAAGGTGTGGGTATGACAGTGACATCACTGCCACTGGCCATATCTGGGCAATGACATTGATTATGGCCATGATTATATTTGGTCAACGATGTTTCCACTATCCATACCCTTCACCTTATATATCTGGTGACTGCTCTGGAAAGTGCTATTTGGCTAAATGTACTGTTGGGATCAGTCATATGTGATGGGTTTTCAGGTTTTTTCTTTTGGTGAGTCAGTGAGTAGCAAGTATCATGTACAATGAGGGCCATTTTTTTTTTTTTAAATAAAGGACAAAACATTTGGGTGTCTTTCTAGGTTACAACTTTTTTTTGTGAATGATGAATCATGATGTGGGGTACTATGTACCCCATACCGATTTACAAAAGTGGAGGGCCGTATCTGGGGGCTCCTTTATTTTAAGGGGGATTCCTGATTCCAATCAGCCCCCTGCCCACAGATGACCCCCCAATGTTAAGGGTATGTGGCTTAGTATGGACCAGGAGGGGGACCAAATGCCCACCCCCCTTTTCCTGGCTGACTAGGCTGCATTCTTGGATTAAGGATCTGGTAAGGATTTTGTGGGTTACCTTACTTTTTTATGTATTTTTCATGGAGTCCTCCTGAAAAACTGTACTAGACCTCACACATTGTTCAGTGCTTTTCATAAGGAGGGGGGGCGAGCGCTCTATACAATTTTTATCATTCTTAGTAGAATGTGCTACAGAAAAATGATAGGTGCCAAGAAAAAAAAAGAATACAGTTCAAATTTCCAGCAATTAACATTAATTTGCTGGCTTCTTTTATTTACCTGCTTGCTGCCCACCCACAGTACATTTAATGCAGAAAGGCAGCCAGGGGATGCACATCAGTGTGATCCTGTGACTGCTGTGTCCCATAGACACAGCAGAGCATGGTGCTCAGTATATGGCTCCTGTGAGTGGCAGGGATATAATCTGATCATTATGACCAATTATAGCAATTGCATGCTATTATGTAGGCAAACTGTCATGAATGGCTTTCATGCATGAACAGCTTGCTTACTTTTGTGATGCTGTAATTGCCCCACAGCTATCACATACCTGGTACCTGGCCAATCGCAGAATCCTGTACCACACACAACATCACAACAGTAAACCAGCGGTCATGAATGGGAAGCCATTTATGACAGTTAACTATTGCCTATAACGGTGATCATCACTGTGTTATGCGTTTTCGTCAGGAATTGCCTGAACAATTATATTGAGTACTTTTTACCAGTCAAATTTCTTGAAAAACACAAATTGCTTGAGATGAATACTAACTAAAAACTAAATATGGAATTAAATTAATATTTATTCACTGGGGAGAACCTCTGAGTGAATCTAGGATGGAAAAGGACCTGGGGGTCCTAGTAGATGATAGGCTCAGTAATGGCATCGAATGTCAAGCTGCTGCTAACAAAGCAAACAGAATATTGGCATGCATTAAAAAGAGGATTAACTCCAGAGATAAAATGATAATTCTCCTACTCTACAAGACTCTGGTCCGGCCGCACATAGAATATGCTGTCCAGTTCTGGGCACTAGTCCAAAGGAAGGATGTACTGGAAATGCGAGTACAAAGAAGGGCAACAAGGTTAACAAAAGGTCTGGAGGATATTAGTTATGAGTAGGGATGAGCTCGGTGTTCAATTCAAACGCATGTTCAACTCAAACATCGCCGTTCGTCTGTTTGGTGAATTCAGAACTTTGTGGACCACTCGCACCAAATTCGTGTGGCACGAATGGCCCACAATGCACTACGCCATCGCAGTACATTGCTGGCTCATGATTGGCCAAGCATGCACTGTGACCCCGCATGCTTGGCCAATCACAGTGCCGGCAGTGAGGAGAGCCATAATTGGCCGCAGGCAGGATGCCTATGGCCAATTATAGCTCAGGGGGTTTAGTACACGATATAAGGCCGCCAACGTGGCGGCCTTGTGTAGTGTGTTGGCGTGCAGGGAAAGAGCTAGATAGGCAGGGACAGTGTGTTCTTTTCTCAGCCATCTGCAGGAGTTAGTGGGTGTTGTGTGCCTCCTGCACAGTATACACCTGTATCTACCCTTTATTGCTGTTGCTCTCTAATACAGCCATCTGCAGGAGTTAGTGGGTGTTGTGTGCCTCCAGCACAGTATACACCTGTCTCTACCCTTTATTGCTGGTGTTCTCTAATACAGGCATCTGCAGGAGTTAAAGTGGGTGTTGTATGCCTCCAGCACAGTATACACCTGAAGATACCCCTTATTGCTGGTGTTGTCTGTTGCATAGCTTGCATATTAGCCTTTAAAATTAGCACTTTTGATTTCGAACGTTTGGGTCCCATAGACTTTAATAGGGTTCTAAAGTTCATATGAATTTTCAGTCCATTCAAATGTTCTGGTGCGAACTGAACCGGGGGGTGTTCGGCTCATCCCTAGTTATGAGGAAAGGTTGCAAGCACTGAACTTATTCTCTCTGAAGAAGAGACACTTGAGAGAGGATATGATTTCAATTTACAAATACCGTACTGGTGACCCCACAATAGGAATAAAACTTTTTTGTGGAAGGGAGTTTAACAAGACATGTGACCACTCATTAAAATTAGAAGAAAAGAAGTTTAACCTTAAACTATTTAGAGGGTTCTCAATTGTAAGAGATGCAAGGATGTGGAATTCCCTTCCACAGGTGGTGGTCTCGGCGGGGAGCATCGATAGTTTAAAACTTTAAAAAAATTAGATAAGCACCTGAACGACCACAACATATAGGGATATACAATGTAGTACTGACATACAATCACACACATAGGTTGGACTTGACAGACTTGTGTCTTTTTTTCAACCTCACCTACTATATAACTATGCAACTGTAACTAGACATGTTTTCACAACAAATAGTAAGATTTCTGGATGGACATAGACAACAATCTTAAATAAAAATAACAAAATTATATACATTATAACAGTTATATGCTTGCTAATGGATTTTCCTATGTAATATGAATGAAACAAAATGATTTATTTCTCCCCGTGGACAAAATAACCCTGTATATATAATTAGTTATCAGACAAATGTCTGCTTGATTGAAATTGGAAAAACTAAAATGAAATTAAAGAAAAATCTAAAATGCTTATAATATCGGGGGAAGAACAATCTAAATATCACAAGAAATCAATAATAGGTATATCAAAATAAACAATGTATCATGCAAAGATCAATGTGTTATAATTACACTTCCAAAATGGCTGCTGTCTTACAATGGTCATTACCAGATTCCCCTAAAATGGCTGCCTTTCCAAAATGTTTCGTCTGAGCAGTGCTGCATCTTGGTGTTCCTGAGGTGTTTAGATGATGAGATGTGATGATGAGTGTCTCTTTGGATGGATAGGTATGTGTATGGATGAAGAATGATGTAGTCCTAATGGCTTCCTATCCTGGTCCTATATATCATCCTGAAAAATAAGCTCATAAAAATTTGAATAAACCTAGCCCCAAAGGTGGAACTTCTCACTGATTTATGCGGATACATATTAATCTCATTATTTGTTCAAGCATTACCGTTCTTAGCCACCAAGTGTCATCCTAGGGCAAGGAATATTTGTTTTAAATAATTTGTTGCTGTGCACTTTCTCATGATACAAGTGTGGCCATGTGATATTTCTAATATAAAATGTTTGGGATATCTGGTAACGCTAACATTTGAGCATAGATTTCTGATAAGGCACTATTTCAAATATAATTATATTGATAATTATATTGATTATAAAGAGATGTTTTATTTATATACAGTATGTATAATGATTTTTTAAACATCTAGGTGAAGAAAAAGAACTATGGACATGAATGACAATTGTGTGGTCTTGTAACACTGTGCCCAAATTAAATTTTTATAATTTTCTTCCCACAAATAGAGCTTTCTTTTGGTGGTATTTGATCATCACTGGGGTTTTTATTTTTTGTTAAACAAACAAAAAAAGACTGACATTTTTGAAAAAAACGAACCGATGGGCACTGATAGGCTGCACTGATAGGCTCCACTGATGGGCACTGATAGGCGGCACTGATGGCCAGTAGATAGGCAGCACTGATGAGGAGCTACTGACAGGCATTACTGAGTGGCATCTGAAGGGCACTGACAGGCATTACTGATGGGTCACTGATTGGCACTTTTATGGGCACTGACAGGCTGGTAGCTGATGGGCAGTGATTGGCAGCTGATGAGAACCTCTGATGGGGGTTGCACTGAGAATCAATGTGCTGACTATCAGCACAGACTCCCCCTCTGACAGGGAAAACCACCGACTAGCTCTCCCTGTCAGCATGAACCGAGGAAAGCAGGTTCGTGCGATGATCAGCTGTGATTGGTCACAGCTGATCACGTGGTAAGAAGCCTCCGTCAGAGACTCCATGCCACGATTGGAAATGCGGTGTGACTGACACACAGCACCTCCGATGGGCACACTGCCAACATCATATTGCTATATGATGGGTGGCAAGTGGTTAAACTATTTCTACATGTAGGCTATTTCTAATCAGATTCATACATACTACATAACAAGATTATTATTATTAATATTATTATTATTATTATGCCAGCAGAAAATAAAATCATGACTTGAACCTATTTCAGGAGATATGATCAATGAGGTTATAGTCACATAATCATCTTAAAATATTATGCGAAGATGGGGCGGTTTTATTAGAATATTCATATCAATACATGAAATACATCTATAGCTCCATCTATGGAGGTTGTACATCAATAAACATGTTAATATTCCTAGTGGGATACCCGTTGTACAATGTCCACATAATTTAAATGATGATTGATGTGGATATATATATATATATATATATATATATATATATATATATATATATATATATATATATATATATATATATATATATATATCTTTTTTTCCATTTTCATATTAAATAGTTAAGGTATTTTATATGAAAACATGGGTTTTAAAATGGCCTGAGTATATTACCCCCTCTCCCTGTCTGTGTACACATGAATTTTGAATTTTTTTCAGTTTGGTAAACATCACCCAAAGTTTCTTCTTTATACTCTGCTTGGAGAAGGTATAGCCATGCCTTGAAAAGTCATTGATGTTTGCTGTTTCAAGTTTTTATTACCCCAGTCTTAGGCAGGGCTGGACTGGCCTACCGGGATACCAGGAAATTTCCTGGTAGGCTGCCTGACCTGATGCCACTTTGAGCTAAACCATGGCTGTGGCTGTGGGTGGCTGCAGTGCTCACCTCCCTCCTCCTGTCACACACAGCAGGCACAGAGTTCAGTGTGAAAAGTTTGGCCACGCTGTGAAAAAAGTTCTGCCCTCCTCCTAGACCAGCTCAAGTCCATACCAGGCGGCGGGGCCAGCGACGTCTCCTTCGCGGGCCCCGCCTACCTGGATACCCGCTCGAAATGAGCGGACTTTTCTCCGCGTGTGTGTGCGAGTCCCTTCATTTCAAAAGTAGGGCGGATAGTATGGCGGACTTAGTACGCCGTATTAGTCCGCTCAAAAAGTGGTGTGTGTGGTCAAGTCCGTTCATTCGAAAGTATGACGGACTGTCCGTCGGATTGTCTGACGGACTAAGTTGGCCAGACAGTCCGCCCCGTGTGTACGCAGCTTTAGAGATACACATTTCCAACATTACAACAAAGGCCTGGATTTTTTCCTAAATGTACATAATACATGTACATAATATAACTGGGTACTAACATTTATAGGCAAAGCTGATCCAGGCAAAATCGAGTTGCCTCTCGGGGAATCAGGAAGGATTTTTTTTTTCCCCTGCTGTAGCAAAGTTTAGTTTCTAGAACTTTGACACAGACTAAATAATATACACTTAATTGCATTTCTTTACCAAAGACATGTAGCATAATACATTTTTAGCCTAACTTTATAAAGAAAGATTATTTGTTTACAAAATGTTATAACAAAAAACAATTTAAAAAAATAACTATTTCATGAAATAAAACTGTCTGTATTTTTTTTTTTTCATTTATATAGCAAAAGAAAAAAAAAGTGGTAATAAAATCACTAAATGAATTGGTGCTGAGATTTAGTAATTAGGGTTAGTGATTGCATTACACATTTTAAAAGGGAGTGTGTTGGGTGCTGGTAGCTTTTACAAGTAATTAAACACATATCCTGTTTCCCCGAAAATAAGACCTACCCTGAAAATAAGATCTACAAGGACTTTAACTAGGGCTTATTTGGGGGCTAGGACCTATATTGCAGCCATTACCGACAATCACGCTAGGTCTTATTTTGGGAGAAACAGGGTAGCAGCTCACAATAGTGCAATACAATACAGTGGTGATAAAATACCACAAAAGAAAAACACATTTGTGTGAAAAAAAATATATAAATTGAATTTGCGTACAGTAATGACTGAGCTATTGTCAGTTAAAGTAGCACAGTGCTGAATAGCAAAAAATGCCCTGGTTATGAAGGGGGTAAAACATACCAAGATCAAGTGGTTAAAAAAAAAACAGCACATAATGCTCTCCAAAGTCCCTGAACATACAAAGCACATCTTTGGAGGGTTTTGTGTACATTTTTGTTTTTTAAAACATGCAATGTGGCAGAAATGTTAAAATGTTTTCCTTTCTAAATGTAAGTGCATTATAGGCCTGGAGATTGCTTAAAACCCCCAAAACTTTATTTACTTTTTGAAAGAAGACAAACAAAATAATAAAATGGTGGTAGTTCCAATTTTTTACGTTACACAATATTAGCACTGTTTAGGAAATGCTAAATGAGGTTGTGCCGCAAAAATAGATACCTCACATATCGAACCCGAAAAATAGCTTGCAGCTGTAAAAAGGCATAAAAAAACTTCAATACCATATATTTTCCATACGTGATGCTTTAAAAGCCCCTATGGTAATCAGTTTAGAGTTAGCCAGAAGCTTTTATTTTTTTTTCACTTAACTTATTTTTTATCAAATAGGGGACAAAAAGTCCCCTAGGGTATGATTTTTTGGGTGATGCCGCGTACACACAATCGAATTGTCCGGCGGACTTGTACCAGCAAACAATCCGGCAAACAATCATCCGATTTCTAACGCGATGACGTACAGCACGTACAATGGGACTAGAAAAAGGAAGTTCAATAGCCAGTAGCCAATAGCTTCCTTCTCGTACTTGCTTCAGAGCATGCGTCATTCTTAGTCCGCCGGACTAGCACACTGACGAACGGATTGTCCACCGAAAGCCAAGTCCGGCGGACATATTTTGAGTCAAAACTACTTTCTAAGTCCACCGGACTTTTACGATGAAAAAGTCCGCTGGACCCCACACATGATCAAATTGTCCGGCGTACTGTGGTCCGGCGGACTGAGTCCGCTGGACAATTTGATCGTGTGTACGCGGCATGACAGATTCTCTTTAATGAGAGAGCAGCGGTCTAAAAGATAGAATGCAGATCTCTCTGGGGATGGGAAAAGTGAAAGAGGGGCCCGGAAGTAACGATTTACATGTTGCTTCCAGGGCATCAAAAAGAACAGGAGGAGAGCAGTTTATGTTTCATTTTGTACCCAATTGCATTTTTTCTTTCAGCTAAGATTCCTTAGTACCTTATTTTTATTTTATTTGTATTTTAAATATTATGCTTAGTTTGTTAATACTCACTTAGTGCACTGTTTCTTGCTATTGGCTTTAATGTACTTATTATTTAGCACCCATATAATAATGATTATGTTCAAAGGGTGGAGTTTTTAATTGCAGGCAGCAGTCTAATGTTCAGTTTGCTATGGCAAAGGCCTTTTCTGTCTGAAACACGTAAACATGTTTTTACCGTGCCGTTTAAAAAAGAGGATTGTACAGTTCAAGGACGTATGGCAGCTTTAGATACAGTTCTATTGAAAGGCATAGGGGAGCCTCAGCAGCAGCACACACTTGTTTTGGATCCACCCAGGTTTAGCACTGCAAGTTTTTTTCTAGAGAACTTGTCACCTGCCATTGCTATCAAAAATGGAGGGGGGGGGGGGTGTTGTGTTGTCTCCCCTGTGATGTCAATAAAGGTAAATTAAAAAAATGTATAAAAAGTATAAAAATGTAAAATTAAAATATATAACAATAATAAAAAAGAAGATCAAAATCAAAAGCAGTTCTCTCAAATCACGCTCACACCTGAATGCAATTTATTAAAGCATGGCTTATGGACACTTCTGAGTACCCTTATTTTTTTTTACATTTTATGCCTCATGCACACTGGACATTTTTACAACTGCTCCTAGGGGGTGCATGTTTTTTGTTTTTTTTTTGTTTCCTGCCTCTAAACTCCCTTGCATTTTAGCCTATATGTCCATGCGCACATTTTGCAGCACTTAGAGAGAGGTATAAAAAAAACACAGCCAGTGCACCCAGGAGCAGCAGAGTTTGGGAAGAACAAATGGCTGATGCTATTAAAAGCTGCTAAAAGTTGATAAGCTATTTATTCTGTCCAATGAAATTAATTAAAGGGGAGGTCCGCCCAAAAAAAAAAATGCATAAAAAGGCTCCAAAAAAACAATTTTTTTTCACTTATCAGAAATGGCTGTTGCTAGGCAGATTGTCCTAATCTGCCTCTTCCTATTCCGTGGTGATCTTCGGTCTTCTCCTCCTCACATTGTCTTCTAGTGAATGGGGCGCGGTGTGTTGTGGGAACTGTGTGTGTCCCACAACACAGCGTGCCTCATTGACAAAGCGCCGCTCGCATGTGCAGTAGGAAACGGCCAGAAGCCGCAAGGCTCCACTGCCTGTTTCCCTTACTTTGAATGGCGGCGCCGGGACCCGAGAGCCGAGGGACAGGTCAGCCTCAGGCTGACATCGTGGGCACCCTAGGAAGGTAAGTGATTATTAAAAGTCAGCAGCTACAGTGTTTGTAGCTGCTGACTTTAATTTTAATTTTTTTTATTTTTTCGCTGGCCCACCACTTTAATGCCCAAGAGCTTAATGCCTGTAAAAGCTCCTAAAAGCTGGTAAAAGCTTTTGACACTTTTACAAGCATCAGGCATTTTTTCTGCAAAAACTCTGCTAGTTTCTAGGAGCGTTAAATAACAGCCCAGTGTTCATGAGGCCTTAAAGGCATGCCACCGATTTTTAGGCTTGAACTGTTTGGTATGTACTGTATGTTGCATTTACTCAACACAACTCCATGAAACCGATGACCAGTAACTAATGACCTACTGTATATACATCTATCTAACTTTACTATATACAGTGCCTTGCGAAAGTATTCGGCCCCCTTGAACTTTTCAACCTTTTGCCACATTTCAGGCTTCAAACATAAAGATATAAAAATTTTATTTTTTGTGAAGAATCACCAACAATTGGGAGACAATTGTGAAGTGGAACGAAATCTATTGGATTTTTTAAACTTTTTTAACTAATAAAAAAATTTAAAGTGGGGCGTGCAAAATTATTCGGCCCCCTTGCGTTAATACTTTGTAGAGCCACCTTTTGCTGCGATTACAGCTGCAAGTCACTTGGGGTATGTCTCTATCAGTTTTGCACATCGAGAGACTGAAATTCTTGCCCATTCTTCCTTGCAAAACAGCTCAAGCTCAGTGAGGTTGGATGGAGAGCGTTTGTGAACAGCAGTTCTTTCCACAGATTCTCGATTGGATTCAGGTCTGGACTTTGACTTGGCCATTCTAACACCTGGATACATTTATTTGTGAACCATTCCTTTGTAGATTTTGCTGTATGTTTGGGATCATTGTTTTGTTGGAAGATAAATCTCCGTCCCAGTTTCAGGTCTTTTGCAGACTCCAACATGTTTTCATCCAGAATGGTCCTGTATTTGGCTGCATCAATCTTCCCCTCAATTTTAACCATCTTCCCTGTCCCTGCTGAAGAAAAGCAGGCCCAAACCATGATGCTGCCACCACCATGTTTGACAGTGGGGATGGTGTGTTGAGGGTGATGAGCTGTGTTGCTTTTACGCCAAACATATCGTTTTGCATTGTTGGTTTCATCTGACCAGAGCACCTTCTTCCACATGTTTGGTGTGTCTCCCAGGTGGCTTGTGGCAAACTTTAGACGAGACTTTTTATGGATATCTTTGAGAAATGGCTTTCTTATTGCCACTCTTCCATAAAGGCCAGATTTGTGCAGTGTACGACTGATTGTTGTCCTATGGACAGACTCTCCCACCTCAGCTGTAGTTCTCTGCAGTTTATCCAGAGTGATCATGGGCCTCTTGGCTGCATCTCTGATCAGTCTTCTCCTTGTCTGAGCTGAAAGTTTAGAGGGACGGCCAGGGGGGGCGTGGCCGACGAGCGGAGCGGATGGACGCTTGAAAGAGTAGCTCCGCCGTGATCCGAGCTGGTAAGGCGATTTACAGCGACGGCAGCCCTCGTTTTTAGCATCAAATCATCCCAGCACCTGCGGGAACCATTCAGGATGCCTTCTGAGAAGAGAAAAGGCCATATGAAACCGGGCAAAATGCTGGATTTTTTTGTCCAGCAGCGCCAGCTCCCTGTCCAAGATGGCGGCCGCGCACGAGGCCCGCAGCAGCATCGAACATGGACGGACCGGCACTCAGACCAGGGCGATCCACAAACAGCGGTGTCCGCGTCGCACTCTATATCCACCTCTGCATCCACAAGCCCAGCAAAAAGCAAACCGAGGAAGGAGGCACACGGGACAGATACAGAGGAGGTGAGTGCTTTCAATTCATCCTTGGATGACACAAGAGAGCTGCAGGACTCTATAACTGAGTTTCCCACGTTAAATCAGCCAGTGATGGATACCACCTTAAAGGACATGTTAGTGTCATTGCGCTCCACACTGCATGCAGATATTATGGCCATTACTCAGCAATTTAAATCAGAAGTGCAGGCAGTCACTAACAGAGTCTCTCATGTTGAAACAAAAATGGGGGAATTTGCCCAAACCTTTAATGAGCTTGTGGACGCACACAACGACAGAGATGAGGATATGGTGGAAATTAGCGGACCTCGAGGACCGCTCAAGGCGCAACAACGTAAGAATTCGTGGGATACCAGAGTCCATCTTACCGCAGGAGCTGAGAGAATTTTTTCTCAACTTGATGAAAGTTGCACTCCCAGAATCATCAGTAGAGGAGTTGGTGGTAGATCGTATTCACAGACTGCCTAGACCGAAGAGTGTTCCGGCGCACTTGCCTAGGGATACGATCGTTCGGATACACTTCTACCACATCAAAGAGAGGTTTGTGCGTGCGACCAGGAAAAGGGAGGAATTACCCACCGAATTTAAAGAATTGTCCTTCTTCGCCGACCTCTCGGCTTACACTATGCAGCAGCGTAGACAACTTGCCACTATAACTAAACCATTGAATAACCACCGAATCCCATATAGGTGGCTGTACCCAGCGAAACTTCTCATTACGTACGAAGGGAAGTCGCACATAGTGGCTAGAGTCGCAGAAGGTATCCACTTACTAGAAGAATGGCAACTTCTACTACCACCGAACACAGGCCCCATCAAGAGGGGATCACCTCTCTCTACCCGTACGAGCTCAGATGCTGAAACGAGCTGAGTATTTAACATGACAGACATACTAAAATCGCCTTCCAGTTCGAGACACGGTCTGCTGTTTTTTTGTGATTGTTTTTGGTTTTTGACATTAGTAGCGTGTTTGGTTTTTCCGTTACTAATTGTAGATTTCAAAGAAATCCGCCTTTACCCCCAGGTTCTAGCGATATATCGCCAGTACAGATTCTGTGGAGAATCGCCATCTTTTTATTTCTTTTTTCTTTCATTTTCTTTTCATTTTTTGTTATTTTAACCTACTCAGCTACTACACTAACACAGTACTTAACTGTGGTGTTGCCTATACGTTGACCGAGAGCACAGGTTTGAACTTCCCACTTACAGCTACAGATTCACTAGTGAATCTCCTGTCTGTATCCTCTCATAGGAGGGCCCCACCTGTCTTGGCAAGAATTGGAATCTGAACTGTTCAGTTATCAATATGGCTTTCACAATTTCGTCCCTCAATGTCAAGGGGCTTAATAGCCCATTTAAACGCCAAATGGCATGGAAGGAAGCAGCTAGACTGAAATGTGACATAATGTGCTTTCAGGAGTCCCACTTTATGGCAGGGAATCACCCTTCATTCACTAACCGCAAATTTCCGCAGGTATTCATGGCCAACGGTCCAAAGAAGAAAGCCAGTGTGGCCATCGCGATTAAGAATTCCATTCACTTCAGTCTCATAGACTCCTATTTGGATCAATCGGGCAGGTACATTATTCTTGTTTGTGAGATTGCCAGAGTAACATACACCCTGATAAATGTATATCTCCCAAACTCCAACCAACGTGGCTTTCTGCAGAAAATTCTGCAAAAGGTAGCTTCCATGCAAAAGGGTCATGTTGTTATGTGTGGGGACTTCAATGCTATCATGCACAGTGAGTTGGATATTTCTAACCCACAAAACCGAAAGTCCCGTAGGCCGAACTTATCAAAACTCTTCTCTGCGGTGGACCTTTTTGACGTCTGGCGGTGTCAGCACGTGTCAGAAAGAGACTATACTTTTTTCTCACATGTACACCACTCCTACTCGCGTATTGATAGAATCCATGTTGACAAATTTTTGCTGCAGAAAATTGTAAAATCTGAGATTCATACCATAACGTGGTCAGATCATGCGCCTATCTCAGTTCGGGTGGGGGGGCGAGACGCTGTCACGAGAGCAAACAGGTGGCGAAATGAGGTATCCATCATTTCCCAGCCTGAGAATACAAAATATTTAAAGACAGTATTGTCCGAATTTTTTCAAAGTAACGCTCCGTCGGTGTCGGACCCCTTCACCCTCTGGAATACGCATAAAGCGTTTGAGGGGAATATTAATTCAACTAAGCGCTAAGGTTAAGAGGCAAAGGACGGAACAGCTCAATGGTTTATTGGAGAAAATAAAGAACTTAGAGTCAGTAAACAAACAAAATACTACTCAAAAAACTAGAGAAGACCTGTTCACTACTAGACAAGAACTGCGTGCAATGTTGGTCTCCCAGCAGGTGAACCGCCTTCGTTTCCTCAAAGCTCAAAGCTACAGATATAGCAACAAGGCGGGGAAACTGCTGGCGGACCAGCTTCGTGAAAAGATAGCGCAAAAAAAGGTTGCATGGTTAACCCTATCACGAAGCGTATAGTGCATAATCCTAAAGAAATTGCGGATGCCTTCAGCGACTATTATGAGTCTCTGTATAACCTTAAAAATGACCCGGACACGTTCCAACCTTCCGATAGGTCGATCTCTGAGTTTTTGCGGACGCTTAATCTCCCAAAAATTTCCCAAAGCGATTTGGAGAAGCTAAACTCTCCCTGCTCGATCCCAGAAATCAAAAAAATTATATGCAGTATGCCCCATAACAAGGCGCCGGGTCCGGACGGCTACTCATCAGAATATTACCAACTATTCCAAACCGAACTATTGCCTTACATGAATCAAATCTTTGGAGCCGCGATGTCCAATGCCTCTTTCCCGAGTGAAATGCTTACTGCTTCCATTATTACGCTACCTAAGGCGGGTAAGGACACCATGCATCCACAAAGTTATAGACCAATATCTTTATTAAATGTCGACATTAAGGTTTATGCGAAAATGGTTGCAAATAGGTTGGCCGGCCTTCTACCGAAGCTTATCAAGCATGATCAAGTGGGTTTTGTGTTGGGCAGGCAGGCCAATGATGCAACCAGGAGACTAATAAATTTAATTTATTTGGCTGAAAAATCTGGAAGGCCTTCTCTGCTCCTTTCCTTGGATGCAGAGAAGGCCTTCGATAGGATTCACTGGGGATATTTGACCAAGGTTCTCCAGCAGTTTGGCTTGGCGGGTCAGATTCACCAGGCCATACTAGCACTGTACTCTTCTCCGTCTGCCTACGTGTATACCGAGGGTATGTTTTCTAAACAATTTCATATATCCAATGGCACTAGACAAGGCTGCCCACTCTCTCCCATTATATTTTCTCTAGTAATGGAGCCCTTTGCCGAAACAATTAGACAACATATGGATGTGCAGGGCATCTTATCCCAGGCAACGCAACACAAACTATCACTGTTTGCGGATGATGTCATTTTGACGCTCTCCGATCCCCTCAAATCTGTCATGACAGCGCACGATATCATTGTGAAATTTGGGGAAGCTTCCTATTACAAAATAAATGAGCAGAAGTCATGCACCCTAGGAATCGGTATAAATGATAGTCTTAAAGCACGAATTCGAGATGCTCTCCCATACCTGTGGGCCTCCGACTCCATAAAATATCTAGGCACTAATTTAACTCCTACAACGGATCGGTTATTTCAGGCTAACTTCCCCCCATTATTAGAGTCACTCCAATCTGACATCAATAGACTTAAAAAATATTATATCTCGTGGCATGGGCGTTTAGCGGCATACAAAATGCTGCTACTCCCCAAGCTAACTTATATGTTCAGGGCACTCCCAATTCCAATCCCAGATCACTTCTTTAAGGCCCTACAGAAGCAAATGGTAACTTTCATTTGGGCGGGGAAGAGAGCTAGATTTCCTGCCACCCTACAAAGTAAAAAGAAAAATGCGGGGGGCCTAGGCGTACCTGTGTTACGGGACTACGCCACAGCAGCAGTCTTGGACCAGTTCCAGGAATGGTTTTCCACCCAGGAACCAAAACCTTGGTGTCAACTAGAATTGGCAGGGATACCTCATGGATCGCTTTGTTCCCTTTTGATAGCCTTTAACTGTGATCAATTCCAAATCCATACTGACCATCCTACAATGAAGGCTTCTTTGCGAGCCTGGAAGGACCTTCTTACTTCATGCCATTGTGCGTGCACTTTCACCATGGTTCCTATCCCCTTAGAGTCTATCCCTTGGTTGATTCCGAACATTTCCCTAAATGTGTGGCGTAAAAGTGGGATTTCTAATGTGCAGGACCTTATAGAGGGTAATCGCTTCATGCCATTCCAGGTCATTCAAAACAAGTACAACATACCCCAGACCGAGTTTTTGACATATTGCCAACTCCGGTCTTTGTTCCGGGAAAAGGGAATGTCCGGCACACAATTTGTTGCAGTAGTGTGGGATTTCCTAAACTCGTCCAAACCTAGACGGAAGGGCATTACTATTATGTACAACCTACTTAATGATAAGTCCTCTTTTTCCCGGTTCGGCCATTTGGAGAAATGGGAAAAAGACATGGGTCAGAAATTCACTGAGCAACAATGGTTACAGGCCTTTAGTAACAATGCCAGGTTCTCTAGATGTTCAAACTATGAGGAACTGGCTGCAAAGATTACAGCGAGATGGCATTTTACTCCTTATATTATTGCTAAATTTTCGGACGAGAAGTCCAGCGAGTGTTGGAGAGGTTGTGGCCAGGTGGGGACGCTGCTACATATGTGGTGGCAGTGTCCGCACCTGCGGAACTTCTGGGCTGAGGTATTTCATTTAATTGCTAAAATCATAGGCGTTAAGACCAGGCCCTCCCCTGAAAAAGCATTACTAAGTATTGGTATCTCCGATTACCCGGTATCTTTGAGAACTATAGCAATGCATAACATTTTCGCAGCCAGAACACTGATTGTATGTAATTGGAAATCAAAAGATATCCCGAACATCTCGGAAGTGATTATGAAGGTGAATGTTATCTCAGAATATGAGAAAATCATAGCATTTAGGGACGGTTCTAGAAAGAAATATCTGATAAACTGGTCTGCTTGGCTCTCCGCCGCGAGAAAAGTCAGTGGGTGAAGCATAGGTCTATGTGGGGACACCCATATCTCACCCCTGTCCTCTCGAGTCCAACTTCTCAAACCTCACTCTTTGAACTCCCTATTCCCTTTCTTATTCCTATTCTGTTACTTGCTCTTTCTTCTCTCTTATTTTATTAAGCTTTTAAACCACCCTATAGTACATAGGGTCGATACGGTTTATGTAAGGTCAGCCCAAGTTGCGTTATATTTTTTGTGACACATGTCTATGCTTGCTGATATGATTACAAAGATGTGGACTCTTACTTTGTTAATTTAGTGTGTATTGTACTAGCTCGATACATTGCTCACAATCTCTGATTTGTATGTTGTAACCCATCGCAACTTGGCCTGGACTGGGCCAGAGTATGTTAATCTTTATTTTTCTGTTCTGTACTCTTCAATAAAAATTATTTGGATAGAGGGACGGCCAGGTCTTGGTAGATTTGCAGTGGCCTGATACTCCTTCTATTTCAAAATGATCGCTTGCACAGTGCCCCTTGGGATGTTTAAAGCTGGGGAAATCTTTTTGTATCCAAATCCGGATTTAAACTTCTCCACAACAGTATTATGGACCTGCCCGGTGTGTTCCTTGGTCTTCATGATGCTCTCTGCACTTTCAACAGAACCCTGAGACTATCACAGAACAGGTGCATTTATACAGAGACTTGATTACACACAGGTGGATTCTATTTATCACCATCAGTCATTTAGGACAACATTGGATCATTCAGAGATCCTCGCTGAACTTCTGGAGTGAGTTTACAGCACTGAAAGTAAAGGGGCCGAATACACGCACCACTTTTCAGTTTTTTATTTGCGAAAAAAGTTTAAAATATCCAATAGATTTCGTTCCACTTCACAATTGTGTCCCACTTGTTGGTGATTCTTCACAAAAAATAAAAATGTTATATCTTTATGTTTGAAGCCTGAAATGTGGCAAAAGGTTGAAAAGTTCAAGGGGGCCGAATACTTTTGCAAGGCACTGTGTATATATATATATATATATATATATATATATATGAATGTTTATTTACTAATATATATGTAGTCCGTGTAGTCTTTTATGTGTCTGTGTCAGTTAATTAACAGTCTTGAATAATTGTGTAAGCTTTTATGACTAATCATTGTGTGAACATTACACTTTTTTATATTTGAGGCATAAAATGGCATTAAAGCAATGTGTTAAAATCACCTCCTGCCTTCTCTCTTTTCATGCTGTAATACAGGCATTTCCTTTCTGTAATGCACTTGTCAAGGCCTCCTACTTAAAGAAAGTTATGGGTTTAAATATATATATTAAGAAAAAAACTGGTACAGTTCAACTGAAATAACATGTACAAAATGTAATGTCATACAATTAACTGAGCAAGTGACCTATATTATTCTGTATGGTACATTGTTATATTTCGATAAATTATTTGTTGGCATATGATATACAGACTGTTTTGTTCATAGCTTCAATGATGGTGAATTATACTATAAAAGTCACAGGGAACTTTTGTAGATGAAATAATGAAGTTTTCTAGCAACACTGACATGTTGACATAAACAGATATTCAAGAATAAACTGTATTCAAGTGAAACTCCATCTAATATGTTTTCTTAGGTTTATATAAAAAGAAGAATATTAACAGGAGAAGTTTTTATTTTATTTATTCTGCATGTTATTTTCTTACTTTCTTTCCTAGATGCACAAAGGGAAGTAAGAAGAAATCTCTCCATAGAGAAAACCCTCCCTTTGACAGTTGTCACCAGAACAGGGGATTTCTATTCTGGTGAACATTTATTTCCTCTCACCTTCTGACCTGGCGGAAATGATTACTGAACTATATAACAAAAACAATCAGCGCAATTTCCCACTAGAAACGCTCCACTTTGAGATTGCTGCTGACACAATAAAGTGATTTCACAACACTTCAAAGTAATAGATATATAGAAAACTATACAGTGTAGCGCAACCTCTAATAATTCTGTGAATCAAATCTCACAATATAATAAGCATAAACAGTGTACTAGTAAGAAAACACATTTTCATCAATCTCTATGACAAAAAAATAAAATAAAAATGATATAACTGTAAGGCAACAATGCAAATGAAATAAAATAATGATAATAGTCTGTTTATAAAATTAAAGAATCCACCAGTAAGTGACAATTCTTGCAATATTCAGTGTTTAGTGTCTCCCACCACTCGTGCTCCACTAGCTGCTCACTTCAAAGTCAAGGTTCCTTCTAAGGGACTCAATGATGGGAATATGGCATCCTCAATCCCCCAAATATCCTCTAGCTCAGTGTCAACTTTCAAGTAAGCCAATATACATACAGAGATGGGAATAAAAAGCAGCCAATCTAGTGATCTCAGTATAAAATATTTATTGAGCTGAAAAACTTAGAGATCTATTCACAATAAAAAGCACTTAAGCCACGCTAGCTGTATGTTTACAACATCAATCACAGATAGAGATGGCTACGAGAAGACTCACACTCCATGCTCAGCCCCGTATATGTATATTGAGTCCCTTGAAGGGAACCACCGCTTGTTGTAACCTGACTGGTAATGCAGGGGTCATGACATTGAGTAGAGCAGCTAGTGAAGCATGAGTGGTGGTAGACACATATCATCCTTGAACCCAAAATTATAGACCTTAAGCTTAAGTGTGGGGGAAACACACAGTAATTGAATAGCCCTTATTGGAAGCAAATTGCTAATTTCAAGAGCCAGTATGCTAATTTTGCTGTGACCACTCCAAAGACCAAACAAGAGCCTCTCGGCCTTGCAGGAGGTAAAGCATTAATAAATGAAGCATTAATAAGTCAATGCCTTCCTATAACCATGACAGTTGTTTATTAGACTTATTTGCACTTATTTCTCGTAATTATATCTCCTCATGTTTTATGCTATTACAGATGTAAAAAAAAAAAAATATATCAAATTCCCATTTCATGTTATTTATGGGGCTCTTTTTTTCTGTATGGAAGATAATTTTGTGCAACAGATATTTGGTGTGTTAGCAGCAGCCTGCACCCAAAAAAGTGTAACTTATAGTGAAGGGGACAGTAGTGTGGCCCTACTGTACTAAGATTGTTACTATATAACCAGAAAAAATTAATCTAGTGATGTTAACTACAAAACCTCTCTCTCTCTCTCTCGTGTTAACAATGCTGTGGATTTTCTAATGGAGAAAAATTATACCATTCCTCTATAAGTGATTTCTCATTCAAACCATCATTGGGATGTACATTCCACAAAAGTCTTTTGGGGGTAATCTTATCAGCTATGTAAATTTCTAGTTTGGCAATATCCCACTGTAAGTGTAAGTGTAATAGCTTCAAAATAATTAATTCGTACATAAAAGGAGCAACTCACATAGGATGTATGAAATCAGGCTCATCAAAAAGACAAGTCGACATGTAGATGGAGCACAAGACTATACTGCCTCCCCTTATTTTATAAAGTACTGTGCAAACTGTTTTAATGTATACATGCTGATATTTACTGACATTTGGATGCCAAATCTGAACCCCCATTGAAGTCAATTGGAGCCAAACCTTAGAAACCAGTGATGGCCATTTGCAACTCGAATAGGCAAGGGATTGTCAAACTTCTAAGGGTGATTTTATCAGAACCTGGAAAGAGAACCTTAAGAGAAAGGAGAGCACATACTCATAGTCTATGTCCTGCATACTCCAAAATGCGTTGTTCACTACTGTCCTCTGGTGACATCATGAGTCGGCTCGGTGGTCCATTCTATGCCTCACTGAGAGTTCTGCCTGGAGAAATCGGGAAGACAGTTATCCGAGTCCTCTCCCTCTGTATTGTGGCTCTCAGTCTGCAGATCATGGATGTGTTGTGCTCCATCTAGATGTCAACCATCCTGATTTCATACATCCTATGCGAGTTGCCCCTTTTATGTGTAAATAAATGATCTTGAAGCTATTACACTTAGAGACACTTTCCTGTTTCTTCTCTTACTTTCTGATTTTACTCCTAGCATGCATCTTGTGCACCTGGATACATTTTTGAAATCATTGTCTCTATTTACAAGATATTTCCAACAATCTAGAGAACCTACTGCGCATCATGTGCTTGTACGTACTAGTTGTCTCTAAAGACCACATGAATACTTTGCAAAATATTGTTAAGTAAATTGTCAGTCTTTCCAGGTTCTAATAAAATAACCCATTAGAGGTTTGAGAATCCCTTGCCTTATAGACTTGAAAATGGCCATCACTGATTTCTAAAGTTTGGCTCCAATTGACTTCAGTGAAGGTTCAGATTGTGGATCCAAATGTTAGTAAATTAGCATGTATACATTAAAACAGTTTGCACAGCACTTTATAAAATAAGGGGAGGTAGTGTAGTTAGAAAACAGTTCAATATAAGAAGACTCAATAATAAAGTTAGGAGGGCCCTGCTTGCGAGAGCTTACAATTTAAAAGGAAAGACCAAGTTATACAAAAGTAATAGCAGTGAGAAGATGGGTTAATGGAGAAATAAAAGTTAAATTTTTAGGTAAAGGGGGCAAAATTGTTATCTGATATGTGCTTCTTATGAGGATGTTTGTGAGTAACCATTTTAGTTGTTTTATAAGCCAAACAGTGAGCACTTTGACCTTCTTTTATCTCACCTTATTCATGTCCTGATGAAATCGAGTGGAGATCCTGGCTCTGTCTGGATGATATTACCCTTGTTTGGGACCTGTGCATTTGACCAACTGTTAGCTCAGTGGTCCACTAGTAGAGGTGAGCGAAGTGAGTGCTTTGGAGGTGGAGGGTCTGTCACCACTGTTTCCTGATGTGTGCCTGATTTGTGCCTGCCACGTGGAAGTCTTTTGGTGCTTGCTGCAACCCTTAGTTCTCTTAATTTCTCTGTTTGGACTTTTATTAGACTGTTTTTAATATCATATTTATGCGCTGCACTTTGTTTTGCAATATGTTTAGGATTATGTGATGATCTTTAATATTTTATATCTTTTAGTGCTGCTTGATTTATTTATTTTCATTAGCATTATGAATTTAATTTTACAGAAAGGTACAGAGCTGCAGATTGAAAAGGAAATGTCATTTTTAATAACATTCAACCAAAATATTACTTATTTCGCAATTGTATGTGCGATATTATATATTTTTTTAATTTGCAATTTTTTTCCCACAAAAGTGGAGTTACTCTTTAAAAATGCTGCGTAGTGCAAAATTTCAGAGTTGTTCCATGAAATAATACACTCACTCAAATTTTCATATCTTGATTATTACCCTCGCTGATCTTTCCCTGTGAAACTAAAGCCTAATAAAAGTGCTTAAAATGTATCCATAGAATCAGTACAATATTTCTGTTTTTTATTCAGTGAAATGTTACACACTCATCTTTATGTCTTGAGTATTAACTGCCCATTGCCTCTCTCAAAAAACGTAACCTAGTAAAAGTGCTTAAAGAGGAAGTAAACCCTGATGAGTTTACTTCCTCTTTCATTCCCTGCAAAGGCAAAGCATAATGGACTATGTGTCACTTACCTGACACTGGAGCCAGCGAAGTCACCGCTGTCCCCTGTAGTCCGGCGCATCCATCTTCTCGGTGGGGTCTCGCAGCTCCGCCACTATCATTCGGCGAAGCCCCGATGAAGTCACTCCCGCGCATGCGCACGGGAGCCGACACACGCGGCAGCTCCGTTGTTGGAAATGCCGTGCTCAGTGCGCACCGTAGACAGCGGTGCTTGTCTTCGGGCGAATATCTCCTAAACCGTATAGGTTTAGGAGATATTTCTTGAACCTATAGGTAAGCCTTAATCTAGGCTTACCTGTAGGTCAAAGTGGTTTGTAAGGGTTTACAACCACTTTAAATAATGTGCATGAAGTTATTACTATATTTCTTCTTTTTTTTTCTTGTGAAATATTACTCTGATTTATCTCTCTAATTTTAATTTCTTTATTATAAACATGGCTAGTGTTTCCATGTGAAACTGCAGACTAGTATAAGTGCTTACATAATGTGCACAGTGTATTTTTCTGTGAAATAATATGCTTATATTTTCATGCCCTAATTAAAGCAGCCTGATGTCTCCTCTGGGAGAAGAAAGCCTAGTGCTTATACTGTGCATTGAGTCTGTACAATGTTTTTGTCTTATTTCTATAAAATAGTGGTTTACGAACGTTGGGCACAGTGAATGAATTTTTATGTTTTGAAAAAACATTTTATTTTATTGTACCAACACATATGATTTTAAGGTGGCACTATTTGTTATCAATAGGAAATTGATACAGAAGGTAATGCTGACTGCTAGCTTTTCCGTAACTATTATTATATTATTATACCGGATTTATATAGAACCAACAGTTTGCTCAACACTTTATAAAATGAAAGCAGACATTACAGCTACAATTCAATTTGGTACAAGAGGAATCAGAGGGCCCTGCTCGTTAAAGCTTAAAATCTAAGAACTACAACTACAGATACATTCCTGGTGATATTGCCACCCAGTGTCCTTTTTTATTTCCTATTCACTGAAGAGGAAGTAAAACAATGTAATCAGCTTCCCCAACTATTTCCAGTAAGCTATAAAAGCAAGTACCTCTATGTAATGGAAAAGAATAAAGGGGTCAGTGTTTGTGGCCCAAATAAGCAAAGCAGCCTTAGGTGACAACCTTGCCCATCCATAGGTATAGGAGAGTACAGTAAATGAGTGTTATTGTCCTAGGATAGCTTTATGTTACTGACAGGATCATCAGGTGAATATTTAAAAAACATGCAATATATTATATTTTTGTTCTTGGGTTTTAGTACATTTTAATGTTTAACTGCATGCTGCACGCTGGCTGTCATATGACGGCCAGGCGGAGTGGCTCTTGTTCTGGGCAGGCATCATATGGCGTCCCTCCATTTAAACAGGGGATGCGTACAATCATGTGCATGCAGCCATGTAGCTTTGGTGGCAGCCTTTCACAGAGACACTGATCGCCACGAGGGGGGTGAACAGCCATTGGGTATGGCTGTTTACCACGTGATCATACCACCCCACTTCGCCTGAAGGTACTACTTCAATGTTAGGCCTCTGTATGTGGTCAGGCTGTGTAAAAGTCTCACACATGTGGTATCGCCATACTCGGAAAGAGTAGCAGAATGTATTTTGGGGTGTAATTTTTGTTATATACATATATACATATATGTGTTATAAATATCTTATAAATTGACAACTTTGTGTAAACAAAATGCATTTTCATTTTTTTACACATTTTCCAAAAACTTCTGGAAAAAAATGAACCGTTCAAAAGACTTATTAAGCCTCATAGATTATACACTGGGGTGTTTGCTTTCCAAAATTGGGTCATTTTGTAGGCAATTCTATTGTCCTGGTGTTCCAGGGCCTTCAAAAGTGTAATAGGTGGTTGAGAAATTAGATGTATCATTTATGTTCGTACCGTAGAACGCCTGAAGGTGCTACTTCAATGCTGGGCCTTTTTATATGACCAGGCTGTGTAAAAGTCTCACACATGTGGCATTGCCATACTCGAGAGGAGTAGCAGAATGTAATTTGGGGTGTAATTTGTTGTAGGCATATGCTGTGTGTGAGAAATAACCTGATAATATGACAATTTTGTAAAAAAAAAAAAAAAAAAAGAATTGTGGGAAAAACATACAACTTAAAAAAACTCACCATGATACTTACTTAATACCTTGGAATGTCTATTTTCTAAAAAGGGGTCATTTGAGGGGTATTTTTACTTTCCTAACTGTGTGTCAAGAAATGAGATAAAACCTGATGTACTGAAGGCCTAATCAGATGTGATAAATTTGCAGTGATTGATTGGCAGCTTGTAGACTCTATAACTTTCACAAAGACCAACTAATATACACTAATTAGGGTTATTTTTATCAAAGCTATGTAGCAATATAGATTTTAAATTTATGAAGAAAAATGACTAATTTGTAAAATTTTATGACAAACAAAGACAAAAGGATTTTATTCATAGCACAAAAAATAAAAATAAAACCCACTAGTGATTACATACCACCAAAAGAAACCTCAACTTGTGTGAAAAAAAGGACGCACATTTCATATGGGTATATTGTTGCATGACTGAGTAATTGTCATTCAAAGTGTGACAGCGCTCAAAGCTGAAAATTGGTCTGGGCAGGAAGGGGGTGTAAGTGCCCTGTATTGAGGTGGTTAAATAACTTTAATAGTTAAAACCTGTCTCATCTTTCCCTTTTCAGTCTACTAAAGCTGCTTAAATAGCATGCTCATCAGGTCTGTGAAGGCTTTCAGTTTTCAGTCTTTTTTTTGTGCGTGTGTGTATGTAATCATACAGATTGTTTTGTCTTCCTAACTGATATATCCCCCCCCCCCCCCCAACTGCAGCTGCTGTACAAAGATGCAGATAACGCCAATTTTTCTTTTAGTGCCATCATCAGTGTCTGAGCTTGTAGCCTTATTCTGTAAGGAACTTTTTTTTTTCATTTATGCATGGGGCAAGGCAGTACTTAGACTGGGACTTTGTTGTTTTAAAGGCTATGCCCAGGTTGCCTTTACAACCCTGCCTGTGTTTTCTTCAATATGTCAGGTGTAGCCTTTAATCTGAAAAATAAATAGATTTAAAAAATGAAAAGACATCAATGAGAACATGTAAATTTATAAATAGAAAGCATAATAAATAATCTACTACCTAGCTGTGCAAAATCACTCCACCCTGAATAACCAGTCAATCGTGGGGTAAGCAGGTTTTGTGTAATGCCACACACATGTTCTGATATTTATTTGTTATATGTATTATATTGATTTATTATATGAATTCATGTTTATTTGTATCATTTTTGTTTCCATATCTGTACAGTAATTCTTGAAATCATGGTCTAAATCTGTACATCCCCTGAAGAAGCGTCATAGTGAAACATGTAGTTCTCTATATGACCTGCTTGTTTTGACCACCATTTATATGAATTCTTGCCTATTTTCATATTAACTAATGTTTAGATGTCCTTTTTAATTCGAAATTTATTAAAAATTAAGTGATTTTTCTAAATATTATGGTTACAACTTTCTCACATTTGTCTATTTTTTGCACCGTTAAAATGCCTATTCCCCTTCCATTCTTTGACAGGTGTCACAAGTACTTTCAGCCAATCTACTAGCAGTACACCAACACTTGATTTAAGCAGGCATACTTCCCTACCCCAGATGCTGAACCTTAAAAATAAATTCGGTCCCAGCCATCCAATTGCTACCACTGCAACTTTTCAGCTGGTAGACTCAGCTGTCTTTTCATGAATTTGTGGAATGTGCTGTACCACAGTGGCAGGTTTCAAAACGCCATATCTTTTGATGTAAGTCCATTCCGGCTCTCTACTGACACGTGGAAGGCAATGTTTTGGCCTTGTTGGACAGGGCGGTCAGCAGTACGGTTCACATTATCACTGACTCATGGTCCAGCAGGCATGGGCAGGGATGTTACCTTCCAGCTGGAAAGGATACAGGACATGGTTCAGTGTTGGAGCTTGTTCCACCATCACACCTCCAAAAAGTTAGTGGTGATTCCGCAACAACATTTGTATGCTCCCCTCCCTCCTCTTCTTCTTCCTCTATGGCCTCTTCTACAGAATTCCCCTCTGAATCAGCAGTGCTTCCTAAACACTCAAGGGCTCATGCAAGCAGTCAGGCAAAAATATGCCATGCAGTGCTTGAGTTGGTCTGCCTAGGTGACAGGAGCCATACTGGGGCAGAGATTCTGATAAATCTACAGCGACAGGCTCAGAGGTAGTCGATGCCACACCAACTTCAGCCAGGAATGGTTGTATGCGACAATGGCACCAATCTTCTCTTCACCTTCCGACAGGGACACTTGACCCATGTTCCATGTTTGGCACACATCCTGAATTTGGTGGTGCAGCATTTCTTGATCAGGTACCCAGGCTTACAAGATCTCCTGAGGCAGGCTATAAAAGTATGTGGTCATTTCCGGTCACAATGCCAGTGCTCGGCTGGCTGACATTCCATCCGATACCTTCCTTTCTCCAGCAATAGACGCAATCCACTCAGTTTAATCTCAATGATGAAGGTTTCTATGGGTAATTGTTTTCTTCTTGGAGGGATAGGTGGTTGAAGACAAGGACACTGTGAAAATGATGAGGTTGTGATTAGAGAGAGGAAATTGCCCAAAATGTCTTGATATGCTGACACCTTAAGAGTTCCCTTCACTGGAACTAAGGTACCAAGCCCCACCCCTGAAAAACAACCCCACACCATAATCCCTCCTCCACTAAATGATTTGGACCAGTGCACAAAGCAAGGTCTGTAAAGACATGGATGAGTAGGTTTGGGGTGGAGGAACTTGACTGGCCTGCACAGTGTCCAGACCTCAACCCGACAGAACACCGTTGGGATAAATGCAAGCCAGACCTTCTTATCCAACATCAGTGCCTGACCTCACAAATGCGCTTCTGGAAGAATGGTCAAACATTCCCATACACACACTCCTAAACCTTGTGGACAGCCTCCTCAGAAGAGTTGAAGCTGTTAGAGCTACAAAGGGTGTGCCAACTCAATATTGAACCCTACGGACTAAGACTGGGATGCCATTAAAGTGCATGTTTGTGTAAAGGCAGGTGTCCCAATACTTTTGACAATATAGTGCACAATCCTGCTGGTAATAAACTCTAAAAGCTTGCCTGATATTCACAGGGTTAACATCCCATTTAGGAAAAAAATGAATGACTAAATATGAATAAACCAGAATAAGGAAAACAATTGGGCTTCTTTTAGTTCCATTCATGCTATCATTTCTCACTTCTCTTCATAGTTCCCTTGCTTCTGGTATGCTCCATGAGAGAAATGACATTTGCTTCAGGCTGGATTTAAAAAATAGTGTGCACATAGCCTAGGTAACAATAGGAATGTATTATCCATGCTAACACATATGTTCTATAAACGGATAAACGTGTCTGTAAACTGTATTCTGCCCTCACAACGCATAAACCTACAAATGCAAATTAATCCATTAAGCTCTTTATGTTTGCTGCAGACCTGTTATTGAGAAAAAAACACAGCTTGCTTTGCCACAGTAAAGAAACTTTTTTTTAACTAAATACAGCAGTAGGTAAATCTTAAGATTAATGCTAATGCCCAGGTAGAAGTGGAATTTTGTAAGAGCAGTTCCGGTTCATAAAAATCAACCTTCTCTCAGACGGCACTTCTTTAAAAACTGAAAAAATTGATGGGCTTCTTTGTAGATGAGTAGGATAACACCTTAAAGTCATTCTAAAGATAGAAGGTTAATGCATTCTCTCCATAAGGCCCTTGTACACACGGTCGGACATTCCGACGGAAAATGTCCAATCGGACCGTGTTGGATAATCCGACCGTGTGTGGGCTTCATCTGACTTTTTCCATCGGAATGTCCGACCAACAAAGTTTGAGAGCTGGATATAAAAATTTTCCGACAACATGATCCAATCAGACTTTGTCCGATCGTTTGTAGGGAATTCCAATCAAACAAAGTACCACGCATGCTCAGATCAAATTCCTAGACCAAAGCTATTGGCTACTAGCCTGAACGTAGTCCCGTTGTAACTAAATAACGCCATCACGTTACAAACGATTGGATTTTCCGACGACTTTGTCCGACCGTGTGTATGCAACACCAGTTTCGGACAAAATCCATCGGACAAAATCCGACGGATTTTGTTGTCTGAATGTCTGACCGTGTGTACAAGGGCTTAGAGTAAAAAAAACCTTGTGCATGCAGCTCCCCCCCCCCCAGCCCCTCATAAATACTGACCTGAGCTCGATCTCAATCTAGCAATGTGTGCAAGAGCAGAGGCTCTCTCGGCTCTCTTCATCCTCATTGGCTCAGAGACAGCACTGGGAGTCACTGGAGTTGATTTACTAAAGGCAAAAAGACAATGGGCAGCTGAACCAGAGCTTAGTAAATGAGCAGACGTTCTGCTGACTTCCATCATCCAATCATGTGCATGAAATGCTGTTTTTTGTTTGTTTTTTTGTTTGTTTTTCTTGAACATGATTGGGTATTCTTTGCAAAGTGAAGCTTTTCTCATTTAAGATTTGGAGCAACTGCACTTGAAGAGTGCAAATGCACTTTGCAAAGTGAACAGTCTATTTGCCTTTAGCTTGCACGAGTGCCCGATAACAAGCATCTTGCTATGGGTGGCGCTCGGCGGAGGGGGGGGGTGGTGGCTGGGGGGCAACAGCACCAGTTCTTGGGGTTGCTGTATAAGAATAAAATTAATATTTTCATGTCAGGGAAGGGGTTAGCATTGGGGGCAATCAAAGGGTTAAGTGTGTTCCCTGCAAGTGTTTTCTAACTGTCTGAGGGATGAACTGACAGGAAGAACACAGAGATCACTGTGCCTGGTTACTTGAAACAGAAGATTTCTGTATATTTCCCTGTCAGAATAGGGATCTGTCTTGTTTACATAGGCAGATCTCCATTCTGCCTCTCTGTGGAGCGATCGGGGGTGGCCGGTGGACCCAATGAATGGTTCCTCTTTCCTGCAGCGCACGCGCCCACAGTATCTAGTGCATGAAACAGGTATGTTGTTTTGCGCAATAGAGCCGCCCTATCGCAGTATATATGCGGTGGGCGGTCTTGAAGTGATTAATATCACTTTAAGCAGTTTATGCAATTGTCTGATCTACAGCGTTCCCCGTGATTCCTGCTACCTGTTCACTCTGTACCTGTTCCAGTTGCTTGACTTGGCTTGTTCCTTACTACTTCTCCTCTCTGTCTGCATCCAACCACGGCTTGTCGCTGACTCTGTTCCGGCCTATTCCTTTGGTTACCTCACTGCCCACGTGCAGCTGAACCTTGCTCCAGCCTCCACATCTGTTCCTGAACTGCCCACTCTGTGTATGACCCGGCCTGCCTGCACCTGCTTGTGTTCCTATCCTCATTGAACATCTACTCTGGTAGCTGCTGTGCCCACCTCAATAGTAAAACAAAATTAAAAACACTGAGAATATCTCAATAGACACTGCTACCTCCAAGCACCATAAATGGGTACGCAGACACTTCTGAATAGAATACTGTAATGTCACAGGCTCCTCCCACTCTATGTATTTTGATAGACTACAACTTCCTCAGGAGTGGTACCTGTGTGTCAGGGATATGCTGGCCATAGCACAGCAGATATGCAAAGGCAGAGGCAATTACGCATGCGTTGGCACAATTCCACAAGTACCCTTTGTAACAGACTTGTCCATGCAATCGTGTGAACGCCTATGTGCATGTTCCTGTGCCAGTCCTTGATCTGATATTTACCCAGCTTCCTGACTATCCTGATTCTCTCCTATCATGACCCCGGCATGCCTTGACCTCGATTTACCTGTATCTGCTTGATTCTCTTTTGCCAAACCTCTACCTGAACCTGACCATTCTTTGCTTGATGTCTCTGGCTTGTCTGACTATGCACCAGTCTCCTCAGCTTCCTTCAGCCATTACTTACCCGTGTCCACAGTACACAGTACACCGGCACCTGCAACGCATCCAAAGCATCCCTGTCTCCACAACATGCCTGCATCTGAAGCATCCCTGTCTCCACAAAATGCCTGCATCTGAAGCATCCCTGTCTCCACAACATAGCTGCATCCGCAGTATCCCTGTCTCCACAACGTGCCTGCATCCGCATCATCCCTGTCTCCACAATGTGCCTGCATCCCAGGCATCCCTATCTCCACAATGTGTCTGCATCCGAAGCATCCGTCTCCACAACGTACCTGCATCCGCAGCATCCCTGTCTCCACAATGTACCTGCATCCGCAGCATCCCTGTCTCCACAACGTGCCTGCATCCCAGGCATCCCTGTGTCCACAACATACCTGCATTGGCAGCATCCCTGTCTCCACAACGTACCTGCATTGGCAGCATCCCTGTCTCCACAACGTACCTGCATCCAAAGTATCTCTGTCTCCACAACGTACCTGCATCCACAGCATCCCTGTCTCCACAATGTACCTGCATCCGCTGCATCCCTGTCTCCACAAACTGCCTGCATCCCAGGCATCCCTGTGTCCACAACGTACCTGCATCAGCAGCATCCCTGTCTCCACAACGTACCTGCATCAGCAGCATCCCTGTCTCCACAACGTACCTGCATCCGAAGCATCCCTGTCTCCACAACGTACCTGCATCTGCAGCATCCCTGTCTCCACAAAGTGCCTTCATCCCAGGCATCCCTTTGTCCACAATGTACCTGCATCAGCATCATCCCCGCCTCCACAACGTACCTGTATCCAAAGCATCCCTGTCTCCACAACGTACCAGCGTCGGCAGCATCCCTGTCTCCACAATGTACCTGCATCCGAAGCATCCCTGTCTCCACAACGTACCTGCATCCGAAGCATCCCCGTCTCCAAAACGTACCTGCATCCGAAGCATCCCTGTCTCCACAACGTACCTGCATCCGAAGCATCCCTGTCTCCACAACGTACCTGCATCTGAAGCATCCCTGTCTCCACAACGTACCTGCATCAGAAGCATCCTTGTCTCCACAACGTACCTGCATCTGAAGCATCCCTGTCTCCACAACGTACCTGCATCTGAAGCATCCCTGTCTCCACAATGTACCTGCATCAGAAGCATCCCTGTCTACACAACATACCTGCATCTGCAGCCAACCAGCAGCTTCTACTACTGCTGCCATCTGCTTCTTCTGCTTCCCTGCTAAACGGGGAATATTGCAGGCACTGATACCTCACCGTGCTCTCGCGGCTACTGTTGCAACCTCAGTGGTCCTTGAACCGGGCTGTACAAGAGGCCTTCCTTTGCTCATCAGGCTCTACCTGAAGGTACGTGACACTGTGCAATTCCCACGGTAACCTTACACAAGTCTCCTCCAACCCCTCTTACAACATTCTCCCATAATATACAGCCACTATCTTTATATATGGCACTGATAAACTATGTATTTGAAGGACCTATAGAACTTCATAAATCTTTTATAATTGCATGGATACAATCTCCCTGCTCTGATTGCTGCCTAGTCACCTGTGTTGGGACTTATATCCTAGGTACACGCATTATCAGGGACAGAGGAGGAATGATTACAGAACTGTAAAATGTATCTGGTACTAATCTGTTCACCTAATTAGGATCTAGTATGATGGGCAATATTATTTACATACTCTGCATGAGATCAGTAAGGGAATGTCTGTTGCATCTTGCTGAAAACCAGATAGCTGCTTTACAAAAATCTTGTTAGATAAAGTAGGGTAACTGAAAACAGTATTTAAGTTACTCTTCTATATTTGTATTTAATGTTTTTCAAATATTATGTAAAGGATTTTTTTGTTTCACATCTGTTCTGAGTCCCAGTGTTATCTCTGTGAGGTCACTCATAATGATTGAGTTAAATCAAATGTTTTATATTTCTTGTGGATGATGCCATGCCATTGCTGCAATTTGAATTTTTGATAAACTAACATGTTTTTTTAACAATTTCCTTCATTTCTAGGTTAGTTGCTGTCATTGAATAAAGTTGTACAATATTACATGCAACCTCTGCTTTCATGGGGAAGCTGAGTTGGCACCAGAGTTAATGTGTAAGTAAACCCTCCTATCGTTTTCAGCCAGCTGCCATCTTTGCCCCTGTTTAATCTAAAACTTCCATGATGCTGCACATGTGATCAGTTATGACACCAGCCATTGGATGTTTTGACAGTTTGGATGAGAGCACAACCAATGGGAGTGTTACATTTCTGGCACGTGTCGGAAATAAAACTGTTTTATGGATGGGATTACTTACACTTTAAAGTGCTATGTGCTACTAAACCCAGAACCTTGCATTCACTATATCTGCTTTTCCACAGTACACAGAACATGGAAATGCAATTATTTTAGTAAATACTGTATAACCGACTAAATACCCTTTCTCATCAACAGTATATAGCAGTCCTGTGACTTCTATCATGCTGTGTACACACGACCAGATTTTCAAGCAAAAAAGGTCCGACGGTCTTCCTGATGGACTTTTCACGGAGTTACGACGGACTTCCAAACGAACGGACTTGCCCACACACGAATAGACTAAAGGGC
Source organism: Lithobates pipiens (assembly GCF_037356315.1). NCBI lineage: Eukaryota > Metazoa > Chordata > Amphibia > Anura > Ranidae > Lithobates > Lithobates pipiens. Next base: position 325,487,249 of record NW_027507764.1, read on the forward strand.
GGTCGAAAGTCCATTATTTTTGAATGTGATGACGTACGATGGGACTAAAAAAGGAAGTTCAATAGCCAGTAGCCAATAGCTGCCCTTGCGTCGTATTTGGTCCGTTGGACCAGCATACAGACGAATGGTTTTCCCGATAGGAATTGATTCCGTCAGACAGATTTGAAACACATTCTATTTCTATGTCCATCTGAATTTTTTTTAAAGGAAAACTATTGGATTATCCCACACATGATCTGATTATCCGACGGAATGATTCCATCTGACCTATTCTGCAGAAAAGTCTGGTCGTGTGTATGCGGCATCAGTGTCCGGTCAAGCACCAGTTAGAGCTTGTAGGAGGAGTTTTTATTCTCCTCAACTGTCCAATGAGGCTGCATGAACCCTTACCCCTTTTTTGACCTGTGCTGATCACATACGCCCTCATAAAAAAATTTAAAACAAAACTCTTTAGCAATGCACAGAGCATGTGCAGAATGCCTCCAAGGCTTTGTAATATCAGCAGATGGATTGGGGACAGTAAAAGAAGGGGAAGACCAGAGAAGACTAGATCAAACAGCCTTTTTTACACAATGTGGAGGATTAACCCCTTAGGTACCACAGTGAGTATAACAAGCATGCTTTACTGCATTTACTGACTGATTTTATTGTTGTAGGTTTAGTAACACGTTAACTGTGCTCACTTATTTGATAAAGTAATACCTATGGGTGTACTAAACAAGCATTGTAATTTAATTGCATACAAATGTTTGCTTATAAGTTAGGTCAGTGGTCATCAATCCTGTCCTCAGGGCCCACTAACAGGTCAACTTTTATGTATTACCTTGGGGAAATGCAGACTAGAATACTGCAATCACTGAGCAGCAAATGATATCACCTGTGGTGTATTTTAGTTATCTTACAAACCTAGCCTGTTAGTGGGCCCTGAGGACAGGGTTGATGACCACTGAGTTTTAGTTTGATTGTCCCCAAGCCACTTTCTGTTCATCTGATACCGACATGACTGTTCACTTCAAACGGTCTTTTCTATACTCTGGTAGACAGCTTACGTAGAAACACATCTAGCTAAAAACAATCATAAGGTTCAATTCTCAAAATGATGTATACAGTAAGGTGTTTATTATCTTTCCTGCTCTATTTACATTTTGCACGGTCAGCTAGTTAAAACCACTTCCCATCCGGCTTGAAGTGGTTCAGTTATCCTACCGGGCGTCATATGACATCCAGCTGGATAACTAGCCACGTGCGCCCATGGGGGTGTGCATCGCGGCGAAGGTTGTTGTCAGTCTGATACACCGCAACTCCAATCTAGGTAAAGAGTCTCTGACGTAGACTCTTTACCACATGATCAGCCATGTCCAATCATGGCTGCTCATGATGTAAACAGGAAGAGCCATTTATCGACTTTTCCTCACTTGCTTCAGACAGACACAAGTAGAGGAGAGCCAATCGGCTGTTCTCCTGACGGAGGGGGGGTCTGCATTGATTGTTTATCGGCACAGTCCCCCCTCGGATGGCTGCCCAGGACCACCACGATGCCGCCAGAACCACCAGGGATGGCCACCCCACAGGACCACCAGGTATGCCACCCTAAAGCACCAGGGATATGCCAATCAGTGCCCAGGGAGCTGCCAATCAGTGCCAATGGAAACTGCCTGCCAGTGCCACCAGTGATGTATATCAGTGAAATCTATCAGTGCCAGCCATCAGTGCCCATCAGTGCTGCCTTTCAGTGCCCAGCAGTGCTGCCTATCAGTGCCCAGCAGTGCCACTCATAAGTACCCATCAGTGCAGCCTTTCAGTGCCCATCAGTGTTGCCTATCAGTGCCCACCAGTGCCACCTGTGAGTGCCCATCAGTACCACCTATCAATGCCTATCAGTGATTCATATCAGTGCCGCCTATCAGTTGCAATCAGTGCCCATTGTCAGTGCCCATCAGTGGCACCTCATCAGTGCCATCTCATTGGTGCCACCTTATTGGTGTTGCCTTATCAGTGCCCATCAGTGCTGCCTATCAGTGCCCACTGTCAGTGCCCATCAGTGCCACCTCATCAGTGCCATCTTACTGGTGCCACCTCATTGGTGCCGCCTTAACAGTGTCCATCTGTGCAGCTTATCAGTGCCCATCAGTGAAGGGGAAAACTTACTTATTTACAAAATTATATAACAAAAACAAAGAAAAACTTTTTTTTTCAACATTTTCGTTTTTTTTATTTGTTTAGCAAAAAAATAAAAACGAGGAGTTGATCAAATAACACCAAAAGAAAGCTCTATTTGTGGGAACAAAATTATAAAAATTTAGTTTGGGTAAAGTGTAGCATGCGCGCGCATATTTCATTTAAAAAGTGACAGCGCTGAAAGCTGAAACTTGGCCTGGGCAGGAAGAGGCACACAATGTGAAACCCACTTTACTAAAGGAATTGTGGATGAGGAAATAGGATTTTATAGATACCTCCAGAGACAGAAAGTATATTAAAACCATTTGAATTGGAATACAAAAATGTTTAAAAAATTGATTAAAAATTATTAAAAAAAAATCCATAGAATGGAATATAACAGAATAACATGTAAAAAAAAATACCTATACACTATATTACCAAAGGTTTTTACACGCATATGAACTTTTATGGCATCCCAGTCTTAGTCTGTAGGGTTTAATATTGAGTTGGCCTACCTTTGCAGCTATAACAGTTTCAATTCTTCTGGAAATGCTGTCCACAAGATTTAGGAGTGTGTCTATGGGAAGGTTTGACCATTCTTCTATAACCACATTTGTGAGGTCAGATACTGATGTTGGACGAGAAGGCCTGTTTCGCAGTCTCTGCTCTAATTCATCCCAAAGGTGTCCTGTCGGGTTGATGTCTGGCCATTCAAGTCCCTTCTCCCCAAACTCACTCAGCCATCTCTCTATGGATCTTGCTTTGTGCACTGGTCCAAATCATTTGGTGGAGGGGGGGGGGGGGTTATGAAATGGGGTGTTTTTTTCAGGGGTTGGGATTGACCCCTTAGTTTCAGTGAAGGGAGCACTTAAGGAGTCAGCATACTAAGACATTTTGGACAATTTCCTGCTTCCAACTTTGTAGGAACAGTTTGAGGGAGGGTCCCTTCTTGTTCCAACATGACTGTGCACCAGTGCACAAAGAAAGGTCCATAAAGACTTGAGTGAGAGAGTTTATACAATTTAATTAAAACAAGACAAATTTTGTTGGCTGGTGTAATGTTTTTATCACCAAAAATCTAAAGTGCACAATGTTCTACATAAACTGTTGGTGTCACTAATGTACCGTGACCATTGTATACAGTAACACCTGAAGCGTTTCAGAAAAGTCCTTTCTTCAGTTGTGCATGATGGTAGAACATAATCACTTCTAAAAATAAAGCATACAAATATAAGTAAGCAACCAAAATCGTTCTAGTTTACAAAAGAGTTACAGACAACTATTTACTTTATTGCACTTACTTGCTATTCAGGGAGAAAATACTTGTACAGCAGTCTAAGTAGAGATAAAACCAGCAGTAGCATCCATCCAAGCGGCAGAGACAGCCCACCCACATGACCATAAAAGAGATCAAGCGAGAAACACTAAAGTGCATACCAGTGGCAGCCATCAGGGGCCCGAACAGGCCTGATGGAAAGAAGCAGAGAAGAGAGAGAAAATAATATACAGAAAACTCTATAATATATAGAAATTGATAAAACAATTATGTCTATCTCTGAATGTTCAGAAGGCATTGTTGTGTAATTTGCCTTTATCACTGCAATATTGATTTCTGGGAGTGCCCACTATTGTATGTGTAGACATCATGACATGTATTATATAAATGTAGGTAAAATAAAAATAAGTAGATGGGTATACAGAGCATGTTCATAAGTATATCTTATATGAAAGTCATTAGAAAAAAAAATAAAAAAATCTTTTTTTTCTTCAAATAATGGAAAGTGATTGGGTTAGAAATCGACTTATTTTCCTTGGGGCAAAGACACAGGAGGTTATCAACAACAAATGGATTCCAGTCCGAAGTTTCCAGACTGATCCAAAGTGGGGTTTCCTTTACCGTACGATATTGAGCTAAGTGAGCCAGTTAAGCTGCCTGGGAATACTTTGAAAAATTTGGAAGTCCAAGGCCTTAGAACATGTGAGAACTGGCCTGGGCAGTCGTGGTTTAAAGAGAAAGTAAACTCTGGGTTTTTTCCCCCCTTTTTTTCTTCCCTGCAAAGTAAAGGCATGGGGATTTATTTACTAAAGGCAAATACACTTTGTATTTCAAGTGCACTTGGAAGTGCAGTCGCTGCAGATCTGTGGGGGACATGCAAGGAAAATAAAAAACAGCATGTTTGCCTGTACATGATTGGATGATAAAATCAGCAGACCTTCCCCTCATTTTGGTTCCTCCCCTCAGATCTAAAGTGACTGCACTTCCAAGTGCACTTGCAGTGCACTGGTAGTGCAAAGTGGATTTGCCTTTAGTAAATCAACCCCATAATGTGCTAGGATGCATCGCATACTAGCACATTATGTGACACTTACCTGCAATTGAAGCCCACGCGGCATCCATCTTCACCTGTCTTCCTTTCCGGGGCTGCAGACTCCAGCTGTGTGAATAGCCAGAGCCACATGCCGTCACTCCTGTGCATGAGTGCAGGAGCCACCGGTCATGGAACACGCTTTTGAAAAAACACACGGGTGTCCTTCCCTTCAGCACATGGAGTATACAGAATATATCTCCTAAACGGCATGTGTACCTAAAGGTAAGCTTTATTCTACACTTCCAACTACAGCAAAAAAAGCTCCATTTAGTTACCGTATTAACTTCACCTGGATATGGAAATATTTCTCTTAGGCCGCGTACACACGCGGGGACTGTTCGCCCAACTTTGTCCGCTGAACAGTGTTTCGGCGGACAGTCCGCCCGTGTGTGGGCTTTCAGCGGACAGTTTCAGCGAACAGTTTGCTGAAAGAGGTTTTTCGGAATTTCCGAAAAACTGTCCGCTGAAACTTGGTTTCAGCGAACAGTCCCCTCGTGTGTAGGCTTGTTCGTCAAACTAAGTTCCGCGCATGCTCAGAAAGGATTTACACGCTGAAAGTTGTAATGCAGTGTATAGGACGTTGTATTTTCCGTCCCGTCGTACGTGCCGTTCACGTCATCGTGCACGGTTTCAGCAAACTGTTCGTTCGTCGTGTGTGGGCAAGTCCGTCCATGCTAATTTTGAGCGGACTGTTTGCTGAAACTGTTTGACGGACAAAGTTGAGCGAACAGTCCCCGCGTGTGTACGCGGCCTTATACTTCCAGCTCCACCGATAATTCTGCTGTAAATACCCTCCGGCATATGGAGATATCAAGGAAGGAGAAGTAGACATTTATTGAAAAAGTATCTTTGCACTTACAAAAATGTAAACAAGATATGATACTCAAACACAGCTGCAGACCTTGTCTTGCTAGCTGGTGCGTGGTGACGTCACAGGATGCAGCTCCACTGACGCGTTTCCCCATAAGATGCATCGGCTGGGAATGGAGGCTCTCCTGAGAAGTCACTCACCATCTAATATATATTTGAATGGGCAAAAGAGACACCCGAAGCGTCAAAAGCAAATATACCTTTCTGGTGTCACCTGAACATTGAATCTACCTGATCAACATCCTATTTCCTAATAACATATAGGTTTTAAGCCCAATGAGAAAGGCAAAAATACTTAATTTGCATCTTTCCATCTTAAAGGACAAAACATCATTGAGATGAAAAGATGCAAATGAATTCTCTTTGCCTTTCTCATTGGGCTTAAAACATATATGTTAATAAAAATTAGAATGTTAATAGTGAAGATTCAATGTTCAGGTGACACCGGAGAGGCATGATTGCTTTTGCACTTCTGGTGTCTCTCCTACCCATTCAGGTATATATTACATGGTGAGTGACATATCAGGAGAGCCTCCATTCCCAGTCAATGCCACTTATGGGGCATTAACTAACGTGTCAGTTGGAGGTGCATTCTGTGACATGACCATGCACCTGCCAGCAGGATGAGGTCTGCGACTGTGTTTGTTTGAGTATCTTCTCTCGTTTTAATTTTTGTAAGAGACGTTTTCAGTAAATGTCTACTGTTACATACTGCACTATGAAGTTTCTCCTTCCTTGATATCTCCATTTGCAGAAGAGCATAACAGCAGGATTTTTGGTGGAGCTGGGAGTATAAGAGAAACATTTCCATATCTAGGCGAAGTTAATACCGTAACTAAAGGGAGCTTTCTTGCTGAAGTTGGAGGAGTAGAACATAGCAGTTGGTTTTAATTACAACTAAGCGTGTTTGATCCCTATCATCTGGGATTCACCCCTTTTGGTAAGAGGCTTTGATTCCTTTGTCTAAGAGATAACACCACAGAAAAGAATGGATATTCACGTATCTGCATAAAGTGCACCTATGGACAATAATATATATTTTTTTGATAATACAAGTGTGGACATTTTATTTTAGAGCATTTACATTATAATATATATATATATATATATATATATATATATATATATATATATATATTTATTTTTATTTTTTTATTCTATATTTTATTTTCAACTAACTTTTATACATTAACACAAATACAATTCATTGCATGCGTATCACAAAACATATCTTACATATATATCGATTAATTTTTTGTTGAAATCGTTTATTCATACTCATAGTCATAGGAGCAATGGAGAACAAAAAAACTGATTCTTCTCAAATTCTTTCCTTCCCCCACCAACCCCTCCTCGACCAGCTCGCCACCATACTCCTTAGATAAAAAATGGGACCATGATATCCATTTTAATTCACACTTCTCCTTTTCCCCCTGTATAGTTGCATTTCCTTTTTCCACCGCATAAATGGCGACTATTTTTTTAAACCACAGTGTAGTAGAGGGGGGTGTTCTCTGCTTCGACAGAGCCAGAATACACGCCTTTGCCGCATTCAGCAGATGGGGCAATCATTTCGAGAAGTCCGACAGATGGAGGAGATACCTAACTGGATCAGATCCCAAATCATATTCAGTTAACTGTTTAATATTTCGCACCTTGGCCCAAAACTGTAGTACATTTCGACATGACTAGAAAATATGTAACATACCACCCACCGACTCTCCACATCGCCAACACGTGTTCGTCGCTTCCGGATAACTTTTCTGTATTAAGAATGGGACTTTATACCATCTTGTAAGACATTTATAGCATAACTCTTGATGATTACTAGCTGTAGAAGAGTAATGAGAAAAATATAAAATTTTATTGCGTTGTTCCTTAGAAAATGAGGTCCCTAGATCACTTTCCCATTTCTCCAGAAATCTAGGGACATAGTCTTCTGGCGGATTTATTAATATTTTATATACCTCTGATACCCCACGGGACATGGGTTTTTCTATCAGACAGAGATTCTTAATTGATATATTTGGGCGATCTGATTTCTCCCCCCGAGTAACAGAAGTGACAAAGTGAGTAAGCTGTTGCATCCACCAAGAGTCTAAGGGCGGATTAAACATAAGCTGCATTTCCGACGCAGTTTTCATCCTTGTCCCTTTAGTGAAATCACCTAGTCTAATTTTTCCACCTCACATAGCTTGTTAAAATCTACTGTCTGTATATCCTGGGGGAAATAGTGGATTCCCCAGAACTGGGTACAGCCGGGTATTTCCCCCCTCCACTTTTACAAATAGATTGCTGTGTTGAATTACTTTTAAAGTTGCCCCTATCAATGGGCGCTGTCTTAATGTTCCCAGTGTTTTAGGCCGTAACCATGGCAAACATTGAAGTGGGATCTTTGTACATGATTGCTCTATCGATACCCAAGTTTTATGGTCCTGATCTCTGCACCAGGCTAGAACCCTGACAAGATGAACTGCCTTATAATATTTTATTTTTTTAGCCATACCTCCCTGGGTTTTAGGCAATGATAGATAATGAAAGGCTATTCGAGGACGTTTTTTGGCCCATACAAATCTAATAAAGGCACTGCGGAGTGACTTCAGGAAAGACTCTGGGATAGCTATTGGTAAGGTCTGAAAAAGGTATAGCAATCTTGGTAAGATATTCATTTTTAGGATGGCATTTCTGCCCATCCAACTATATGGACCTTTATTCCATCTATCCAAGTCTGCTAATAGTTCCTGAGACAGTGGTGGGAAATTGACATGGAAAATCTTATCTATCGAAGATGTCAGTTTTACACCAAGATGTGTCAAAAATGAAAAAGAGGATTGAAGTGCCTGCACTTGTTTGTTTGATAACGTAATATTCAATATTTCAGATTTTTGAATATTGATTTTAAAGTTTGAAATTTTTCCATACCGATCAAACTCCTTTAGTAGGTTTGGTAGTGTGGTTTCTGGTGACGTAATGAAAAACAATAAATCATCAGGGAAAGCCGCAATTTTATGCTCTAAATCATTAACTCTGCAGCCTTGAATATCTATACTTTGTCTTACATGTCTTAAGAATGGCTCGAGGGTTAGTATGAAAATTAGTGGAGAGAGGGGGCAACCCTGTCTAGTACCGTTACTCATATTAAAATATGACAAAGTCACCACATTAATTCTCACCGCTGCCGAAGGGACAGAGTAAATAGCCTCTATCCATTTACTAAATGACCCTCCCACACCGATATGAGTCAGCATCTCCTTCAGAAATGTCCAATCCACCCTTTCAAAGGCTTTTTCAGCTTCGGAGGATAATAAACACATTGGTATTTTACGTGCATGAGCTGGTTGGATAATCTCTAAAGCTTTTGTAGTATTATCTTTCGCCTCTTTGTTGGGCATAAACCCTACCTGATCAGGGTGGATGACATTCTAAAGGAGAGGCTGTAACCTAGAGGCCAGTATCCGGTAAAAAAATTTAAAGCGGGATTCCGCTCTTTTTTTATTTTTTTCTTACCTGTCTCACTGGTGGGCGAGTGCTACCTTCGATTGGCATCCACGTCCGGCGTTTATTTGACCCCCGGCGCGACAAATCTTTTCCTCAGGATGACTTATAAAAACCTGCTCTGGCGTTTTCCATTTTAACTGTGGGCGTCTGAAGCCCACAGGCATTTACTTCCTGGTATATGATGACGTCTGGCTCCCAGCATGCTCCGCTCCATCTTGCACATGCTCAGTGAGAGCAGTGACAAGGAAAGAAAAACTTTCATTGTCCCCCATGGATTCTTGGGAAATTTCCCAGGGACCATTGCGAGGACGATAGCCATGCCTACTTCCACGGGAGGACAACCCGGAAGTCAGCTGAAACATCAGAAATAAAAGGTAAGTAAATAATATTTTTTTTTTTCAGGGTTCGTTTAGGTAAGTATGCTATCTGTTGATTTTAATAACATGAACTTTCATTTTTAGGTACCAAACCACTTTAAGTCGACGTTTAACAGAGATATTTGTCTATAGTTTTTACATTGAGCATGGTCCTTACCTTCCTTAGAAATAACTGTCTCCTCAGACAGCTCCCATAATTAAATACTCGTCTCGTAAACTCCCGTCTGTTTTGGAATACGACCTGGTCTTGGCCCAGGCGGTGCATTCTTTTTTAGATCAAGGGAACTCGAGCGGACGGCCGTACGCACCCACACAACGGTGCATCTCTGGTGGGGGGAGCCTGGAGAGACGACACCCCTCCTTTCCCATGCCCCTATCCTATCCCCTTCCCCCCTCATACCTGCCCCATCCACATCCCCCCCCATCTCCTAGTACCCCGTTGACCTCCCCCTTGCGGGGAGTTGCTCCAGACACGGACGACCTAGATTTCAGCCCGGCTGACTGGCTCCGGTTAGCCGTATACCCACTTGTTCTGCCCCACATACTATACTCTCACCCGACATTCCTCCCGTACTTTAACTCAACTTAGCAATCCCTAAGGGATTAGACGAGGCCCACAACCAATGACATACTCCGGCAACTTCAATTTTGGGTTGTGTACAATACACTTTCCGACTATCTGCAATGGGAACCTATCGGGCCAATCTTCGCGATCCTTCCATTTACAGTCGATATTGTCTTAGGTTTAGACTGAAATGTAAAGCAAGATGGGTTCGTGACCACCTCTAAGTTTATACTGTTATCTGTGACCACAACATGTACTATGCCTTTCTTTTTTTTAGTACATTCTGTACCGCTTGTTATTGCATTGTTTAAAAAAAAAAAAGAAATAACTGTGCTCTAAGGGTATCTTCCAGTATGAGACGGTCATCCAGCAAAGAATTGAAAGCCTTTACAAATCTGGGGCCTAAGATGGAAGCAAACGCCTTATAATACACAACCGTGTACCCATCAGGGCCAGGCGCTTTATTAGGCTTGAGCATATTAATAGCCTTCATATATTCTTCTACATTATAATATTTTTAGAATTGCTCACTTATTTGTTGTATATGTTTACAATTGAGTATTTTTTTAATTTTATAAAGCCCCATACACACTATCAGATTTTCTGCTGATTTTTTTCTTCAGATTTACCAAAACCATGTAGTAGAAGGGCCTGCCTGATTACATACACATTGGAACTCCTACGATTTGACCTCATATTATATGGTTTTGGTAAATCTGATGGAAGAAATCAGCAGAAAATCTGATAGTGTGTATGAGGCTTTCTTTTTTGATTATCAATTGGTTTTTAAGGGTAAGCATGAGATATTAAATTTTAATATGCATTATTCTAGGCTTACCTCTAGGTACAATTTATAAAGGAAGGTATACAACCTCTTTAACCAAACCCCATATATAAGCATTCACTCGTCGAATGATTTGGTTAGAATCTCCACATATACTCAGAGTACCTTTACGATGAGTATATATGAATTGCAGTAAGTGAGAACTGCCAGACTGCTTATAACTAAACTATGGAAGTTGAACCTCTCACCCAATGTCTCAGAAGTCATAGAAATGGTGAAGCAGAATTACGTTTATGAGAGTTTACTAGCATACATGGAGGGAAACAACTATTTGATTATCATTTAAATCTGTGGAATCTGTGGACTAGGAAAATACATATAGAAACACCTTGCAGCAACTAAATGACAAAATTGTCAGCCCATATCAGTCAGGATATCAGCATGCTTTTGGTAAATGACAAATGCCATTTAAGTGCAAACAAAGAAGGAAAGTTGTAAACATTATTTTAATTTCACTGGAGTGCAACAGTTAAATCAAGAGCCAAAGTTGCAATGCATGGTATCTATGTGCAAGTCCATGAAAGGCATAAGTAAACACCAGTTTGATATCCAATGATGGCAGAGGTAGCAGTCAATACTCCTCAATTATAAAGCAGTATTGCATTGATTTAAGGGATATTTCTCTGTAGTATATCAGCCAGTTAAGGCACACTCCCCTATTGAAGAAGATATTTAAGAACAGATTGCCGGGCACATTCAGCGGATAGGAAGAGAAAGGCATTAGTAGAGGAGGCACATTTAGATTAGTGCACAGTTTTCACATATGCGCATTTATGACTTACTGACCTACTGCTTCCTCTCCAGCAACAACATGTTTTTTGTCTTTCCTGTGTCTGAGAAAGCCATTAACTGCTATGTAGAATAAATGCTGAAGGTCTGCAATCTCTTTTTGCAATGTTAAGATATTCAAGACCTATGTGCACCTTGCTATATTGCATGGATGTATTCAGTACCACTTTTTCAGTCTTTCCTTTACTGTACATCTGATTTCATTTTTGTTTTGTTTCTTGTTTAAGTAGCTAAACCCCCACCACAAATTTGGCGAGACAGTGAGCTTGGTTAATTCATTTTACTCTTTTATTTTTAAGTTTTTGTAAAAGCATAACATTTGCCTGGGAATAAACACCCAGATAAGTCATTCCCTCTCTGAGGCACAAGAGAGGGAACAGATGCAAGCACAAAACAAACAACACAATGGACTAAACAGGGCCCAGCAGCCTACTGTGATGACCCTAATGCCGCGTACACACAATCAAAATTCTCGTCTGAAAAAGCCCTGATGGTTTCCCAACGGAATCCCAACAGAATTCCGCTCAAGCTGTCTTGCCTACACACGGTCACACCAAATTCTGTTTAGAACGCGATGATGTACAACACATATGATGGGACTAGAAAAGGGAAGTTCAATAGCCAGTAGCCAATAGCTTCCGTCTCGTAGTTGAATCTGAGCATGCGTGATTTTTAGCGTGTTGGAATTGCATACACACGATCAGAATTTCCGAAAGTTTTTCCGTCTGGAAAATTGAGAACATGCTATCAATTTTTGGCTGGCGGGAATTCGGACAGCTAAATTCTGATGGAGCATACACATGGTCACATTTTCCGATGAAAAGCTCTCATCGGTCTTTTTCTGGCCAGGAATTCCGATCATGTGTACACAGCATTAGAATGAGCCTAGAAGCAAATAAAAAAACAAAAAAAAAACAGGGTGGTCATAAGGAATGAAAAAGAAGGAGAGGGGAAAGGGGAAGAAAGAGGAGGAAGGGGAGAGTAGGAAAAAGAAAATAAATAGAAGGGGGAGAGGAAGAGTGAGGGAAAACGGATGGATAATGTGTCAGAAGGGTGAGGGAAGACCTGTTCAGGCACTCAAATAAATAAAGAGCGTTTAGATGGCATATTAAACAGCATTTGAAAACAAAAATAAAAAAAAATAACACAAGTGGATGGGAGCCAGAAATGGAGACTGGAGCATGGAGTCTGATGCGTAGAACTATAAAAGAAAATATAAAGCACCTGCTGCCACAAAGGCAGCAAGGTAAACAAACTAAAATCCATGTAAAAAAATAAAAATTCAGTCCCCTACCTGAGTACCTATTGGATAACTGTGTAAAAAGGAAGCGGCAAACATGCTAAAACATGGACAATGCAATATAACCTATGAACTTAGGCCATTTCAAGGAGAGGGGAGCAGGCCATAATTATACTAATGAGAGAACCAGTGTGCTTCCACTGTTACTAAAAGGACTGCATAAACAAAAGGTCTTAGACTATGAAACAAACAGAGTGGACTCTTGAATATAACTGTCCAGGCAAATCAAAATAACTTTTTGAGTTGATATAAACTCTCACATATCAGAAGAGCGGCCAACCAGCTAAAGAACAAAAAAAAAAAAACACTGGAAAGTCCTAAAAGTACATAACCCAGCATAAAAAAATCAAATAAGATCAACATGCAGTATAGGTGAGTCCTCAGCCAGGGACCAGCTCAAACAACATTTGAATGCATGGTCTTGATTGATGAGATGGAGTGCCCTTGCTTTTGGGGGTAGACCTTTTGGAGGCACATCGAGGAGTGGCATTGTATGGCCCAGAGGATGATTAATCGTGGGGTGTGAGGTGATGAAGACAGATTCAGCTCTTCTAAAGGGTCAAGTGAAGATCAACAAGGAGTCATTGCAGATGGTCCAGAGAGGAGCTGGCATATTGCTTCCCACTGTAAGAGAGCTTGATAGCAAAAAGGAATGCCCAGTAGGAGTGGATCTGATGATGATTTAAAATCTGGATCTGCGGCTTCATAGCTCTCTGATTTGCGATGGGTAAGAGGGGCTAAATCGAAATTTGATATGGCCCTGAAAGATTAAAGAGTATTTATCGTGTGCAGCAGCAAGAAGATGTTCTTTGGTGTGTTAAAAGTGGAACGTCACTATAATGTCCCTGGGAGGGCCATCAGGCTGCTGTCTGGTCAATGCACAATGGACTCTGTCCATCCCCAAAAGCTTGATGGGGAGCAAAATGCATACACTCCTGGTAAAGAGCAGTGGTAGTGCAGATCAGTTATTGTTTCAGACCCTGTACCCACAAATTAGATCTGCGTGAGTGATTTTCAGCATCCTCTAAATGGAACAAAATCATTTTGTTCTCCTCCTGCAGGGTCTCTATAGTTTTTGCATGTTCACAAGAGGTTAACTCTATATCATCCATACTAGTTTCTAGGTCTGGTGTTCTCTGCTCAAGCTCCTTTATTTCACAAGACAGAAAGTCAGTGTTGTGCTCTGAGGTGAATTTCAGAGCTGACTGCAGCATGGATGCAATCTGTTTGAAGAAATCCTGCAGTGAGAGCCCAGAGAGGGGAAGATCATTGCTGCTACATGGGAAAGACTGTCATCTTCCTCTGTAGCATCCAGTGTGGGCTGTGATCATGCTTGAGCTGGGGAAGGCAGAAGAGAAGAAGCAGTCGCCATCTTGGATGTAGCCCACAAAAGGGCCTCCTGGATTGTTCTCGGCTCGGGCTTAATTGGACACCATGATGACATTACCTGCAGAACGGACAACGAAAATACTGCCAGGGTGGCCATCTTCAGCCAAGCAGGCTGCAAGGGAGTTCAGACCTTTAGCGTGACATGTCTGCTTGGCCGAGTCACCCGCATGCATCTCCCATTAATGTTTATGTTTAAACAATAAAAACTATAAAAAGGTACCAGTTACTTACCGGTAACTGTCTTTCTGGGAAATCTTCCAGGACGGCACACCTGAGAGATGAGAGGCTCCTCCCTACAGGAAACACAATCAATCGACAGCTGTTTTAAGTCCCCACCCTTCCCCTTGATCCTCAGTTTGTAGAGAAGTAACTCCTGAACCTGGTTCACAAGGGAAATCATTCCTCATAGCTACTCACCTTCTAGTGTTCTAGAATTTTCCCTCCTCCAACGGGTGAGAAGTAGGCCTGCCGTCCTGGAAGATTTCCCAGAAAGACAGTTACCGGTAAGTAACTGGTACCTTTCTCAAGTCATCTTCCAGGACGGCACACCTCAGAGGATAAACAACTACCTCAGGCCTACCTTAGGGTGGGGCCACTGCAAGACCCTCTTGGCAAACCTTGGTTCTGCAGTGAGCTTTACCTCCACTCCATATGCTCATATGCTTGATGAAGGTATCTTAGCTGGATCATACGGCTGATCTGCAGGTCTGCTCCACAGATGTCCCTGCCTTTTCCGCTTCGGATGCAGTATCTAGGTGAAATGGGCTCTTAAAGATGGAATCAGAAAACATGTTAAACTTGTAGGTTAGCAATGTTGCCTATCTAACAACCATGGCCTATTGTGCCTGTAGGTGCTACTTAGAACCACTAAAAAGATAAATAAGAGACCTGTGTAAGACAAGGACACTAAATTAATCAATAAGAGGGCCTGTCTTAACACTACCCTGTTCAGGGAAATAAAACTGCAAAAAAAAAGGGGGGGGGGGCCCTGACAGACAATTTTTTTGTTCCTTTTTATCTTTATGTCAGCAAAGACTAAAGGGAAGCCTACTTAAGGGAAATAGATTAACAGAAGCTTGATCCCTGGCATGCCCAATCTATGTCTTTACTTACGCCTGAGAGCCTACTTCAGGAGATTAAAGTCCCTAGCAGAAGTAGACTACCCATATTGCTACGTCTAGTTTTGCTAAAAGGGCGAAATGAAGGCCATGCACCGAGCCGAAACCTATTCGATCGGGTATACATCTTTATACTTCAGCCTCAGGCCCTAATACTCCTCTGAACAGAACTCTCCAAGTTCTTACTAAACAGGGCGATTCATTATCCCCTTCCTCCAGTGTTCCATAACCCTACAGGGCTTCAACCCTAGGAAATGGTTCTGGCATCCCTGAATGTAAGGGGTCGAGGTTTTCTGACATGTGGCATCTGCAGCCCGAACTCCTGGCCCCTCCATGGAAAAGAAGGCTGAAATACAAAAGGTGATACATGTGTTATTAATATCACAAATAAAATGATCATAGATTGTGGGCACGGCACAATAGATTTAGACAGAAAGGACACAAGCATAGAAAACAATGTTGTGTGCCTGAGTGTGACTAGCTAAACCCATATATCAAATATGGGAAGAGACCCAAATCTGAACCTCAATGTAGACAAACAGTCCTCACAGTCTGGTTTTCTGATGTGCTGCCAAGACGTAAAAACATTAAGACACAAGCAAACCCTAAATGCTGCGTATTTCTTTAGTGCAGCTAGCTAGGTCCTAACTGATATATAAATACAGAAAGCACAGGAACCCCCTTTACTGTTGTGTTTTACTGATGTACAGCAAAACAAGGTTATAAATATAAAGACAGAAAGACCCAAACTTCTATGTTGTGTATTTCTGACAAACCACCAAATACAGTTATAAGATCAATATGAACACCAACTCCCATGTTGTGCATTTCTGCTATGCCACAGGGTAAAATATTGAACACAAGACAATCCTTTCTGTCATGCACTTCTGTAGTGTAGTTCAGATAGAACCAACACTGAGAAAGGACACAAGCAACCTGCAGCATTGTGTTTTTCTGAAACAGAAAGCACCAACAAGCTTCAATCTTGAGTATTTCTGCTGTGCAACAACATAAAAGCAGACGCTGAGGAAAAAGACAGACAGCCTTTACAGCTGCAATCTTTCTGGTCTGCTGCAAAATAAAACAATAACGCCATGATGAGTATTCCTGCTGTGTAGCAAAACCTCAATCAGAAGGGACAGATAAGTTTATGGTTCCCACACCCGTGCGACCCAACCAGCGACTTGGGACTGCAAGACGCATGAGAAGTCATACACTATGGCTTCCAATGGGTACCATTTGTGTCTGTGCGACTCCAGCAGTCCCTGATTCCTGGATCCACAGACCTCAAGATTACACAGGTCGCAGGGGAAAAAATATCAATTTTCAGGTCGAACAAGTAAGGGGTCCCCAATGCTGTGACTCCCTGGAGGATTGCAGCCAACAAACCCCTGCTGTGTATCCCTAAGATACAGAAAGTTAGATCAATGAGAAACACTGCTCACTGCTGTACCTGATATACAAACGATAAGGCAGTAAATATAGGACATACAGGACACAAACATTCAATCTTTATGTATGTCTGATGTGTAGCAATATACCAATACTGAGCAGAGATGCCACCATCCTCAATGTGTCTCTCAGCTGAGCAGCAAAAACAAAATCAGAAAAAGACAAGCAATCTTCACTGCTGTGTCCTTTCTGATATGCAGCCAATAAGGCACTGGCAGTATATGCAAGACATAAAGGACAGACAACCTTCAATCTTGTATATGTCTGATGTGCAACAATATAACAATTCTGAATAGAGATAGCACATCCATATTGAAGCGATTTGGCCTTGCGACTCAACATGTCAAATCGCATGGCTAAAATCATCACAACACCACTTTGTGGTGCTACACGGATTACCAAAGGCAGTATATGTACTACACCTGGCAGGGGTTCAATTTGTATTTCTGCTATGTAGCCCAACAAATTCGACCCATCAATTTTCACTGCTGCCTTTCTGATAAGGCAGTATTACAGTACACAAAACCTCACAGACCTTAATCCTGTATATGTCTGATGTGCAACAATAAAACACTCTGAATAGAAATAGCACATCCATATTGAAATGATTTGTCATGCGACTCAACATGTCAAATCGCATTTTTAAACTCGGCAGCCATGGCCATTAATAGCACTGTCTGAATCAGCACAATGCCACTCAAATCAGGACCATCAGACTTCACTGCTGCCTTTCTGATAAGTAACCAACAAGGCAGTAATACAGGACACAAAGCCCCACAGACAGACCTCAATCTTGTGTATGTCTGATGTGCAGCAATATAACCATTATGAGCAGAGATGTCACCAGACTCAATGATGTGCATTTCTGCTGTGCAGCACAAAACCAGAAAGTACAGACCACCTTCGCTGTTGTATTTTTCTGATCTGTAGCCAAACAAAGCAGTACCTTTAGGATGTAAAGGACAGCAAACAAGCTTCAGCGCAGCACATTTCTGATGTACAGCAATATAGCCCTTATGAGCAGAGATGTCACAAATCTCAATGTGTATTTCTGCTGTGCCTCAAAAACATCCCTGCAAGGACAAACCTTCACTACTGAGGTCTACTGGTGTGCAGCCAATGAGGAGCCTTTATGAAATAACCAACAGGCAATTTATTTCATAGGCATAGCCTGTGCTGTAGATACTAAACCTTCACCACCAGTGAAGGAACAAATCCTAAAATGGTTGGACACCCTACTATTAGTAGTTGTTGTCCTACCTTACCTCCATAGACTGAGCAAATGCTAGCCAGCACATACCCAGGTGGAGCTGATTAGCAACTAAAGTCTCAATGAGCCCAGCCCTAGAGACCAATTTAAGACAGCCTCTAGAAGAGGTGGTTACCAATTTAGCCTGGGGGGTAAATAGCTATTTGCAGGCTTCAAACAAGCAATTATGTAGCTCTTGCATAGGTTTGCACAGAAAATCCTCAATTAAAAGGATGTAGGAAGCGATCTATGGTGAATCGCCCTTAGATCTGCCACTGAGTGGATTGTAGCCCAAACCAATAAAAAAAAGTTTCTTCTTACCTCCTACACTATAATATAACCACAGTGTGAGAGTCCATTCACACAGGGGCAACTTTAGATCCAACCTGAAGTCGTCCCAAGTTGCCTCAAGTCGCGCAACATGATAAAATCAATGTAAGTGAATGAGAGCCGTCTTAATGTACACTACTGAAGTTGCTCCGACTTCAGAAAAGGTTCCTGTACTACTTCAATCTGACTTCAAGGCAACTTGTACCCATTGATTTCAATGGAAGTTGCCTCAAAGTCTGATCCCTTGTCTTAACTGAAGCAACTTTCCAGGAAGTAAGAATAGTTTTCTAGGCAAACCCCTCCCTCCCACAGAGCTGATTATTATGTGATTGGCCACTGACAAAGATTGCTTCAAGCCGTGCTGTGATTCATACTCAAGTCGTGTCCAAGTTGCCTCCCAAAGTCTCGCTGGAAGTCATGTTGCCCCTGTGTGAATGGACTCTAAAGGTGGAGTGGGAGGTTGGAGCTTATGAAAGTTACCTATAGCAAGCAACCCCCAAAAAGAGGATCTGTCACAAGGGAACCCCTACTGTGCCACACAGAAGCTTGGTCCCTGCCCATCCTTGAATGTTAGGTCAGCTTTGAAGCATCATGAAGCAACTTCAGATTCCTAGCAGCTGGGCTAATAGGGCCGGTAACCTAGTGCACCTGCTGACCAGGGGAGCTTCTGAATCCACCAACCACTGCCTAATTAATAACTTGTTCAGTGGTATACCTGGCCTGTAAGTAACTTTGTATCTACCAGGTCCCCTCTGTACGCTATATTCATCCCTACTAATGTACCACAACTGGGCATGTAGGGAGAGGCTGGCAACCTACTGCTGCCATAACCACAGTGTCTGTGCTGTAAGAGGGAGCTGTGGCTGGTGGTTTTAGCAGTGGCGTCTGGGCTATTTGTATCCTGACCCCAGGTTCTGCACTGCACCAGTCAGTATATACACAGGGAAGGGGAGCAATGGCCTACCTACCTCTTTCCCATATGAGGTGGTTTAGGCACACTCATTCCTCTGCACCACCTGTCCACCATACAGCTTCTCTGATGTAAGAGGGAGCTGCAGCTGGTGTTTTTAGCAGAAGCTTAAGGGCTATTTGAATCCAGACCCTAGGGGAGATCTCAAATGCCCAGAAACCCTCTGGCTGGAATTGGGGATTTTGCAGCTAAATTCCCACGGCAAAAGGAAAGTACTCACCGTTGTCGTCTTCCTCTTTTTGCCACAGCCAGCGGGCTAGCTTTTCCATCCTTATGGTCCACACGCAAGGAGGATAGCCGCCAAAGTCTCCCCCCCCAACTGCTGACCCCATAGGGAGGTGCTCAGTCTATACACATGGGGGGGGGGGCAATGCCTTCTGTTCCTCATTCCCATCTGAGGTGGTTAAGGCAGACATCCACCGTAGTAAACTGGTGCCTCCTCGCTCTAGCGAAAGGAGGATGTGGGCGCCTGCTCCTACTGACTCTCAGCCTTCCCTCCTGGGTAAGAACGCCGCCTCCATTTTCCCGAAGTTTGAAAATGACGCAGGTGCTTGTTGCCACACCCTCCCTGGCAGCCCACGCGACATGATCCCCCTGGAAAGAACCGATGGCCAGCACCCCCGTCTGAACAGCCACCTGTACAGGTAAGGAGGGGAGACAGGATAATGGCCCCTGAAGTTCTGGGTACACCACTGTACCCAGGGTCCTTCAGCTCTCAGGGGGGCTCTTCCAATTTCTGCTGCCCCCCTGAGGAAAAGATAGGGGAACCCCCCAGGAAGGACAAGAATATCCTACCAGACCCAGAGGCTTCCCAAGCTTGTGGTCCGGCTCCGAGGGCGAGACCACCAGCCCCAGGCTTCGGGTCATTTGGAAAAAAAAAAAACAGTTTTGCTGTGTAGGGAGAAACACAATCAAAAACTGAGGATCAAGGGGAATGGTAGGGACTTAAAACAGCTGTCGATTGATTGTGTTTCCTGTAGGGAGGAGCCTCTCATCTCTCAGGTGTGCCGTCCTGGAAGATGACTTGAGAAAAATGCATTTTTTTTTCTGTCATGTTATCATATTTTTTTTTTTTTTATAAACAAGATAAGGTTTATTGAGCATGAGCAAAACAAAAGGTTACAGAGGAGTATTCAACCCAAGAATGGTGCAACAGGCACCGAACATCAGAAAAATAAGGATACACTCCATATCTGACATAGCATAATAAAAGTGCAATATACATGTTTCTATGTCTAACAGCAGTACACACATAGATACAACAGTAACTCGTCCAGGTGGATCCAGTAAAAAGAATACGGCCACATCCCATAGAATGATCCCAGAGGCCTAGTCCTCGCAGCTGTTAGTGCTTTCCAGCCACCTATCCCAAACTTTATGGAATTTCAGCGGGCACCCTCTATTAGAGTATAAAATTTTCTTAAAAGGTAAGGTGCGGTTAATAGCTGCCTTCCACTGCTGGATCGTAGGGGGGTCAGGCCTAAGCCACAACAGTGCTATCTGCATCCTAGCAGTGAAAAGAGTCTCCTGTAGAAAGGTATGTAAGTATTTACTTTCCTCCTGGAGGGGGAGGAGACCAAGGACACATTGGCGTGGGCAAAGCGTAAGGGGAGAGCCCATATGGTCATGTAGGAATTGTATGATCTGTGCCCAGTATCTGTGAATGGGAGGACATGTCCAGATAAGGTGGAAGAACGTGCTGTCTCCGTCGCCGCACCTAGGGCAAATAGGAGCAAAGTCGGGTCTGTATTTGGCAAGCCGGGCCGGGGTCAGATAGGAGCGATGTAATATATAAAGATGGGTCAGCCTGTCAGACAATTTGGGGGATACCTCAGTCGACACTACCAACATCTCCTCCCAGTGATCGTCCTCCACCCGCCCAATGTCAGCCTCCCACCTAGTTCTAAGGCTATACGCATGAGTTGTGGCCCGTGGGGTGAGTAGATATGCGTACAGGGTGGAGATAAGTTTACGGGGATCCTCACCAAAAAACAATTTCGCCAGCGGGGTGTCTGCGAGTCCGGGGGGCGCACTCCCAAACTGTGCCTGCAGGGCATGGCGGACCTGTAGGTATCGAAAAAATATATGATTAGGAAGGCCAAATTCCTCCTTAAGTGCCTGAAACGTCTTGACACCCTGGTTGGTAAAAAGTTGAGATAAATATATAATACCTCTGCAAATCCACACCTTATAATCTGGTACGCTCAGTAGCTCAGGCAACTCAAGGTTATCCCAAATGGGTGTGTGTGCATGTAGGGAAGGAGCCTCAGATCTGGACAGCGCCAGCCGCCAAACCCGGGCGTGATGTGCGAGCATGCTGCGGCCGGTATCCGAGCGATGGACGCCTCTGTGTTTGCAGAAAACAATTTGAAAGGGGTGCGCGATCACGTCGGTCGCCGAGGTACATACCAAATACGAGTACCGCATTTTATCATATGAGTTAAAGTAATAAAAGTGTGAGAGCTGGGATGCCAGGTAATACGTCTCCAAGTCAGGGAGCGCAACCCCCCCGAGGCGAACTGGACATTTGAGGGTCTGCCAGGCTAACTTGTGCCTGGAAGAACCCCAAACAAAGGAGTTAATGATTGATTCCATGTCACGGAACAGGCGGGGCGGCACCCGAAGCGGGGCATGCCAAAACAGGTACAATAACTTAGGGAGAAGAATCATTTTAACAAGACCCAGACGGCCCATGACCCCAAGGGGGAGCCTGGACCACACCTGGGTCTTTTGTTTTAACAAAGAAAAAACAGGCGTAAGATTAAGGCTAACGTAGTCTGCGGGGGATCTAGAGCAGTACACTCCTAGGTATTTAATCTTATCCGTATACATTAAGGGTAGTAGGGCCTGCGCCTCCGAGGGGACGGAGACATCGATGGGGAGAATTTGGGATTTGGACCAATTTATACGTAATCCGGAGAATACCCCAAAGCGTCGAATCACCTCCAACACCGCCGATAGGGAGGGGCCAGCATCCTCCAGGTACAGCAGCATATCGTCCGCGTAGAGACTCACAACCTCGGACATCCGACCCAGACGGAGTCCGCGAATGTCCGGGTGAGCTCTAAGGGCAATAGCCAAGGGCTCCACCGCCAACGCGTACAGCATGGGCGATATAGGGCACCCCCGACGCGTGCCCCGCGACAGGGAGAAGGGGCTGGATATCCGGCCGTTAACCAGGATGCGGGCAGTGGGGGCCTGATAGAGAAGCTGGATCCACCGTATAAATCTAGGGCCGAAGCCAAATTTGTGGAGGCATTCCCACAGATACCCCCACTCCACCGAGTCAAACGCTTTAGCAGCATCCAAGCTAACCACCACCCTGGACCCGGGATTGTCGTGGGGGGCCTGTAGGTTCATGAACAGTCTCCTAAGGTTGAAGGCCGTATTCTTTCTAGGCATAAAACCTGTCTGGTCAGTGTGAATGAGGTGGAGAATAACCTTGTTGAGCCTAAGAGCAAGGATCTTAGCCAGGATTTTGATATCCAATTGCAGAAGTGATATGGGGCGATAGGACTCGGGGCAGAGAGGGTCCTTACCCGGTTTCGGGATCAACACAAGCAAAGCTTCATTCATGGACCTGGGAAGCACACCGGTGTCAAATATATGCGTGTATAGTAGGTGGAGTTTAGGGAGAAGGACCTCCTGGAACTGAGTATAGAACTCCCGTGGGAGACCGTCTGAACCAGGGGCCTTGGACGGTGGTAGGCATGCAATGGCTTCTGCTATACAGTCTTCAGTTATGGGAGCCTCCAGGAGCTCCACTTGGGAGTCCGTGAGGGCTGGGAAAGTCACAGTCTGGAGTAGAGCACGCAGTCCAACCAAGGAGTCAGCAGCGCCCGAGGTGTAAAGATCTGCGTAAAAGCGCCTAAACTCATGGGCCACCTCCGTTGGGTCCGACAGCGTAACTCCAGACGCAGACCTGAGTCGGACCACAACCGGAGGGCTATGGTCCAGGTGGGCCATATAGGCAAGCAGCTTGCCAGCCCTCTCCCCATATTCATAACCCTTTTGTTTACAATAAAAAACCTGTCTCTCTGCTCTATCAAGGTGCAAATGGTCAGTAAGTCTGGACTGCATTTTCACCCTAGCAGAATTGGAGGGAGTGGGATGCACTAAAAATTCCCTTTCCATCTCAGCCAGCACCCCCTCAGTCCGCTGCAAAGCGAGCCGCGAGGAGCGCTTGTAACGAGTAATATGAGTTGACAGCAGGGCGCGTGCGTGTAATTTAAAAGTTTCCCACACCAGGCCAAACGGGGCAGTGCCCGTATTAGTCTGGAAAAAATAGTCCCATTCACGCCGGATCGCCTCCAAGTCAGGGAGGATCGTCAACCAGAAAGGATTCAGCCTCCACATCCGGGATACCGGGGTGGAGGGTAAGCTGAACTGGGCCCAACAGGGCGAGTGATCAGACAGGACCCTGATCCCAATCCCCGCGTCCCGCAAACATGGGAGCAGAGCAGAGGAGACCAGGATCATGTCAATCCGGGACATGGCATCTCGAGCCGGCGTGAAGCAGGAGTACGCACGCAAGGTGGGGTGCACATACCTCCAGGTGTCTGCAAGGGCGAACTCAGCAAGGAATCGGCCAAACCTAGTCTGGGAGGGGGGTGGCATAGAGGGGCCGTGCAGTCTATCCACGGCAGGAGATACCACTGAGTTGAAATCGCCCAACCACATAGACGGGAGGGTGGGGTGCTGCAACATAAACTCAATCCCTGCCTGGAGGGCCTCAAAGTGAAAGGGCGGTGGTATATAAAAGGCCAATAAAAGGAGTTCCATGCCACCCACGGTAGCATGTAAGAACACATAGCGTCCCCGCCTGTCCGTCCGTAAGTTATGTAGTGTAAATTGGGCAGTTTTAGCTACCAGGACAGCGACTCCACTGGAATTATTAGTATAAGGGGCATGGTACATCCACCCGACCCATGGCTTCTTAAGAGACATCTGCAGCTGACCCGTAATATGCGTCTCAACCAGCACCATGATATCCGCGTGCATTTGCCTGAGATGAGACAACACAGCCACCCTCTTGGATCTATCCCGTAGGCCTCGCACATTCCACGTAACTACCTTAAGGGTCGCCATGACAAGTAGGGATCACATAACGGAGGCGGGGAAGCCAGCAATAGACACCCCGGCCCGAAGGATACCAGGGGAAGAGCCCCCACAGAGGGCGGCATAGCGGGCGACGGGGCACCCCCCACCCGCCACGGGCACAGTCCCCACACCCACCAGGAGAACAAAACAAAGTAGAATGCAATAAGAAATACCATAGAAGGGAAGGGAGGAGCCACTCTCCCACATGAACAAGGGAACCCATAAGCAACGTGAACTTCACCTGAAATAGATGGTTAGACAGTAGAGCAACTGACAGACATGAATGAATAAGTACAGACATGGAGAAATTAATTAATGTGGAACAACAAACCAAAACTAAGCATGCTAACGTGTAGCAAAACAGTACCCTCACTGGACCGGCAATGCGGGTAAAATACACAGCAAACCAAGCAGTGTTGGAAGGCTGAGGCCGGCCAGGGAAACAGAACTTAGCCTGGCAGTGGGGGGTGCGCTCGGCCACCAAGGGCAATAAAAGACGCAGCCAAACGTAAAAGTATGTGGGACCAAACGCAACCCCCACCAGAAATAGAGGCGAACAAGAGTCAATCGTGCTGTGCTGTCGAGCAGGAATCCTCAACGTGTGGAAGTCCTGGCCAACAGCAGTGTCCAGAGCTCCGGCTGCAAACCTGGTCGTGGGACAGTAGAGCTAAGAGGGGGGGGGGAAGGGGGGGGGAATAAAAAGGGGCCGCTGAGAGGCAAAGTTACTCACGGTCCCCCCGACACAGTAGCAAGAAACAGGGCGAACTTAAGACAACAGGGGAACCAGCAGGATCAAGCAGGAGCGTCGTCCGGGCGTTGTTCAAGCCAGGATAGCACAGCAGCGGGGTCCTCAAAGAAGTGGGTCTTGCCGTCGCGGATAACACGGAGCCAAGCAGGGAACATCATCGCGTAAGCCAGGTGACGGATGCGGAGCTGACGCTTGGCCTCTGTGAATCTAGCTCTCCTCTTCTGAATCTCAGCGGAGAAACCAGGGAACACCGCTATGCGCTTGTCCTCGTATGGGATGTTGCCTTTCTCGCGAGTGAGACGCAGAACCGCATCACGGTCTCGATAGTTCAACATTTTTGCGATGAAAGTGCGCGGTGGGGCGCCCGGAGGTGGAGGCGCTCGACCGCAAACGTGGAGGAGAAGGCCTCACGGCCAAAGTTAGTAATCAGAAAGCGTTCAAGGAAAGCAGGGGGGTCAGAGCCCTCCACTTTTTCAGGCAGTCCAACGAAGCGGAGATTGCAGCGGCGCATTCTATTTTCAAGCTCATCCTGTTTGCTCAGGACCGTATTCAGTTGGTGCTGTAGCCTTTCAGTAGTAACTTGCAGGGGGGGAATATCATCCTCCACTTGCCCAATTCTGCGCTCAGTCTCCCCCACTCGCTCTCTCAATTTGTGCAGGTCCTGGCGTATAAGAGAAATGTCAACCTTAACCACCTCTATCCTGGAGGTAAGGGATGTGCGGCAGAGATTGACCGCCTCGAGGATGCGAGCTGTGTCATCAGTAGAGGAGCTCTCCGCGGCTGGGCTCGGCGCGGCGCCATCTTCCTCCACGTGGTCCGGAGCATCGGCTCGGAACTTACCGAGCCTGGCAACCGCGCTCTGGGACTTCTTCGGCGGGGACATTCATGCGGGACACACTCCCGGGAAGGGGCGAAGGTTATGCCTTGTTAGCGGCGAAGATCAGCCCAACAGGATAGAATAACGGATGTATATCAGCCGGAGCTCATGGAGAGTGCGTCCTACTCCATGCAGCAGCAGGCCACGCCCCCCCATGTTATCATATTTAAGAAATTATAGTTACGACTGTATTAATTTGTTTTTCAGAAAAAAAAAACACTGATACTTTAGTATGGTAACTATTTTAAGTGATTATTCTACTCTAGCAGATACTGTTAGTCTTGACTTAGATCTGATTTTACATGCTATAAATATAAACAAATAGTCGTCCAGTTCATAAATGAAGCAATTTTTGGAATGGCCTTCCCTCTAACACAATTAAGACACTTTAGGGCAGCTTTAGATCATTTTCCCTTTTTTAAAATACTTTAAACTGTTTAAAACACCTTACCATGAACCTAAGAAACCAGTTTTAAAACAAGTAATTTATAATTGCCTATACTATGTATTAATTCATTCTGAAGTTCTTGACATTCTTCAATTTGTTTGGTTTCAGACAGTTTCCTACAGCTTACAAACAGCTGTTTGTTTATAATGATGAGTGAACTTCGTAAAGTTGTACCTTAAAATGGATGTGGAGATCTACATGAAGCAAGAAAAAGGGATTCCCCAGATATCCCATACACACACACACATAGTGCTTTTTGTTACTCATTCACAAGAAGCAAGAAAGAAAAGGCAAATAATAACTACCACACCATGAAAACAAAATGCTCTACTATGTAAATCCAATGTCAACAATACAATGTTATCTGGCGATATAGATCCATGATAATCATGATGAGCAATGCCAAATCATGTTAATCACCACTACGAGGATCCACCTGCTGACAATGTTACACCTCTACTACACCATGCAAATGACAGATCCCTGCTTGTTTATGTGTGTAAACAAGCTGCCAGAGACCTAAATGACAGATTTCAGTTTCCAAACATAAGCTGGAGGTTCAGGTGGTTGAGCTTACAAATCTGGCCAGTTTGGCTTAAACTCAAGTTTGACCTGAACCCAAAGCTCTTTTCTATTTTTTGCATTCGAAGAATAAAGAGCCTCTGATCTCAGTGCCTCTATTGTAGACAGT
The DNA here is from genome assembly GCF_037356315.1 of Lithobates pipiens. Taxonomy (NCBI): domain Eukaryota; kingdom Metazoa; phylum Chordata; class Amphibia; order Anura; family Ranidae; genus Lithobates; species Lithobates pipiens. Next base: position 325,514,393 of record NW_027507764.1, read on the forward strand.
TAAATAAGGTCTTGTTATAAAGTGCTTAAATGCAATGAATATTTAAATACTTTAATGTGCATAGTCTGGGCACAGATTCCCTTTAATCTTGTTTTACACACACATTAATTTAGCATCTTTTAAAGTATTTTGTAATTTGCTATCAAAGATGTTTTTTTACTTGACACATATGTTTGTTCTGCTTTCTTTAAAGCTGAATTCTGAGAATTCAGTAATGTTATAAAAAGTGCAGAGACGCTATGAGTTAAATCGAACACCAGGTGCCTACCTCATGGATTTATCCTTTTTATTAAAATCTGACAGGTTTGTGTCTCTGCTGGAGGATACTTGAAGACACTCTTGGACTGTGAGAAAGGAGATAAGTACACAGAGGGGGTGATTAACTAAGAAGAAGGCACTGCACCAGTTCATACGTTAATGAAAAGTCATTAATTGAACGTGCGAACCGCCGTACATTGAAGCGCAAATAGCGATAATAATATATACCCTCATGTGTAAACTGCAACTGTCGCTAAGGTTAATTTGATCTCATTGTATGTATCTTGTTAGGCAATAAGTAGGTGTTCTCAGTTAATTAACCCTTTTGATGCTACTTTCTTTTCTATCACCTGTAATATATCTTTGAAATGTGTTTTTTTTTTTTTTTAACCCAAATCTTTCAATACATTACAAAAAACAGTGAAGTGTTTCTAAACCCAATAAATTAATATTTTCAGATCTTGATCTTTAAACATGACCGTACACTGCAGTTAGATTTTAAATAAATTAGATTTAATGCAAGAGCCTATTTGATTTCCTATAATTTGAATTAATTGTTCAAGTGCGTCTTCCTATTACCTATTTTGCCTAAATATCGAGTTGTACAGAGATTGGCCAATCAGATTGCATAGTGCATCACCATCTTAAGTGACAAATTTGGAATGTAGATGTGCCATGGCTCACTTGTATTTTCCAAACAATATTTCTTGGGCATTATACAAAGCACATAAAAAAAACACCTTTTTTCAAGACGTGCTAGAGTGATCAGGAATCTTCTAGTACTTTTTACAAAGTTATTGAATTTCTGGAGTTCAGCTTTAAGTATTTATTGATGTTCCCCTGTATATTACTATCTATAGCATCATAGTAATAACTACAGCTTTTGCCATTTTGAGTGCCCTAGTTACCTGCCTTGAAACCACTTGCTTTGGAACCAGAGCACTTAATGCTCAATTGTAGGGGAGCACAGGGAAAAACACATCTAAGAGATAGAATACTACAAATAGTGTGGAGCAAGAAGAGATGACATGGTGGATAACCTCACTAATTTGTAATTGTCATGATACATGCTACAAACCTTTTCATTTAGGTGACCAGGGGTGCACCAGGTCTCTAAGCAAAGTTCTTCTTTAGACTGCATATTTAGCTACAGTTCATAAGGCTATAAAAAAAACTGAAGTTGTGTAAGGAAATGCGTAACAAACAATAGCATCGAAATAAAATAATTTTTTTTAATAACCTGAAAACAGTAAACTAGAAGCTGAGTGAAGGATATGAATTGATATATTTCACACATAACGTTGGCTTTTGGCACAGCATCATTTTAATAATGCTGGGTCTCTAATTTCCTATTATAAAATTAGCTTTTATAAAGAGTTAGGACCTGTTTACACCAGTGAACCGTGCTATTTACACAGCTATTGGTGTGCACTGGGAGACACAGTGCCAATATGTTGTTACCAGCACATCATATTGTTTACTTTTTTCCACATAAATTTATTGAAATGTCATATATGGCAGAGACAGACCACAGAGACATTGCGATGTGTGGGTTCCCATTGCAAAACACTGTGCTGAATAAAGGAGTGTGCACAGTATTTTTTTTTTCAGTTTATACCGCAGAATCTTGTGATATTAAATACCAGCAAAGAAAACAAGGCATTTTGCCTTGTCTATGCATTGGGGATACATTGAAAAAAGCTGCCAGCCTAGCCCCAATGTACCTGGTGTTATTGAGCCCTTAAATTTAAATACTGCAACTCAACACAACATGAAAAAATATAAAAAAGAAACTGCACTACGGTATACAAATCGACTCACGCTGCAAATGCAGCTATAAAAAAAGGAATTGATCCCTATATGAACCTATTGGAAGCTGCAACCTTACTATAAAACATAATTATAGTAAAAAAATATGGAAAACTAAACAAAGTTGCGCTACACCACCCACACACCAAAATATCAAATGTGTGTGTAATACAAAAATGAATCAGAGTCACGCTGCCTAATTCAAAAAAAGAACAGCACTCATCTGATGCATAAACCCAATGTGCTAAAATAATCAAACATAAATATTGTACCATATACTAGTGATAGTTTTAACATCAAATATATATATATATATATATATATATATATACTAGTAAAAGTTTTAACATCTAATAATCAATGGGAGTCCCCACAAAATTGATAGTGTAGGACAAAGTAATAAATGACTAAACACCTCAAAATAAAAAACATAAAAATAAAAACTATCACTAGTATATATATATATATATATATATATATATATATATGGTACAATATTTATGTTTGATTATTTTAGCACATTGGGTTTATGCATCAGATGAGTGCTGTTCTTTTTTTTGAATTAGGCAGCGTGACTCTGATTCATTTTTATATTACACACACATTTGATATTTTGGTGTGTGGGTGGTGTAGCGCAACTTTGTTTCGTTTTCCAACACAGCACAACACATTTCAATTTAATAAATAAAAAAAAATAAGACAATTATGGTTGTTTGTTGTACATGTCTACCCTTTCCAAAATTTGTGTAAGCCAATGCCTCCTCTGTAATGCTGGCTCCTGTCCCATGCGGAGTGATACCAACTGTACTCCATTGCTTATCCCAGCTAGCGGTCTCCAGAGTGGTGCCATCAGCAGGAAAGAAGAGGTCTTCAGATCAGTGTGAGGCAATACACTGGGCATAATAGTATAGGGCTGCTTTCACACTGATGTGCTGCAGCTTTTCTGCAGGTTTGCTGCACTTAGCTATAGACTTCTATTGTATCCTGCGGGTTTGGTGTGCTTTCAGAAAAGTGCTGCTGGATATAATAGAAGTCTGTAGCAAAGTGCAGTTAGCCCAAAAAAGTTGCAGATGTACTGTGTTTTACTCACAATGTGGGTAAACCACAGTACATCCGTGTGAAAGCAGCCTTATAGGGGGATCAGAATAGTAAGTTACATTTGCAGTTTAAGGGGATGGTAAAACCCCATAAGATGTGTTTTTATTAACCCGCCCCAATCGCACCCCCTTTAGCTGCAGTGACCAGGGGTGTTAACCTGAATCAGTTGCAGCAGGGTTAATATGCACACTGACATGGTTGGTGGGTGTAGCATCTGCCAAGCATTACCCATGCAAGTGAATGAGGTCACTCTGCAAGTGTCCTGCAACCCTCTGCAGGACAGCAAACAAGGGGTTAAAGCAGGCAGTGTTGTTGTTGTTGCTTTCTCATCGCCTGCTTTAACCCCTTGGACCCCGCAGAAGCATGCAGTTGTAAGGCACTTGCAGAGTGGCCCCATGTAATTGAATGGGTCATGATTGGCAGACAGTAACACCCACAAAAAGCAACAGGGGTGTTAATTCTTGCTGCAGCACGTGTATACCCTGCCTCAGCAGCTAAAGGGAGTATGGATTGGGGGCAATAAAACAGTGACTCAACCACAGGGTTTTACCACCCCCCAATGTTATGTATGAACGAAGGGTGCCACTGCCGAATGGAACTGAGGCTCATTCTTAAGTACAGCAGACACTGCTAGTCCTCTTAACCACTTTCAGACTGGACCATTTTGCTGGTCAATGACCAGAGGTCTTTTTACAATTTGGCACTGCGCTGCTTTAACTGGTAATTGCGCAGTCATGCAATGTTGTACCCAAACAAAATTTGCGTCCTTTTTTTCCCACAAATAAAGCTTTCTTTTAAAGGTATTTGACTGACTCTGCGATTTTTATTTTTTGCGATATAAACGTAAAAAGACCGCAAATTTTGAAAAAAAATGATATTTTCTACTTTTTGTTATCAGAAAAATCCAATAAACTCAATTTTAGTCATACATTTAGGCCAAAATGTATTCAGCCACATGTCTTTGGTAAAAAAAAAGTCAATAACTGTATATTTATTGGTTTGCGCAAAAGTTGTCACATCTACAAACTAAGGTACGTTTTCTGGAATTTACGCAGCTTTTAGTTTACGACTGCCTATCTCATTTCTTGAGGTGCTAAAATGGCAGGGCAGTACAAACCCCCCCCCCAAATGACCCCATTTTGGAAAGTAGACCCCCTAAGGAAATTGATAAGAGGCATGTTGAGCCCATTGAATATTTAATTTTTTTGCCTCAAGCGATTGAATAATGACAAAAATTTTTTTTTTTTTTTTTTTACACAAAGTTGTCACTAAATGATATATTGCTCACACATGCTATGGGCATATGTGAAATGACACCCCAAAATAAATTCTGCTGCTTCTCCTGAGTACGGGGATACCACATATGTGGGACTTTTTGTGAGCCTAGCCGCGTACGGGGCCCCGAAAACCAAGCACCGCCTTCAGGCTTTCTAAGGGCGTAAATTTTTGATTTCACTTCTCACTACCTATTACAGTTTTGAAGGCCATAAAATGCCAAGATGGCACAAAACCCCCACAAATGACCCCATTTTAGAAAGTAGACACCCCAAGCTATTTGCTGAGAGGCATTTTGAGTCCATGGAATATTTTATATTTTGCCACAAGTTGCGGGAAAATTACAAACTTTTTTTTTTTTTTTTTCACAAAGTTGTCACTAAATTATATATTGCTCACGCATGCCATGGGCATATGTGAAATGACACCCCAAAATAAATTCTGCTTCTTCTCCTGAGTACGGGGATACCACATATGTGGGACTTTTTGTGAGCCTAGCCGCGTACGGGGCCCCGAAAACCAAGCACCGCCTTCAGGCTTTCTAAGGGCGTAAATTTTTGATTTCACTTCTCACTACCTATTACAGTTTTGAAGGCCATAAAATGCCAAGATGGCACAAAACCCCCACAAATGACCCCATTTTAGAAAGTAGACACCCCAAGCTATTTGCTGAGAGGCATTTTGAGTCCATGGAATATTTTATATTTTGCCACAAGTTGCGGGAAAATTACAAACTTTTTTTTTTTTTTTTCACAAAGTTGTCACTAAATTATATATTGCTCACGCATGCCATGGGCATATGTGAAATGACACCCCAAAATAAATTCTGCTTCTTCTCCTGAGTATGGGGATACCACATATGTGGGACATTTTGGGAGCCTAGCCGCGTACGGGGCCCCGAAAACCAAGCACCGCCTTCAGGCTTTCTAAGGGCGTTACAGTTTTGAAGGCCATAAAATGCCAAGATGGTACAAACCCCCCCAAATGACCCCATTTTGGAAAGTAGACACCCCTAAATTTAGGGGTACACTAGTGAGACTAGGTAATAAATGGCGGGTGCCCTGAAACTATAAAAAAATAACTAACCAACCAGCGTCACCTGTAACAGTTATATGGTGTTCACTGGTGAAAGGGTTAACTAGGGGGCAATCAGGGGGCTTTATGCGGTAGTATATGGGGGTCCCTGGCGCTATAAAAAGCTGTGGCGAACCTAAATACCTACCTGCCTAACTAGCGTCACCTGTGACACTAATACAGCGATCAGAAAAACGATCGCTTATTAGGCTGGGTTCACACTGGAGCGATGCGGGAACGCCACGAATCCGCGGTGGGTTCCCGCATCGCATGCCTCCCGGCGGCAGTTCACACTGCCCTCTGCGAACTGCTGGGAGTGTCAGTGAAATGTTAATGAAACCCCCAGATCAGTTCGCATATCGCAGTGCGATCTGCAAACTCGGATCGCATGGTGTGAACACCCATGCGATCCGGTTCTGCTGCGGACCAAAAAAAGGGTCCCGTGCGAGTTTGCGGCGGGTGCGGCGGGTGCGACGCAAATTCAGCCATACTATCTGTATGGCTGAACTCGAATCGCACAGAGATCGGATGTGATTTGCACTGCAGTGCGGTGCGAATCACATCCGTTCTCATAAACCGCTGCAATGTGAACCCAGCCTTAGTGACACTGGCGACGGGGGGTGATCACGGGGTTAAACCTTTATTGGGGGGGTTAGGGGGGTACCTTAGAACTAAAGGGGGCTAACCCTAACTGCCCTAACAGTTATTACAGTCACAATTGACACCCGCCGGGTGATCAGGGGGTTAAACCTTTATTAGGTAATAAATGGCGGGTGCCCTGAAACTATAAAAAAATAACTAACCAACCAGCGTCACCTGTAACAGTTATATTGTGATCACTGGTGAAAGGGTTAACTAGGGGGCAATCAGGGGGCTTTATGCGGTAGTATATGGGGGTCCCTGGCGCTATAAAAAGCTGCGGCGAACCTAAATACCTACCTGCCTAACTAGCGTCACCTGTGACACTAATACAGCGATCAGAAAAACGATTGCTTATTAGGCTGGGTTCACACTGGAGCGATGCGGGAACGCCACGAATCCGCGGCGGGTTCCCGCATCGCATGCCTCCTGGCGGCAGTTCACACTGCCCTATGCGAACTGCTGGGAGTATCAGTGAAATGTTAATGACACCCCCAGATCAGTTCGCATATCGCAGTGCGATCTGCAAACTCGGATCGCATGGTGTGAACACCCATGCGATCCGATTCTGCTGCTGTAGCCTTATGAGTTTATGTGAAATCTCCATTAATACCTGTACAATATTGTAATTAGAAATATATTTCCATTAGATTTAAATATATATTTAAAGTATTGAGTGTTTGTGTTGGTGTTACTGTAATTGGTTCAACTTCAAAGCTTGGCCTTTTGTTTTCCCTGATAACATCTCACCTGGGAAGTAAACAACAGCTTTCGTTGACTCATCCAATCAGGCTGTTCCCAATATACATTGACTAGGTACAGTGACCAATTAGGGAGAATATATTAGCCACACTACAGAAAGTAGGGGGGGGGATATAATGCTTTGTGAGCAAGCCAAGTCACTCTGGTGTGGTAGCACACGGCAGTCACCATGGGCTGACCTGAAGTTAACAGGTAATCTAACTCTGAACTTGCACCTTATATTGTATTGTAAATACGATTCTGTGAGTAATTTGTAAATATCATGTAAGCCAGGGGACCTACACTGTATATTGTGATGTACATACTGTCTGGTGTGTAATTTGTATATATTATGTAACCCTATAAATAAATGTGTATTGCTGATTGAACTATCTCTTTTGTACAAGATCTCTCAGATCTAGATATGTATATGTCCATACTACTACAATGATTGAGGGGTATGCACATAATCATAAATACTAGTCAACAAATGGCGACCGGCGAAGGGACAAGAAAAATTGGTGGTCTCTTTCAGCAATATCTCAAGGGGTTGCAATATCTACAAAAGGCACACTATGAAAGGGTTTTTCATCTGAATGCTAAAAAGTAACATTGGGTGCTCTATGTGCTCAATATAGAAATGGGCTATAAAAAATAGCTGTGTTGTACAGTGTGTGATAATTAGGAAGCCTACTGTTAGTATACTAAGGAACACATCACTTATGTTAAAAGCTAAATATAATATAGAATTTGTACATGAAGAGTCCAGATACATTAGAAGGAGATGAAAACAGCTGTTGCCCAATGTTTCTATGCATGAAGATTTAGTCGATTAAAAAAAAAAAAAAAAGTTTGAAAGATGTTTCCTGCAGTGGATGAAGTGTATGTAACAGGAATTGAGAGTACAGCACAAAAGATGGATAGGGAGGACAGACAGTCTTTAGAAAATGTGCTACTTGTAGCTAACAATATTGGCAAACTATTGCCAGGAGTGCACATAACATTTCATGCAGATAATGTCTTGCAACGATGTAAATTGCTGGGAGTTGCCAACTCCAGAGATCAGGTTAAAGTTTTACTATTAACAGTCAACTTAGACACATGGTCTTCCTTACCAGATCATGTTAAAGAAGGAAGAGCAGATTACAATGAAACTGTAGATGAACTGCTAAAAATATTATATCCCTTTGACCTAGGCTTAATAGCAGCGTTTAGAACAAAACAGGAAAATAATGAGAATCCACTTCTTTATGCAAACAGGCTATGGTCAGCTTACTATGTAGGCAAACGGAGAAATGTAAACAGAGAGGACCCAGAGTACAAAACCCTCCTAATATCTAATGCCCATCCAAAATTTAAAATTCAATGTGGATTTTTTATAAATCCTCTTAAAGATTCATATCAAAGTATCATGGATTGTATGCACAATTATTTTCATGTAGCCAGAAGGTCTAATTCTGTGAAATCAAAGATTTATCACCAGCGTACAAACAAAAATACCTATTTAGCAAGTCACACTACAGGAGAATTGGCCACCTTTTCAAACAGAAAGAGACATCATTACAATGGCATGGCTCCACAGTTACTAGTCAAAGGCAAATAGCCTCATGCTCCCCTTTGAATGTAAATACCATGGAAAGCGATCTCAGATTACAGCACAGGAGATCAGTTCTGAAAGAACTTACGTTAATAACCACAATTACGTCTCTTGAAAATGAGATTGAGCTACTGAAGTCGCATATTCATAATTGGGAAAATACCAATAAAATAATGGAAACATCACAACATGTTCTTAAGGAAAAATATGAAGCATGCCATGCAGATGTGGTACAGTGTAATAAAGGACTGAAAGAAATAAAACAATCTTTTGATCAAATTGTTAAGACCCCACAGAAAACCGTCTATTCCATTCAAACAGAAAATACAGGAGGGAGGCCCAATCTATCTATATTATCTGCTAGGACTTCCTCTTACGGGGAACAAAACTTAAATATAAGCAATGTCGAAACAGTGAAAGAAGTACCAGATCTAATGTGTCATTCAGATGTCTATGATCTGAGTAATTTATTTTCACCAGATCCAAGTGCGGATGTCAGTGTCTATTTACCAATGTACACATAAGAATGATGTATTTTTTATTTATTTTTTGTTTTGCTTTAAATAGGTTAAATAAATAAAAAGGGGGAAAGATTAATAACTGTCTTCTACAAAGTAATTTTTTTTCAGGTTTAAGTGAGTTCAGGAAAGTATATGTCCATACAAATTAGCTGTACATATGCGTAAAAACACGCCTAACAAAGGTAAGGTATAACAGTCCATTGTTTTTTTTTTTTTTTGTTCTCTCTTCCTCTCACTTTCCTTTGTATTCTCCCAGAGGCCAGAAACGCCAAACAATTCATTTGCAATTACCAAAGTGCTATCCAGGATGTATGGCATGCAATCGAAATGAATGTGTATGTGTGAGTGATGGAATGCATGGGTATGAACTGTCCATGTGTAAACAAAGATTTTTTTTTTCTCTTAGGGGGTGTACTCAACATTGCTTTATGGCCATAAATAAGTGTGATCACACTAATGCGCATGCGTTGTACTGTTTATGATTATTTTATAATTTTTTTTTCATTGGAAATGAGCTCAATACTGGTACCAGTTTAAATTTATAATTTTTAATTTTTTTTTTACAAGTTTAAATGTACTTGCGAATAAATAACCTGTGCACAAATATGAAATCTCAATCCCTATAACTATGAGGAACTGTAGGGATGTTGTGTATATCTTTGTTTTCTCCTTTCCTGTGGTTTAGAGTGAAGGTTCTTTCACTCTGACACTCGGAAACTACCATGATACATTACTTTGCACCTTGTGGCATCTTATGGATTCAGTAGGTCTTGTGTTTTGTTTTGTTTTTCCTTCCAAATTAACTCATGTGATGCTAATATGTGTGAAGGTTATAGATCTACATGTTGTCGTTTAGAATTGAAGTATTTACAAACCCTCCCAGTTTTTCCATAATTTTTGGTCTGTCCGAGTATAGATTTGGGGGTGGGTCCTTGACATTATTGACTGTACTTACGGTTAATGGACCCATTACCTTGGCTGGAAGTCTGTTCCAAGCGTCCACTACTATTGTAGACCATTATGAACCTCTCAGAGAGGTACAGTGAGGTGTTATTAATGATTTTTAAGTTTTTTATTTTAGGGTAATTGCCCAAACAAGGATGGATGATTGGACTCAGACGGGGCAAAGTATTGTCAAACACAGATGAGGACCTTAAAACATAATTTTATGTTGGTTTTAAGGAGAAGCCTTGAATGGAATTAATTACAGTCAGGCCTAACTAAATTCTAAAACAAAAAAAAAAAAATGTTTTGGGGGCGGTCTGTTTCAATAAACAGAGGTCCTGCGCTCTCTAATACAAATTTTTGTGGCCTGCTTGACTTGCAAATTGTTTTGCACGGAGAGTCAATTAATAGGTTAATCACCACCAAGAGAGGGTGTTGCGCAATGTTTAAAGGCAAATTCAATCATCTTGTTTAACACAATTACAGATTCAAGGCTCTTTAACAAATTAAAGGTTGAGGCAGCATTCAATCTGAATAGTTTTTTTTTTCTCTTTATTGTATAGGTTTTTTTCCTTCAACTTTTTCTCTTAAGGAAAACTATTTTTTTTTTCTTTACTTCCTATATCACCTTATTTTTTTTTTATTTTTTTTTTGGTGATTCTTCAGTTTGGCTTGCCTATGGTGAAATAAAAAAAAAAAAAAAGAGGGGAGTATGGGGAACATTATATGGAGAACATTTAAAGCAATTACAAATGTTGATATAGAATATTAAAAGCTTCCCTTTAGCATTTTGGGGACGGGTCGAGTATCCAACAGTTTTTGTTTTTCTTTTATGACATTGGATAATTGTTTTATATGAATTTAGGTCATTGTAGCTATTATCATGACAATAGTAATATTAGGGTTTAGCTACAACCATGTGACTATTTTCTGGGTAAATGTGACTTACAATCCTCTCTACAGTTCTAATATTGGGCAGTCATCAGATGTGGTCATTGATCATTTTTCTTTTTGTGTATGTTGCTCAGTTTTTCCTTTTTGTGCCATAATAAGTTCAAAGAGCATTGCGTGAATATCATAGATATACTGGGACTTGTGAGACTCATAGTGATTGGCAAATAGCAGGGAGTATAGTACATTTGTACTCAAGAGTATTTTAGTTAGATTTTTCCTGAAGCCACTAGTGACTGGTGACATCACACCTATCTGTATTCTGAAATCAAGTTATTTTTGCCTGCGTAGGCGACACTGCTTAATCTGCAATGAGAACTCTTAAAGTGATGACCTCTTCCGTAGCCTGCTAAAGGCAGGGCTCGTACAGTAGCCAAGGATGGAGCGGTATGCCCAATGTTTGGAACCAGCATGGAACACAGCTCCAGTAAAAGGAGGTAGTGGTGAGTTGCGATGGCAACAAGAGCCCCCTGGACACTTGAAGGGTCATACACAGACACACAGTGGTATACAGCAGAAGGCAGAACAGAGTTACTTGCAGGCATATGACCATGGAGGAAGAAAGATGGGGGTGGAAATCAGACACCTGGCTGAAGGGCGTAACCAAATTGTTACACATGTCACTGAGAAAGGGGTCTTATTAATATGTCGCAGTATATCTATGGTAATTCTAATAAAAGGTCCTAACTGCTCAGACTTACCAGACAAGCATTAATTTGAATGCATGTGTCTCAAATGTACTTGTGGTGTTCTTTCTCTACCTCTGTCCAAATTAATAAAGTATAATCTTAGCTGGGAAAGCTGGTCCAAAGGCCATTACTGTATGCGGTATCCAACGTGAATCACCATGGGAGGCTGTCCCAGAAGCAAGGGCAACATGACCAGATGGACATTATTGACTTTCGTACTATTATTATTGGACGGTTGAGAACAAGGATCCTCATGTTTTTTTTTTATCCCTTTTGTTTTTTTTTATTGTGTTTTGTATCCTATGATTTTATTATGGACTTATTACATTCAGAACAAGTGAGGACTACCGATACTGGGATCCAGAAATGTGAACTGTAGAGATGGGGATTTTAAAAGTTTTTTTTTCTTCTCAAAGAGTTTTATTTCATTTCAGAGGGCAAAGCCAAACGTTCAAAATATTAAAGAAGATTGCACATAAACCATTATTCTATGTGTGGCCAAGTCTCATATTCTCAACTGGCCACAAGGGGCCATCTGTAGCCTTATGAGTTTATGTGAAATCTCCATTAATACCTGTACAATATTGTAATTAGAAATATATTTCCATTAGATTTAAATATATATTTAAAGTATTGAGTGTTTGTGTTGGTGTTACTGTAATTGGTTCAACTTCAAAGCTTGGCCTTTTGTTTTCCCTGATAACATCTCACCTGGGAAGTAAACAACAGCTTTCGTTGACTCATCCAATCAGGCTGTTCCCAATATACATTGACTAGGTACAGTGACCAATTAGGGAGAATATATTAGCCACACTACAGAAAGTAGGGGGGGGGATATAATGCTTTGTGAGCAAGCCAAGTCACTCTGGTGTGGTAGCACACGGCAGTCACCATGGGCTGACCTGAAGTTAACAGGTAATCTAACTCTGAACTTGCACCTTATATTGTATTGTAAATACGATTCTGTGAGTAATTTGTAAATATCATGTAAGCCAGGGGACCTACACTGTATATTGTGATGTACATACTGTCTGGTGTGTAATTTGTATATATTATGTAACCCTATAAATAAATGTGTATTGCTGATTGAACTATCTCTTTTGTACAAGATCTCTCAGATCTAGATATGTATATGTCCATACTACTACAATGATTGAGGGGTATGCACATAATCATAAATACTAGTCAACAAATGGCGACCGGCGAAGGGACAAGAAAAATTGGTGGTCTCTTTCAGCAATATCTCAAGGGGTTGCAATATCTACAAAAGGCACACTATGAAAGGGTTTTTCATCTGAATGCTAAAAAGTAACATTGGGTGCTCTATGTGCTCAATATAGAAATGGGCTATGAAAAATAGCTGTGTTGTACAGTGTGTGATAATTAGGAAGCCTACTGTTAGTATACTAAGGAACACATCACTTATGTTAAAAGCTAAATATAATATAGAATTTGTACATGAAGAGTCCAGATACATTAGAAGGAGATGAAAACAGCTGTTGCCCAATGTTTCTATGCATGAAGATTTAGTCGATTAAAAAAAAAAAAAAAAAGTTTGAAAGATGTTTCCTGCAGTGGATGAAGTGTATGTAACAGGAATTGAGAGTACAGCACAAAAGATGGATAGGGAGGACAGACAGTCTTTAGAAAATGTGCTACTTGTAGCTAACAATATTGGCAAACTATTGCCAGGAGTGCACATAACATTTCATGCAGATAATGTCTTGCAACGATGTAAATTGCTGGGAGTTGCCAACTCCAGAGATCAGGTTAAAGTTTTACTATTAACAGTCAACTTAGACACATGGTCTTCCTTACCAGATCATGTTAAAGAAGGAAGAGCAGATTACAATGAAACTGTAGATGAACTGCTAAAAATATTATATCCCTTTGACCTAGGCTTAATAGCAGCGTTTAGAACAAAACAGGAAAATAATGAGAATCCACTTCTTTATGCAAACAAGGCTATGGTCAGCTTACTATGTAGGCAAACGGAGAAATGTAAACAGAGAGGACCCAGAGTACAAAACCCTCCTAATATCTAATGCCCATCCAAAATTTAAAATTCAATGTGGATTTTTTATAAATCCTCTTAAAGATTCATATCAAAGTATCATGGATTGTATGCACAATTATTTTCATGTAGCCAGAAGGTCTAATTCTGTGAAATCAAAGATTTATCACCAGCGTACAAACAAAAATACCTATTTAGCAAGTCACACTACAGGAGAATCGGCCACCTTTTCAAACAGAAAGAGACATCATTACAATTACAATGCCTCCAAAGATAAGATCTATAGGCATGGCTCCACAGTTACTAGTCAAAGGCAAATAGCCTCATGCTCCCCTTTGAATGTAAATACCATGGAAAGCGATCTCAGATTACAGCACAGGAGATCAGTTCTGAAAGAACTTACGTTAATAACCACAATTACGTCTCTTGAAAATGAGATTGAGCTACTGAAGTCGCATATTCATAATTGGGAAAATACCAATAAAATAATGGAAACATCACAACATGTTCTTAAGGAAAAATATGAAGCATGCCATGCAGATGTGGTACAGTGTAATAAAGGACTGAAAGAAATAAAACAATCTTTTGATCAAATTGTTAAGACCCCACAGAAAACCGTCTATTCCATTCAAACAGAAAATACAGGAGGGAGGCCCAATCTATCTATATTATCTGCTAGGACTTCCTCTTACGGGGAACAAAACTTAAATATAAGCAATGTCGAAACAGTGAAAGAAGTACCAGATCTAATGTGTCATTCAGATGTCTATGATCTGAGTAATTTATTTTCACCAGATCCAAGTGCGGATGTCAGTGTCTATTTACCAATGTACACATAAGAATGATGTATTTTTTATTTATTTTTTGTTTTGCTTTAAATAGGTTAAATAAATAAAAAGGGGGAAAGATTAATAACTGTCTTCTACAAAGTAATTTTTTTTCAGGTTTAAGTGAGTTCAGGAAAGTATATGTCCATACAAATTAGCTGTACATATGCGTAAAAACACGCCTAACAAAGGTAAGGTATAACAGTCCATTGTTTTTTTTTTTTTTTGTTCTCTCTTCCTCTCACTTTCCTTTGTATTCTCCCAGAGGCCAGAAACGCCAAACAATTCATTTGCAATTACCAAAGTGCTATCCAGGATGTATGGCATGCAATCGAAATGAATGTGTATGTGTGAGTGATGGAATGCATGGGTATGAACTGTCCATGTGTAAACAAAGATTTTTTTTTTCTCTTAGGGGGTGTACTCAACATTGCTTTATGGCCATAAATAAGTGTGATCACACTAATGCGCATGCGTTGTACTGTTTATGATTATTTTATAATTTTTTTTTTCATTGGAAATGAGCTCAATACTGGTACCAGTTTAAATTTATAATTTTTAAATTTTTTTTTACAAGTTTAAATGTACTTGCGAATAAATAACCTGTGCACAAATATGAAATCTCAATCCCTATAACTATGAGGAACTGTAGGGATGTTGTGTATATCTTTGTTTTCTCCTTTCCTGTGGTTTAGAGTGAAGGTTCTTTCACTCTGACACTCGGAAACTACCATGATACATTACTTTGCACCTTGTGGCATCTTATGGATTCAGTAGGTCTTGTGTTTTGTTTTGTTTTTCCTTCCAAATTAACTCATGTGATGCTAATATGTGTGAAGGTTATAGATCTACATGTTGTCGTTTAGAATTTAAGTATTTACAAACCCTCCCAGTTTTTCCATAATTTTTGGTCTGTCCGAGTATAGATATGGGGGTGGGTCCTTGACATTATTGACTGTACTTACGGTTAATGGACCCATTACCTTGGCTGGAAGTCTGTTCCAAGCATCCACTACTATTGTAGACCATTATGAACCTCTCAGAGAGGTACAGTGAGGTGTTATTAATGATTTTTAAGTTTTTTATTTTAGGGTAATTGCCCAAACAAGGATGGATGATTGGACTCAGACGGGGCAAAGTATTGTCAAACACAGATGAGGACCTTAAAACATAATTTTATGTTGGTTTTAAGGAGAAGCCTTGAATGGAATTAATTACAGTCAGGCCTAACTAAATTCTAAAACAAAAAAAAAAAAATGTTTTGGGGGCGGTCTGTTTCAATAAACAGAGGTCCTGCGCTCTCTAATACAAATTTTTGTGGCCTGCTTGACTTGCAAATTGTTTTGCACGGAGAGTCAATTAATAGGTTAATCACCACCAAGAGAGGGTGTTGTGCAATGTTTAAAGGCAAATTCAATCATCTTGTTTAACACAATTACAGATTCAAGGCTCTTTAACAAATTAAAGGTTGAGGCAGCATTCAATCTGAATAGTTTTTTTTTTCTCTTTATTGTATAGGTTTTTTTCCTTCAACTTTTTCTCTTAAGGAAAACTATTTTTTTTTTTTCTTTACTTCCTATATCACCTTATTTTTTTTTTATTTTTTTTTTGGTGATTCTTCAGTTTGGCTTGCCTATGGTGAAATAAAAAAAAAAAAAAAAAGAGGGGAGTATGGGGAACATTATATGGAGAACATTTAAAGCAATTACAAATGTTGATATAGAATATTAAAAGCTTCCCTTTAGCATTTTGGGGACGGGTCGAGTATCCAACAGTTTTTGTTTTTCTTTTATGACATTGGATAATTGTTTTATATGAATTTAGGTCATTGTAGCTATTATCATGACAATAGTAATATTAGGGTTTAGCTACAACCATGTGACTATTTTCTGGGTATATGTGACTTACAATCCTCTCTACAGTTCTAATATTGGGCAGTCATCAGATGTGGTCATTGATCATTTTTCTTTTTTTGTATGTTGCTCAGTTTTTCCTTTTTGTGCCATAATAAGTTCAAAGAGCATTGCGTGAATATCATAGATATACTGGGACTTGTGAGACTCATAGTGATTGGCAAATAGCAGGGAGTATAGTACATTTGTACTCAAGAGTATTTTAGTTAGATTTTTCCTGAAGCCACTAGTGACTGGTGACATCACACCTATCTGTATTCTGAAATCAAGTTATTTTTGTCTGCGTAGGCGACACTGCTTAATCTGCAATGAGAACTCTTAAAGTGATGACCTCTTCCGTAGCCTGCTAAAGGCAGGGCTCGTACAGTAGCCAAGGATGGAGCGGTATGCCCAATGTTTGGAACCAGCATGGAACACAGCTCCAGTAAAAGGAGGTAGTGGTGAGTTGCAATGGCAACAAGAGCCCCCTGGACACTTGAAGGGTCATACACAGACACACAGTGGTATACAGCAGAAGGCAGAACAGAGTTACTTGCAGGCATATGACCATGGAGGAAGAAAGATGGGGGTGGAAATCAGACACCTGGCTGAAGGGCGTAACCAAATTGTTACACATGTCACTGAGAAAGGGGTCTTATTAATATGTCGCAGTATATCTATGGTAATTCTAATAAAAGGTCCTAACTGCTCAGACTTACCAGACAAGCATTAATTTGAAAGCATGTGTCTCAAATGTACTTGTGGTGTTCTTTCTCTACCTCTGTCCACATTAATAAAGTATAATCTTAGCCGGGAAAGCTGGTCCAAAGGCCATTACTGTATGCGGTATCCAACGTGAATCACCATGGGAGGCTGTCCCAGAAGCAAGGGCAACATGACCAGATGGACATTATTGACTTTCGTACTATTATTATTGGACGGTTGAGAACAAGGATCCTCATGTTTTTTTTTTATCCCTTTTTTTTTTTTTTTATTGTGTTTTGTATCCTATGATTTTATTATGGACTTATTACATTCAGAACAAGTGAGGACTACCGATACTGGGATCCAGAAATGTGAACTGTAGAGATGGGGATTTTAAAAGTTTTTTTTTCTTCTCAAAGAGTTTTATTTCATTTCAGAGGGCAAAGCCAAACGTTCAAAATATTAAAGAAGATTGCACATAAACCATTATTCTATGTGTGGCCAAGTCTCATATTCTCAACTGGCCACAAGGGGCCATCTGTAGCCTTATGAGTTTATGTGAAATCTCCATTAATACCTGTACAATATTGTAATTAGAAATATATTTCCATTAGATTTAAATATATATTTAAAGTATTGAGTGTTTGTGTTGGTGTTACTGTAATTGGTTCAACTTCAAAGCTTGGCCTTTTGTTTTCCCTGATAACATCTCACCTGGGAAGTAAACAACAGCTTTCGTTGACTCATCCAATCAGGCTGTTCCCAATATACATTGACTAGGTACAGTGACCAATTAGGGAGAATATATTAGCCACACTACAGAAAGTAGGGGGGGGGGGATATAATGCTTTGTGAGCAAGCCAAGTCCCTCTGGTGTGGTAGCACACGGCAGTCACCATGGGCTGACCTGAAGTTAACAGGTAATCTAACTCTGAACTTGCACCTTATATTGTATTGTAAATACGATTCTGTGAGTAATTTGTAAATATCATGTAAGCCAGGGGACCTACACTGTATATTGTGATGTACATACTGTCTGGTGTGTAATTTGTATATATTATGTAACCCTATAAATAAATGTGTATTGCTGATTGAACTATCTCTTTTGTACAAGATCTCTCAGATCTAGATATGTATATGTCCATACTACTACAATGATTGAGGGGTATGCACATAATCATAAATACTAGGCAACACTGCGGACCAAAAAAAGGGTCCCGTGTGAATTTGCGGCGGGTGCGGCGCGAATTCAGCCATATTATCTGTATGGCTGAACTCGAATCGCACAGAGATCGGATGTGATTTGCACTGCAGTGCGGTGCGAATCACATCCGTTCTCATAAACCGCTGCATTGTGAACCCAGCCTTAGTGACACTGGCGACGGGGGGTGATCACGGGGTAAACCTTTATTGGGGGGGTTAGGGGGGTACATTAGAACTAAAGGGGGCTAACCCTAACTGACCTAACAGTTATTACAGTCACAAATGACACCAATGCAAAAAAAAATAAAAATGCAATTGGTGTCACTGTGACTGGGGGGGCAGGGGTAATTGGGGGGGTGATCGGGGGGTGAAGGGGGGGGTGTGAGTGTGCCTGGCATGTTCTACTGTGTAGTGTTGTGTTGGTGCAACTCACCGATCCTCTCTCCTCGGTGCCGGAACGAAAAATACCGACACGGAGGAGAGATTACATCACTTCCTCTGCCTGTGTTTACATTACAGGAGAGGAAGTGATGTCACGGAGCATTTCCATTCGTCGGGAGCGATCGCGAGGGGTTGGCCATGAATGAATGGCCGCCCCCTCATCCCGGATCGCTCCCGAACGAATACCGACCGCCGCAGGCACCGGGGGGGGGCCCGATCGGGCCCCCCACCCGCGGGAAGGCAGGGACGTACAGGTACGCCCATATGCCTGCCCGTGCCATTCTGTTGACGTACATCGTCGTGCGGCGTTCAGCAAGTGGTTAAATGCAATCGAAGTGTGTTTGAGAGGTGGTGAGGAAGTGATATGTTGAGTCCTTACCACCTGATTTAAACCCATGATTGCTGTGTAATGCAAGTGATTGCAACATGGTAGTATGGCAATTAGAGGTTTAAATCAGGTATGAGGAGTCAACACTGGAGTGAACACTGTGTGATCTTTGACTTCTCCCATGTTGTTTAGGTAGATCTCCACCTCTTTAAGGTTGCCTACCCCTGCTGTACTGTATATATGTAATATTCTCAGATGCATTCAAACTTGAAAAGCAATTCTTATTATAATAATTTTAGTAAATTGAGCATTTTCTAAAACTAGAAGAAGAAGCAACATTTTAAGAGCTAAGGGGAAATCAATATTGTTTATATATTTTGTTTCAGTGCTTTGGTGTGCGTCCTCCATTTTTTTTCTTTCTAATAAAGTGCTATTGTTAACCATACTACAATTCTTCCATTAAGGTGCTGCAAAAATCTATGTTAATTCATTTTTCATTTACTAGAATAGTTAATTTTGCATAGGTCAGCATCCGTGAAAATCCTGCCTGTTAAATTGCTCTATGTCTATGCACTTAGCTTGATGGGGTAAATCAAACTTCATCTATGCACAAAACTGCCAGTCATGTTTGCATGTGTTTGGTTTTGACCTTGTCTGACATTCTTTATTCCTAGTTCTATATTTTTTGTATTAGGTTTGGAAGACAAGTAAGCGAAGTGGCCAGGCTAAAGATGTTTTGACAAGGCAGAAGACAAAAAAAAACTTACACCTTCATAAAATATTTTCCCACATGTCACGTCAGTAATTCGAATAGTCAGAACAATTATGAAGGGTGATAAATATCCTCAAAGAATGGCATAGGAGCAGTCAGTGTTTTTCAATATAATTTCAAAGAGCTGAAAATGTTAGTTGTGGTTCTGTGGTGTGGTTCTGTGGTGTAGGAATGTGCCATAAAAATCTTTATTCCTATCTTTCAAAATAATATATAAAATGTATTTTTTTAATTTTGACAGAGTATAGAAAATTTGAATCCCTATCAGGTTTTTTTTTTCTGCCTCTATCCTCATGGGGAAATTTCCCTATATGTCCTGTCCTGGAAGTGCAATGGCAAATGAGAACAAATCGCTCCAAAGGGAACAGAATATGACCTTGTTGCCACAGCAATGGGCGTTTACCTTAACCTCTTTCTTATTCTTGAATTTCCAATAATTTTTTTTCCACATTACAATGACCACCAGGACTATTTGTGGGATACATCTCTCAAGTAAGGACACAAACAGCAATACAACTTAACAAAAAAGGTTTAACCCTGTTCTACTCTATCCAAAGACCCTAAAACATGCACTTTCATTTACAGCAAAAATCATGGAGCAGTATATTGTACCAATAAGATTATTTTACCACAGTGCTTCACTGGAAACATGGGAAATAGCCCCTTCAAAAGGAGAATAAATGTGTTTTACATGGCAGGCCTATAACTGAATTTCCACCCACTGGATGTTAGGTTCCATTAATACATTATTGAAAAAAACTAGCACATAAAGATCTAAGGGTAATTACAAATGTTACAGTCATGGGCGTCCGCAGAACTTTTTCCAAGGGGGGGCATCATTTCAAGGCCACTCATGCTCCGCCCCTTTTCGACAATCTCATGAAAATCTTTCCACTGGTAATACATATGTGTTATATAACAGATAATTCATCTTCACTTTGTATTGGAAGTTACTCTGGTGGCTGTGTTCCATGCCCATATAGCCTAGAGAATGTACATCTTTTTACATTGCAATACATCTGTTGTGGCCATATTTTGATCTCATATTGTCACTGTATAGGCTGTTTTCATCAAGATAAAAATATGGCAACAACAGATGTATTGCAATGTAAAAAGATGTACATTCTCTAGGCTATATGGGCATGGTACGCAGCCACCTGAGTAACCTTGCAGACGCCCATGCTTTCAAAAACCAGCCCTGGAATTTTTTTTATACCAGCCTCACAGCATTATTATACCAGCCCAACAGCATAACGTCATTATTTTCTTGTTCATGAAAGGGAAAACCATACATTTTAAAGCACATTTGATGAAGAGAGATATAGATATAGATATGAAATCACATAGGGCAGGGATGTCCAAACTTTTTTCAAAGAGGGCCAGATTTGATGAACTGAAAATGCGCGAGGGCCGACCATTTTGCCTGACATTCTTTGAACCATTAAAATTCGGTCTAAGTGTGTTCGTCCAAGCACTAATATACGGCCCAACAAGAATTCTCTTGCCTTTGTGGCTGTGTGTGGTGAAGAGATGAACTCAAGTGTATTATTTGGATACACCGTATTTATTGGCGTATAACACGCACCTTCACTTTAAGAGGGAAGCTTCAGAAAAAAAAACTTAAAAATTTTAAATAAAGAACTGTGAAGAAAAATAAGGGTCAGTGCCCATCTGCAGACCCACAATTGCCAGGAACGCAGCACCCACCATTGCCAGGAATGTACTCACCATTGCCAGGAATGCAGCCTCACCATTGCCAGGAATGCAGCCCCACCATTGCTAGAAATTCACTCACCATTGCCAGGAATGCACCCACCATTGCTAGAAATTCACTCACCATTGCCAGGAATGCAGCCCCACCATTGCCAGGAATGCACCCACCATTGCCAGAAATGCACCCACCATTGCCGGAAATGCACCCACCATTGCCGGGAATGCACCCACTATTGCCAGGAATGCAGCCACCATTGCCGGAAATGCACCCACCATTGCCGGGAATGCAGCCCCACCATTGCTGGGAATGCACCCACTATTGCCGGGAATGCACCCACCATTGCCAGGAATGCAGCCCCACCATTGCTGGGAATGCGCCCACTATTGCTAGGAATGCAGCCCCACCATTGCCAGGAATGCAGCCACCATTGCCAGAAATGCACCCACCATTGCCAGAAATGCACCCACCATTGCCGGGAATGCAGCCCCATCATTGCCGGGAATGCAGCCCCACCATTGCCGGGAATGCAGCCCCACCATTGCCCGGAGTGCACCCACAATTGCCAGGAATGCACCCACTATTGCCAGGAATGCAGCCCCATCATTGCCAGGAATGCACCCACTATTGCTAGGAATGCAGCCCCACCATTGCCAGGAATGCACCCACCATTGCCAGGAATGCACCCACTATTGCCAGGAATGCACCCACTATTGCTAGGAATGCAGCCCCACCATTGCCAGGAATTCACCCACCATTGCTAGGAATGCAGCCACCAGTGCCAGGAATTCACTCACCATTGCCAGGAATGCAGCCCCACAATTGCAGTTGCCAGGAATGCAGCCACCATTGCCATCAGTGCAGCCATGGAGGGCAGGACGAGCGCCAAAGACATCCTACAGGAGAATTTCCTGTTTACACAACGGCCCCTTTAAGAGAAAGTCAGACCTCCTCTGATGGACAGAACAGTCGTCCAATGACAGAGATGGGACTTCCTATTATAACTGCCGTGTAAACAGGAAATTCTCCTCCTGTGTGCACGGCATTAGTCCTGCCTCCTCCCTCCAAGGCAGCCGGACTATATATCTTTTGTGACCCCGGCGCTGGGAGATCGCCGGGGGCCACAAAAGATGTATATGTTTAAATAACCAGGCGGGCCGTTCAAAACCGGACCGTGGACTTTGGACATGCCTGACATAGGGCTTTATATATATATATATATATATTCAAATTCCAGTTAATAGTGGTAAGTGATCAATCATCAAGGGGGACCCCAGAAACTCAGAATGTGGGGGGGAGGACCACCTTCTGCAGAAAGAATACTCTAATGTAAGGGGGGTGGGTTACTAATATAAGGAGGAAACCCTTTATATCAGTGCCCCTTACATTATCATATTCACTCCCCCCTTACATCAGTGACCCCCGACTGGCCTGGCGGTGCTTTCACTGACCTCCTCTCAGGTGGACTGTGCAGGGCTCAGTCAGTCTGCTCCAGCTTGGAGGTTTTATCCTATAGTCTCCTGTCCACAGTCCACACAAGTCTGACTTCTCCCATGACCCCCATCCCGGCGGTGCTCCCACTCTTGACTCCTCTCCAGACTCCCTCAGAGACTGCAGACATGCTACAGCAGATGGACAGAGACTGCAGACTTGATGCAAGAGCTCAATGCAGCCTCACCAGTGCCCATCAAATTCAGCCTCACTGTGCCCATCAATGCAGCCTCACTGTGCCCACCAAATGCAGCTTCACTGTGCCCACCAAATGCAGCCTCACTGTGTCCATCAAATGCAGCCTCACTGTGTCCGTGAATGCAGCCTCACTGTGCCGTGAATGCAGCCTCACTGTGCCGTGAATGCAGCCTCACTGTGCCCACCAAATGCAGCTTCAGTGTGCCCTCCAAATGCAGCCTCACTGTGCCCTTCAAATGCAGCCTCGCCAAGTCCATCAAATGCAGCTTTACTGTGTGCCGTGAATGCAGTCTCACTGTGCCCATCATTGCAGCCCCTCCTGTGCCCCATGTCCCAGTCTGCAGTCCCTGTCTGTGGGAAGGTGTGTTGTTGATGCTCGGTACAGTACCTTGCATGCCAGCAGGATATCCATGACGGCCAGCAGCAGGCAGGGTCTGTTCTCGTTTTGGATGGGGACGGTGCTCCTTCCAGAGGATCTGTCTGCTGTGAGATGGAGTGGTCCCTGGCCACCTGCACCTTCAGCCGTCCTCATTTTCTGGCCCCAGTCAGCCTGCCCTCTGGTCCTGGGGAAGTGGAGAGCACTGAGTGGGAGTTGGAGAGAAGGGGGAGCAAAGAGGTCTGGCGGGGTTGGAGAACACATGGGTGGGGGCAAAGAGCAAGGGAGAGTGGAGATCACAGGGGTGGGGAGCGGAGAGCGCTTGGGGGGAACTTGAGAGAACTGGGGGGGCCAACAAGAACAGGGGTAGGGAGCACGGTAGGCTGAGAGCACTGGGGGGGGCTGAGTGTGGGGTGGTGAAGAGCACTGGGGGGGCAGAAAAACAGGGGTGGAGAGCACGGGGGCTGGAGAGTACTGGGGGGGTACAAAGAGCAGAGGGGAGTGGAGAGCAATGGGGGGGATCTTGAGAGCACCAGTGGGGGCCAGAAAGAACAGGGATGGAAAGCACAGGGGACTGGAGAGCACTATGGGGGGTGGAGAGCACATGGGTGGGCGCAAAATGCAGGGGGAGTGGAGAGTACAGGGTTGGGGAGTGGAGAGTGCTGGGGGGAACCAAAAAGAACAGGGGTGGAGAGCACGGAGGGTAGAGAGCACTGGGGGGGCTGGAGAGCACCAGGGGGGCAGAAAGAACAGGGGTGGGGAGTAAGGGGGGCTGGAGAGCACTGGGGTGGGGGCTGGAGAGTGATGGGGAGAGCTGAAGAGCACTGGGGGGGGGAAGAACAGGGGGGAGCATTGGGGGGAGTGTAGAGCACTGAGGGGAGAGCACTGGGGGGGAAAAGAACAGGAGGAGAGAGGTGGGGTTGATGGAGACCACTGGGGGGGGCAGGAGAGTGTGGCAGTGGAGGAGAGCACTGGGGGGGCAGGAGAGTGTGGCGGTGGAGGAGAGCACTGGGGGGGGCAGGAGAGTGTGGTGGTGGAGGAGAGCACTGGAGGGGGTGGCAGGAGAGTGTGGTGGTGGAGGAGACCACTGGGGGGGGCAGGAGAGTGTGGTGGTGGAGGAGAGCACAGTGGTGGAGGAGAGCATGGGGGCGCAGGAGAGTGCGGTGGTGGAGGAGAGCACTGGGGGGGGCAGGAGAGTGCGGTGGTGGAGGAGAGCACTGGGGGGGCAGGAGAGTGCGGTGGTGGAGGAGAGCACTGGGGGGCAGGAGAGTGCGGTGGTAAAGGAGAGCACTGGGGGGGCAGGAGAGTGCGGTGGTGGAGGAGAGCACTGGGGGGGGGGGCAGGAGAGTGCGGTGGTGGAGGGGAGCACTGGGGGGGCAGGAGAGTGAGGTGGTGGAGGAGAGCACTGGGGGGGCCAGGAGAGTGCGGTGGTGGAGGAGAACACGGGGGGCAGGAGAGTGCGGTGGTGGAAGAGAAGAGCACTGGAGGGGGGCAGGAGAGTGCGGTGGTTGAAGAGAGCACTGGGGGGGCAGGAGAGTGCGGTGGTGGAGGAGAGCACTGCAGCCCCCCCCGATCCTCCTATCCAGGCACTGTAGCATGGATGGACATCTACTCCTCCGGATCACAGCGCTGGATGGCTGTGTTCGGCGGCCACTCTGTAACACAGCCCCGCCCCCCCCCCCCAGACCAGCTCATGTGATAGGCGGAACATTGATTCTCTTTACTATCACACGAGCTGGTCTGGGGGGGCGGGACTGTGTTACAGAGCGGCCGCCGAACACAGCCATCCAGCGCTGTGATCCAGAGCGGACTCAGAAATAAAAAATGCAGCATGGCGGCGGCGGCGGTAGCAACACCTTGGGGATTCCAGGGGGGGGGGGGCACTTGACCCCCTTGCCCCCTGCTGCGGACGCCCATGGTTACAGTAGAACAAAGAAGGAATACTAAAAAAAAATAGCAATGAGAAAGAAAAATTCAAGTTATTGGAGGCTAAAGAAAACAGGCAAGGTATAATGCTATAAGACTAATGCCCTGTACATACAGTCGGACATTCCGACCACAAAATCCGTCATATTTTTTATGATGGATTTTGGCCGAAACTTGTTTTGCATACACACGGTTGGACAAAGTTGTTGGAAAATCCGATCGTCCGACAACATAATCCAATCGGACCGTTTCCATTGGAATTTCTGACCATGTGTACAGGGCATAAGAGTTTAGAGCAACAGATATTGTGTAATGAGCCAAATGTCTGAATGCTATAGGGGGTCTTTTATAGGAGGCATGGGGTTTAAAACAAATTAGTACATATATGGAAAAATTGTAGGAAGGTATCAGTCACAAAAGTGACTTATCGTCATGGGAACTGGCAATCCTGCTGGTAACTTTAGTATGATGGTCCCGCCGGTGTTGTGATGATGTCAAGGAGAAGAGATGGGAAGAGAACAAGGGGGATAAAGGAGTAAGGGAAGAGGAGTAGGTTGTGGCATCCAGGAAGAGAGGGCCCAATGGATGTTAAAAGCAATAACATGACCTATGCTAAACTAAACACCATTACGTAGACCGTATTTTTAACCTAATAAATCTCATCATATAATCTCCTTTTGGAAACATTATTTTGTAAAAAAAAATTAGGAGAAGGCTGTCTCCATACTGATACTATGAGATGTAGTGAATAACTCCTTTATTGCTTCACAGTTGACCAGTCCAGAAGCAGTAGCTCTATGACAATGAGACACATTTGTAACTATAACTATAATGCTTAGGTGCTTTGGTTTAGCATACTATGTGATTTTTTTTTTTAAGAACAACGTTTTATTCAGTTTTAAGTATAAGAATACAGACATAGAAAAATATAAAGCTCCTTCATGATATTTCCAAGTAATGTCCCCAGTACAAAAATTCAATAAGCGGATTCACTCCACGTTAACATGAAATTAAAAAAAAACAGGAAGACATAAAGGTGATGGACAACCTAAGTTCATTAAAGTGCTAAAGGATAATTGACATACCACCATACTCTAGGTCCCCTAAGAAGAGACATCAAAAGGCTGGGGCTCCAGGGGCTCCTGTTAGATGTGTCACAGAGAAGTCTGTTGATCTTGAGATATAGCCAGCAGCTAATCTAAGTGTTGGAACGTGGTCTACCCAGAAGACGGCTATTTATGGGAATGCCTGTAAATGTATATTTGATACATGGGAGAAATTGGTTGAATTGGGATATACATCTATCAATGAAGTAAGATAAAGAGTAGAAAGGAAGGGAAGGAGAAAAGAGGGTAGGCATAGCTTGAAACTTAATACGTGGAGAATCCACAGTCAGGAGAAAATGGTTTGGAACCAAGGAGAGTTCAAAAAGAATATCCAGATACACCAGGTGCCATATATGTGGAGAAATTATCATGATGTTGTGCTACCAGCTCCTCTAGGCATTGTATGCGAGTGAGTTTAGGAATCCATTCTGTGATAGTGGGGGAATCCATCGACTTCCAGTGCCTGGCAATTACATTTCTGGCCACAATTAAGTAGAAGCATAGTAGTATTTTTTTAACTGAAGAAACAGAGCCTGGTACTAGTGTGAGAAGGGTGATCAGCTGAGACAGGAAAGTGTGGGAATTTACAATGGTGTAAATTCGAACAATGTGCAACCAAAAATCATTCATATGTTTACATACATATCAAATGTGGATCCATGCGCAGTTCAGAGGACTTGACATTTGATGTCTTGTGAAGTGTTGTGTGACATCTGTACCATTCCGTAAGTATTCTGTAATTATTCTCCTGGACAGCTGCAGGACAGATAAAAGATTTATACATGAGATTATAAATCTTGTTGAGGACAGCACCCAAAAATAAATCTTTCTTCCATTCTTTGATGTAATATGGGGTCTCTGAGTGAGAATGGTTTAAAAGGATGGTGTAGATTTGTGCTCATCCTGCACACTGAGTTGCTAGAATGTGGTCGTGTTTAAACGCATGCAAGTTGTTTCGGCCCGCATCTAAATTCAGACACATTTTTGGTTATTCTGAGATTCGGATGTATTTTTGAATCAATCATTTTTTTTATTGGTATATTAGAAAAGATATACAATTCTGTATACAAGAATATACAAGGGTACACAAACATGGTACACAGGGGTTAAAAAAAAACTGTTAGGTATTTGTACAAACTGTTAGGCATTGTTATAAACTGTTTGGTATTGATACAAATTGTTAGGTATTGGTACACGTTAGAATAATGATAAGGACACACAGAAGTTTGAGTATGTAATGCGTAGTATTATCTGTAACAATATGAAATTTGCAATTAAATGTGGAGGCAAAAGCAGAGCACTCAGTATGACATTATAGTGAAATATGATGTTGTTTCTGGGCTAACTGGCCTATCCATTCGACAATGGACTAGTACCCCTTACTGCCCATATTTCCCATAGTTTTTTGAATTTCGCACAAGGGAGGGAATTCATAACTAGTATATGTTCATAGGTATCATTTTGTTGGGCTAAAGAGGTCATCTCAGAAATATTGGGAGACATATGAGATTTCCACTTTTTAATAATAGTGGAGCAGGCTGCAAGCAGGATGTGTGTAACCACAGTCCTAGCCAAGCTGGGGTATAATTATATACCAAGGTTGAGAAGTGCCAGTCCTAGGTTGTGGGGTGTTAGTATGCCTGTTACAGAGGATATGAGTTAAAAAAAATTGTTTCCAAAAGCTTGTTAAGCTGGAGCATTCCCATAGGGTGTGCAGCAGAGGCCCTATTTGGTTGCAATTCCACCAACACTTGATGGTGTTGACGTGATGACGAATTTGACAAACGCGTGATGAAGAATTTGAGAATTTAGCTGACCTGTATGGGATGTTTGATTTTGAGTGTAATTTCCCAGTGAATGGTGCAGTACAATACTTAGTGAATTGCACAAAAGGCTTTTTGCCATTGAAGGGGAGAGACTGTGGAAGGGAGGTCTTTTCCCATTTAAGCACTGTGTTGGTCTTTTGAAAGGTCTGATCCTATTAATACCACAGTCAGACAGCTGCAGTATTTACAGTTTACAGTTAGTGTGCTGTATCCTCTGCACAGTGTGCACCTAAAGCTACATTCAAGACTCGGGATGAGCCGAACACCCCCCGGTTCGGTTCGCACCAGAACCCGTGAACGGACCAGAAATTTGAGCGAACTTTAGATGTTTAAAATCAAAAGTGCTCACTATATGGGCTAATATGCACGTTATTGCCCTAAAAAGGGCTTGGGGACCTGGCTCCTGCCCCAGGGGACATGTATCAAGGCAAAAAAAAAGTTTTAAAAACTGCAGTTTTTTCTGGAGCACTGATTTTAATGATGCTTAAAGTGAAAAAAAAGTGAAATATTCCTTTAAATATTGTACCTGAGAGGGTGTCTATAGTATACCTGTAAATTGGCTCATGTTTCCCGTGCTTAGAACAGTCCCTGCACAAAATGACATTTTTAAAGGAATAAAATCATTTAAAATAGCTTTCGGCTTTAATGTAATGTCTGGTCCCGGCAATATGGATGAAAATCAGTGAGACAAACAGCATTGGTACCCCCCCCCCCCCAGTCCATTACCAGGCCCTTTGGGTCTTGTATGGATATTAAGGGGAACTCCGCACCCAAATTTAAAAAAAGGAAGGCGTGGGGCTCCCAGGCCCTATATACTCTGAACAACAGTATACGGGCAGTGCAAACAAGACAGGGACTGTAGGTTTGTTGTTAAGTAGAATCTGTTTGTAATTTTGAAGTGGTACATTTTTAAAGTGTAGCTCCAGTCAAAAAAACTATTTTTAAGCTTTTTGAAAAACATAGGGAAGGGTTATCACCCCTGCAAAAAAAATGTTGCTGTCTGTGCACCTCTTCAGAAGATATCACCTCACTTTCTGTCACAATGCCAAATGTTTTTTTTGAAAATTTGAGTTTTTTTGTGAAACAAGGATTGGTGATAAATGATCAGTGGAGAGGAGACACGTTTTTCCCATATCAACTCTTACAGGAGAGAATTTCCCTTCCTAGGGGTAGATTTCATCATACTTCCTGTTGTCTGCTTCTCTTTGCAAGTAGGAGACGTTTGTAAGTTGGATGTTTGAAAGTAGAGGCCTGCCCTATATGTTCTGCAGAAATTTGGGCCAAAGGTGTTGATGTTGCCACAACACTGTAAGCCCTCACAGTTACTCTTGGTGGGTGCTGGAATCCCCTGCTGTGAAATATTATATCAAGAATTCTAATTACATGCACCCATTGAACAGGGGCAGAAAAATTGGGCCTTTGGTGGTGATGGTGGTGGTGGTGTTGCCACAACACTGTAAGCCCTCAAAATTACTCTTGGTGGGTGCAGAAATGGGCCCTGCTGTGAAATATTAGATCAAGAATTATAATTACATGTCCCTGTTGAACAGGGGCATAAAATTGGGCCTTAGGCACTGGTGCCACAAC
The DNA here is from genome assembly GCF_037356315.1 of Lithobates pipiens. Taxonomy (NCBI): domain Eukaryota; kingdom Metazoa; phylum Chordata; class Amphibia; order Anura; family Ranidae; genus Lithobates; species Lithobates pipiens. The sequence continues at coordinate 325,544,393 of NW_027507764.1, forward strand.
ACTGCAACACCTCACAGAAACTCTAGTTGGAGCACAGGAATGAGCCCTGCTGCAAAATACTGCATCAAAAATTGTAATTACACGCCCCTGTTAAACAGAGGCTAAAAAATTGGGCCTTAGCCACTGGTGGCAGCGCCCAGAACCAAAAATGTTCTTACAAGCTATCAGCGTGATCATTGAGGAGGAAGAGGATAGTCACTCAG